>NC_053038.3:516390753-517104356 GCF_002575655.3 Aegilops tauschii subsp. strangulata | reverse complement strand
GAACCTTATTCGATCTTCAGCAGTCGTCGCCGCCTGCTAGCTAGGGAGATCGATGCGGCGCCAGCGGGAGACAGGGAAACCCAAGACGCATGGGAATCAATCGTGGGCGAGGTGAAAAATGTTCGTAAAGTCTCCGATTGCTAGTTAACAACATTAAAAAGCCTAATGTCATATATTAAGATTCACCGGATATTACAAACACAACCAAGCATAAAAATAAGATAACTCTCAAAGAGTCGGAGGTGTCAAACTCTTCTTCCTCCTGCATCTACCGACATCACGTCATGAGCATAGCTCGATGTCACCTCTGGCCCTCCGCCTTGACGGAGTAAATATTTTGAAACCCAAGAGCTTGTAGAAGCAGCGGACGGGGAGTCGTCGATGTAGACCGGCAGACGCCGACGACAGTGATTAGCAAAGCAAATCATCACCCGACGAAAGGAAGGCCGAAAAGGGCATGCCGAAACACTTTTTTGCGAAAAAAACATCCGGATCTTTTATAAAAGTTAATCATAAGTACAAACTATTCCAAACATAATAAAAAATACATGTAGACTAGCAAGATGCCCATGCATTGCACGAAAAATCAAGATGCATTTGTATGAGTAGTTTATGTTGTGGGAGAAAAGGATGAACAAGAGAAGGCCTTATTTGCAAATGTGGAGAGGGGTGTGGGTATCTTTTTGCAAAATGCCATAGTTTCCTTCCTATCCGTCAGATATAAATCGGACGGCCTATATTACAGGATGGCAGGCACACCATCATCACCTCTGTTTTTTATAAGAGTATAGATACATATACCACCAAACGACTAATACAACCACCAGAACGAAGCACCGGTGCACCGTTGTCACTGTTCCCCTACCGGAGCCGTCCTTACCTTATTGATGATAGTGGGCCAGCTAAGGACCAGCGCTCTGGAACCGCGATCATCGTCGTTGAACCCTTGAATCGATCCGAAGTACCTAAGACCATAACACATTGCCGCACACACACAACAAGTAATCGTAACCTCAATGCCCTGAGGAGACGGCAGGAATCTATACCGAAGCTTTGTCGATTTCGTCCAAACGCCGCCCTGCGAGAACTAAGAACTCTAACCTAAACTACTAACCAGAGTAGAGGCACCAAGATTCCCCTCCCCGCCACCGGCCGCTGGAGCGGCAGGCAGAGGGGAGGAGAATCCAAGAGCCTGTAGAAACACTGAAGACCATGAAAGATGGACAAATCCAGACAGATCTACAGAAACTTAAACCGACCTGATCCCGTAAGACCCACCAGAGACACAAAACCACACACTCTCCGCCGGTGATAAGCACACCAATGGAACGGGGATAGGGCGTGGAAGACAACATTTCTAAACTGGAAAAGTGTCACCGCCAAAACACGAAGACTCCCTAAAGACAAATTGAGACAAATTTCCCACGTTGTTTTACGCCAAGTCCAGATCTGAGATCGAACTCGAAGCCGTCTAGGGCCATATGCCGACGCCGTCTTCTCCGATGGCCTAGCCCAACCAAGCCGCCATAGAAACTCACGCGCTGGATACGTCCGGCCGCTATCGGCATCACCAACGGGGCCGCCGAGCATGGCCTGATGAAGATTTCCACTCAAGCTCTTATTTCCTTCTCCGACCGAAGCAACCCTCCAAGACCTCCTAAATATGCCAGCAAACAATAGAACTAAGGCCACATAAGATGAGGCAGATCCGCGCAGCACCAGCAGAACGCGGGAAACCCTGGACGCATGGGAGTCGCTCGTGGGGGAGGAGAAAAACGTTTCGTAGAGGCTATGGTAGTTAACAATATTTAGCGTGTATGATTTACGTGAATGAGATGGGGATGATGACGATTCCAAAGAATAGTGAAGACGACTGTAATTTAAATTTTATTCTAGATGGTCCATAATAGACAATTATCAATTTGTTCACGAGCCCTTGTTCACACGGCCAGGTCCCTCTCCATGGTATGATTCTTTTGTCAGTATTGGGATATCTGTCAGCACACATACTGCCCACTGGCCGGATTGACTAAAAAATAGAGCTAGCTGTAGCATAGTCGTCCATATGCATGCATACAATCCAGTATAATAAACCAAAGCGTGAAACGTATAGAGCGTATAGTAGACATCTCCTTCGCTGGTAGTATAGCATGCATGTGCATAGCCACATGGAATGAAACCGTACGACGTACTCCCTCCGTTCCGAATTACTTATCGCACGTATGAATGTATTTAGATGTATTTTAATTCTAGATACATTCATTTCAGCGACGAGTAATTTGGGACGGAGGGAGTAATAATCTTCTATTTTGACTCTCATGACCTGAAGATCGGGTTAGGCCAGCTCGAAGCGCTGCATGATATATTCCAATTGTCATGCATACTATGTCTGCTTCTATATTATTGTCCATACTACTATTTTTGTGTCAAATTTTCTAGGAAAAGCTCTCGTGTTTCTGTTCGTTAGCAAACGAGTTAAGCTCTAGTAATGGTACACACGTATCATCCTACAATTGTGTACTAGTAGTGGTGGTTGCGCATATTTTTTGCAAATTGCCGCAAGAGTCAAATTGGATTGATCATGACACGAACGATGCAGTTGCACTTGGGCGCTGCACCCGGGCCTAGCTATAAATACGACCCCAAGCAACCCAGGAAAAGCATCCCAAGCTAGCAAAGCCAACCTAGCTCAGCCACAAGTCAGTACACTCTAGCTAGCTATTAGCTTCATAGCAATGGCGCCCTCCAAGCTCACCCTCTTCCTCGCCCTGAGCCTGGTCCTCGTGGGAACCTCGCACGGTTGTGGATCGTGCGGCAACACGCCGTCCGTGCCAGTCCCAACGCCGCCGATCGCCGTACCACCGCCGGCCGGCCCAGTACCAACCCCGCCGATCGCCGTGCCCCCACCGGCCGTCCCTGTACCAAGCCCGCCGATCGCCGTGCCCCCGCCAGCCGTTCCAGTACCAACCCCGCCGACGGCCGGTGGCGGCAGCGGCACATGCTCGATCAACACGTTGAAGCTGGGTGCGTGCGCGAACGTACTGAACCTGCTGAAGCTCAACCTCGGCGTGCCGGCGAGCGAGCAGTGCTGCCCGCTCCTGAGCGGCCTCGCCGACCTAGACGCCGCAGTGTGCCTCTGCACCGCCATCAAGGCCAACGTTCTCGGCATCAAGCTCAACGTCCCCGTCGACCTCGTGCTGCTTCTCAACCAGTGCGGCAAGACCTGCCCCGCCGACTTCACCTGCCCTAGCTAAATCCATGGATACATCGTCGATCTAAATATCACAAGCCATGCATGTTATACTTATATATGCATGCAGTCGTCGGCTCGTCGCTCGTGCATGCATAAATGCTTACGTTTTCTTTCTTGCACTGACTATGTATAAGCTAGTCATCGATCATTATATCCCGTATGTTATGGTCTCTAGATGATTCGCATATTTGTTAAAATTTATACATACTTGTACACGTACGTGGAATAAAAAGTTTGTTCAAGTTGTGTTAGCTAGACGTGTGATATGTATCATAATCAGATCCACACCTATTTTTTGGGGTAGATCCACATCTTTTCTCATGCATTGGCTAGATCACCTTTGTCATCATGGGGCCTCTCTTCTTTCCATTTTGTGATGTACTAAGGGCAACTCCAATGCGGCTCACCAAATCGCCCCCAAATGTCCGGACTCCGGACCGGACACTACGAGCATTTTTTATCATTCAACGGCGGTCACAAAAAATTCGAGAAACTAGGTCAGGCAGTCTAGACCTCTGAATTTTCACAAATGGGCACGGAACCTAGGGGAGTCTGGACAGGCTGCTGACACGCCAACTCAGCCTCGAACCGACCACAAATCCATGTTTTCATCTCCCTCTCTTCTATCTCCTCTCAAGGGGCAGACATTTGGTGAGTATGGTTGGATGTCAGGCGCCCGCCTAGCCAGCAGCAACGCAGGTTGAAGCCATGCCCTAGGAAAAATTGTATCTACAGTGCAACACAAGGCTGAATACTATTGTTTTACCTATAGCCAATGAGGGTCGGCCCGCCACGTCCCAGGTCGAGGACCTGGCTGCTCAGGCCCTGGTGCCGCAGCTGCGACCGTCTATCCCCGGACATGTCCAGACGTGTCCACGAACATTTGGTGATGTGCGTTTTTGCGATCCGTGATGGAGTTGCCTTAATTGCTAGTAACACAACTGTCATGTCCTTTTCGAAAGCTTAGGCAGCACGACAAAGAACCATGGCTCCATTGAAACAAAAGGATGGTGTGGATAATGTGATGATTGGGTCGGTAAACTAAACTGTAAATATTTGATCTAAAATTTATCATTGCGTGGATTTGAACTATATTTTAGCTTCATAATTTGACACCGAACTAGATTTAAGGGCCGATTCCCTTAGGTTTTCACAATAGGGTCTCACGCAACAGGTCAAACTAAAACGTAGTTGACAGCGTCTTGAGTATCAAATCTGTCTCCAAGAACATCACAATACCTGGTCTACATCGAGATGTAATACTGCAATGAAGGCGTTCACAACCACTGCTTGCTGTTTGATAAATCATGAGACGAAGAACCACTTAACTTCTTGCGGATATAATATACCTAAAATAAGGAATACCTACTCATCACATGATCTGAATATATCTGTACATACGAATGTATTAAACATATGGATACTATTTTTTTATCTTGAGCATCATATGTTTTTATTAGCACATAGACGAATGGGGGATTACTCGACAAAGTTTCAAAGAATGAAATTATGTAGTGAAATATCCTACGTAGTCCTTTTGGAGAAATTATGTAGTGAAATATCCTACATAGGCGTTTTGGTAGAAGAAACTATTATCCTTGTAAAGAAAAATACAAGGACGTCCTCTTAAAATTTATGGCAATTGTCGAATTGACCACTTTTGGCTGAATCATATACTCCAGTCATTTGGAAATATGTGTATTTTGGAAACCGGTATGGTCGCCAACATGAAACTTCGATGGTTGCTTTTCATATGAAAATATTGTGTTCAAATTGTATCGATTGCAATATTACATTTTTTACAAGAAATATAACGATATTATTTTCATCTAACCAATATTACTAATTCACATACATATTGTGAGTCACAGTTTTTGAAAATAGACTTTGTCATTTCTAGAGCAACATCTATTTCCAAATGGGGGGACATTTCTTCGGCAAATAGCAGTGAAATATTATTCCTATTAGGATGCGATACATCTGATTTAATTATTTGATCAATGAGAAATTCTTATTCACCCGCAATAAAAGAGAAATTGTTATTTTTGCAAGAATATAACTGCTAGCTGTAAGAATTTCATGTAATTGTTGAGGGAATTAGACTTGTTTTCTTACACTCTTGCGTATTTATAAGGGTTACATATTTGTACTTATAGGACGATAAAATCATTTGCATGAAAATAACTAAAATTGTACTGAGTCCGGCTCCTTGATTTTGGCCCTCTACACAGAGCATCCTAGGTACAAAAGGGGATACATGACAAAATAAGTACTCCCTCCAAACACAAACAAAGAGGACATTTTGAACTTCTCTTAAATCAAATCTGAAATTTCTGACAACCAATGCTGCTTTAAATTATTTTTTGAAAACATAAAATTGTATGCGTATAAAGATTTGCCTCAAAGTGTACTTCCAGAATATAGTGATTTTCCTGGCAGAAACGTGTGGCCAAAGTTGCATTCTGTGTCGGTGTTGAAGACACCACATTTTGGTAAACTAAAAAGGTACACCAGATAGGTAAATATGGACGAAGACTGAAATCTATCAATATCCGTGAGAAAACGGCCCATTTTCTAGCTGCTGATCCTGAAAAAATATCAGTTCTTGTAAGGTCATCTGCGCTCCGGCCATTCTGTCACAGGAATATTGATCAGATACGCTCTCCCTTTCTTAAATCTCAAGCTGTCAACTCTCTAGTTAGGGCCAAAGTCTTGAAATGATTCCTTGTTGTAGCAGTCGAACCGACTCAATATTTGTACATATATGGGAAATTCAACCAGACAGAGAGAGCAAGTTTTGGATGCATCCACATTAGTATATCCTAGTACAGCGCTCGATCACATGTACAACTAGATATCTAGAACTTCTCTGCCTAACTGATGGAGATCGACGTGCATATGTGTGTCTTGCTGGCTATGCAACCCTGCCGACATGGAAAGATATATATCCATGTGAACGCTTGATCGACCATACAAAACTACAAGGAAACATAGACTAGAATAAACCGCACATACTTCGAGACTATTTGCATGAAGGGCCGATCAACTTGCATGTTCCATGGAATGAAGGTAAACGATAAGCTAGCGATCCATTTGACAACGATGGATCAGCGCGTGAAATTTGCAGCAGATTCATCCAGAGAATCAGTAACTGGACGTACGTCGATGCTTAGCTGATCTCTATCGATCGTGTGAAATGAAGAATAAAAAGGTCCACATTGGCCACACAGCATGGAGACGCTATGTTTGACCCAGCAGTTACTGTACTACGTGCATTTTTGTCGATAATCCACCTCCGCCTGCCACGTCTCCTTTTACTGTTAGTGCACCTGCTCATTTTCTCTGAACCATCGGATCTCAAGGGTCTCCAATCTCTGCCGTCGACGTGCATGCACGGGGAGGGTATAACTTGATACATCTCTAATCATTTTTACTCGATGTGGTTTGACTCAAATAATTGATTTCATGTATAAACATTGGTATTCACTTAATTCTTGACATATTATATAGTGTTACTAATTAATTCCTGATAGTACAGTACAATACTAATGATTGCTCAATATATGAAGGTACGGAAATGGAACAACAGCAGGTAAAACTAATAGCCAAATACTCCTTGTGGCGCTTATCAAGAATAATGGAATGGCTTTAGGCTTGTGAAAGTGCATCTAGGACCCAAAGGATGTTCTGGTGATTGGTGTGGTGGGAGTTGGGTTGGGAACTTTGGCCAGGGGAAGCCCTTGGCCGGCGGTGGCGGCCATGACATCGGTGGCGCGGCGAGCGCCGGATTCCCCCTTGGACGCGATGTTGAGGTACATCTCCCCCGCTACCTCCTTCCACTTGGACCGGGTGAAAACCTTAAATACTTGGGATTGGGAGATCGCGGTGCAACGGCGTCGTTCCCACTTTGGTGGCTGTCGTCTTGGGGGGTGGATGGAGTGTGTGGTGCGGTGAGCTCGGGTGGTTCCTGGAGGTGGTTCAGTCCTCTTATTCTTTGGCCGTGTCTTCGGTGGCAATCTCCATTACGCTACTTGTCCATGGCGTGTCATGTGCTTTGGGCATCGGAGTTGTTCTTGGGCTCTTTGTGTGGTGAGAACAACGTGAGGAAGTTGTTCCCGATGTTGCATTTTTTTTTTGAAGAGGAGGAAGACCCGCGGCCTCTACATCTGGACGATGCATGCAACCACTTTATTATTATTCACAAAAGACCTTACAAAGTAATACAACAGTAAGACTGAAGCCACCGTCCAGGCAACATCTATCGCTACTCCTATCCAGTTGATGAAGTGATGCTGATAGTCTGGGCCTAATACCAAATAGACCTCGTAGCCAAACCTTACATCTAAGACCTGAGGCCCCAACCAGGACGCCTGCCGGGTATGGGGCACCCACCGGTCCGGCGCACACTCAGAGGCCGCCGCCGCCACCTGCCACCAATCCATCTTCAGAGCTGTACTGCTGCATCTACCTTGCCCGGTCTAGCTGCCGTCGACGCCACCACGATGCCAGACAACGTCACCCTCCTGCGCGAGTCAATCATCGCACCTCAGATGCCAAATCTCCAGGGCGCCACATGCCATCGAGATCTGTCACCATCAATGTGTATGATGAAGCACCGCTCCACCAAAGACGTCGTCCACTGGTCCCTCGAGCCCGTGTACACCTCCAAGAATGACGCCCCCAAGGGGGAAACGACACAAGCGCACCGCCGTCTTCTGATCTATCGATCTAGGGTTTCCCCCGGAGGTAGCAGATAGTGGGCTAGAACTTCTCCACGGCGATGCCTTCAAGAAGGGAACGACACTGTAGAGCGTCGCCACCGCCGGCTTTGGCATCTAGCCAAGAGCAGGTTTTCACCCAGATCTGTTCAAAAAACTCCATCCAGCTTCTTGTGCATGGATCGCCGCGTTCTCTGTCGAAGACTAGACCAAAAGGATCAAGCCACCACCGCCAGATCAATGCAGCCAGCATCGGGAGATGACGACAGTCTCCCAGGCGGAGCTAGCACAAACTGGAGCAGAACGAGTCAGAGACGATGAAACCCCTGGAACTCCGGCAGACCAGCGAAGAGTCGCCGGCACCTCTTCCAGATCGCCGGCCACGACGGGCCGCCGCCACCCCCCGCGACGTCCGGTAGTCACAAGATCGGGGACGGGCTGGAACCGGTCGGACCAACGGGCGCACCGCCACCCAGCCATGGGGTCGCCGCCACATCCACCGGCGCCCCCTATCCAGCCGGCCGATTCCCACAGGCACCACCACAGGCGCCGCCGCTGGGACGCCGCGCCGCCGTGGGCTGAAGTGGGGGCCGCACCTCCGTGGATCTGGGCGCCCGCGCCACCCATGGATCCGGGGGAGAGGGGAGAGGCCCTCCGCCACCGCGTCGCATGCACGGGCTTAGCCCGGCACCGACCACCTGCGGCAGGGGAGGGGAGGACGGGCACGGGACGAGCCTCTGGCAGCGGAGGTTGGATCCCCCCGTGCCGCCCGCGAGGGACAGGAGGGCGTTGCTGTTTACGTATGGAAAGGACATAAATCTATCCATGCGTGCTCCAGGTAACTTCTCCACCTTGCCGACAGTGTGGCGCCCTCTGATCAAGGGCGAGAAGTTTGTGGTCTTCTTCGGTGCTGGAGGTGGATGACACTGTGCTTGTCACGCCATGTGGGTGCAAACTATAGATGGCTTCCTCCCGTGGCTTCATTATCCTCCGAACTTCCGTTTGCCCATTGTCTCAAGTGCGTGGACAGTCTTGACTAGGGTATTGTAGCTTTACATTTTTTTTGTTCGTTGTCGTTAGCTTCCCTTATGCGCTATGTACCTGCTGCCTGGGGTTGCATCCCTAGTTATCCTTTTTATTTATGTTCCTTGTAAGGTGTGGTTGGTTGTAACAACATCTACAACCGGGCGCCTCAAACCCTCCTCAAACGACTGGGCCGACGGCCCGGTCACTGACCAGTCAAAAAAATAGCGACTCAGACGGGCGTCTCAAATGAGCGGGCTGACCGGCACCCCTCGTATCCAGCAAAATCTGGGGCGGATATGGGGAGGCATGGGTGCAACCGGGCGCATCCGCCACTTCAGACATGACAGCTTCACCCCATCCCAAATTGTATCAAATTCACCCCGACCTACCGATTCCATTTGCTCCTCTCCTTTGCTCTTCCTCCTCCGCACTGGCCTTCTCAGCTCCGCCGCCACTCACTCCTCCACCACTGTTATAAGGCTCAGCGCCGCCAGCACCGGGATTGCAGTCCTCCCATCGGTGATCGCCGCTACGGACATTGGCGTTGGCCCGGAAGCCACCGCGGTACGTCCAACAACTTCTGGCCTGCACCTTGCTCTCTATGTGTTCGTCACATTGTCCGGCCGGGTTTTTATGATTTATTCGTAGGCACCAGCACCATGGATTCCGATGCTCCGTAGGACAAGGAGTATGGACCGACTGTGTTTGATAAAATGATTGAAATTAGTTCTTTGATTCATCAGATTCAGATGAATAAGTGGATATATATAATCATGCTCATGAGTATGCAAGAGGAAATGGACCGGTTGGTGGAGCATATTCTTAACTTCAGGGGCTCAATTACGGGGAGAAGAGTTATTAATTAGGATAGGGTCTCCAGAGCACGGCTACTCTACAAGGATTACTTTGATCCTGACCCAACTTTTCCTGATGATCCATGGTTTCCTCGCCGTTTTCGTAAACGCAAACCATTGTTTTTGTGCATTGTGGAGGGAGTGGAGGCACACGATGACTACTTCAAGCTCACTAGGGACTGTTGCAGCCAACTTTCTTTCTTTGCTAAGTAGAAATGCATGGCTGCACTGCGGATGCTTGCACTTGTTTCTGCCACCGATGCCGTTCGTGAGATGGTCTGGATGGGAGAGAGCACATGTCTGAAGACTACTATGAGGTTTTCCCGTGCCGTGGTGTAGGTGTTTGGACCAGAGTATCTAAGAGAATCAAATGTTTAGGACACGGAGAAGTTTTTTGCTATTGGAGAGGCCCGAGGTTTCCTAGGTATGCTCGGATCAATTGATTGCATGCATTGACAATTGAAGAGCTGCCGAAAGGTTTGTGTGGAATGTACCAAGGTCACACCAAAAAGACCACAATCATACTGAAAGCAGTGGCATCACATGACTTGTGGATTTGGCATGCTTTCTTTGGAATGCCTGGTTTTCACAACGACATCAATGTGCTTCAACGATCTCCCATGTTCAAGGGGCATTGTAATTACACTGTCAATGGCTGCGACTATAACATGGGGTACTATCTTGCCTATGGCATCTATCCTCAGTGGGCGGCGTTTGTGAAGACCATATCCGAACTAGAAGCTAACAAACAAAGCCACTTAGCAACAATACAGGAAGCATCTAGGAAGGATGTGGAGAGAGGAAACTCAGAGTGCTTCAAGCTCGTTAGAGAATTGTTTGTGGAGCTGCAATGATGTGGGAATCGAAAACTTTGTGCCAGCTGGTGACATCTTGTATTATTTGGCACAATATGATTGTGGAGGACGAGGATGATGGGGTAGGACAAACCAATGATTTTGAAGCGCCTGGAGAATAAGTCCAAATCCCGGAAGATCAAGATGCAAATCAGCTTATAAACTTTCTGCAGATGCATCCGAATCTTCGAGATCATCAGGTGCACACATAACTACTCGGTGACCTTGTGGCGCATATGTGGACCCACAATGAACACCAAAGAGTTAATTTTTGAGTTGTGCACTTAATACAAATTTTATGTAAGAACTTTGTATTTTCGGTACCAATATTTATTATTTACGTACGACAATGGTGTGTATGATGGACATGCATGGATTTTCATGTATTTGACAGTCTGTATTTGAGGTATGTGGCTGCTAGGCAGGACATACGAGGGGAGGTCCGGCTGCGTCCGTGGCGTGCCAGGGCGCATCCGCGGACATATTGCAGGGGGAGGGGAGGGGGCGGGGGGGGAGGGGGAGGGGAGGGGGAGGAGGATTTTACTAGGTCAGGCTGTAGATGCTCTAATCCTTGCCGGTTGATGCCTTTGTTCATTCGGGCAAGGTTAGAGACTTTTCTCGGGCTCGACCTGCGCCTTTTCTCTAAAAGGTAAGAGGGACACAAACATAACGAAGTCTTCCGAGACTGATATGCATAGATTTATGTGACAAAATAGGTTTAAATCATCATAGATGCTCCTGCCAAGACCGTGGAGGCGTGGACTTTGCCACGTCAATCTCTGAACCTCGTTGAAACGATTGGTAGAAATATATACCGTCATGTTTATTAGTTGTAAGGGTGAATAATCGTCTACGCATGCACTAACCTAGTGAATGTGTCACATAAAATAAACAATATTGTTTGATTTTTAAGTGACAAGTAATTAACCACGAGAGTTAGTCATCCCTAGGTGGTCCATGAAGATGCATGTAATTGTATTATTTATGTGTTCTTTGTACTCCCATACTACGATGAATAGATATGACGTTTTCTCGGGGGAAAAAACCCCACAAGAATTACGAGTTCTCCAAGGAATGGGACTATCATGTGGGGTAATCTGTGCCATAGTTCTTCGATGGCCATGTTTTTTTCTCCGAACCCGACAAAGCAGGATGGAAATTTCGCCATTACATTACATTTTCCTAGTTAATTAGAAAATATTAGGCAAGAACCCACACAATGCATTGCGACCAAGAAAATCGCATGCCACAAACCAACCTGTGATTGAATGGTTAAGAGTACAGTGGTATCCCTAGCCTAGCAGAGTTCAAGTCCTAGACTTGACATTGGTGCTCGTATTTTTCTAAATTTGTATCAGGCCTTTTGGCGATGTGCGTTAGGCGTCTATGGCAACTTCGTCAATCTCAAGATGATGTGCCAGCTCAATCTTTTGGAGGTGCTTAAGGATAGTGTGTACGTGCATGCATTCTAGGGGTGAGCGTATGTGCATATGTATGAGTGTCCGTCAGTACGGTGTTAAAAAAATCCCGTGCCAGCAGCTTATATGGCACATGCAAACACAAAATCGACATGCACTAAATGGAAAATATAATAGATTTTACCTATGAGCACATTGGAGATACATCCTAAGATCGATGAACTTCGTAGTCGATGGCAATGTCTTCTTTCACTGAACAAAAATTGCACGAAAGCTGAAATAAATCCAAGAAAATGCGAGCACCAGTGCCAAGTTTAAACTGAACATGTCACCTGCCTTGTCACCGGAGCACATTCATTACATTTCAGACTTTCTTTAACTAAATGTAGTATTAATGACCGCGCCCTCCTGCACCCCATGTTTGGTCGGCCATGAGCCCCAGAAACTGAAGCTCCAGCTCCGCCTCTGCAGCCTACAAGCGGCTAATCGGCCGGTGGAGGATGAGCCCGCCAAGCTTAGCTTCAGCGGGAAGGGAAGAACAGTGGCCTTCCTGTGACACAAGTGCCAACACTCTCCCATGTTGTACTCTGCCTCGTTGTAGTCATCGTCGTCATGGCGTCGAGCCGCAGCCGTTGTGGAGATGCCAACCTCTTCACCGCCGTCATTGTTGGGCCCGAAAACTTCATCTGTCGCCTCGAGCATCTCCCTGAAGGTGGCATCTAAATCCGCCTGATACTAGTGGTAGCGACAGCGGTCACGGCGCATGTCGCGGGCGTAGTAGTAGAACTCGAGTAGCGCCTCCTTCTAATCCACTTCCACGCCCGCTGTGATGCCTGTGCTGGCAATGGCTAGCTCCACCCCGCGGTGGTACTCGTTGAGGATGTGGAGATTGTAGGCCTCGTCGGCCTGCGCCGGGCGGAACGCGGCCTCCCGCTCCTCCAGCCCCATGTCGGTGTAGTGAGCACGGGCCTCACCCATGGTGATGCCAACATTAGCTGGCGTGAATGGTGGCACCGGCTCATCGTCCGCCTCTGCCATTGGCGCGTCCGCGGTGCCGGCCTCCGGTGAGATCGTCCGTGTAGCGGCCTGCCAGCTGGCCGCAATGGCGGCAATCTCCTCCTTATGTTCGGACGAGGGGCACTCCTACAAGGCTTTGGAGCTCGAGGAGGCCATGGCGGGTGTGGTGTGGAGCGGAGGAGGGTGGATTGATCCGGCTGTGTTGCCCACCTGGGGTTTAAATAGCGGGCAGAGGGCAGGCCAGGAGGCAAGGTCCTTAACGGTGGGCGATAGACGGACGAACGGGTGGCGCCGGAGTAGGTTCCTTGACAACCGCATACATTTATGGAGGAGGCGGATGGACTGGTGTCGTTTGAATGCGGAGAGACGTCACGTGGACTGGGAAGCGGCGCAGGCGGCGCTATCAGACGACGGGCCGCTGCAATGCCAGCTCCAGTGAGAGGCCGCATCCACTCTGGGCCGGTATGAATGCAGCATTCACGCTCTATAGCGACACTGACCACCATCAGGCGGGAATGATGGAAATATGCCCTAGAGGCAATAATAAAATGGTTATTATTATATTTCCTAAATCATGATAAAGGTTTATTATTCATGCTAAAATTGTATTGATCGGAAACTTAAATACATGTGTGAATACATAAACAAATACCGTGTCCCTAGTAAGCCTCTACTAGACTAGCTCGTTTATCAAAGATGGTTAAGGCTTCCTTACCATAGACATGTGTTGTCATTTGATAACAGGATCACATCATTAGGAGAATGATGTGATGGACAAGACCCATCTATTAGCTTAGCATAATGATCGTTCAGTTTATTGCCATTGCTTTCTTCATGTCAAATACGTATTCCTTCGACTATGAGATTATGCAACTCCCGGATACTGGAGGAATACCTTGTGTGCTATCAAACATCACAACATAACTGGGTGATCATAAAGATGCTCTACAGGTATCTCCGAAGGTGTTTGTTGAGTTGGCATAGATCAAGATTAGGATTTGTCACTCCGAGTATCGGAGAGGTATCTCTGGGCCCTCTCGGTAACACATCATAAGCTTGCAAGCAAATGACTAAGGAGTTAGTCACGAGGTGATGTATTACGGAATGAGTAAAGAGACTTGCCGGTAAAAAGATTGAACTAGGTATGAAGATACTGATGATCAAATCTCGGGCAAGTAACATACCGATGGACAAAGGGAATTACGTATGTTGTCATAACGGTTCGACCGATAAAGATCTTCATAGAATATGTAGGAGACAATATGGGCATCCAGGTTCCGCCGTTGATTATTGACCAGGGAGGTGTCTTAGTCATGTCTACATAGTTCTCGAACCCGTAGGGTCTGCACGCTTAACCCTCGTTGACGATATAGTGTTATATGAGTTATATGTTTTGGTGACCGAATGTTGTTCGGAGTCCCAGATGAGATCACGGACATGACAAGGAGTCTAAATGGTCGAGAGGTAAAGATTGATATATAGGAAGATGGTATTTGGACACCGGAAGTGTTTCGGGACGTACCGGGAAGGAATCGGGTCATCGGAAGGGGTTCCGGGCACCCCCCGGCAAGATATGGGCCTTATGGGCCAAAGGAGGGGACAGACCAGCCCACAAAGGGGCTGGTGCGCCCCCTCCCTTATTTGTCCAGCCCTAGGGAAGGAAAAGGGGGAGGGCTAGCCCCTCCTGCCTTTCCCTCTCATGGGAGAAAGGAAAGGAGGGGGCGCCACCCTCCCCTGCCTTTCCCCGCACTCCAAATAAGGAAAAGGGGGGCGCGGCTTGGTAGGGACCCCAAGTAGGATTCCTCCTACTTGGGCGCCTCCTTTGGCTGCTCCTCCCTCCCTCCCACCTATATATATGTGGGACGGGGACGCTTAGCACACAATAGACAATTGCCTAGCCGTGTGCAGCGCCCCCTCCACCGTTTACACCGCCGGTCATATTTTCGTAGTGCTTAGGCGAAGCCCTGCGGAGATCACTTCACCATCACCATCACCACGCCGTCGTGTTCTCGGAACTCATCTACTACCTCGCCGTCTTGCTGGATGAAGAAGGCGGAGGACGTCACCGAGCTGAACGTGTGCAGAACATGGAGGTGTCGTATGTTCGGTACTTGATCGGTTGGAGCGCGAAGAAGTTCAGCTACATCGACTGCATTGTTAAACGCTTCCGCTTACGGTCTATGAGGGTATGTAGACAAACTCTCCCCTCTCGTTGCTATGCATCTCCATGGATAGATCATTGCGTGTGCGTAGAAAGTTTTTGTTTTCCATGCAACGTTTCCCAACAGTGGCACCCGAGCCAGGTCTATGCGTAGATGATATGCACGAGCAGAACACAAAGACTTGTGGGCGGTGATAGTCATACTGCTTACCACCAATATCTTATTTTGATTCGGCGGTATTGTGGGATGAAGCGGCCCGGACAAACCTTACATGTCCACGCACATGAGACCGGTTCCACCGACAGACATGCAACTAGTTTGCATAAAGATGGCTGGTGGGTGTCTGTTTCTCCTGCTTTAGTTGAATCGAATTTGACTATGGCCGGTCCTTGAAGAAGGTTAAAACAGCAAACTTGATGAAACACTGTTGTGGTTTTTGCGTAGGTAAGAACGGTTCTTGCTAGAAGCCCGTAGGAGCCACGTAAAACTTGCAACAACAAAGTAGCGGACGTCTAAATTTTTTTTGCAGGGCATGTTGTGATGTGATATATGTTGAGGTATGAGATGATCATGTTTTGTAATATCGACAACCGGCAGGAACCTTAGGGTTGTCTCTTTATTGTATGAAGTGCAAACGCCCTGTAATTGCATTAGTTTATCGCTATGCGTTAGCAATAGTTGTAGAAGCAATAGTTGGCAAGACGACCACGACGCAACGATGGAGATCAAGGTGTCGAGCCGGTGACGATGGAGATCATGATGATGCTTTGGAGATGGACATCAAAAGCACGAGACGATGATGGTCATATCATGTCACATATTTTGATTGCATGCGATGTTTATCTTTTATGCATCTTATTTTCCTTAGAACGACGGTAGCATTATAAGATGATCCCTTCACTAAACTTCAAGATATAAGTGTTCTCCCCGAGTATGCACCGTTGCAAAGGTTCATCATTTTGAGACACCACGTGATGATCGGGTATGATAGACTCTACGTTCACATACAACGGTTGTAAAATAGTTTTGCACATGCAGAATACTTGGGTTAAACTTGATGAGCCTAGCCATGTACAGACATGGCCTTGGAACACTGCAGACCGAAAGGTCGAACATGAATCATATAGTAGATATGATCAACATAGAGGTGTTCACCATTGATGACTACCCCATCTCACGTGATGATCAGACATGGGTTAGTTGATTTGGATCATGTATCACTTAAATAACTTGAGGGATGTTAATTTAAGTGGGAGTTCAATTAGTAGTTTGATTAACTGAACTTAAATTTATCATGAACTTAGTCTTAATAGTTTTTGCATATCTATGTTGTAGATCAATAGCTCGCAATATAGCTCCCCTGTTTTTGATATGTTCCTAGAGAAAACTAAGTTGAAAGATGATAGTAGCAATATGCGGACTAGGTCCATGATCTGAGGATTATCCTCATTGCTGTACAGAAGAATTATGTCCTTGATGCACCGCTAGGTGACAGACCTATTGCAGGAGCAGATGCAGACGTTATTAACGTTTGGCAAGCCTGATATGATGACTACTTAATAGTTTAGTGCGCCATGCTTTACGGCTTAAAACCGGGACTTCAAAAAGTTTTGTACACCACGGAGCATATGAGATGTTCCAAGAGCTCAAATTAGTATTTTAGACTTATGCCCGTGTTAGGAGGTATGAGACCTCTGACGAGTACTTTGCCTACAAGATGGAGGAGAATAGCTCAACCAGTGAGCATGTGCTTAGAATGTCTGGGTACTACAATCACTTGAATCAAGTGGGAGTTAATCTCCAGATAAGATAGTGATTGACAAAATTCTCTTGTCACTATCACCAAGCTACTAGAACTTTGTGATGAACTATAATATGCAAGGGATGACGAAAATGATTCCCGAGCTTTTCGCGATGCTGAAATCAGCGAAGGTAGAAATCAAGAAAGAGCATCAAGTGTTGATGATTAAGAAGACCACTAGTTTCAAGAAGAACTAAAAGAAAGGTAACTTCAAGAAGAATGGCAAGCAAGTTGCCGCTCCCATGAAGAAGCCCAAAGCTGGACCCAAGCCTGAAACGGAGTGCCTTTACTACAAAGGAAATGGTCACTAGAAGCGGAACTGCCCCAAATACTTGGCGGATAAGAAGGATGGAAAAGTGAACAAAGGTATATTTGATATACATGTTATTGATGTGTATTTGTATTTGATACCGGTTCAGTTGCTAAGATTAGTAACTCGAAACAAGAGTTGCAGAGACTAGTTAAAAGCGAGGTGACGATGTGTGTTGGAAATTATTCCAAGGTTGATATGATCACCATCGCACACTCCCTCTACCTTCAGGATTAGTGTTGAACCTAAATAAATGTTATTTGGTGTTTGCGTTGAGCATGAATATGATTAGATCATGTTTATTGCAATACATTTATTCATTTAAGTTAGAGAATAATTATTGTTCTGTTTACATGAATAAAACCTTCTATGGTCATACACCCAATGTGAATGGTTTATTAAATTTCGATCGTAGTGATACACATATTCATAATATTGATGCCAAAGGATGCAAAGTTTATAATGATAGTGCAACATACTTGTGGCACTGCCGTTTAGGTCATATTGTGTAAAGCACATGAAGCTATGCAGTTGGCCTTTTGGAATCACTTGATTATGAATCATTTGATACTTGCGAACCATGCCTCATGGGCAAGATGACTAAAACTCCATTCTCCGGACCAATGGGGCAAGCTAATGACTTATTGGAAATAATACGTACCGATGTATGCGGTCTGATGAGTGTTGAAGCATGCGGTGGGTATCATTATTTTCTGACATTCACAGATGATTTGAGTAGGTATGGATATATCTACTTGATGAAACACAAGTCTGAAACATTTGAAAAGTTCAAAGAATTTCAGAATGAAGTGGAGAATCGTCGTAACAAGAAAATAAAGTTTCTACGATCTGATCATGGAGGCAAATATTTGAGTTACGAGTTTGGCCTTCATTTAAAACAATGTGGAATTGTTTCACAACTCACGCCACCTGGAACACCACAGCGTAATGGTGTGTCTAAACGTCGTAATCACACTTTATTAGATATGATGCGATCTATGATGTCTCTTACCGATTTACCACTATCGTTGTGGGGTTATGCATTATATACAACCACATTCACGTTAAATAGGGCACCGTCTAAATCCGTTGAGACGACACCATATTAACTGTGGTTTGGCAAGACCTAAGCTGTCGTTTCTTACAGTTTGGGGTTGCGACACTTATGTCAAAAGGCTTCAGCCTGATAAGCTCGAGCCCGAATCGGAGAAGTGCATCTTCATAGAATACCCGAAGGAAACAATTGGGTACACCTTCTACCACAGATCCGAAGGCAAGATCTTTGTTGCCAAGAATGGAACCTTTCTAGAGAAGGAGTTTCTCTTGAAAGAAGTGAGTGGAACGAAAGTAGAACTTGATGAGGTAATTGTACGTTCTCTCAATTTGGAAAGTAGCACGTCAGAGAAATCCGTTCCAGTGTTGCCTACACCAACTAGAGAGGAAGCTAATGATGATGATCATGAAATTTCAGATCAAGTTACTACTAAACCTCGTAGGTCAAGCAGAGCATGATCCGCACCAGAGTGGTACGGTAATCCTGTTCTAGAAGTCATGTTACTAGACCAAGGCGAACCTACGAACTATGAAGAAGCTATGATGAGCCCAGATTCCGATAAATGGCTTGAGGCCATGAAATCTGAGATAGGATCCATGTATGAGAATAAAGTATGGACTTTGGTTGACTTGCCCGATGATCGGCAAGCCATTGAGAATAGATGGATCTTCAAGAAGAAGACATACGCTGATGGTAATGTCACCATCTACAAAGCTCTACTTCTTGCGAAAGGTTTTCGAGAAATTCAAGGAGTTGACTACGGGTGAGACCTTCTCGCCCGTAGCGATGCTTAAGTCAGTCCGAATCATGTTAGCAGCCGAATTTTATAATTATGAAATCTGGCAAATGGATGTCAAAACTGCATTCCTTAATGGAGTTTTTAAAGAAGAGTTGTATATGATGCAACCAGAAGGTTTTGTCGATCCTAAAGGTACTAACAAAGTGTGCACACTCCAGCGATCCATTTATGGACTGGTGCAAGCATCTCTGAGTTGGAATATACGCTTTGATGAGGTGATCAAAGCATATGATTTTATACAGACTTATGGTGAAGCCTGTATTTACAAGAAAGTGAGTGGGAGCTCTGTACCATTTCTGATATTATTTGTGGATGACATATTGTTGATCGGGAATGATATAGAATTTCTGGATAGCATAAAAGGATACTTGAATAATAATTTTTCAATGAAAGACCTCGGTGAAGCTGCTTATATATTGGGCATCAAGATCTATAGAGATAGATCAAGATGCTTGATAGGAATTTCACAAAGCACATACCTTGATAATGTTTTGAAGAAGTTCAAAATGGATCAGTCAAAGAAAGGGTTCTTGCTTGTGTTACAAGGTGTGAAGTTGAGTAAGACTCAAAATCCGTCCACGGCAGAATATAGAGAGAGGATGAAAGTCATTCCCTATGCCTCAGTCATAGGTTCTATAAAGTATGCCATGTTGTGTACCAGACCTGTTGTGTGCCTTGCCATGAGTTTGGCAAGGGGGTACAATAGTGATCCAGGAGTAGGTCATTGGACAGCGGTCAAAATTATCCTTAGGTACCTAAAGAGGACTAAGGAAATGTTTCTCTGTTATGGAGGTGATAAATATTTCGTCGTAAAGAGTTACATTGATGCAAGCTTTGATAGCAATCCGGATGACTCCGAGTCTCGATCTGGATATATATTGAAAGTGGGAGCAATTAGCTAGAGTAGCTCCATGCAGAGCATTGTAGACATATGCAAAATACATACGGATCTGAATGTGACAGACCCGTTGACTAAACCTCTCTCACAAGCAAAACATGATCACACCTTAGTACTCTTTGTGTGTTAATCACATGGTGATGTGAACTAGATTATTGACTGTAGTGAACTCTTTGGGTGTTGGTCACATGGCGATGTGAACTATGGGTATTAAATCACATGGTGATGTGAACTAGATTATTGACTCTAGTGCAAGTGGGAGACTGATGGAAATATGCCCTAGAGGCTATAATAAAATGGTTATTATTATATTTCCTAAATCATGATAAAGGTTTATTATTCATGCTAGAATTGTATTGATCGGAAACTTAAATACATGTGTGAATACATAAACAAATACCGTGTCCCTAGTAAGCCTCTACTAGACTAGCTCGTTGATCAAAGATAGTTAAGGTTTCCTAACCATAGACATGTGTTGTCATTTGATAACGGGATCACATCATTAGGAGAATGATGTGATGGATAAGACCCATCCGTTAGCTTAGCATAATGATCCTTCAGTTTATCGCCATTGCTTTCTTCACGTCAAATACTTATTCCTTCGACTATGAGATTATGCAACTCCCGGATACCGGAGGCATACCTTGTGTGCTATCAAACATCACAACATAACTGGGTGATCATAAAGATGCTCTACAGGTATCTCCGAAGGTGTTTGTTGAGTTGGCATAGATCAAGATTAGGATTTGTCACTCCGAGTATCGGAGAGGTATCTTTGGGCCCTCTAGAAAATACACAACATAAGCTTGCCAGCAAATTACTAAGGAGTTAGTCACGAGGTGATGTATTACGGAACGAGTAAAGAGACTTACCGGCAAGATTGAACTAGGTATGAAGATACCGACGATCAAATCTCGGGCAAGTAACATACCGATGGAGAAAGGGAATTACGTATGTTGTCATAACGATTCGACCGACAAAGATCTTCATAGAATATGTAGGAGCCAATATGGGCATCTAGGTTCCGCTACCGGTTACTGACTGGAGAGGTGTCTCGGTCATGTCTACATAGTTCTCGAACCTGTAGGGTCCGCATGCTTAACGTTCGTTGACGATATAGTGTTATATGAGTTATATGTTTTGGTGACCGAATGTTATTCGGAGTCCCGGATGAGATCACGGACATGACAAGGAGTCTCGAAATGGTCGAGAGGTAAAGATTGATATATAGGACGATGGTATTTGGACACCGGAAGTGTTTCAGGACGTACCGGGAAGGAATCGAGTCACGGGACGGGGTTCCGGGCACCCCCCCGGCAAGATATGGGCCTTATGGGCCAAAGGAGGGGACACACCAGCCCACAAAGGGGCTGGTGCGCCCCCTCCCTTCTTTGGCCAGCCCTAGGGAAGGAAAAAGGGGAGGGCTAGCCCCTCCTGCCTTTCCCTCTCATGGGAGAAAGGAAAGGAGGGGGCGCTACCATCCCCTGCCTTTCCCTGCACTCCAAATAAGGAAAAAGGTGGCGCGGCTTGGGAGGGATCCCAAGTAGGATTCCTCCTACTTGGGCGCCTCCTTTGGCTGCTCCTCCCTCCCTCCCACCTATATATATGTGGGAGGGGGCGCCTAGGAGAATTGCCTAGCCGTGTGCGGCGCCCCCTCCACCGTTTACACCCCCAGTTATATTTTCGTAGTGCTTAGGCGAAGCCCTACGGAGATCACTTCACCATCACCGTCACCACGCCGTCGTGCTGTTGGAACTCATCTACTACCTCGTCGTCTTGCTGGATCAAGAAGGCGGAGGACGTCACCGAGCTAAACGTGTGCAGAACGCGGAGGTGTCGTACGTTCGGTACTTGATCGGTTGGAGCGCGAAGAAGTTCGACTACATCAACCATGTTGTTAAACGCTTCCGCTTACGGTCTACGAGGGTACGTAGAAAAACTCTCCCCTCTCGTTGCTATGCATCTCCATGGATAGATCATTGCGTGTGCGTAGATTTTTTTCCATGCAACGTTTCCCAACAGGGAAAGCACGCGAGCGATGAAGAGGGTTTTTGGGTGGGCCATGGTTGCTAGGACGCCCGCAAAGTCCCCACTCCTAGTTTGTCTCCGGTTTGTGGAAAAAAGTGTGTCCGAAGCGCCGAACAGACTGATTCAGGACCACGTTGGATAGCAAAACACATCCAGACCGCGCGGTCCGGGCGGTTGCTGGCGGTTTGACAGTCAGTGTTGGAGATTCCCTTAATTAGGTTATGTTGGCTCAGGAAGCATGGCCATCTCCTATGTTTGAGAGGTGATGAGGGAATCTCTCGATGAGTGGCTCGAGTATGAAGCAAGGCCATTTTGGAGATCCTTCGACAAGAGAAGCGCTCGACTAGTGACAAGTGAAGATTGATAATAATTGTGTATTGATCTGTGCCTCAATGGGCTGTTTATATAAGTACAAAGTCTTGGAGTCCAAGTATATAAGAGATAGATTACAATTCAAAACTACCAAAAACTGAACCGGCTGAATATACTCTAATATCCCCCCGCAGTGTCAACATCGGGCATCACGATGTTGAGACTGGAGCGTATGTCGGTGAAGGATGCATTGGGAAGCCCTTTGGTGAAGATGTCAGCAAATTGCGCACTTGTTGGAACATGGAAAACACGAACCTCACCAAGAGCCACTTTCCCACGAACAAAGTGAATATCTATCTCAATGTGCTTCGTGCGACGATGATGAACTGGATTAGATGCCATATAGACTGCTGAAATATTGTCATAGTAAACAATGGTAGCATGCTCGAGTGGGTGATGAAGCTCCATGAGGAGTTGCCGGAGCCAGACAGCCTCGGCGACAGCATGAGCAACAGCCTGATACTCAGATTCAGCGGAGGACCTGGAAACTGTATCCTGCCTTTTCGAAGACCAAGAAACAACATTATCACCCAAATAAACACAATAGCCGGATGTGGATCGACGAGTGTCGGGACAACCTGCCCAGTCTGCACCAGAATATACTGTCAAGCTTGTTGGAGAGGAAGAATTAATAAGGAGGCCGTGATCAAGAGTACCTTTGAGATAACAAAGAATGCGTCTAACATGAGCAAGATGAGGAGCACGAGGGTCATGCATATAAAGACAGGCTTGTTGAACAGAGTAGGAAATATCAGGACGAGTGAGGGTAGCATATTGAAGAGCGCCGGTGATGCTGCGATAAAAAGTAGGATCGGAAACGGGTTCATCATCAGCCGACAATTTGGCACCAGTGGCAGTAGGTGTGCGACAGGGTTGACAATCAGACCTGCCAGCACGTGAGAGCAAATCTATAACATATTGGCGTTGGGATATAAAAAGAGTAGAGGAAGTACGAGAAACATTAAAGCCAAAAAAATGATGTAGAGGACCAAGATCAGTCATAGAAAATTCATGATTGAGAGAAGAGATTATTTGGTGGAGGAAATTATCAGAAGAAGCGGTGAGAATAATATCATCTACATATAATAAGAGATAGGCGGTTTGATTAGAGGAATGAAAAATGAAGAGAGAGGAATCGGATTTAGAAGGAACAAAGCCGATGGTTTGGACAAAGGTAGCAAAGTGCTGGAACCAGGCTCGAGGAGCCTGTTTGAGACCATACAATGATTTGTTAAGGAGACAGACAAGAGTTGGTGAGGAGGGATTTTCGAAGCCAGAGGGTTGCTGGCAGTACACAGTTTCATTTAGTGTTCCATGGAGAAAAGCATTTTTGACATCTAGTTGGTGAATAGGCCATGAAGAGGAAACCTCAAGACTAAGAACAACACGAATGATGCTAGGATTTACCACAGGAGAAAAAGTCTCATCAAAATCATTGTCGTGTTGCTGGGAAAAACCACGACAAACCCAGCGAGCTTTGTAGCGAGCAAGAGAACCACCGGCATGAAACTTGTGGTGAAAAACCCACTTGCCAGAGACAATATTAACACCAGGTGGTTTTGGAACTAAAGTCCAGGTGTTGTTTTTCTGTAGAGCATCAAATTCGTCTCGCATAGCAGAAAACCAAAGAGGATCAAGAAGAGCCCATTTATATGCAGTGGGAATAGGGGAGACAGTCTGTGTGGCCGTGAGTGTGACGCCCCCGATTCAATCGTACACTAATCATACACGCAAATGTGTACGATCAAGATCAGGGACTCACGGGAAGATATCACAACACAACTCTAAAAGTAAAATAAGTCATACAAGCATCATAATACAAGCCAGGGGCCTCGAGGGCTCGAATACAAGTGCTCGATCATAGACGAGTCAGCGGAAGCAACAATATCTGAGTACAGACATAAGTTAAACAAGTTTGCCTTTAGAAGGCTAGCACAAACTGGGATAGAGATCGAAAGAGGCACAGGCCTCCTGCCTGGGATCCTCCTAAACTACTCCCGGTCGCCGTCAGCGGCCTGCATGTAGTAGTAGGCACCTCCGGTGTAGTAGGAGTCGTCGTCGACGGTGGCATCTGGCTCCTGGCCTCCAACATCTGGTTGCGACAACTAGGTAGAAGGGAAAGGGGGAAAAGAGGGAGAAAAGTGATACGTCTCCAACGTATCTATAATTTTTGATTGCTCCATGCTATATTATCTTCTGTTTTGGACATTATTGGGCTTTATTATTCACTTTTATATTATTTTTGGGACTAACCTATTAACCGGAGGCCCAGCCCAGAATTGTTTTTTTTGCCTATTGCAGAGTTTCGCAGAAAAAGAATATCAAACGGAGTCCAAACGGAATGAAACCTTCGGGAACGTGATTTTCGGAATGAACATGATCCAGGAGACTTGGACCCTACGTCAAGGAAGCTTCCAGGAAGCCACTAGGTAGGGGGCGCGCCTACCCCCCAGGCACGCCCTCCACCCTCGTGGGCCCCACGTTGCTCCACCGACGTACTCCTTCCTTCTATATATACATACGTACCCCCAAACGATCAGATACGGAGCCAAAAACCTAATTCCACCGCCGCAACCTTCTGTACCCACGAGATCCCATCTTGGGGCCTGTTCCGGAGCTCCGCCGGAGGGGGCATCGATAACGGAGGGCTTCTACATCAACACCATAGCCTCTCCGATGAAGGGTGAGTAGTTTACCTCAGACCTTCGGGTCCATAGTGATTAGATAGATGGCTTCTTCTCTCTTTTTGGATCTCAATACAATGTTCTCCCCCTCTCTTGTGGAGATCTATTCGATGTAATCTTCTTTTGCGGTGTGTTTGTTGAGACCGATGAATTGTGGGTTTATGATCAAGTTTATCTATGAACAATATTTGAATCTTCTGAATTCTTTTATGTATGATTGGTTATCTTTGCAAGTCTCTTCGAATTATTAGTTTGGTTTGGCCTACTAGATTGATCTTTCTTGCAATGGGAGAAGTGCTTAGCTTTGGGTTCAATCTTGCGGTGTCCTTTCCCAGTGACAGTAGGGGCAGCAAGGCACATATTGTATTGTTGCCATCGAGGATAACAAGATGGGTTTTTTTTATCATATTGCATGAATTTATCCCTCTACATCATGTCATCTTGCTTAAAGCGTTACTCTGTTCTTATGAACTTAATACTCTAGATGCATGCTGGATAGCGGTCGATGTGTGGAGTAATAGTAGTATATGCAGGCAGGAGTCGGTCTACTTGTCTCAGACGTGATGCCTATATACATGATCATACCTAGATATTCTCATAACTATGCTCAATTCGGTCAATTGCTCAACAGTAATTTGTTCACCCACCGTAAAATACTTATGTTCATAAGAGAAGCCACTAGTGAAACCTATGGCCCCCGGGTCTATTTTCCATCATATTAATCTCCCGACAACAAGCTATTTCTGGCGCCATTTTTATTTTGTTTATTTTACTTTGCATCTTTATCACAAAAATACCAAAAATATTATCCTATCATATCTATCAGATCTCACTCTCGTAAGTGACCGTGTAGGGATTGACAACCCCTTATCACGTTGGTTGCGAGGATTTATTTGTTTGTGTAGGTGCGAGGGACTTGCGTGTAGCCTCCTACTGGATTGATACCTTGGTTCTCAAAAACTGAGGGAAATACTTACGCTACTTTGCTGCATCGCCCTTTCCTCTTCAAGGGAAAACCAACGTAGTGCTCAAGAGGTAGCAAGAAGGATTTCTGGCGCCGTTGCCGGGGAGGTCTACGCAAAAGTCAACATACCAAGTACCCATCACAAACCCTTATCTCCCGCATTACATTATTTGCCATTTGCCTCTCGTTTTCCTCTCCCCCACTTCACCCTTGCCATTTTATTCGCCCTCTCTTTTCTGTTTGCCTCTTTTCGCTCGTCTTTCTTTCGCCATGTCTGAATCTGGGGAGGTTATCACTAATGAAGGCAATAATAACAACCTGGGAAATTTTGATGCTTTCGATGATCCTCTTGAGGAACCTACTATCTTGCACACCAAAAAGTTTTGAGTCGGTAGTGGCAATATTATTGGGAAAGGAGTTATTCAAGATTTCTTTACTTGTGCCTGCCTTTGCCGATTATGGGTGTCTCTATTCTTCATAAAACTAGTAGCCTTGCGGATGCAATATCTTTGCTTGTAGTTGAACTTGAAAGGCAATTTCTTCATGTGCATCCTTGCATACAAAGAATTTTTCTAGAATTTTCTAATATTGAGCATTTTTCTGTTAAGCGTGCCGCCACTATCTTTTTGGCTCATGAGTTTAGATTCATAATGAGAGAGGCTAGAGAAATCTTTGCGCATTATAGGGTAGATGCTAGTCATCCTCCCATAGAAGCTATCCTTTTTAATCAAGAAGACATGATGCGTTTACAATCTTTGGATCATGTTGCTTATAATGAAAATCTTAGGAAAAAGGTTCCAGCCGATGTTCTAGTTGATAGAATTTCCGA
The DNA here is from genome assembly GCF_002575655.3 of Aegilops tauschii subsp. strangulata. Classification (NCBI taxonomy): domain Eukaryota; kingdom Viridiplantae; phylum Streptophyta; class Magnoliopsida; order Poales; family Poaceae; genus Aegilops; species Aegilops tauschii. The sequence continues at coordinate 517,077,315 of NC_053038.3, read as the reverse complement.
GCTTAATGATGATTTTGCTATTCAGAATAATGGATTAGGTTTTTCTCTTGAACGAAGTCTTGTAACTTTTTGCCAAAAGAATGCTTGTAATGATGAATTGGTTGTGCAATACAAAGGGCCAAGGGAGGAACCCATACCTCCCGAGATTGATCTTGGGGACTTTTGTCCTATTAAATTTAGCCCTTTTGATTATTTTTGCTTGCCTCAAAGAAAACTTGCTGCTGAACGTAGAGAATATGAGAAAAGTTTTCATGACTTGCCGTACCATTATTATGGCAATACCTAGATCTATCCTTGCTTTTAAGCCTAGCTAGGGGCGTTAAATGATAGCGCTTGTTGGGAGGCAACCCAATTTTATTTTTAGTTTTTTGCTTTTTGATTCTGTTTAGGAATAAATATTTGATCTAGCCTCTGGTTAGATGTGTTTTTATGTTTTAATTAGTGTTTGTGCCAAGTTAAACCTATAGGATCTTCTTGGATGATAGTTATTTGATCTTGCAGAAAATTCCAGAAACTTTCTGTTCACGAAAATAATTATTAAAAATCACCAGAACGTGATAAAATATTGATTCCAATTGCTGCTGATCAATAAACAAATTGTCTAGGTCGTTCTATTTTGGCTGATTTTTTGGAGTTCCAGAAGTTTGCGTTAGTTACAGATGACTACAGACTGTTCTGTTTTTGACAGATTCTGTTTTTTCGTGTGTTGTTTGCTTATTTTGATGAATCTAAGGCTAATAAAATAGTTTATAAACCATAGAGAAGTTGAAATACAGTAGGTTTAACACCAATATAAATAAATAATGAGTTCATTACAGTACCTTGAAGTGGTCTTTTGTTTTCATTCGCTAACGGAGCTCACGAGATTTTCTGTTAAGTTTTGTGTTGTGAAGTTTTCAAGTTTTGGGTAAAAGATTTGATGGATTATGGAACAAGGAGTGGCAAGAGCCTAAGCTTGGGGATGCCCATGGCACTCCCAGGATAATCTAAGGACACCAAAAAGCCAAAGCTTGGGGATGCCCCGGAAGGCATCCCCTCTTTCGTCTACTTCCATCGGTAACTTTACTTGGAGCTATATTTTTATTCACCACATGATATGTGTTTTGCTTGGAACGTCTTGTATGATTTGAGTCTTTGCTCTTTAGTTTACCACAATCATATTTTCTGTACACACCTTTTGAGAGAGACACACATGATTCGGAAATTATTAGAATACTCTATGTGCTTCACTTATATCTTTTGAGTTATATAGTTTTGCTCTAGTACTTCACTTATATCTTTTAGAGCACGGTGGTGGATTTGTTTTATAGAAACTCTTGATCTCTAATGCTTCACTTAGATTATTTTGAGAGTCTTAAATAGCATGGTAATTTTCTTAAATGATCCTAATATGCTAGGTATTCAAGATTAGTAAAAACTTTCTTATGAGTGTGTTGAATACTAAGAGAAGTTTGATGCTTGATGATTGTTTTGAGATATGGAGGTAGTGATATTAAAGTTGTGCTAGTTGAGTAGTTGTGAATTTGAGAAATACTTGTGTTGAAGTTTGAAAGTCCCGTAGCATGCACGTATGGTAAACGTTATGTAACAAATTTGAAACATGAGGTGTTCTTTGATTGTCCTCCTAATGAGTGGCGGTCGGGGACGAGCGATGGTCTTTTCCTACCAATCTATCCCCCTAGGAGCATGCGCGTAGTGCTTGGTTTTTGATGACTTGTAGATTTTTGCAATAAGTACGTGAGTTCTTTATGACTAATGTTGAGTCCATGGATTATACACACTCTCACCTTTCCATCGTTGCTAGCCTCTTCGGTACCGTGCATTGCCCTTTCTCACATTGAGAGTTGGTGCAAACTTCGCTGGTGCATCCAAACCCCGTGATATGATACGCTCTTTCACACATAAACCTCCTTATATCTTCCTCAAAACAGCCACCATACCTACCTATTATGGCATTTCCATAGCCATTCCGAGATATATTGCCATGCAACTTTCCACCGTTCCGTTTCTCATGACACGTTCATCATTGTCATATTGCTTAGCATGATCATGTAGTTGACATAGTATTTGTGGCAAAGCCACCGTTCATAATTCTTTCATACATGTCACTCTTGGTTCATTGCATATCCCGGTACACCGCCGGAGGCATTCATATAGAGTCATACCTTGTTCTAGTATCGAGTTGTAATCATTGAGTTGTAAATAAATAGAAGTGTGATGATCATCATTTAATAGAGCATTGTCCAAAAAAAAGAGAAAGGCAAAATAAAAAAAAGGCCCAAAAAAGAGAGAAATAAAAAGGGACAATGCTACTATCCTTTTACCACACTTGTGCTTCAAAGTAGCACCATAATCTTCATGATAGAGAGTCTCTGGTTTTGTCACTTTCATATACTAGTGGGAATTTTTCATCATAGAACTTGGCTTGTATATTCCAACAATGGGCCTCCTCAAGTGCCCTAGGTCTTCGTGAGCAAGCAAGTTGGATGCACACCCACTTACTTTCTTTTGTTGAGCTTTCATACATTTATAGCTCTAGTGCATCCATTGCATGGAAATCCCTACTCCTTGCATTAACATCAATCGATGGGCATCTCCATAGCTCATTGATTAGCCTCGTTGATGTGAGACTTTCTCATTTTTTATCTTCTCCACATAACCCCCATCGTTATACTCTATTCCACCCATAGTGCTATATCCATGGCTCACGCTCATGTATTGCGTGAAGGTTTATAAAGTTTGAGATTACTAAAGTATGAAACAATTGCTTGGATTTTCATCGGGGTTGTGCATGATGAGAACATTCTTGTGTGACGAAAATGGAGCATGACTAAACTATATGATTTTGTCGGGATGAACTTTCTTTGGCCATGTTATTTTGAGAGGACATAATTGCTTAGTTAGTATGCTTGAAGTATTATTATTTCTGTGTTAATATTGAACTTTTATCTTGAATCTTTCGGATCTGAATATTCATACCACAATTAAGAAGAATTACATTGAAATTGTGCCAAGTAGCATTCGCATCAAAAATTCTGTTTTTATCATTTACCTACTCGAGGACGAGCAGGAATTAAGCTTGGGGATGCTTGATACGTCTCCAACGTATCTATAATTTTTTATTGCTCCATGCTATATTATCTTCTATTTTGCACATTATTGGGCTTTATTATTCACTTTTATATTATTTTTGGGACTAACCTATTAACCCGAGGCCCAGCCCAGAATTGCTGTTTTTTGCCTATTTCAGAGTTTCACAGAAAAAGAATATCAAACGGAGTCCAAACGGAATGAAACCTTCGGGAACGTGATTTTCGGAACGAACATGATCCAGGAGACTTGGACCCTACGTCAAAGAAGCTTCCAGGAAGCCATGAGGTAGGGGGCGCGCCTACCCCCCCAGGCGCGCCCTCCACCCTCGTGGGCCCCACGTTGCTCCACCGACGTACTCCTTCCTCCTATATATACCTACGTACCCCAAACGCTCAGATATGGAGCCAAAAACCTAATTACACTGCCGCAACCTTCTGTACCCACGAGATCCCATCTTGGGGCCTGTTCCGGAGCTCCGCCGGAGGGGGCATCGATCACGGAGGGCTTCTGCATCAACACCATAGCCTCTCCGATGAAGTGTGAGTACCTCAGACCTTCGGGTCCATAGTTATTAGCTAGATGGCTTCTTCTCTCTTTTTGGATCTCAATACAATGTTCTCCCCCTCTCTTGTCGAGATCTATTCGGTGTAATCTTCTTTTGCAGTGTGTTGGTTGAGACCGATGAATTGTGGGTTTATGATCAAGTTTATCTATGAACAATATTTGAATCTTCTGAATTCTTTTATGTATGATTGGTTATCTTTGCAAGTCTCTTCGAATTATCAGTTTGGTTTGGCCTACTAGATTGATCTTTCTTGCAATGGGAGAAGTGCTTAGCTTTGGGTTCAATCTTGCGGTGTCCTTTCCCAGTGACAGTAGGGGCAGCAAGGCACATATTGTATTGTTGCCATCGAGGATAACAAGATGGGGTTTTTATCATATTGCATGAATTTATCCCTCTACATCATGTCATCTTGCTTAAAGTGTTACTCTGTTCCTATGAACTTAATACTCTAGATGCATGCTGGATAGCGGTCGACGTGTGGAGTAATAGTAGTAGATGTAGACAGGAGTCGGTCTACTTGTCTCAGACGTGATGCCTATATACATGATCATACCTAGATATTCTCATAACTATGCTCAATTCGGTCAATTGCTCAACAGTAATTTGTTCACCCACCGTAAAATACTTATGCTCATAAGAGAAGCCACTAGTGAAACCTATGGCCCCCGGGTCTATTTTCCATCATATTAATCTCCCGACAACAAGCTATTTCTGGCGCCATTTTTATTTTGTTTATTTTACTTTGCATCTTTATCACAAAAATACCAAAAATATTATCCTATCATATCTATCAGATCTCACTCTCGTAAGTGACCGTGTAGGGATTGACAACCCCATATCGCGTTGGTTGCGAGGATTTATTTGTTTGTGTAGGTGCGAGGGACTTGCGTGTAGCCTCCTACTGGATTGATACCTTGGTTCTCAAAAACTGAGGGAAATACTTATGCTACTTTGCTGCATCACCCTTTCCTCTTCAAGGGAAAACCAACGCAGTGCTCAAGCGGTAGCAAAAAGCAATCGTGAGTACTCATCCAAAGTACTCACAAGCAAGGATCTACACTACATATGCATGGGTATTTGTGTAAAGGGGCAATATCAGTGGACTGAACTGCAGAATGCCAGAATAAGAGGGGGATAGCTAGTCCTGTCGAAGACTACGCTTCTGGCAGCCTCCATCTTGTAGCATGTAGAAGAGAGTAGAAGGTAAGTTCATCAAGTAGCATTGTATAGCATAATACTACCCGGCGATCCCCTCCTCGTCGCCCTGTTAGAGAGCGATCACCGGGTTGTATCTGGCACTTGGAAGGGTGTGTTTTATTAAGTATCCGGTTCTATTTGTCATAAGGTCAAGGTACAACTTCGGGTCGTCCTTTTACCGAGGGACACGGCTATTCGAATAGATCAACTTCCCAGCAGGGGTGCACCACATAACCCAACACGCTCGATCCCATTTCGCCGGACACACTTTCCTGGGTCATGCCCGGCCTCGGAAGATCAACACGTCGCAGCCCTACCTAGGCACAACAGAGAGGTCAACACGCCGGTCTAAATCCTATGGCGCAGGGGTCTGGGCCCATCGCCCATTGCACACCTGCACGTTGCGAGGGCGGCCGGAAGCAGAACTAGCCCCCTTAATACAAGAGCAGGCTTACGTTCGAATCCGACGCGCGCCACTCAGTCGCTGACGTCACGAAGGCTTCGGCTGATACCACGACGTCGAGTGCCCATAACTGTTCCCGCGTAGTTGGTTAGTGCGTATAGGCCAGTGGCCAGACTCAGATCAAATACCAAGATCTCGTTAAGCGTGTTAAGTATCCGCGAATGCCGACCAGGGCCAGGCCCACCTCTCTCCTAGGTGGTCTCAACCTGCCCTGTCGCTCCGCCACAAAGTAACAGTCGGGGGCCGTCGGGAACCTAGGCCCACCTCTACCGGGATGGAGCCACCTGCCCCTTCAGCCCCCATCTCCGAACAGTATCATAAGTAATGTAACAGTATAAAGTATATAACATATGCCCGAGATCACCTCCCGAAGTGATCACGGCCCAGTAGTATAGCATGGCAGACGGACAAGAGTGTAAGGCCTCTAATGGAACACTAGCATCCTATACTAAGAAGTAGGATAGCAGGTAAGGGTAACAACTGTAGCAACAATGACAGGCTATGCAGCAGAATAGGATTAACCGAAAGCAGTAACATGCCACACTACTCTAATGCCAGCAGTAAAGAGAAGCATAGGCGATATCTGGTGATCAAGGGGGGGGCTTGCCTGGAAGCTCGGCTGAGAAGGAGGGGTCATCAACACTGTAGTCGAACTGGGGGTCGCCGGCAGTCTCGGGGTCTACCGGAAAGAAGTAACGGAGGGGGAACACAATAAATAATAGAGCAATCAAAGCAACACAAGGCATAACATGGCATCACGCGGTGCTAGATGTGCCCTAACACAGTACTAGGTGATACCGGCGAAGAGGGGAAACATCCGGGAAAGTATCCTCGGTGTTTTGCGTTTTCGGACAGATGAACCGGAGGGGGAACATTGTGTGTTTGCTATGCTAGGGATGTGTGGCGGACGAACGGGCTGCGTATTCGGATTCGTCTCGTCGTTCTGAGCAACTTTCATGTACAAAGTATTTTCGTCCGTGTTACGAATTATTTTATATTAATTTTTAAAGTTTTAAATCATTATCTAATTTATTTTAATTCGAAAATAATTATCAAATTGCTAGGGGTACCCAGCTCTGTGTACACAAAAATGTACAGGGGCTAACATGTGGGCCAAGGGGACCCAGTTGACCAGTCAAAGTTGGACTGGTCAATAGGGGTGGGGCCTGCTTGTCATTCTCTGTTTTTCTAACCTAACATATTAGTTGGACTAATTAGGTTATTATACTATTTAGGTTTAATTAGTTTAATTTAATCAAGTTAATTAATTATTTTATTTTTACTTACTTATTTTATTTTTAATTCTTTTTTGTTGTCTTTTTTGAACACAGGGGCGGGCCCACGTGTCTGTGGCAAGGGGCCATAGCGGGCGCTGGTCAGCGGTTCCGGGCGCGGGCGCCGGGTCGCCTGGACCCGGGCAGGCGCGGGCGCGCCGGCAGCCACGGCGCACGGCCAGCCTACCAGAGCGACAGACGGGAGGGCGGCGGCTATGCGGGCAAGCGCCGCGGGCGCGTGGACGCAGCAAGCAGAAGTGGCCAGCGGTAGCAGGCGGGCGAGCCGCGGCAAGCAGCGTGCAGCAGGAGTGGCGGCGCGGCAGTGGTGGGCTTCGGCGACCACGCCAGCGTGAGTACACGGCCGCGGCGAATCGCAGGAGTGGTGAGCGGAGCAAGGAAGCAGCGGCGCGGCCGTGATGGTGGCCGGAGGCGGCGGGGCGCGTGCGGGCGGTGAGCAACAGAAGTGATGGCGGCAGGCGGGCAAGGGGCAGGCACAGGCGCTAGCGGGCGAAGCGGGCGCGGCCTAGGCAGGAACGGGGCGACCAGGGGCGCGCGGGAGCGCAGACGGGCACGGGCAGGGGAGTCCAGTGAGCTCACGGTCGAAGGTGAGCGCAGGGTACAGAGGCGCGATGGCCGGGGCGAACGTGAGCTCGGGCAAGTTGGGGGCGGCGCGTACAGCTAGAGAACGGCGACGAGAGAGAGAGGGGAGGAAGCGGGGGCTCACGTTGAGCCTGTAGAGGTGCAAAGCGGGCTCGGGGGAGGCTCGACGGCGACAAAATCGGCGACGGCGCGCGGGTGGCCGAAGGTTGAAGAAGACGTCGAGGAGCTCGATGCAGACGCGCTCCTGCTCGGGTGACTCGTCGGGGAGGAAGAGGAGGTCGAGGCGGTCCTATGACGACGGTCGAGGGCGATGGGGTCGAGCGGCGGGCATCGGCATGGATCGAGCTCCCGATCCAGATCGGATCGGGAAGGGGAGCGAACGTGGGGGGAGTGGGGATCGTGGGATGGGTGTTAGGTTACGGTGGGGGTTAAGCAGGAGGGAGCCGGCTGGGCCGGCCTGCTCGGCTGGGCCATGTGACACCCAATTTTTTTGTGGTTTTATCAAAATCTTTATTTGATTTGAAGGAGGTTATTTAAATTTTGTTTTAAGGACTCTCCTTCACAAAAAATTTCTTTTATGACAAGTATTTTGTTTGAGTTCATCCCAAGACTTGATCTTTGGCCTTGGAGGTTTTTCATCTTGTGTTGACTCAACACAAATGTTTTTCATTGGGAAAGTTTTTGAAAATCTTTTCCTTTATAAATAGCCCTATGGCTTATGGAGTGATCTTTTCACTTTCAAAATTTACTTCTTGCCATAACCTTAGTTGAAATCCCCCTCCCGAAAGCCATCTTCCCACTTGGTGTCAAGACAATCTTCAAATCCAGCAAGTTTAACTCCCCCATGATTTTATCTCCATTTATTTCTAATCAAAAATCTTTTCTGTTTTCTATTTTGGCCCTTAGAAATTTACAAAGGAACCACTAGTTTTCCTTTGAGTTTTGCCTCCAAACAAGTTTCCCTGGCTAGTCCCTAGGACCCTCAACCAAGATCCAGGAAGAACCACTGGCCCCCAGTTCAAAATTTTCAAAATGTGCTTGCTGCAAGTTTGGACCATCTTTGTCAAATTTGATGAAATTCATTTGTTTTCTCCTCCTAAAAATCTGGAAAAATCAGGCAGCCTCTAGATGCATCAAGTAGTCACCTCACCAAGTCCCAGCTCCAGAAATTTTTTCCTCGTGCTCAAATCATATCGTCGAACACCTGGCATGCACTGTGCCTGTCGAAATTCAGAGTTTCAGAGATACAGTTTCAATAGCCAGTGTCGTTTTCTTCAGAACCTCTCCTCGATCTCGCCAGTAGCCGCGGTGGCGCCTTGCTCCCTGTTCCTCCTTCTTATCCACCGCGCCGCACGGTCGCCTGGACGCTTGCGGGCGTTGACGACGAGCTGGCAGAGGTGCGCCTCCCCGTGAGCGGCGGCAACAGCACCCACTGCGGCTGCCAGAGAGGCGCAGCGAGAGACGGCGCCGTCCAGCACCGCCCAAGCCACCAGAGGCCACCGCGTGGCCGTCCCCTCCCCTGTGCACGCTGCAGAGCCGTCGTCGTGAACTGGAAGGCACGGAGCGCGCTCCCTGCCGCCGACGTGCCCGTACGGCCGTTCCGTCGAGGGCCGGTGTATTACCCAAGTCCGACCGAGGTTTTGACTAAGAAACGGTACCAGTGGACCACCACGATGATGCCAAGTCACCTAAACCTCCTGCCCGACCTCTGCCTCGCCGTACTTACTCGCCGGCGTTATCCCGTTCACGGCCACCTCCTCGGATCGTCTATAAATGCAGGTCCCGAGCTCGATCTCGACCACGCACCATCACTTCTCCCCACCAGAACCACGCCAAGCCACTGGGAAGGCCTCGAGGAGGTCTTCTTCCCCAACTCCGGCCGCCTCGACTCGCTGCGGGATCCGGCAAGACTCGCCCCAGTGCGTGCTCCCCCGCCTCTCAACTCATGCCAGTAGCCTCCTAGTGCGTCCACCTCTCTAACCCGCACCCTAATTTGAGGTTTGCAGCACCCACCGGAGCGTTTCATCCTCGCCCGAACCACCGTCCGCCGGAGATAAGGCCGCCGTCGCCGTGGTGCTCGCCGACGGTCAAGTCCACCACCCACCGACGTGGAAGGATTCGGTGAACCTGTAGGTACCCTCCGATCCCCCTACCTCGCCGTGGATCAACGCCGGCGACCACCGCAGCCTTCGGGCGCCGGCGAGCTCTGTTCAGGAGTTTGAACCTGACGGGTGGGACCCCCCCGTCAGCCTCTCTTTCTTTCTTCGAACCGTTTTCTGAAGGCGCTTTCGGGCAAAGTGTGTTTTCCTTCTGGGCTGGCGTATTTCCTACCGAAGCGTTTTCTGGTTTTTCAAACTAGCCCCTGGATCTTTTCTGTTTCATCACAGATTAGTCCTTGGACTAAAACCCTTATATCTTTTAAACCAAAGATGCTTTTTGATTGATTCTTTTTTTCTCAGTCTTGTATTTTTGTCTAGTTTTTTATAGTATTTATTTGGAAAAAAATTGGAATAATTATTTATACACACACGGTATTCACGTTAGTATACGGTCTGTTTATACTGTAGATACCGGAGGAGGTGACGGAGCCGCGAACTTCGCCGAGCTAGGCTCCGACTTCTCCGAACCAGGCAAGCACGTTTGAACCTTTGATATGATGAGTGTTTGCATGTTTGCTTGCATAGTTAGTGCATAGCAGGATTATGTATGTATCAGTGAGTGTTACGTTGCCTGCAAGGCAACTTCCAGTATGCTTCGAATATTGATGTGATCTCTTGGATGAGAGATAACCTGATCATGTGGTGACATGAAAGGTGGTAAGATGGTAGTGTTGAAGCAAGCCGGTCTTATGTCAACCGTCAAACTCCGACGTTAACGTGGACGAGCCACATTACCGTTCAATTTCCCTTTTCGTGCTACCACATGTTTTCTGCAAAGAATACGGTTTAGTAAGTTGCAAACCTCTTTCCGTGTACACACCAAATAGAGAGGCCGTGATGAGGGTTCCATGGCCCTAGATTAAAGCCAGTCATCCGGTCAGGGGGCATGGGTGTTTCCGGTTGGGACCGAGAGGGGGGCACCCCTTAGAGCGCGCGATATAAATTTGATCCCATGATACGCGAGGTTGTAGCCTCCCCGCCTTAAAGTTTTTCTTGAACGTTGTCTAGGGTGATTCCTGGCAGCGGAATGTGGAATGGGTGTGTACTGGTTAGATGTGTTTCTCCTAAAATACCGTAAACGGAACTAGTCCTTTGTGACTACTGAAATCCGTTGGCTGTGGTTGAAAGTACAAACTCTGCAGAGTCAAAATCTTCCGAGAAATTTTGTCCATGGTCAAGGACCTTGGTCAATATATCCACATCAATACCCATGTCAGTCTCTGTGTCAGTCTCCGTGAAAATCCCCGGTGAACAAACATGAGTAGTAAACCAGTTGAGAGTTATTCCTGTGGATGGGCTAACCTTTTATTATTACGTACCTGAGTATTTCCTTGAGATGATTTAAATTCATGAGCTGCCTGAATTTCGAGAAATGAAATATAAGCCCTTTATGTGATGTCGCTCAGACGTCCGACTGTGGCACTCTTGTTATTTACTTCGGATATAAGCCCTTTATGTGATGTCGCTCTGACGTCCGACTGTGGCACTCTTGTTAGTTACTTTTGATATAAGCCCTTTATGTGATGTCGCTCAGACGTCCGACTGTGGCACGCACTGTCTTTTCTATTTCATTATAAGCCCTTTATGTGGTGTCGCCCTGACACCCGACTGCGGCATTGTTAATTTATTTTACCCTTTCGAGGCGTCATTTCAGACACTCGATTGGCCTTCAGTATTTCGTTGGGATTTCGGGAGGACTACCGCCTGACTTCCTTTTTACTTGTCATGCAGTGCAATATTTTATTATCTGAGTGCGCATTCTAATCTGCTCATGTGCATCATGTTTGCATTTGTTATGTCTTATGTCCAAACTGTCTTGCGAGTACTTTCATAGTACTCACCTGGCTTGTTGATTTGGCCAGATGTTGACGAACGCGATCTTATGGATGAAGAGTTCGATAGCGAGTCCGACGCCTAGAGGAGTCCCAGTCAGTCCCGTGCGATCCTGGATTTGGTCACTTGTATTATATACGCTTCCGCTACCCAGAATAAAAGTCCTCGAGCCTCACTCCGACGCTCGATGACTTGTAAGATTCAGGAGTCACGTCACCCACTTCGCTGTGACATATCCACCACCACTTTTTTTTCGAGCCAGTAGTTATACCACCATACCCCCTTGTGTCATATCCGCCTTTATGTATATTATCGGCGTGCTTGTAATAAATTGTTGAGCAGCCTCCGCTCAACCTTGTATTATATTTAGTACTCCTGGATTTCTGTAATCAAGTATTTGTCTACCAGTAAGAAGGATTCTTCTATACTGGTCCACTAAAGGGGTCGGTTTCTCAATAAATATTTTATTGGAAAACCGGTCGTGACAGGCCAGGAGTCCCAGTGGGGGGTAGGCCTCTTTTCTTTATTTTGTGTTTTTTTCTTTTTATATTTCCTGTTTTCTTTCTAGCTTTATTTATTTTAGTTTTATAAAATACTAATTTAGCACCCAAATTAGTATCATTAATATAGGCCACTGCCAAACTTAGTTTGGACCCAAAGTAAATTAGTTTAATATTGTTATAATTTATAAAAAGATATTAGATTATTATTTTAGACACTGTTTTAACTAATTTAGTGCATTTAACACTTTACAAAAATTTGGTTTCTCCACCATAATTACCTATGATTTATTTGGCTCGCTCCGAACATTTTAGTTTTAATATTTGAAAACTTTTATTGTTTGCTTGATTTTGAATTAGAATTTCAATCGGTTTCGAACTAACGCGAGATTAGCAACAGTAATCGAGGTGACATGGCATCATTAGCGTGGAATTACTATAGCTTAATTATCCGGGCGTCACAATTCTCCTCCACTACAAGAAATCTCGTCCCGAGATTTAAGACGTAGAGTAAGGGGGAAAGGTCTGGTTACGATATTCTAACGGACCTTCTCGGTCCTGGTTGCTCTTCTCGAAGAGGTCGATCCAGTACATTGACGTCTTCATTTCTCTGCTTCAGGTCATCATGGTGAAGTTGTCCTTTTCTTCGGGAACTCCAACGTACTTACGAATAGGTAAGGGGCAGCTCGGCTATGACAGAATGCTTAGGAGGGAAACAATTTGGGGTTAACCCATGAATGAGCATAAGATTATCTCTCGAGTTGAACATATAAAATACATCGAGAGTAAGGTACGAAGGTACAATATGAGGTTCCAAGCGGATAGATAGTTGCTCGAAGTCTGAACCAGGGTGAGAAAGGGGTTCAGAGCAGCGAGAGTAAGTATTGCGTCTGATACCAGAATAGAGCACTAGGAAGGTGGCCCGTGAATCAACTACGAAGCCAAGCGTGGGGAATAACCATTAGAAAGAGGGTTGTACAGGAGAGTCAGGTTTCGATCCTGTGGAACTATGGGTTATGGGCCCACCATGTGGGTTAAAAGTTGGAAGGGTGGAGACGTCTTGCGTGATCATGCAAGCAAGGCATGTTAGGGGGTAGCCTGTCGATTATATCGGCAACAACATCGGTACCAAGGGCGAGGGACGAAGAGAACCATTTTCCTGCTCATTGAACGAGGCAGACCAATAGGCAAAGTTCTCGTCCATCGGTGGCTACCGGAATGTCATCAACAATAGTAACAGGGTCTTGCTGACATAATTGTACACCGAGATGTTTACATAAGCAGGAGAATATTACTGCTTAGATCATATAGATCACAAGCAACGTTAAACCAATCAATGGAAAGGAAAATATGGTTATCAGATTAAACAGGACAATGGAAAGGAAAATGTGTTTAAACACATATTTCAAGGGTATATCCTTCCCAAGGACAAGCAGAGCATGATATCCATGACACGATATAATGTAGAAAACTCCTTAGGTAGGGGAGAGAATTTTCATGACATTACCCATACAATAGTGTTTGGATAATTGAGCAAGAAACATTTAGCATTGGGCTTCAAATGTTCTATTGAAAATCAGAGTACCACAGACATGCTTCGAGATAGCATTGACATGGTCGTCAAGCAAAGGTCGAACTTGGATACACAAAGGATTCATCAGGAACCACATATAGAATAAGTCTTACGATTTCCTCATGGAAGAATGGTTAACCTTGCTAAATAGGAAACTATAACAATAGGTTCTCCGGCCAGGTGTGCTAGGCATGACATCACCTTACTGGGCTATACAAAGTCCAATGTTACGGCTTTTGGAAAATGTCCCAACCATCATATCTGACCGAGATTCAGTTCTGATTGGTGTCAGGATAACTCAGACTCAGGATGCCTGAGAAGAAAGGTGCAACACAAATTGTCGAGATGACATTGTAAGATTCTCAGGAATTCAACTATGGAAGCGAGTCCTGACACAAGAGTTCATCATTAAATCTAGAAGAGGTGAGGAGGTGGCTGATTGACTCAGCGACAATTCATTGAGATTTTCAATAGATGGATTTCCACACTTATGTGAACAAGGAGATAACATTTGTCAGATCAAATGATATAATGAGGTATGCTCAAGGAAAACATACACAAGTAAATATTGGTTGAAACGTGCACACAAAAGATGGGCTTAGGTAGCATGATCAACATTAGAATGGTGGTTCAACAACCAATAGTCTAAGAATGAACTATCGACCATCAACTTCAAAGCAATAGGGTTGCTAGAAGTTCAGAATCCAAGCAACACTGTTCACTTGTTGGTACCCCGGTTCGAATCAACACGGGGACAAAGATATGAACGGAGATGGCGAGAAGTATTACTATATCAAGAATTCTTAAGAGGTGGTGAAATTCTCACCACAATTTTGACATAAAAAATGGTAATACTCCAAGGTAGAACATAACATAAGTTGGATAGCAAGGAACTCAAGGTACCATGCAAAACTAGAACAAGTTTTGTGTTGGGAGGGAGATCAATAATGTTGTCGATGTTAACACAAATCATTGAGGGGGCAAGCATGCAATTTCTCATCAGGAACTCAATGTACGTCTCAGAAGAAGTTAAAATGTTGACGATGATCACGACACATTTATCGAGAGGTTTCAAGAAGATGTAATCGATCGGCGACGACATCACACCAAGGGAATGATGAAGCAAAAGGTTACTATAACCATAGATAAGATGCCATCTCATAATTCGAAGTTGTCTCTCAAGACAAACAATATGATGCGGAAAGTTCGATGTAAGCTTGGAGCACTGTCGGGATTGTGCCCCGGGGATGAAGGACATAGGTAGAATGGTCAAGCTTCAGCATGACGATGATGGTTTAGACAATCGACCGAGAATGGCATGATCGAGTAAAAAATCGTAAGCAACAAAGATTACTAAGAGTTGTTAAATCGTAGTGAGGTCTCGATTCACTTATCGGTGTCCTCGAGTGATTTACCACTCCGAACCCCGGGGAAAATTGGAATCAGTAAGGATTAATAGTTGATGAACTCATAAGAAGTTATGTAGTTCCGTGATATTCTTGAGATACCGAGGGTAATACTCGAAGGCATATCAGAATAAAGGTTGAAGTGGCGTATTTATCCGCAGAAGGCAAGTACTTCAACTTGTCCGAGAAAAGGATCAAAGATGATCAATCATGGTCGGAACCACGGTTGCAAAGGACCAACATAGATGCAAGATGAACTTATAACAAGGGGACCATTATTAATGCAAGAAGCTTCCATGATAAATTCCACATCGGGTCCATGGGCATGAACTCAAAGTTCAAGGTCGACTCCCACTTCTCCAAAGCACAACCTTACATTCACTTCTCGTTTTGATAATGGCATTAGTGTTGAAAGTTTTACCTGGTGAAAAACCAGATGAGTATGGCCCGTGAAGTCTTTCGGGCTCACATAGATTAGGTAAGGCGTTGGTTCAATCCATAGGGGCTTCTTAAAAACATATATCACAAGTCTCAAAAGTAAATATCACCAGCTCAAAAGCAGAGCATGGTTGGCCAAATCAGAGAATAGGATTTACCAATGGCATTATGTATCAGAGAAGAGCTTCTAGAGGTTTTTGTATATGAAGGACACTGTCGTATGATAATTTCAACAAAGGATCTGACAGTCCATTACGGGGCTGATGTGAGCATCAGCACACAATAAGAGGGCGAAACAAAGCAAAGGCTTTGGATTATAGAAACAACTGACTAATTCAAAGCTCAAAGGCAAAGGAATTAAGATTTCCAAATCAAGGGATCAGGAGCAAACACTCTGATCAAGGATGGATAAGTTGAGTAGGCTTAGGGGTACAATCGATGGTAATTTGATTGGTCGAGATCCAACTCATGTTTAAAATGACATCTGAGCCAAAAGGATGAATTCTATGATCTGACTGAGGATTGCGAGCATTCTCAAAATAATGAATCAAGGGGATTGAAATGATAGTGACAAAGGATGTCAATGGAGATTGCTAGAAATATGGAATTAACCATAGTACCGGAAGGCAAGGAATTCAGGAGCAATAGGCTCCTAAGGATTTTCGAAAAACCGAATAGTATCCTGAAGAATTTAGTGAAACACAAAAACAACTATGAATGAAGAAATCCTCGATAAGGGTGAGAATTTATGTGTCGGTGTAATCCTACAGAAAAGAGCTGCAAGGCAGCAAGCACGAAGGATTCTCGGAATAGCGGGAAGTAGTTCAGGGTATCTTGTAGTAACAAGAGTAATTGAGAATGAAGGTAAGGGTGGCAAGTATAAGTAGCTATCCATAGGGATGTCTCGGTGGTAGGGTTGCAAACCCGATGAGCACAAGTTCTTGGAAGAACATCAGAGAGTATCTTCGGAACCCTATGGTGCGCCAAGCAATCATCTGGACTGAAGGGCTCTCTGGGAGAAAGTGTTTTCGAGAACCTAAAGTTAGATTTTAGAAAATCATTTAACCCGAATAGAAGAGAGGTCAGAATCCCAGAGTATAGACGAGGAATAAAAGATCCTAATACCACCCAATGGCAACATGGGCCCGTAAGCCACACAGCCATGTTAGTAAAAGTTTTGCAATGTCTAGACTCAACTTCGGCCAAGGAGTGTGGAAGGGGGATTCCTATAGGCAGTCGGCTCTGATACCAACTTGTGACGCCCCCGATTCAATTGTACACTAATCATACACGCAAACGTGTACGATCAAGATCAGGGACTCACGGGAAGATATCACAACACAACTCTAAAAGTAAAATAAGTCATACAAGCATCATAATACAAGCCAGGGGCCTCGAGGGCTCGAATATAAGTGCTCGATCATAGACGAGTCAGCGGAAGCAACAATATCTGAGTAGAGACATAAGTTAAACAAGTTTGCCTTAAGAAGGCTAGCACAAACTTGGATACAGATCGAAAGAGGCGCAGGCCTCCTGCCTGGGATCCTCCTAAACTACTCCTGGTCGTCGTCAGCGGCCTGCACGTAGTAGTAGGCACCTTCGGTGTAGTAGGAGTCGTCGTCGACGATGGCGTCTGACTCCTGGGCTCCAGCATATGGTTGCGACAACCAGGTAGAAGGGAAAGGGGGAAAAGAGGGAGAAAAGCAATCGTGAGTACTGATCCAAAGTACTCGCAAGCAAGGATCTACACTACAAATGCATGGGTATCTGTGTAAAGGGGCAATATCGGTGGACTGAACTGCAGAATGCCAGAATAAGAGCGGGATAGCTAGTCCTGTCGAAGACTACGCTTCTGGCAGCCTCCATCTTGTAGCATGTAGAAGAGAGTAGAAGGTAAGTTCACCAAGTAGCATCGTATAGCATAATCCTACCCGGTGATCCCCTCCTCGTCGCCCTGTTAGAGAGCGATCACCGGGTTGTATCTGGCACTTGGAAGGGTGTGTTTTATTAAGTATCCGGTTCTAGTTGTCATAAGGTCAAGGTACAACTCCGGTTCGTCCTTTTACCGAGGGACACGGCTATTCGAATAGATCAACTTACCTGCAGGGGTGCACCACATAACCCAACACGCTCGATCCCATTTGGCCGGACACACTTTCCTGGGTCATGCCCGGCCTCGGAAGATCAACACGTCGCAGCCCTACCTAGGCACAACAGAGAGGTCAGCACGCCGGTCTAAATCCTATGGCGCAGGGGTCTAGGCCCATTGCACACCTGCACGTTGCGAGGGCGGCCGGAAGCATAACTAGCCCCCTTAATACAAGAGCAGGCTTACGTTCGAATCCGGCGCGCGCCGCTCAGTCGCTGACGTCACGAAGACTTCGGCTGATACCACGACGTCGAGTGCCCATAACTGTTCCCGCGTAGTTGGTTAGTGCGTATAGGCCAGTGGCCAGACTCAGATCAAATACCAAGATCTCGTTAAGTGTGTTAAGTATCCGTGAATGCCGACCAAGGCCAGGCCCACCTCTCTCCTAGGTGGTCTCAACCTGCCCTGTCGCTCCGCCACAAAGTAACAGTTGGGGGCCGTCGGGAACCCAGGCCCACCTCTACCGGGATGGAGCCACCTGCCCCTTTAGCCCCCATCTCCGAACAGTATCATAAGTAATGTAACAGTATAAAGTATATAACATATGCCCGAGATCACCTCCCGAAGTGATCACGGCCCAGTAGTATAGCATGGCAGACGGACAAGAGTGTAGGGCCACTGATGTAACACTAGCATCCTATACTAAGCAGTAGGATAGCAGGTAAGGGTAACAACTGTAGCAACAATGACAGGCTATGCAGCAGAATAGGATTAACCGAAAGCAATAACATGCTACACTACTCTAATGCAAGTAGTATAGAAAAGAATAGGCGATATCTGGTGATCAAAGGGGGCTTGCTTGTAAGCTCAGCTGAGAAGGAGGGGTCATCAACACCGTAGTCGAACTGGGGGTCGCCGGCAGTCTCGGGGTCTACCGGAAAGAAGTTACCGAGGGGGAACACAATAAATAATAGAGCAATCAAAGCAACACAAGGCATAACAGGGCAATGCGCGGTGCTATATGTGCCCTAACGCAGTACTAGGTGATACCGGCGAAGAGGGGAAACATCCAGGAAAGTATCCCCGGTGTTTCGCGTTTTCGGACAGATGAACCGGAGGGGAAAGTTGTGTGTTTGTTATGCTAGGGATGTGTGGCGGACGAACGGGCTGCGTATTCAGATTCGTCTCGTCGTTCTAAGCAACTTTCATGTACAAAGTATTTTCATCCGAGTTATGGATTATTTTATATTAATTTTTAAAGTTTTAAATCATTTTCTAAGTTATTTTAATTCGAAAATAATTATCAAATTGCTAGGGGTACCCAGCCCTGTGTACACAAAAATGTACCCAGGGGCTGACATGTGGGCCTAGGGGACCCAGTTGACCAGTCAAAGTTGGACTGGTCAACAGGGGTGGGGCCTGCTTGTCATTCTCTGTTTTTCTAACCTAACAGATTAGTTGGACTAATTAGGTTATTAGACTATTTAGGTTTAATTAGTTTAACTAATCAAGTTAATTAATTATTTTATTTTTACTTACTTATTTTATTTTTAATTCTTTTTCGTTGTCTTTTTTTTAAACACAGGGGCGGGCCCACGTGTCTGTGGCCAGGGGCCATAGCGGGCGCTGGTCAGCGGTTCCGGGCACGGGCGCCGGGTCGCCTGGACCCGGGCATGCGCGGGCGCGCCGGCAGCCACGGCGCACGGCCAGCCTACCGGAGCGACGAACGGGAGGGCGACGGCTTTGCGGGCAAGCGCCGCGGGCGCGTGGACGCAGCAAGCAGAAGCGGCCAGCGGCAGCAGGCGGGCGAGTCGCGGCAAGCAGCGTGCAGCAGGAGTGGCGGCGCGGCAGTGGTGGGGCTTCGGCGACCACGCCAACGTGAGGGCATGGCCGCGGCAACGCGCAGGAGTGGTGAGCGGAGGAAGGAAGCAGCGGCGCGGCGGTGATGGTGGCCGGAGGCGGCGGGGCGCGTGCGGGCGGTGAGCAACAGAAGCGATGGCGGGAGACGAGCAAGGGGCAGGTAGAGGCGCTGGCGGGCGAAGCTGGCGCGGCCTAGGCAGGAACGGGGCGACCAGGGGCGCGCGGGAGCGCAGACGGGCACGGGCAGGGGAGTCTAGTGCGCTCATGGTCGAAGGTGAGCGCGGGGTACAGAGGCGCGATGGCCGGGGCGAACGCGAGCTCGGGCAAGTTGGGGGCGGTGCGTACAGCTAGCGAACGGCGATGAGAGAGAGAGGGGAGGAAGCGGGGGATCACATTGAGCCTATAGAGGTGCAAAGCGGGCTCAGGGGAGGCTCGACGGCGACGAAATCGGCGACGGCGCGCGGGTGGCCGAAGGTTGAAGAAGACGTTGAGGAGCTCGATGCAGAGGCGCTCCTGCTCGGGTGACTCGTCGGGGAGGAAGAGGAGGTTGAGGCGGTCCTCTGACGGCGGTCGCGGGCGACGGGGTCGTGTGGCGGGCGTAGGCATGGGTCGAGCTCCCGATCCAGATCGGATCGGGAAGGGGAGCGAACATGGGGGGAGTGGGGATCGTGGGATGGGGGTTAGGTTACGGTGGGGGTTAAGCAGGGGGGAGCCGGCTGGGCCGGCCTGCTTGGCTGGGCCAGGAGGCCCAGTGGGGGGGTAGGCCTCTTTTCTTTATTTTGTTTTTTGTCTTTTTATATTTCCTGTTTTCTTTCTAGCTTTATTTATTTTAGTTTTATAAAATACTAATTTAGCACCCAAATTAGTATCATTAATACAGGCCACTGCCAGACTTAGTTTGGACCCAAAGTAAATTAGTTTAATATTGTTATAATTTATAAAAAGCTATTAGATTATTATTTTAGCCATTGTTTTAACTAATTTAGTGCATTTAACACTTTACAAAAATTTGGTTTCTCCACCATAATTACCTATGATTTATTTGGCTCGCTCCGAATATTTTAGTTTTAATATTTGAAAACTTTTATTGTTTGCTTGATTTTGAATTAGAATTTGAATCGGTTTTGAACTAACGCGAGATTAGCAACAGTAATTGAGGTGACATGGCATCATTAGCGTGGAATTACTGTAGCTTAATTATCCGGGCGTCACAGTGAGATTAAGACGGCGAGTAGGGAGATGAAAACCGCGTTTGCCATGAGTACACATGACATGATCGTTGGTGGGAGCTTGAATGGGTACAGCATGAGGAGGAATGGGTGGTGACGGACTAGGGGCTATAGGAGAAGGAGATGAAGAAGGAGGTGTAGAAGATGGGTCGAGGTATGAGGAAGGGGAAAGGTTGTCTGTAACAGGAGTGGAAGGCGGACTGGCTTGTGTAGTATCGGCCGTGGACGGGGTGGTAGTGGTGCTGGTTGATGCGGTGGCAGATGGGGAAGGTTCCGCGGCCGAGATGATGCGAAGAAGAGAAGATGGATGGGTAGTGGAAGATGGTGAGGGAGAGGAAGAGGAAGAGGCAGTGGTGGCAACGGCAAAGGGAAAAACATGCTCATCAATGGTGACATGTCTCGAGATAAACACACGACCGGAAGAGGGGTCGAAACAGCGATGCCCTTTGTGATCGTCGGAGAGGCCAAGATAAATGCAGGGTAGAGATCGTGGGGCTAGTTTGTGAGTTGTGATGGATGTGATGTAAGGAAAGCATAGGCAACCAAATACCCGAAGAGAAAGGTAGTCGGGATCAGATAGAAGAAGAGATTGAAAGGGTGTATAGCGAGGACACGTTTTGGTGGGGCGGATGTTAAGAAGAAGGGTAGCAGTGCGCAGAGCTTCGAGCCAAATACGGGGAGGAAGAGATGCTTGGATAAGTAGAGTGCGTAGGATATCGTTGATGGAACGAAGAGATCGCTCGGCCTTCCCGTTTTGAGAGGAGGTATAGGGACAAGAAAAGTGTAGAAGAATGCCATGGGAGAGGAAAAATGTGCGGTTGGTGACGTTGTCGAACTTGTGCTCGTTGTCACATTGGATAAAGCGAATAGGTAGGCCAAAGTGTGTTTGGACGTAGGTGCGAAAGGTGAGAAAAAGTTGATGTACATCAGATTTAGCACGTAGAGGGAACGTCCATATGTAGTGAGAATAATCATCTAAAATCACAAGATAATATTTATATCCAGAGACACTAGGAATAGGAGAGGTCCATAGATCACAATGTAAAAGCTCAAAAGGAAAAGTGCTAATAGTAGATGATGTTCCAAAAGGAAGCCAAACATGTTTGCCGCATTGGCATGCCTTACAAAGAGAAGAATCATGTGACACACTAGTGCTAGGAATAGAAAAATCTTGTAGTAGAGATGACAGCGTTGAATTATTGGGGTGACCGAGCCGACGATGCCACAGATCAACTGAAGCCAGCATGGCGCAAGGAGAGGATGCAGGCGCGCCATGAAGTGGATAGAGATCGTCCGTGCTATTGTAGCGAGCGAGAAGTGTCCTCGTTCTCAGATCCTTCACATATATACCAAAAGGATCAAATGCTAGAATGACAAGATTATCGATGGTAAATTGGCGAACATAAATAAGGTTTTTGATTAAAGAAGGAACAACAAGAATATTGCGGAGTTGAAAATTGGCATAACCTGTTTGTATAGAAGAGTGACCGGTGCAAGAGACGGGAACAAGGGAGCCGTCGCCTATGGTGATGGAAGAATAAGCGGAAGGAAAACAAGCTGACAGAATATCCATATTTGAAGACATATGCGAGGATGCACCGGAATCGAAAATCCAATCCGTACCTTCGTTATTGAGTGTAAAGTTGTTCATGGCGGCGATGAAGGCGGCTTGATCCCAGGCTGGCTATGGTGGAGGAGCTGGCGGTCCGGGCGTAGGCGCGTGCGCGTACGGCATGGGTGAAGCAGGGTCGTAGGCGTAGGGCGCATAGGGGACCGGTAGGTAGCCATGAGGTGATCCTTGGACGGCTGGCGATGGAGAGTTCGTGGCAGTGTAGACATGAGGCGGTGGCCGGCCGCGGACCAAGGAGGCCAGAGCACCGGTAGCAGGGCGAAGGCCCGGGCTCCAGTTGCCGGTGTACACGGGAGGAACGTCGTATGGAGATGGTGCCGACCAGGGCATGGGCCACGCCTGAACTAGACCAGTCCAGGGGTCTTGCTGAGGGTGCCAAGACACGGGAGCAGCGGCCGATGGAGGAGGCACCGGTGGCGCAGCCGATGGTGGTGGAGCAGCAGGTCGAGGCTGCGGCGGACGGTAGATTGGGTTTTTGCCCCGATAGTTAGGACTCGGGCGCCATCCTGGAGGAGCCGAGGATGTAGGCGTCGGTGGAGCAGGCGATGGAGGTGGTGCAGATGGTTGCTACCTCTTGAGCACTACGTTGGTTTTCCCTTGAAGAGGAAAGGGTGATGCAGCAAAGTAGCGTAAGTATTTCCCTCAGTTTTGAGAACCAAGGTATCAATCCAGTAGGAGACCACGCGCGAGTCCCACGCACCTACACAAACAAAAAAGAACCGCGCAACCAATGCGATAAAGGGGTTGTCAATCCCTTCACGATCACTTACGAGAGTGAGATCTGATAGAGATGATAAGATAATATTTTTGGTATTTTTATGATAAAGATGCAAAGTAAAATAAACAGAAATAGAAATAGCAAAGTGTTGGAAGATTAATATGATGGAAAATAGACCCGCGGGCCATAGGTTTCACTAGTGGCTTCTCTCAAGATAGCATAAGTATTGCGATGGGTAAACAAATTACTGTCGAGCAATTGATAGAATTGAGCATAGTTATGAGAATATCTAGGTATGATCATGTATATAGGCATCACGTCCACGACAAGTAGACCGACTCCTGCCTGCATCTACTACTATTAGTCCACACATCAACCGATATCCAACATGCATCTAGAGTATTAAGTTCATAAGAACAGAGTAATGCATTAAGAAAGATGACATGATGTAGAGGGAAAAACTCAAGCAATATGATATAAACCCCATCTTTTTATCCTCGATGGCAACAATACAATACGTGCCTTGCTGCCCCTCCTATCACTGGGAAAGGACACCGCAAGATTGAACCCAAAGCTAAGCACTTCTCCTATTGCAAGAAAGATCAATCTAGTAGGCCAAACCAAACTGATAATTCGAAGAGACTTGCAAAGATAACCAATCATACATAAAAAAATTCAGAGGAGATTCAAATATTGTTCAATAATCTTGATGTATGAAAGCTCAACATAAAAGAATTCAGAGGAGATTGAAAATCCATGCCCTAGGTCTTCATGAGCAAGCAAGTTGGGTGCACACCCACTTAGTTGCATAAATGTATGAAAGCTCAACAAAATGCAACTAAGTGGGTGTGCATCCAACTTGCTTGCTCATGAAGACCTAGGGCATTTGAGGAAGCCCATTGTAGGAATATACAAGCCAAGTTTTATAATGAAAAATTCCCACTAGTATATGAAAGTGACAAAACAAGAGACTCTCTATCATGAAGACCATGGTGCTACTTTGAAGCACAAGTATGAAAAAAGGTCAGTAGAATTGCCCCCTTTTATTTTCTTTTTTTTCGGGCCTCCCTTTTTTTTCTTTTGGCCTTTCTCTTTTTTTAGGGACAATGCTCTATGAATGATGATCATCACACTTCTGTTCATTTACAACTCAATGATTACAACTCGATAGTAGAACAAAGTATGACTCTATATGCATGCCTCCGGCGGTGTACCGGGATGGGCAATGATTCAAGAGTGACATGTATGAAATAATATGCATGGTGGCTTTGCCACAAATACGATGTCAACTACATGATCATGCAAGGCAATATGACAATGATGAAACGTGTCATGATAAACAGAACGGTGGAAAGTTGCATGGCAATATATCTCGGAATGGCTATGGAAATGCCATAATAGGTAGATATGGTGGCTGTTTTGAGGAAGATATAAGGAGGTTTATGTGTGATAGAGCGTATCGTATCACGGGGTTTGGATGCACCGACGAAGTTTGCGCTAACTCTCAAGGTGAGAAAAGGCAATCCACGGTACCGAAGAGGCTAGCAATGATGGAAGGGTGAGAGTGCGTATAATCCATGGACTCAACATTAGTCATAAAGAACTCACATACTTATTGCAAAAATCTACAAGTCATCAAAACCAAGCACTACACGCATGCTCCTAGGGGGGAGGTTGGTAGGAGTTAACCATCGCGCGCCCCCGACCTCCACACAAGGGATGACACTCAAAGAACATCTCATGTTTCAAATTTGTTACACAACGTTTACCATACGTGCATGCTACGGGATTTGCAAACTTCAACACAAGTATTTCTCAATTTCACAACTACTCAACTAGCACAACTTTAATATTACTACCTCCATATCTCAAAAAAATCATCAAGCATCAAACTTTTCTTAGTATTCAATGCACTCATAAGAGAATTTTTCTAGTGTTGAATACCTTGTATATTATGATTAATTTCATGATCAAAGCAAATTACCATGCTGTTTTGTAGGACTCTCAAATTAATATAAGTGAAGCATGAGAGAACAATAGTTTCTATAAAACAAATCCACCACCGTGCTCTAAAAGATATAAGTGAAGCACTAGAGCAAAAACTATATAGCTCAAAAGATATAAGTGAAGCACATAGAGTATTCTAATAAATTCCGAATCATGTGTGTCTCTCTGAAAAGGTGTGTACAGAAAGGATGATTGTGGTAAACTAAAAAGCAAAGACTCAAATCATACAAGACGCTCCAAGCAAAACACATATCATGTGGTGAATAAAAATATAGCTCGAAGTAAAGTTACCGATGGACGAAGACGAAAGAGGGGATGCCTTCCGGGGCATCCCCAAGCTTTGGCTTTTTGGTGTCATTAGATTATCTTGGGGTTCCATGGGCATCCCCAAGCTTAGGCTCTTGCCACTCCTTGTTCCATAATCCATCAAATCTTTTGCCCAAAACTTGAAAACTTCACAACACAAAACTCAACAGAAAATCTCGTGAGCTCCGTTAGCGAAAGAAAACAAAAAACCACTTCAAGATACTGTAATGAACTCATTCTTTATTTATATTGGTGTTAAACTTACTTTATTCCAACTTACCTATGGTTTATAAACTATTTTACTAGCCATAGATTCATCAAAATAAGCAAACAACACACGAAAAACAGAATCTGTCAAAAACAGAACAGTCTGTAGTAATCTGTAACTAACGCAAACTTCTGGAACGCAAAAAATTCCACCAAATTAGGAAGTTCTAGATAATTAGTTTATTGATCTACTGCAAAAAGAATCAACTGAAAATCACGTTCCTGTGATTTATGAAAACTAATCTCGTGCGCGCAAAGTTTCTGTTTTCTGCAGCAGGATCAAACAACTATAACCTAGGTTATCCTAACGGTTATACATGGCACAAACACTAATTAAAACACAAAAACGAATCTAACCAGAGGCTAGACAAATTATTTATTCCTAAACATAACCAAAAAGAAAAAAACGAAAATAAAATTGGGTTGCCTCCCAACAAGCGCTATCGTTTAACGCCCCTAGCTAGGCATAAAAGCAAGGATAGATCTAAGTATTGTCATCTTTGGTAGGCAAACCATAAGTGGCTCTCATGATAGATTCATAAGGCAATTTTATTTTCTTTCTAGGAAAGTATTCCATGCCTTTCCTTAACGGAAATTGGAATCTAATATTTTCCTTCCTTCATATCAATAATTGCACCGATCGTTCTAAGGAAAAGTCTACCAAGAATAATAGGACATGAAGGATTGCAATCTATGTCAAGAACTATAAAATCTACGGGCACATAATTGCGATTTGCAACAATAAGAACATCGTTAATTCTCGCCATAGGTTTCTTGATGGTGGAATCCGCAAGGTGCAAGTTTAAAGAGCAATCATCAATTTCACGGAAACCTAGCAAATCACACAAAGTTTTTGGAATCGTGGAAACACTAGCACCCAAATCACACAAAGCATAACACTCATGATCTTTAATTTTAATTTTAATAGTAGGTTCCCACTCATCATAAAGTTTTCTAGGGATAGAAACTTCCAACTCAAGTTTTTCTTCATAAGATTGCATCAAAGCATCAACGATATGTTTAGTAAAAGCCTTATTTTGACTATAAGCATGCGGAGAATTTAGCACGGATTGCAACAAGGAAATACAATCTATTAAAGAGCAATTATCATAATTAAATTCCTTGAAATCCAAAATAGTGGGTTCATTGATATCTAAAGTTTTAACTTCTTCAATCCCACTTTCACCAAATTTAGCATCAAGATCTAAAAACTCCGAATTTTTGGAACGCCTTCTAGGTAAAGGTGACTCATCTCCAGTCCCATCATTATCAACATTCATATTGCAAAAAAGATAGGGGACACATCAATAACTTTTAGATCTTCATCTTTATTCTCATAAAAATTAGAAGAACACGCTTTCATAAAGCAAACTTTCTTAGCACGCATCCTAGCGGTTCTTTCTTTGCACTCATCAATGGAAATTCTCATGGCTTTGAGAGACTCATTGATATCATGCTTGGGTGGAATAGATCTAAGTTTCAAAGAATCAACATCAAGAGAAATTCTATCAATGTTCCTAGCCAATTCATCAACTTTAAGCAATTTTTCTTCAAGCAAAGCATTGAAATTCTTTTGTGAATTCATAAACTCCTTAACACTATTCTCAAATTCAGAGGGAATCTTATTAAAATTTCCATAAGAATTATTGTAGGAATTACCATAATTATTAGAGGAATTACTAGGGAACGGCCTAGGATTAAAGTTTCCTCTATACGCGTTGTTACCGAAATTATTCCTGCCGACAAAATTCACATCCATAGATTCATTATTATTCTCAATCAAAGTAGACAAAGGCATATCATAGGATCAGAAGAAACACTTTTAGTAGCAAATAATTTCATAAGTTCATCCATCTTTCCACTCAAAACATTAGTTTCTTCTATGGCATGCACCTTTTTATTAGTAGATCTTTCGGTATGCCATTGAGAATAATTAACCATAATATTATCTAGAAGTTTAGTAGCTTCTCCTAAAGTGATTTCCATAAAAGTGCCTCCCGCGGCCGAATCTAAAAGATTTCTAGAAGCAAAATTCAATCCGGCATAAAAAATTTGTATGATCATCCACAAATTCAAACCATGAGTAGGGCAATTACGTATCATTAATTTCATCCTCTCCCAAGCTTATGCAACATGTTCATGATCAAGTTGCTTAAAATTCATAATATCGTTTCTAAGAGAGATGATTTTAGCGGGAGGAAAATACTTAGAGATAAAAGCATCTTTGCACTTATTCCAAGAACCAATACTATTTTTAGGCAAAGACGAAAACCAAACTTTAGCACGATCTCTAAGCGAAAACGGAAATAGCTTCAATTTAACAATATCATTATCAACATCCCTCTTCTTTTGCATGTCACACAAATCAACAAAGCTATTTAGATGGGTAGCGGCATCTTCACTAGGAAGGCCGGCGAATTGATCTTTCATAACAAGATTCAACAAAGCAGCTTTAATCTCACAAGATTCAGAATCATTAAGAGGAGCAATCGGAGTGCTAAGAAAATCATTGTTGTTGGTATTGGTAAAGTCACATAATTTAGTATTATCTTGAGCCATCGTGACAAACAAGCAATCCAACACACAAGTACACGAGAGGAAAGCGAGAAAGAGGCGAACGGAAAAGAGAGGGCGAATAAAACGGCAAGGGTGAAGTGGGGGAGAGGAAAACAAGAGGCAAATGGCAAATAATGTAATGCGAGGGAGATGAGTTTGTGATGGGTACTTGGTATGTCTTGACTTGTGCGTAGACTCCCCGGCAACGGCGCCAGAAATCGCTCGTTGTCGGGAGAGTAAATCTTGACTTGACTTGGCGCACACCTCCCCGGCAACGGCGCCAGAAATCCTTCTTGCTATCTCCTGAGCACTGCGTTGGTTTTCCCTTGAAGAG
This sequence comes from Aegilops tauschii subsp. strangulata, assembly GCF_002575655.3. NCBI lineage: Eukaryota > Viridiplantae > Streptophyta > Magnoliopsida > Poales > Poaceae > Aegilops > Aegilops tauschii. The sequence continues at coordinate 517,049,218 of NC_053038.3, read as the reverse complement.
GAAAGGGTGATGCAGCAAAGTAGCGTAAGTATTTCCCTCAGTTTTGAGAACCAAGGTATCAATCCAGTAGGAGACCACGCGCGAGTCCCACGCACCTACACAAACAAACAAGAATCTCGCAACCAACGCGATAAAGGGGTTGTCAATCCCTTCACGGTCACTTACGAGAGTGAGATCTGATAGAGATGATAAGATAATATTTTTGGTATTTCTATGATAAAGATGCAAAGTAAAATAAACAGAAATAGAAATAGCAAAGTGTTGGAAGATTAATATGATGGAAAATAGACCCGCGGGCCATAGGTTTCACTAGTGGCTTCTCTCAAGATAGCATAAGTATTGCGATGGGTAAACAAATTACTGTCGAGCAATTGATAGAATTGAGCATAGTTATGAGAATATCTAGGTATGATCATGTATATAGGCATCACGTCCACGACAAGTAGACCGACTCCTGCCTGCATCTACTACTATTACTCCACACATCGACCGCTATCCAGCATGCATCTAGAGTATTAAGTTCATAAGAACAGAGTAATGCATTAAGAAAGATGACATGATATAGAGGGAAAAACTCAAGCAATATGATATAAACCCCATCTTTTTATCCTCGATGGCAACAATACAATACGTGCCTTTCTGCCCCTGTTGTCACTGGGAAAGGACACCGCAAGATTGAACCCAAAGCTAAGCACTTCTCCTATTGCAAGAAAGATCAATCTCGTAGGCCAAACCAAACTGATAATTCGAAGAGACTTGCAAAGATAACCAATCATACATAAAAGAATTCAGAGGAGATTCAAATATTGTTCATAGATAATCTTAATCATAAACCCACAATTCATCGGATCTCGACAAACACACCGCAAAACAAGATTACATCGAATAGATCTCCAAGAGAAACAAGGAGAACTTTGTATTGAGATCCAAAGAGAGAGAGGAAGCCATCTAGCTAATAACTATGGACCCGAAGGACTGAGGTAAACTACTCATGCATCATCGGAGAGGCTATGGTGTTGATGTAGAAGCCCTCCGTGATCAATGCCCCCTTCCGGTGGAGCACCGGAAAAGGCCCCAAGATGGGATCTCACGGGTACAGAAGGTTGCGGCGGTGGAAATAGGGTTTCGGCTCCGTCTCTGATGTTTTCAGGGTATACGGGTATATATAGGAGGAAGAAGTACGTCGGTGGAGCAACGTGGGCCCCACGAGGGTGGAGGGCGCGCCCCCTACCTTGTGCCTTCCTCGTTGATTGCTTTACGTAGACTCCAAGTCCTCTGGATCATGTTTGTTCTGAAAATCACGTTCCCGAAGGTTTCATTCCGTTTGGACTCCGTTTGATATCCTTTTTCTGCGAAACACTGAAACGGGCAAAAAACAGCAATTTGGGCTGGGCCTCCGGTTAATAGGTTAGTCCCAAAAATAATATAAAAGTGTATAATAAAGCCCAATAAACACCCAAAACAGAATATAATATAGCATGGAACAATCAAAAATTATAGATACGTTGGAGACGTATCAATGGTACAGAGGGTCGGGCGACGTGAAACACCTGGGGAGGACGCGTCGCCTTGCGCGCCTGGTTCTGTGCCTCGAGCTGCAAGATGGAGCGGACCCCCGTGAAGGAGGGGTAAGGTCGCAGCATAGGGATGAAGGCGACCTGCTTCCAAATTGTTCCCCGAGGCCGACGAGGAGACCGTTGATGAGGGTCTGATCATCAACGTGATCACCGAGCTCACGGAGTTCGTCGCCGATCGCCTTGATGCGTTGGCAATAGACGGTGACCGGAGAGTCGCCTTGGATGCTGGTGCGGAGCTCGATGTGTAGCGCGTTAACACGCGCATCGGAGTTGTCCTGGAAGAGCTGCTGAAGAGAGGCCCAAAGTTCAGCGGCGGTGGCGTCGTTGTTGGAGACGAGGTTGAAGAGCTCGGTGGAGATGCAGGTATATATCCATTGGATGACGGTGAGGTCATCCTTGATCCAGCGAGGGTCGGTCAGCCGCGGGGGAGCGGCTGGATTGATGTGATGGCGGAGACCGCAGTGGCTGAGGTGGACGTGGAAGAGGTGGCGCCAATGGTAGAAGTTGTGGGCGGCGAGGTCTAGGGTTATCGGGATGAAAGGTGAGACATCGGCGATAGTATCGGCGAGGGAGAGCTGAGGTGGTTGGGGTGGGGTAGGGTTTTGGGTAGAGGTTGAGGAAGATAGAGGAGCAGCGCCGGCAGCGCTGAACTCGGTGATAGTGAAGAGCCGCCGCAGCGGCAGCGAAGGAGCAGTTGGCGGCGAGGCCATGCCGAGGGCGGAAACCTAGGCGTCTGATACCATGAAGATTGATAATAATTGTGTATTGATCTATGCGGCAATGGGCTGTTTATATAAGTACAAAGTCTTGGAGTCCAAGTATAGAAGAGATAGATTACAATTCAAAACTACCAAAAACTGAACCGGCCGAATATACTCTAATAACAAGAACCTCAAAAGGCAATGTCGTCACATTGACGCTATATTTATCTCGTCAATCCGAGCCTTACAAGGTACCTCTCTAGTCTGGGCACCCATCCCAACCCTTACAAGGTCCATTGGAGGTGGCGTACATCAGCCCTTTAGTTTTATTCAAGTGAGATTGAGTTGAGTGGTTAGATGTGCCATGGGAAGGTTTATATAGGTTAGGGGTCTTTACAAATGACCAAGGCTACCCACGGAGAGAAGTGTGTGCAAGATCTTATTCTATTGGTTCATGGTGGACTAAGGGAGAAAGATGGGTGCATGGTCCATCGTAGAGTAGCCCATTTATCCCATCGTCATCTTGCCTCTTTGCATTGTGTTTCTCCAATTGACTTTGTTTATTTATCTTCTCTCTTCCTTTGACTTGTTAACTGCGGTTTGTACTTTTGTTGACTTGACTTGATTGGAGATTTGCCATTTAGATGTGAAATAAGGCTAAGTTGGGTCCGGGAGAAATTAACTATTTCCCGAATAATAAAAATATATTATTATAGAAACATAAAGATGATATTGTTAAACACTCCTACTAATTAACTAGATAGTCAAAGAGAAACATATTGTGCCATCCGTAAATCATTGATACCATGCCATCCACATTGTATATCCTGCGATGTGAGACTCCCCTGTTTTAGTAAACTAATTAAATTTCATATCTCAAATATTGGTATCTAATTGATCCTTGACACGTTATCTGGAGATATACACTATGTTATAGTATGAAATATGAATATATCTATATATAGGAATAATATAAATGAATTCGAGCTAGATATAGGGGTATATTCAATTCCAGCAATATATTAACATAAATGCATATAGGGCTATATAAACACTAGGAAGAGAAGGAACATAGCTGGGCAGATACATATCGACTACAACAACAACAACAATAGGTGAAAACAATATCCAAGCACTACTGATGGCCCTTATGAAGAACAATACGAGGGCTATGTATTTGCTTGCTCTTATTGTCATATCGGCCACTTTCTTGCCATGCCATGCTGCTGGGAGGAATATAATAGGTAGGAGTATAAACATTTCTGTGCCTTTATATTTTTTTGTTATTTATGATTACTATCTGCACACACTCTTCGGGATGCTGGCGTAAACCCAGGTAATATATGCATAGTATACATACTAATATGGGTTGTGGCTACCACAACTGGCCGTGACGCAGGTACTTCAAGATTGGTGGCAGAATGTTTCGAGATCAATCGCACAGTTGGTTCATGCAAAGCTTTATGTGACAAAGAAGGTCTGAGTAAATGCTACTGTGGAGACCGCGATCATTGCTGCATCGATTCTCCCTGATGGAACTACACCAATATATGCTGAAATGCATGGTTTGATGTCGGGGGCTCATTCTCGTTTCCGGGAAAAAATAACTGAAATTCATGACGGGTAACAATATATATTATCATGTTATAAGTACTTGTAAGGGCAAATGATCATATGGGCAACCACTAACACTAGTGCTTGCGCCAGATTTTAAAGTTGTACTGTATTTTTTATTCATAGTTGAGAAGTAACCATGTGAGTTTACGAGAAAGCTAATTTCCGACCGTTGTGATTTTTTGCTATAGATCCGAACGATCCGGATGCCACGGTCTCGCGCGAGCCTTCCATAATTCTGGTTTCTGTGTCTCCTTAATTAACAGCATTTTGATTGCGGGATCTATTAATTGATCTGATTTAGTCTTTTGACTCTTAATTAGCATGATTTAATTCCCCCTATCTTAATCGGCATGATTAATGGGCTCCTAATTATCGTGTACTGCCATTTAAAGTTTGTTTTTTCATCTTAAGTCAAAAAATTGTGGGCATGGGATAGGAAACGATCTCTTGCCCTCATCGTTCAGTACATGCAAGACTAACCAACTCACCATTCACTAAAAAGTTACTGAAAAATATCCCCGGTAACTCATGTGCAAGTAACATGGTAATATACGCCAACAAAGATGATAACTTACTTCACCCAAGCATGGTAACTTTTTTACCCAGGATTTCCTTTTTTTTAAACATCCCCTAACCCTGGTTACTCTTGTGTAAATAGCAACCATTTATTCTACTCGCCAACAAAACAACATTTTGATAAAGAAAATGATGTGTAGTGATGGTCATTGAATGAACTGGCGGGCATGTGTGCACCTTCATAGTATGGTGGTGGAGGGGAAAAAGTCTCCCTGTAACTTCTGTGCAAATAGCATGGTAAGATATGCATAACAGAGCTGATAACTCACTAGAAACAGCGGTAACTTTTTTTTGACTCCGGAATAAAAGTTGTTGAAAAATACAACCCGGTAACTTAGCAAGCTAATATACACAGAACATAGCTGATAACTCACGTACAAACACTACAGTTACTTTTGACTAGGTTTTTAAAAAATATAATCTCAATAATTTGTGTAAATAACATGGTAATATTCAACCGCAGACCTGATAACCCACGTACAAACACCGCCGTAATTTTGATCCGTGCAAAAGAAGTTGTTGAATAACATACCATACCATCGGTAACTTCTGTGTAAACATCATGGTACTTTACACACAATAGAACTGATCATAGGTGGTCAACTAAGGATGGCAATGTTACCCATGGGTATGGGTACCTATGGATACCATACCCGCATGGGCAGGGTATGTGCATAATTGTATACCCGCGGGTAGTACCTATACACTACCCGTTAAGTCATGGATAGGGCACGTGCATAGCCTTTTACCCATGGATATACACATACTCTACCTGTTTATACTGACATGTGAACTTTACCCATGATTCGCAAGTGTACCTATGTTAAAGTTGTGTCCTGAGCTTGTTAACCTATGTTAAAGTTGTCATCAATTATCAATTTGAATTGAGATAATTGTCATGTACTCATCTATCTATTATGATTGTAAAATTGCAAATAACTTGTGTATTGTTTGATCTACCTGTTGGGCATCCAATAGGTATGGGTACCCATCGGGTATGGGTACTGGTAAAGTTTCATACCCGTGGGTATGGATATGTGTGGAATTTTGTACCCATTGACTATACGGGTATGAGTATGGTATTACTCTACCCGTCCCATACCCTACCCATTTCCATCCTTATGGTCAACGGCCGAGCCTGGGCACTGCATGGCCCGGAACACGCCTAAACGGGTCTAGCCAGGCACGACCCATAAAGTTCTATTTTATAAATGGGCCATGTTGTGTCGGCACATGGACCTCACATCATGGTTCAGACACGACACCGATGGTAGACGATGGTAATTGCAGACCTGATATTTACTTACAACTACCATGGTAAATTTTGACCTGGACAAAAAAAGCAGTTAAAACATACCCCGGTAACTTTAGTGTAAACATGCCCCGGTAACTATAGGCGTGATAATTTATGTAGTTCAGATGTGGTAACTTTTGAACTGAAAAAAGGTGACGAAACATACCAACATGGAATTTAATTTCGATGATCTCGTCGCGACAATTTTTTATTTGGAAACGAATTTTGAATCGGAGCGATGGTTTGAGTTACAAAACATTTTAACGTTTCAAAATAGGAAGAATCTTTTGCTGACATCATTTGTTTTGTCTTTAGTTTGCATGCATGCATGGAATCATAAGTCAACACGGTTGAGTGATGTTCCTCCGTCATGAACACAATTAGCTAGTAGCAAAAAGGGAATTAGGTATGTGATTAGCTAGAAAGAAAAAGAGTGTTCGAATATTTCGTAATCTTCCGACTGTTCGGAAGTTAATCTGGTCCATAACCATAATAAACTGCTATGTGCGTACGTAAATTTGACCACACTATTTTCTCTTTGAGTTATTGAGTAATTTTAGATTTGCAAGTTACAACTTCATTTTTAGAAACTGTACCACTGCTTAAACCTCAAAGTACCATTCTGCTCGAGCTCCAATACACCCTCAAATTAAAATTAAAAAAAGCAAAAGAAAAAAAGTAATTGATTGGTAACGAACATTGCTGAATTTTGTACATACGTGCAAATTTTTGTGAAGAAAGAACATTCCTAGTGCTCTGGGCAAACAAACAAAATCATTACTCTAAAATGGTTTGAAAAATAGTCTTTTTGGAGCATCATTTTTGTTTTTTAGATAATTTAGGAATTTTTTCCTTCACACCAAAACTTGTACATACATAAACGACTCATCAATGTATATCGTCATAAAAAAAATCAGATTTTTACAACATTTTTTTCAATTTTACTATTCATAAGGGAGTATTTGAGCTCAATAGCAGATACTTCATGTCATGCTGCATGGACTCTATTTGGCACCTCTACAAGTATATTTCCCACGAAAACCATGACAGGAACGTTTGGTTCCTAGGTGTATATACACCATATATGCAGAAAATAGTAATTAAATAAATAGTCAAAAATGTCTGAAAATGTTTTGAAATAAACTTGACCTTCTATTGTACTCTAAAATAATTCACAAGAAAAAACCATTGAATTTGGCCTACAAAACAAAATTTATGGTCAAATATGTGTAAATAGTGCCTTCTATATAGCAATAAATTTTATTTTATTCTTCCCTGAAGTCAACGGGATTTTTCCCTTTGCGAAAATTCAAGTTTATTCATAAAAAGTTTAGAGATTTTTTGACTTTTTTTGAAATTATTTCAAAATATTGCATATCGAATGTAACCAAAGAGCATTAGTACTATTATGGTCTGAGTTGTATGAATAGCCTCGATAGGCTACAGGGTTAGCGATAAAGGTTGGCCCCATAATTTTATGTATTTTTTGTTTGAAATTATATTATTCCAAACCAATATTTTATTTAATTGAAATTTTATTTGCATAAATGTTTTGGACATATATATTGGAAACCCAATTTTTGAAGAAGAAAATGTTCATCTCGTATTCAAAATAGTTTTTGTATATAGACAATCATGTATTTTAAAGAAGTTCTTACATGCAAAAAACTTGTACATGTTTAAAAAATTATATCATTTCTAGAAATGTCCATGCACGATCATGCACTTGAGAAATTGTTCGTGTACCCCTCCCCCCCCCCCCCCCCCACCCCAACACAAAAAAAAGAAATAAAACTGAAACCATAAATGGTAAAAAAAAATGAAAAGGCAAAAGGAAAAGTAACCCATAGAAAAAAAATGTTTATATTCCGACCGCCAGCTACATTGCAGCCCGCTAAAACAAATTGTTTAATATTCGTGTTTACAAACTAACATTTTCTAAAAATATATAGTTAAATAGACAGTTTTTTCCGTATAAAATTAATATTTTATCTAGAAAAGTTGTTCGTATATTTGAAAAAAAAACTGTCCGCTATGTTATAGAAAAATGTCCGTGATGTCCATGCATTTGTTTCTTAATGTTCATACATTTGACAAAAAATGTTCTTGTGTGTTACGATATATGATCATATAATAAAAATAGTTTACTCCCCAAACCCAAAGAACGAGGAAAAAAGGCAGGAAAAATTATTAGAAAGTAACAAATAATAATATAAAAAAAGGAAAAATGAATACAGCAAAAATGAAAATTTCATAGAAGATGCAAAGATAAAAGCGGGCTCTCCTCTATGTTGCCGGCCCGTCATCAAATTAGTAAGGCAACGCCTTGCGTATTTACCACTATGGCAACAAGAGAGGCCATATTCGCTGCTCTGCGCGACAAAGTGTCGAGGAAACGCATAGGCTGGAGCGTCCATGGGTCAGCCCAGTTCTGCGTCGTGTGTGCTAAGTAACTAAGTGGGTTAACCGAGTACTACACGCGCCATTTTAGTGATTTTTATTTTTCAGTTTCCCGGATTTTTCATTTTTTGATTTTTGGTTTTCTAGCTTTTTAAGTTTTAGGTTAGTTTTATTTTGCTTTCCCATACTTTTTTTAAAGTAAAAAAATGTATTTAAACAATATTTATGTAAATGAAATTATTATTTTTATTTAAAAAAATTTGAATGCCATTTTAAAAAAAGATCAAGCATTTTAACAAATCTACAATAACATTAGAATATTTCCATATGTAGTCTAACATAAAGCACATGCTCCCACTGGATGCCGGCTTTAAGATGTTTTACTAGCCCCTGACTACCAATTCCCCAACGTACATGGAATGGTAGTTGGAGGTGGTAGGTTACAAGCCACCAGCACTACCTTCCACATCACTTAAATAGACATGGAAGTAACAAATGTTGATCCTTGTTTCCTCGCCATCGCAGAAAAGCACATACTTCTTACTTCCATTAAGTGATGCTTGTTCAGGTTGTCTTTAGTTAACACATGCCTCGACACAGGTACCAACTAAAAATCATATTTTTCCAACAACATCTTGAGTTTCCAAAAATGTTATTGTAGCACCAGTGAAGGCGACCCGGGCGCCCAACCCTAGCCGCCGCCGAACCCAGCCCCCACCTCCTTCCTCTCCTCCCGCCGCCGCCGGCGGGCGCCGCCGGGCAAAGCCCGCGCGGTGCCGGCGGCGGCGGGATCTCGTTTTTCCTCGCCTAGAACAGGGGCCGCGGGGGGCTGCTTCTTCGGGCGCGGCGGCGGAGCTCGGCGGCCGGCGCGTCGGGTGGCGCGTGCTAGTGTGCGGGGCAGCGCGGCCTGCTGGCCGGGGCGGCACGTCACTGGAGCGCGCGGGCCGGTGGCGGCGCGGCGTTCTTCGCGGCGGATCTGAGGCGGCGGCCTCGCTGGTGCGGACGGCGCTCCTCCGGCGGCGGGGAGTGCTCGTCGGTGAGGTAGGCCGGATCCCTTCGGCTGCGCGGGCAGCGAGGTCCCGGTGGGCGCTGGTCATGGCGCGGGGAGGCCCCGGGCTCCCCTCGTCAGATCGGAGGCGATCTGGTCCGCTCCTGATGTATGACCTCCGGCCGGCCTGGATCTCCGGCGTGCACGCGCCTGCTGACATTGTGGCTGGTTCAGAGGTGGCGGCAGGGTGCTTGGCCGGGGGAAACCCTTGGCCGCCGGTGGCGGTCACGGCATCGATGGCGTCCCGGACGCCATTCCCTCCTTGGTGGCGGCGCCAAGGCTAAACCTCCCCTGCCTCCCCCCTTCCCCTGCGCCCGGGTGAAAACCCTAGCCCCGGTGGTTAAGCGGCGGCGGCGCCACAGCGTCGTCACCTTCTTGAAGGCGCCGACTTGGGCATGGGGATGCTGGGCGTGCATGGCGAGATTGTCTAGATCCTGGTGGCAACCCGTCTGATCTACCGCGCCGCAGCTTCGGGCATGTCTCGTGACTGCGGTGCTTATCTTCCGGCCGTGTCTCCGACGGCGACCTCGCCCTTCCTCACCTTGTACTTGCCGTGGTGGAGCGGTACTTCATCTCACTCATTGATGGCGGCGGAGTTCGGCCGCATGGCGCTGTGGAGGCTCGGCGTCCGATGCGCGGAGATGGACTCGCGCAGGAGGAGGTAGCTGTCTGGCGTCATGGTGACGTCGATGGCAGAAGTGGCCTTCACAAGGTAGAAGACTCAATATAATCTGAAGACGGACCTATGGAAGATGGCGGCGACGACACAAGAGTGCGTCTGACCGGATTGTGCCCCAGACCCGGTATGTGGCTCGGTTGGGGCTTCCGGCTTTTGATGTTAGGTTTAGGTGAGTGGTTTGGGTAGTGGCCCAGCTAGCATCCCTTCATCATATGGATAAGAGTAGCGGCATATGCTGCCAAGATGGTGGATTCAGGTATATTGTTTGTAATACTTTGTAAGATCCTCGAGAATAATTAATAAAGTGGCCGTATGCATCTCCCAGATGCAGAGGCCGGGATCATCCTCCTTTTCTAAAAAAAAAATCTTGAGTTTCCAAACAAAAACTTGCTGCAAAGTTATGATATGTCATCCAACCAGTCTGAGTTCATGGACTTCAATATGAAGACATTGAGGTACGCAACTTCTATCATGCTATAATCATGTTAAGACATTCAACATGCATTAAAAAGTAAGATACGTAAATATACCTAAGTCTCTAAGTCAATTAATGATAGCCGGCCTAAGATATTCACATTGTTTTACATCTGAATAAATCTAATATATTAATCTAACTATTATTTTGGGTGATATTAAATTACAGTTTTGCTAAATGCAGTCACCTACTTTTCTCTAAAATGTAGTCGATTTACTTTTTTTAGAACACCTCAAGAGGGGCAGGGGTTCCAGCATTTCATTAAAAATAAGAGAATTACCAGGTTAATTAGGGATAATCGGTCAAAAACCCGATAAAATGCACGGTTAATTGAGGAAAACCGGCAAAGACCCACACACCACATAATTGATTAAGGGGCAATCAAGAAAAAAATGACCACACGATTGATTAAGGAATAACCGTGCAAAACCCGGACCTCAAAATCTTTGTTTGGCAACTGTTATGGGATCGTCTCTCATCTTTTTTCGAAAAGGGGAGCAAGTCCCGGCTACTGCATCGAGCAATGCATGCAGCCATGTTATTAATTATTCAACGAAGGTCGGACAAGAACATACATCAAACAACCTGAAGCCATCAATCACATCTACAAACTCGACAATGGGGAATGCCCTCACGCCTCACCATCTAGAGTCGGGGTCACCGCCGATCCGTCCGCATAACGTACCAGGAGCAAACACCCAGTGCAGTAGAGCGAAAGCATACACTGCCTGCACACGCTTCAAAAGCCGCCGCCACCATCGTACCGCTAACCCATCTTGAAAAATAAGATCCACACCATCCTGGGTTAGCCGTCGACGCCCCATGGTGGCAAAAAACACCACCTCCATGCACTCGTCCAGCGGAGATATATGATCAAGCAACACGACATTGGGGATAGGATGTGCCCCCTCTATGTGGTCCCGGAAATGGGGGCACACATCTTATTCTCGTGCCTGGCAGGACGGTTTCTTTGGGGCTTTATCCGTGAGGCTTTGGGGCCCGAATGGGAGGGTCCGGACATGGCCGGGTCCCTTCAAAGCTGTGCCAACCAGACCTGGAGGAGGATACACCTCTTCTGACTTATCTTCACGGCGTTAGCTTGGGCCCTATGGCTGACCCGTAACAAGATGGTTATTAAGTGTGTCTTTTCTAGGAGGGCCTCTTACTCTATCCTCATATTCCTTGCATTTTTGAAGGACCGGTCCCGGATTTTAGATGGAGGGATTGTGACCTATTTGGCCACATGATGGACATGATGATTGATGTCTGACGCTGACTTGCTTTGCCACAGGGTGCCTGAGCTTCGGGCCACTCGGTGGCCTTTTTCCTTTTTGTTTTATGTTTCTTGGGTGTGTTTGTGCCCGTGCCTTAGCAGACTTTTTTATTTTCTTTGATGCACTTAAACTTGTTGTATAGATATGATGATCGCTTTATAAATATAAAGCGAGGCGGAAGCTGGTTTCAAGAGAGTACACTGCGTTGGGTGTTGTCTCTGTTTTTTTCACTACCTAGTTCAACGAGGGACAATGCGTTGTGAGTGCTCTAAGAGAAACTAATTAATTAGTTTTATACTGGCACTCAAAAGAGGACACACAACCTAAAAGAGAGATGAGACACGTCTCACAGTAGCTAGCCTAGGACTAGGAGGACAAACCCGACTGACCGAGAACCGCGTAGATGCGCAACACGTACGTATGGTTGCATGTATGTCAAGTTGGACGCATGCGCCAGGCAGAAGAGTTAGTACGGTTAAGGGGATAACCTAGACGAACGTGCGCGCACATATGTCGCCAAAACTCACAGCTTTCAATTTCTTGAACATGGCCAAAAACTCACAGCTGGCTAGACTACATCCTAACCAAATCATGAGCAGATCAGGCCCATGCATGCATATGCAGGAGGTGACGCACAACCTACATGGTACACACAACGGATCAAATATTTAATTACACATGCTTGAATTGAATGTAAACTTTTGAATTAGTTCTCATCAAGAAATCAAATATTTGATCACACATGGTTGAATTGAAGATAAACTTTTTATTCCCTATCTTGCTGTGAGAATGGCTTTGGAGTTAAGTAAATGAATGGTTCAGATTTTGTATTACCCCATTCAGCTATGCATTGTGTTTTGCACTTTATCTCTGATGTCTTTGAAAAGGAAATTATACTATCATCGGTTTTCTCAACAGGGTATAATCTTGGCTTTGAATTTCTGAAATCAAAGTATTTAGAACATACATGTCTCAATTGAGACCATGCGTAAGCTAAGTATGAAACAAACAAAACTACCCAATTAGATATGAATTTTAAATAAAGCAATGAGAAAAGTTTTGGCTGCAGTAATAAGTCACTATCGGTCTCTCTGAAAGGTACACTATATTGACCTATATGCTTAGTAACAATTTTATTGCTAACAAGTAAATTGCCCTTCATCATTGGTCTTTCAAAATTACTTATAAGATTTTTCCTAATAGATGTATCAGCAATAAAGTTGTGACCAAATCTGAAAATAGGTAAATCATTTGCTAGACATATATCTTCATACACGCTAGGAGAGCATGATGGTTGTATCACTTGAATAATACTTTGCTTCACTTTTGAATGACTCTCCAATGCCTTGGCATCCTCTTTCTCTTCAATAGATTCCATACACATACTATTTGATTCAGCTTTTTAATAACCAAATTTTCTTTGTTACCTAAATCAATACGTTTATCTTTTTGAATTTCCAAGGCTTCTCGCTCTTGTCTAATTTTAGCCCACATCTCAGCTTGGCGAGCTTTAAACTTTTTTATCTCAATTTCCATCCACTCCCTATGAGATTGCCCCCCAATACTTTGAGACTCTTCCGGCAATGAGGTGCCAAAACTTTGCAATTATTTAGGGGTACACTGGATGATACAACACTAGGCGAGTGCATCATTTGCACAACTCTAGCTTTTACAGCAGCAAAATCATGATGCTTCCTGCCTTCTATTAGTTCATGTCGAATGGAGTTGCACAAGTCCCAAGAGAATGTAAGCTTGTTCTCAATTGCCCAGTCTGGATATGGTTGCCCCCCGATGCTTTTAGACTCTTTTGGCAATGAGGTGTTGCCGAAATTCTGTAATTTTGTAGGGGGGGGGGGGGGCATGATATGTCACGGTAGTAGGTGAAGGCATTGTGCTCCTGTAGAAGTTTCACTTATTCGGCCATGACCATGAAGGCGCGGAGCCGAATTATGGACATCAACAGTTGCGTATGGTGCCAAAAAAATAGTAGCATATGATGTTTGAGGGTAATTGGCCGAATAACTGGTAGTAGCATGGCCAATTCTCCTATCCACCAGCACGTTTGGATTAACATACTGCAAGTTATTTGCCGATGAATAAAAAGTTGACACACTTTGTTGCATACTATTGGAAGTTCCTACATGGGGTGTTTCAACTTGATTAACCGAACTCATCATGTTGTTCATGGGCATACAGATTTGTGGGGTTGCCGATGCATGAGGGTTGGGATACATATGTGTTATGTTTCCAAAATTGTAACTAGAAGCATGGAGATTATTCTGAATCGGCTGTTGCACATAATTAGATGCATGATTGATAAAACTAGGGCTAGCCGACGCATTATGCTCATTAAATGATGTAGCAACAACATATGCATTATTCATAGTACCTTCGTAGACTGCAAATCCTAGATGACGATCTCTTCGTAGTAAAAACGGGCTGGAGACCGTTCGAAGCTTCTTCCCCAACGGAGTCGCCAAAAAGTGTGTTCGCACACGAACACGTCACCGTGTACCCTCAACGCCGGGGTTGATGCACCACAGCTCATGTCGAAGGAGACTGTCCGGTAGCGCGGTACGCAAGCAATCCGACGGACGCTTTGTAGACCCGAAACCCCACACGCCCGGGAGGGACCCCGTCAGGGGGCGCGAAGGCAATGGGCTGCCCTAGTCGACCTGATCGCCCCTAGGGCCTCGAGGTTCGCTGCCCTACAACAACTACAACAAGAAGAACGAGCGAAGAATGAGGAAGAAGAAGAAGAACAGGGAGAAGATAAAAGTAAGGTAAAAAGTGTTAGATAGATTTGATCGATTGTCTGTTGTTCAATCGGTCATCACCTCTCATCTATTTATGAGGCGGTTGGACTTCCCGTACAAGAAAATGACTCCAAATTCCGTCCAAATCTTTTCAAAATTAACCGAACTCAGATTTAGGTAACTCTGAGACATCTGTTTGGTTTTTGGGTCACACAGGCCACATATGACCTCAGATGAAGATGCGCCCCAAAAGCAAATCTAACCGTTTTGACGAGGCGAACAACTTTCATGTTGAACGTTTTTCGACACGAGATCATCTTGAAGGCCGAATAGCTCACGCAATAAAAACAATTACTCGTGCTACCCATCAGACATCAGCCATACGAGTGTCTGACGGGGCGCGCCACTTTTTGGCTCGTGACAGGGCCGCACTCCGGTGGCTCTAACTTTTGCATATGGGCTCGGATTGAGATGATTTTTATATAAAAATCGATCGCTTCAACGAGACGAAGACAACTCATGTATAAACTTTTCTCATATGAGGCTTTCTTAGTGGCCTAATGGGTCGAACAGTACTCTGCATACAAAATCCTAGTACTTCGAGCACAGCTTCGGCCATCAAAGATGAGATCGGATGGCGATGGCCCAAACTTCAAAGATGTTCATGTCGACAAGACTGAAATTTTCATGTAGATCACTTCTCTATTTGAGGCCATCTTAATTAAGTTATTGACCATGCCAAAATCGGGTGTCAACACCCGGCACGGATGTCATGGTCATCTCCGAAGACGAAGCTAGATAGGGTAGTACGTAGTACGTAGGATTTTGTTTTTCTTTTGCATGCTTTGTATAGATTTAAGGGTTGAAATATGAAAAACTCGGATGCAGAGTAGCTAATTTAAGTCGTAACCGGTAACTGTCCGCGGACGCGTCCGCGTGAGTTTGAGGGTTCAAATTTGCTCTTAGCGTAGGCATGGATCGCAATTCTGGCGGGGGTCCTCCATTTCTCTCTTCTTCTTGGATCCCGTGGTGTTGGTTTCCATGGCTGCCCACAACCTAAAAAAGAAGAAGATGAGACACGTCGCACAGTAGCTAGCCTAGGAGGACAAGCCCAACTGACCGAGAACCGCGTAGATGCGCAACACGTCCGTATGGTTGCATGTATGTCAAGTTGGACGCATGCGCCAGGCAGAAGAGATGGTACGGTTAAGGGGATAACCTAGAGGGACGTGCGCGCACGTATGTTGCCAAAACGCACAGCTTTCATTTTCTTGAACATGGCCAAAAGCTCACAGCCGGCCAGACTATGCTAGTAACCAAACCATGGGCAGATCAGGCCCATGCATGCATATGCAGGAAGTGACGCACACACGTACGCAGTACACACGGGCGTCTCGATCCCATGCATGAACATGCGAGTACCGAGATAAACTTCCAATAGAAAATGCCACCGTAAACACTCTGTCAGTGTTGGGCGGTCAATCCTAGTAGGAGGAAGAAATTAAGTGGGTTGCATTGTCATTTTGTCTGCCTCTAAATAAAGCAAGATCGAGAAGGTTAGACACGATTTCCTGTCATACGTCGGCTCGTAAGATATTGATGATTGTTTTGGTGATGCCGTGATATAACTTGTCCGAAAACTCATGGCGTGGTCCCGTGGATTTTTTCTTGATCGAAAATGTGGTAACTTTACACATGAATCTATACCTAGGGTATGGTTACGTGGGTACACATTTGCTAAGAAAAAGATAGGGTCCTAAACCAACCATGTGATGTGAGTGTTGGGCTGATCGGTGAATACCAAATGCGGGCGCGCGTCTTCCCCATGAACATGAACACGAACATGCATGCATACGCAAATAATGCCATGGTTTCGAATCATGTAATGTGTTACCTAGTTCTGCGCGCGCGCCCATACCGGCCGGCCGGCCACCCCTGCTCGTCGGCACATGAGTTCTTGGGTGTACCTACGACCATCGTACGTACGTGCCGCTTAGTGCAAGACCATGAACCCTGGGTAGTGGGTGATCACGGGGCGCACTGTGACCAGCTGACTGAGTGATTGGATTTCGACCATGCACCCGATCGGAATGACACGACCCGACACCCTCCACGCGCAGGCACAATCAGCAGCTGGAAATTCATTCACCGGAAAGCTTAAGCTGCAGTGGTAAAGGATGCTAGCTAGCCAGACGCATAGAGTCGTACGCCATCTTTCCTGCAGCACTAGGCCGTGATGGCCCTTGAATCGGCAACCTTCCAAACCCAAACAGCTCCCGTGTCTGTTACCATCTCCTTGTGCTTCCATCCCCATTCCCCAGAGCCAGCTCGATCACATGCGTGCATCGTCTTCTAGCTTGCTTGCACCAGTGGTGGGCAGCTAGCTCTTGCTCATCTCATCTTCACATGGGGTGACTAAAATATCTGTGGGTGGGCTAGCTAAACTTAAACCCCTTGCTTCCTTCTTGAGCTATAAATAGCGCCCCGAACTCCCTTGCACTGCACACACAGAAACACACGGCAGAGGCAGTCTAAACCCTGTACACGCACAGCAGCAGGAGAGGTAGCTTGGCAGCCATGGCGAAGAAGGCGGCGGTGATCGCCACGCTGCTGGCCCTGAACCTGCTCTTCTTCACCTTCGCCGACGCCTGCGGCTGCCACTGCGGATCCTGCCCTAGCCCCGGCGGAGGCGGCGGCGGTGGGGGTGGCGGTGGAGGTGGGAGTGGTGGCGGTGGTGGTGGGAGCGGGGGCAGTGGAGGCAGCGGTGGAGGCGGTTCTGGAGGAGGCGGTAGCGGCGGAGGCGGATCAGGAGGAGGCGGCAGCGGCGGCGGCGGGTCCGGCAGTGGCGGATCGGGAGGAGGCGGATCAGGTGGGCGCGCGCGGTGCCCCATCGACGCGCTGAAGCTGGGGGTGTGCGCCAACGTGCTCAACGGGCTGATCAACCTGCAGCTGGGGACGCCGCCGAAGCAGCCGTGCTGCTCGCTGATCCAGGGGCTCGCCGACCTGGAGGCGGCGGTGTGCCTGTGCACGGCGCTCAAGGCCAACATCCTGGGCATCAACCTCAACGTGCCCATCGACCTCAGCCTCCTCGTCAACTACTGCGGCAAGAACGTCCCCTCCGGCTTCCAGTGCCCCCGCTAGAAGAGAAGACCCGAGAGATCCATCGTCCACTGCATGCAGGCATCCACTATACGTACGTACGTGCGTGCATGCATGATCTACAATCCATCCATTGACTAGTGCTTTATAGCTAGTCGTATACGTTATTTGCTTCATAATTTATCATCGCACTTGCTAGTTGATAAACTTTACATATGCGTGCTGCGTGTCTGTGTGTGTGGTAGTATCGTTTGTACTACTGCTTGTCCTCGAGCTAGGTTACGGTACTGTAATGGATCTCATGCGTGTACCGCTGCCTGCTACTATTATATTTGCTTCAAAAAGAGGTTACTCCTCCTACAATTGTAATAAAGTAATATCATATGTCAACTTTCAGTACTATGTGTGATACTGTGATCTTTAGCGTTGTCAAGTGATTCGGTTAAAATTGTGTGCGCTTGTGATTTCTTAGGGCATGCATGCTCAGATTGGTGTGGTCTGTGAATTCAGTCATGTGCTCCCTCAGTCATCGTACTGGCAGCTGGTTAATTATTCTTTCCATGCATGCTCCGCGCGGCATGGGTGGACTTTAGCATGATTTGTGCTACGTTGATTCGATTAATTTTGTGGCCGTCTTCGATTTCTTAGGGTACAAGCAGTTTATCAGTGTAAACTAATCTGCTCCAATCAATTAGTATATTGCAAAAAGTTGACCGACGGAAGCAAACAACTTAATTAGGTTCCATCTACCCCATAAATTGTCCCCGAGAGTGGGTTTTGTCAGTTCCCAGGTGTAGAGACACTCTCGTTAACAGTAAATTAAAAATAAAAAGAAAACAAAATCAAAAAAATATCTGAAAATTCGTGACATCAAATAAACTCAAACTTTGTAGGTGCTTTCAAGATTTCGTGTGGAAAAAACATTCGAGGAGCTCTACACACAAAGGAAAGATTTCATTACTCAAAGTTTTTTAGCACTTCTGAGCACATATTTTGTTCTCATGTGTGGACCTTTATCTAAATGAAATTTCTCGACAAAAAATTCCAAGCACCTAAAACGCTTGAGCAGATTTGATGTCACGAAATTTCAGATTTTTTTTCTATTTTGTCTAACTTTATTAATCATGAAGGTGTCCCTACAGGCCTACACCCAGGACCAGGAGGTACCACACCTTTCTTGTTCCTTTTCTTTTTTGAGGGAACTGCGGCGGGCAAGGCCAGCCTGCTACGTACCACACCTTTCTCATCCAAAAATGCTAACCGTAAATTACTTTCCGTGGCTTCTGTCCGTAAGTGTAGCAAAGTTCTTTCTCATCAGTCATCACCCCTGATTTTCACTTGGGGAGTGCTGTAACCTCAAATTGTAACTTTAATCCTGTAACCTTCATAATTCGTTCGTAGGTGTAGTAGGGCCTCTCGTTATATTGTGGGTTGCCTGGTTAAATAAAAGAGTAATGCTAGAACTTGGTTACGGTACTGCAATGGGTCGAGTTCTCAGCCACATATGATCTCATGCGTGTACCGCTCGCTGCTACTATTATATTTGCTTCAAAAAGATGTTGCCCCTGGACGCGGAGTTTCTCGGCCGGAGCTCAAATGAGCTTGGGTGAACTTTCAGTAATAAAATAATCAATATTTTTTTTCAAGAATACGCCATGGCCTATCATAGTTTTATAGAAGGTAGAAGACAATTTACAAGAGACTATCTCTCGCTGCGAACATCAAGTGTAGAACACCACCCCAGACATTACAACACTACACAAGGAGCCGGCCCTAAGAAGAACTTCAAAGCCGTGTCTTGAGGTTACCTCAAAGAGCAACAACTGCAACCGGACCTTCCTTGCCAATGCACCAACTACCCATGAGTGCCTAAAAGGAGATGGTGACTGAGTGGCGGGACTCGGTTGGTCCCGAAAAAGCCATCGTTTTTGACTCACCAGCAACGACGTACATTGTGCCGATGAAGATCTACTTGGACCAGCGGCAAGCACCAGAGAACCACATCACAGAACTCCAAGCCATGTCTCCCCACGCGATGCTCCCAACAGTCACGATGCCAAGACGCCGCCAGCGCCGACCCGTAAACGGACCTAGGCTTTCGCCCAGAGACAACAACCCAAGCGAGAAAGGAGGAGATGCTGACACACCTCCGCGACGCCTCCAAGAAGGCGAACGGCACACATAGGCACTGTCGCCACCAGCACCAACTGTAGACGGGCAAGATTTTCATCCATAACATCGCGCACCTCCATCCTTGCCCACTGGATTAGGGCCACTGTCCATGATTGGTCACACCGCCGCCGCCGCAACACCTCGCCAAAGTGATCATAATGGCGTGGAACACCGACACCCCGCATAGCCGAAGGAACACAACCCTTCTTCCTCGTCCCTCACGGCCAAGAACACGTAGCTCCAGAAACATCCTCCATTACCAGCACGGCAAGGACACCGCACTGCCAGCAGCAACCCACACATCAAAGGCAGCAACACAGCGGCCGCCACCCATTGCCCTGGATCGGGCAGCAAGGCCCAGATCCGGAACGCACCTCCGCCTCCAACACCTGATCCGGCACCACCAGGAGGCCACCATGCTCACCAGTCCACAGGCCGACGCCACCAGGAGGCCACGCCGCACAGCTGGCCGAACCGCGCTGCATCATATGTCATATGTCAACTTTCAGTACTACTATCTCCTTCCTAGTTTACTAGCCCCTCTCGTATTATGGGCCATATTTTGATCGTGATTTTAATTAACAAAATACATGTTATACGTAGAAAAAATAATATCATTGAAAACTACATTCAAATACGAATCCAACAATATAATTTTCGATGGCGTGTATTAACATTTTGCTAGTTAAATATGTGATCAGACTTTGACCCAAAATACGATTGGGACTAATAAATTAGGACGGATGTAGTCTGTATGATCATTATCATTGTTATTAAGTGATTCGATTAAAATTGTGGGCATGCATGCTCAGATTGGTAGGGTCTGTGAACTCATTCATGTCCTCCCTCAGTTATCGTATTGGGCTATTGGCAGCTGGTTAATTATTCTTTCCATGCATGCTCCGCGCGCCATGAGATCTTTGTCGCGTCTCATTAGGACCGATACGCATGGATCGACACGTATCCATCACCCACTTGTATGCACATATGTATATATATATTTGTCGTGCTTTATTCTGTACACTGCACGCACAATTATCTGAAATGTGTTACAAGCAGAAGCAGGCTAGCTACACATACCAAGCTTCCGGCCGATGTGACGCGCAAAAAAGGACACGTAACCATAGGCCCCTAGCCAGAGCCTAACCATCTTTTAGAACTCCATTTCAAAGAAGAAATGCTAGCTAGCTAAACATAAGCACCTGGCTGAGGGTGATTAGCCAGCAGATTCAAGTGCCAAGCCAAAGACGGAGCTAGGTAACAAAGAGTTTGTTCCTATGCCTGCAAGCATGTGGACCGCGCCCTACAAGGCATGCACGTGTCACGGTCAAAGATGACGGGAAAAAGATCTGCGTGTCGACCCTGCCTCCATCTATACACCACGTACGTACCTACGGCAAACAGCAATGTGTCTCTTTGCTAGACATTGTCCACGCACGCATCGTGTCATGATGATGTTGTCAATCGACCATGCTAAATTTGATAGTGCTAGGACATGTACATTTGGCGCGTGAATAGAATAGTCCTTTTGGTAAGGCCTGTCAATTTCTTTCAATCAGAGTCAATTAGTTTGGCAAGAAATATTTGAGCAAAATATATTGCGGTAATTCTGTCTTAAAACTAGTAGTACATCTTTTTAGATGATAAATTGGGCACATAAAGTCATCATGCTCCAAGAACTAGTATTGTCCTCTCAACGAGAAATGGACAAAAGCGGCCGCACATATGTCCATGTCGCATGGGATTCGCAGATTTGAGCGGCCAAGTCAGCGAGCTACATTATCGTTGACTTTGCACTGCGTGAGCCGTTTCCAGAACAACGGTCCGGATATTGTTTCACTTATACAATTTTACTTTAAATATTTCATTTATCGGCAACCCTCCAAACATCTTTATTGTCTCCTTCCTCTCATCCCCAATGCCAAAGCTAGCTCACATGCATCATGCACCTGTTGCGATCAGCTATCTCGTGGTGATCTTCTCATGGAGAGACTGGTCGATTACACACGTGGAGTGTGTAAAATATCCGTGGGCTAATTAAGCTAGGAGCTATTTGCCTATTTCAACCCCTTCATTTCTTCTTGGTCTATAAGTACCATCCCAAGGTCCCTTGCACTGGACACACACAGCCAGAGCTAGCTCTAATAATCCCTGTAGTAGACGCACAGCAGCTCGGGTAGGAAGCTATGGCGACGAAATCGGCGGTGATCGCCACGGTGCTGGCCCTGAACCTGCTCTTCTTCACCTTGGCCGACGACTGCGGCTGCAAGCTGCCTAGCCCGCCGCCGCCGGCCGGGGGAGGAGGAGGAGGGGGCGGCGGCGGTGGAGGCAAGGGTGGAGGAGGAGGGACCGGTGGCTGCCCGATCGACGCGCTAAAGCTGGGGGCGTGCGCGAACGTGCTGGGTGGGCTGATCAACCTGCGGCCGGTGACGACGCCGAAGCAGACGTGCTGCTCGCTGCTCCAGGGGCTGGCGGACCTGGATGCGGCCGTGTGCCTGTGCACGGCTCTCAAGGCCAACATCCTGGGCATCCACCTCAACGTGCCCGTCGACCTCAGCCTCCTCGTCAACTACTGCGGCAAGAACGTCCCCTCCGGCTTCCAGTGCCCCTAGAAGACCCCGGAAGATCCATCCACTGCAAAATCTCCGGCATGCATATATGTCATTGACTAGTGTACTACTCACGTAGCTAGTTGTATACCTATACTGCTTGCTTGATAAATCAATCGATGATTTGCTAGTTTGTTTAAACTTCGTATGTGCGCGCCACTGCTAGCTATAATGACACGCTCGACATCGAACAACTAGGTTGATTATTCACTTGATGCAATTGTCGTACGCGCCTGCTTAATTAGTTCACGTCTCAGCACGTAGCTAGGAGTACAGCATATATGTATGATGGGGAATGTGCCACAAGCAAGGCTGCGTTAACGCACAAAAATGAGTTCACCATACTACAAACATCGCAGACGTATAGACTTTGCTCCTATATCTGCAAGCATGTGGTCGACATGCACGGGTCACGGTCAAAGACGAAGTAACAAAGATCTGCATGTCGATCGACCCTACATGCACTGCATATAGTACACCACGTCACGGTCACGGTCAAGGTCAAAGATGATGGGACAACACCCGCAAAAAAAAAAGAGATGATGGGACAAAGATCTGTGTGTCGACACTATCTGCGAATATACGACGTAGATACATATTGCAGTAATGCTGCACCTACTGATTTAATTTCGTTGTTAGAGCATCTACAACCGCAACCCGTAAATTCGGGCCCTCAAACGCGCCCACATGTCCTCAAGCACGGACCAGACACTCCTTAAATAACTCTGCATCCCAACACCTTATATATAAAACTTAAAACCATATAAACCATGCAAAGAAAACATTTACATAGCACGTAGATCAACTAATCCTCGACTACGCTACTCGTTGCCGTCGGCGATGTCAACTATCTCTGTTCCAGCCTCCGGGCTCGGGTACATGGGCGGCAGACGCAACTCCGGCTCCTTCTCTGCCTCCGCCTGGGCCTCCGCTCCCACCTCGTCGGAGAGCGCGTCGGTCTCCGCCTGTTCTTGCCGGAGGAAGCGCTAGTTGGATTCCACGTACGTCTCATCCTGGATGCACTCCAGGGTTGCTGTTGGTCTTCACCTGTTCTTGCCGGAGGAAGCACTAGTTGGATTCCACGTACGTCTCATCCTGGATGCACTCCAGGGTGGTTGTCTGCTCCGCCATCTCCGCTGCTTAGGCGACCGCGAACTCCGCCATAGCCTCGTCCATGGTGAAGCCTGCAACCGGCGTTGAATCCTCCTCTTGCCCCGCCAGGTCCGCCTCCTGTGGATCCGCCCCTCCATGTGGCTCCCGCTGCTGCTCCCCCTCCTCCGGCCCAGCCGAGTCAGGAGGCAGGCCTGTTGCGATCCAGGCGGCACACCTCACCCAGATCTCCTCGATCTGAAAGTGGCGCTCTGGCGTTAGCATATCGTAGGTGGTCTTCTTCTACAAGCCTATGTCAGACGGCGAGGAAAGAGGAAGGTGGAGACGGAGAGAAATGTGCTTGGGCTGGCAGCGCGGAGAGGGAGGAAGAGGTTGTGGCTAGGGCTGGGGATGCCGGCCGTCTTAAATAGCCGGACTTTGGCCTCGGCCAGCGAGCCTCAGCGGTGTCATGTGACGTTCATGCCCCCACCGGAGGAGACACCCATCGGCGTCCACGCACGCAACATGTCAGATGTTGTCAATCCAGCATACTACCTACAAATTTGCTTTGGAGTCGTCATTTTGATCAATAATGTCAGTATCATTCAACCAGTTTTAAGAAATCTAAAGAAGCATAAGTTACTAGTTAATTTAAGAGTATAACCGTAAAAGGACAACACAAAACTAGTAAGTAAATCCCAACGCAATTAACATGTTGACAATAGTAAAATGATTTCATTAAAGATTTTGATAAACCCCAGCTGAGTGAGTTTAGAAATTGTGTCTGTCGATTTCATATGAGAGAGGAGCGAAGGCTCGAGCCCGAGATGGGAGAGCGCAGGCTCACCAGCGAGGCCGAGCCAGAGCCGGTGATGACACAAATGGTCGCGACGTCATGGGCGCAGCCGAGCCAATGTTGACAAGTGCTGGTGGGAGGCTTTTTGGTCTGACCCACACTCACATTAGACAGAGTCGGAGAAGGGGACACCGCGGCCTACCGCGGTGCTCCCGTGAGGGTTGGTCGGAAACTCGTCGAAGGCGGGGCAGGAGAGAGGAGAAGTCATGATGGGGCAAAGAAATGTTGTTTTCAAGAGGAAGAAAATAAATAGTAGTAGGGGGCTAGAGGAGGAAGAAGAGCCGTAGTCCTAGGATATTAATCAAACCGTTGGGAGAGGGAGAGGGGAATCGACTAACACAAACCAAGTTTTCAGTTGCCAGCTGACGGTGTCCTGGACCAAGGGGTCCTAGCCCAGCCGATATAATGTGTGGGCCGGTCTACCAGCCCATTGGGGAAGCAAGACTCCGGAGACCTTTGGAGTGTGGCGATCAAAGACTTGGCGTGTACTTCAAGTATATTTAGATTCGGCATGTAAATCCTTAGATGGTAACCGACCATGTGGAACACTAACCCTAGATACCCCTGGTGCCCCCTGGTGCGTATATAAACCAGGAGGTTTAGACCGTAGAGGGGATTCAATCCACCCGTACATTCTTTCACCATACCCCTAGGGTTTAGACCATAACTTACGATCTCGAGGTAGATCAACTCTGTACTTCAATACCTTTATAATATAAACAAGAGCATGACATAGGGTTTTACCTCCATAGAGAGGGCCCAAACCTGGGTAATCCGCTGTGTATTCTTCTTCTGTTACCCATCGATCCGATCTAACAGCTCGGGTCCCCCTACCCGAGATCTGCTGGTTTGGACACCGAGATTGGTGCTTTCATTGAGAGCTCATTGTTCGATCACCAGGGGTCGATGGCTCGTCTACGGATCGATAGCAGCATTGGCTGCGGGGACATCTTCGTCCCTGGCCAGCTTTTCACTTTCGACAGCATCGTTTTGCATGCCGATCCAACCGGCCATCTATGCCGTGGGGAGAATTTTGCCCCAAACCAAGTCATTACGTTCTGAGGCCTGGAGTACACTACAGATGCCCGAGGAGATTTGATCCTTTCAGGATTGACCTGGGATCAGCTGGAACCCTTTCGCACCAAGATCTCGGGGCCGGCCGACGACGGGATCCTTGGATCCACACCCCCTTCAAAACCTACCCAGGAGATAGATCCGACAAACACTATACCCGGCTTAACGCCGAGGCCCTAGATGCTTCCCTCAAGCCGAGTTCGTCTTCGAACCTGGCAAAACCGCTCACGTCTCCAACAGCTGAGGCGGTAACCACTCCCGCCGCCCAGGGATCAACCCCGGGCGAGCAAGAGGACGGCGCCACGTCAAGTGGCCCGAGCAACCTATTGCTGATCAGCCTGGCCTACAGCCAGGTCCTGGACGCCAAAGAGCTCTCGGACGTAAAGGAGGTACTGGATCGAATCCAAAACCTGGCGATCTTTTCTGCTGTCTATGATTAGATCGGATGTAAACCCGATGATCAGGAAATTTTTATCCCACCCACCACCCACCTAGTCGCCACGGCTCAGGACTTGACCGATGCGCTTGACTATGGCTACGATGAAATCATCGACATGGTCGAAGACATCGGTGTCGATTCTCGAGTAGAACCACCTACTACCATACCGCGTACAGGAAATTGGGCTGCTACGTCTACATGGTCGACACTCCAAAGGACAAGCCAAGAAAAAATCAGGCAAAAACCCTAAGCATCGCCTCCTTAAAAAGCGGTCCAAGGGGCACAACGGAAGTAGGAGCATGGTCAGCACCTCGGGCGCCTCCGATAACAGTGTTGCTCCCGAGGCCGGCCGGAAGCTAGGCGAGGACATTCAAGCCTCAACCACCCAATATAATGG
This sequence comes from Aegilops tauschii subsp. strangulata, assembly GCF_002575655.3. NCBI lineage: Eukaryota > Viridiplantae > Streptophyta > Magnoliopsida > Poales > Poaceae > Aegilops > Aegilops tauschii. The sequence goes on along the minus strand of NC_053038.3, from coordinate 517,023,086 downwards.
GCCCGCTGGAACACCCGCCAAGGAGAATCTCGATGACGTAGGCACTTTTCGATGGCAGGTCGTACAAAGACTACATGCGAGAGTCCGAAGAGGACGTAAGTCTCAAACCCGAGGACTTCGTCGTACCAATCGACCCATCTGAACAAGCACGGTTTCAGCAACAGCTAATCACAACCGCGCGGAGTATGAAAAAGAAGCAGCAAGATTTGTACACTCACGAGAATGAACTCAATGACAAATGGATGAAAATCCTAGCGCTTGAAGCGGACCTCAAGACCCGAGGTGCAGCCCCCAAATCGTTCCCGAAAAGGAGGTTGTTGCCTGACTTTGACGACGAGGAAGTGGATAACGTTTTCGAGGGCCCGCGCATCATGCATGTTTTACAAATGAAGTGATGGAGCATCAGTTCCCAGAAGGGTTTAAACCCATCGACATTGATCATACGACAGAGCAACTGATCCAACACTCTGGATAGAATACTTTCTTCTCCACATCCACATGGCTCGAGGAGACGACCTCCATGCCATAAAATACCTGCCCCTCAAGCTCAAGGGGCCCGCAAGGCAGCGGCTCCACAATCTCCCTCCAAACTCCATCGGAAGCTGGGAGGAGCTCGAGGAGGCTTTCCTGTCAAACTTGTAAGGCACGTATGTTCAGCCCCCGGATGCCGATGACCTTAGCCACATAGTCCAGAAAGAGGGCGAACCAGGTCGGTCGGAAATTCTGGAATCGTTTCCTAACCAAAAAGAACATGATTATTGACTGCCCGCTGTCGAGGCCCTTGCAGCGTTCAAGCAGAACATCCGTGATGAATGGCTCAACCGACAGAGCTCAAGCAGGATAAGCCGAGAACCATGGCATCTCTCACCTCCTTAATGACCCGCTTTTGCACGGGCGAGGACAGCTGGCTGGCCCGCAGCTCCCAAAGGGGCGACCCCGGCAATTCAAACACACGTGAAGGCAATGGAAAATCTAGGCGCAATAGAAATAAGCGCCTGAACAGCAGCGATGCCGAGGACCCAACAGTCAATGCAGGGTTCAGCGGCTCGGGAGGTGGACCTAAGAAGAGGCCCTTTAAAGGGAACAAGGATGGCCCTAGCGCCCTAGATAGAATACTCGATCGGTCTTGCGAGATTCACAGTACCCTGGACAAGCCTGCTAATCACATCAATCGAAATTGTTGGGTGTTTAAACAAGCCGGCAAAACAATGTCCGATGACACCAGCAAAAGCCGCTCTCGCAGCCATGACGAGGATGAACCTCGCAGGCCCAATAACGATGGCCAAAAGCAGTTTCCCTCTGATGTCAAGGATGTCAACCTGATCTACGCCACGCACATTCCCAAGAGGCTACAGAAGTGTGCACTTCGTGACGTCTACGCCTTAGAGCCTGTAGCCCCGAAATTCAACCAATGGTCGACCTGCCTGAACACCTTTCATAGAAATTAAGGACCACCCGACCAGCATCTGTCATGGCGGGTCAGTAGCTCTGGTCCTAGATCCCATTGTCGATGGATTCCACCTAACCCGCATCCTCATGGATGGCGGAAGCAGCCTGAATCTGATCTACGCTGACATGATCAGGAAGATGGGCATCGATTCGTTAAGAATCCGGCCCAGTAACACCACTTTTAAGGGTGTCATCCCTAGCATAGAGTCCCGATGCACGGGCACTATAACGCTGGAGGTTGTTTTCGGCTGCCCCAACAACTTCTGAAGTGAGGACTTGATCTTTGATATAGTCCTCGTTAGCATCATCTACACACAACAAAGCAAATACTTGCACCAAACACAAACAAGGGGTTGTCAATCCCTTGGCGGTTAATTGCAAGGATCAAATCTCGTAGTGATAGATACGTGTCTAGAGTATTAAGTTCATAAAGAACGGAGTAACACCGCTATCCAGCATGCATCTAGAGTATTAAGTTCATAAAGAACGGAGTAACACCTTAAGAAAGATGACAAGATGTAGACAAAGTAAACTCAAGAAATATGAATAAACCCCGTTGTTTTCCCCTTAATGGCAACAAGACAAATACGTGTCTTGTCCCCTTCTATCACTGGGATATAGATCACCGCAAGATTGAACCCATTACAAAGCACCTCTCCCATTGCAAGATAAATCAATCTAGTTGGCCAAACCAAATGGATAGATCATAGAGAATACAGAGCTATAACAATAATGCATATAAGAATTCAAAGAATACTGAAATAATATTCATGAATAATTCAATCATAAACCCAAAATTCATCGGATCCCAACAAACACACCGCAAAAGAAGATTACATTGGATAGAACTCCAAGAACATCGAGGAGAACATTGTATTGAAGATCAAAGAGAGAGAAAAAGCCATCTAGCTACTAGCTATGGACCCATAGGTCTGTGGTAAACTACTCATACATCGTCGAAAGGGCATAAAGTTGATGTAGAAGCCCTCCATTATCGATTCCCTCTGGCAGAGTGCCGGACAAGGCCTCCAGGAGGGATCACGAAAGAACAGAGACTTGCGGCGGTGGAAAAGGTATTTTGGGTGGATCCCTATTGGTTTCCCGATTTTAGAGAATTTTAGAGAGGGAGCCACAAGGTACTATGACACCCCTCTGGGCATGCCCTAGTGCCTTGTCGCCTACTCCTTTGCCTTCTGGCGTCCTCCCAAAGCTTCTAGGGTCTCTTATGTCTAGCAAAAAAATCGCCAAAAAGTTCTGTAGCATTTGGACTCCTTTTGGTACTGATTTCCTAGAAAAACAAAAACAGGCAAAAACATTAACTAACACTTGGCACTGGGTTAATAGGTTAGTCCCGGAAAATGATATATAATTGCGTATAAAACATCCGATATTTATACTATAATAGGATGGAGCAATCAAAAGTTATAGATACGTTGGAGACGTATCAAGCATCCCCAAGCTTAATTCCTGCTCATCCTCAACTAGGTAAATTATAAAAACAGAATTTTGATGTGGAATGCTACCTATAATGTTCATCATGTAATCTCTATTTTGTGGCATGAATATTGATATTCAAATGATTCAAAGGAATAGTCTATAGTTTAACATAAAACAATAATAATAAGGCATACCAACAAACAATCATGTCTTTCAAAATATCAATGCTAAAGAACGTTATCCCTACAAAATCATATAGCCTTGTCCTTCTCCATCTTCTTAACACAAAGTATTTATCATGCACAACCCTGATGACAAGCCGAGCAATTGGTTCATACTTTTTAACGCGCTTCAGCTTTTTCAACCCCCACGCAATATATGAGCACAAGCCATGGATATAGCACTATGGGTGGAATAAATTGCGGTGGTAGAGATTGATAAGGAGAAGTCAAAAAGGAAGATAGTCTCACATTGACGAGGCTAATCAACGGGCTATGGAGATGCTCATCAATTGATGTCAATGTAAGGAGTAGGGATTGCCATGCAACAGATGCACTCGGAGCTATAAGTGTATGAAATCTCAAAACTAAAACTAAGTGGGTGTGCATCCAATTTGCTTGCTCATGAAGACCTCGGGCATTTGAGGAAGCCCATCATTGGAATATACAAGTCAAGTTCTATAATGAAAAATTCTCACTAGTGTATGAAAATGAAAGCATAGGAGAATCTGTATTTGAAAACATGGTGCTACTTTGAAGCACAAGTGTGGAAAAAGGATAGTAACATTACCCCTTCTCTCTTTTTCTCTCATTTTTTTGTGTGGGCTCTTTTTTGCCTCTTTTTTTCTTGGGCTCTTTTTGGCCTCTTTTTTTATTTCCTCATTGGGACAGTGCTCTAATAATGAATAATGATGATCATCACACTTCTATTTATTTACAACTCAAAATTACAACTCGATACTAGAACAAAATATGACTCTATATGAATGCCTCTGGCAGTGTACCAGGATGTGCAATGATGCTAGCGTAACATGTATAAAAAATGATGAACGGTGGCTGCGCCACAAATACTATGTCAGCTATATGATCATGCAAAGCAATATGATAATGATGATGTGTGCCATAAAAACGGACCGGCGGAAGTTGCATGACAATATATCTTAGAATGGCTATGGAAATGCCATAATAGGTAGGCATGGTGGATGTTTTGAGGAAGATATATATAAGGAGGCTTATGTGTGATAGAGCGTATCATATCACGGGGTTTGGATGCACCGGCGAAGTTTGCACCAACTGTGATGTGAGAAAAGGCAATGCACAGTACCGAAGAGGCTAGCAAATTGCGCAAAGGTCAGAGTGCGTATAATCTATGGACTCACATTAGTTATAAAGAACTCATATACTTATTTACAAAGTTTATTAGCCCTCGTAGTGAAGTACTAGTGTGCATGCCCCTAGGGGGATAGATTGGTAGGAAAAGACTATCGCTCGTCCCCGACCACCACTCATAAGACAATCAATAATAAATCATGCTCCAACTTCATAGCATAACTAGAGACCATACGTGCATGCTTCGGGAATCACAAACTTATCATATTCAGTGATCTACATGAAAGTTTTTGTTGTATCCTTCTTGAATACCTATCATATTAGGACCAATTTCATAACTCGTGCATATTTCCATTACTTTTATATGACTCTCAAAATGATTTAAGTGAAGTATGAGAGTGCAACTAATTCCTTAAAATATAACCACCGCCCTGCTCTAAAAAATATAAGTGAAGCACTAGAGCTACTGCCTGATACGTCTCCAACGTATCTATAATTTATGAAGTATTCATGCTATTATATTATCCATCTTGGATGTTTAATGGGCTTTACTATACACTTTTATATTATTTTTGGGACTAACCTATTAACCCAGAGCCTAGTTCCAGTTTCTGTTTTTTCCCTTGTTTCAGTGTTTCGCAAAAAAGGAATATCAAACGGAGTCCAAATGGAATGAAACCTTCGGGAGCGTGATTTTTGGAATGAACGTGATCCAGGAGACTTGGAGTTGAAGTCAAGGAAGCTTCGAGGTGGCCACGAGGTAGGGAGGCGCGCCTGCCCCCTGGGCGCGCCCCCACCCTCGTGGGCCCCTCGTGGCTCCCCTGACCGACTTCTTTCGCCTATATATGTCCATATACCCTAAAAACATCGGGGAAGAGAATAGATCGGGAGTTCCGCCGCCGCAAGCCTCTGTAGCCACCAAAAACCAATCGGGACCCTGTTCCGGCACCCTGCCGGAGGGGGGATCCCTCACCGGTGGCCATCTTCATCATCTCGGCGCTCTCCATGATGAGGAGGGAGTAGTTCACCCTCGGGGCTGAGGGTATGTACCAGTAGCTAAGTGTTTGATCTCTCTCTCTCTCGTGTTCTTGAGGTGATACGATCTTGATGTATCGCGAGCTTTGCTATTATAGTTGGATCTTATGATGTTTCTTCCCCTCTACTCTCTTGTAATGGATTGAGTTTTCCCTTTGAAGTTATCTTATCGGATTGAGTCTTTAAGGATTTGATAACACTTGATGTATGTCTTGTCGTGCTTATCTGTGGTGACAATGGGATATCACGTGATCCACTTGATGTATGTTTTGGTGATCAACTTGCGGGTTCCGCCCATGAACCTATGCATAGGGGTTGGCACACGTTTTCGTCTTGACTCTCTGGTAGAAACTTTGGGGCACTCTTTGAAGTACTTTGTGTTGGTTTGAATAGATGAATCTGAGATTGTGTGATGCATATCGTATAATCATACCCACGGATACTTGAGGTGACATTGGAGTATCTAGGTGACATTAGGGTTTTGGTTGATTTGTGTCTTAAGGTGTTATTCTAGTACAAACTCTATGATAGATCGAACGGAAAGAATAGCTTCGTGTTATTTTACTACGGACTCTTGAATAGATATATTAGAAAGGATAACTTTGAGGTGGTTTCGTACCCTACCATAATCTCTTCGTTTGTTCTCCGCTATTAGTGACTTTGGAGTGACTCTTTGTTGCATGTTGAGGGATAGTTATATGATCCAATTATGTTATTATTGTTGAGAGAACTTGCACTAGTGAAAGTATGAACCCTAGGCCTTGTTTCCTAGCATTGCAATACCGTTTGTGCTCACTTTTATCAATAGTTACCTTGCTGTTTTTATATTTTCAGATTACAAAAACCTATATCTACCATCCATATTGCACTTGTATCACCATCTCTTCGCCGAACTAGTACACCTATACAATTTACCATTGTATTGGGTGTGTTGGGGACACAAGAGACTCTTTGTTATTTGGTTGCAGGGTTGTTTGAGAGAGACCATCTTCATCCTACGCCTCCCACAGATTGATAAACCTTAGGTTATCCACTTGAGGGAAGTTTGCTACTGTCCTACAAACCTCTGCACTTGGAGGCCCAACAACGTCTACAAGAAGAAGGTTGCGTAGTAGACATCAAGCTCTTTTCTGGCGCCGTTGCCGGGGAAGTGAGTGCTTGAAGGTATATCTTTAGATCTTGCAATCGAATCTTTTAGTTTCTTGTTTTATCACTAGTTTAGTCTATAAAAGAAAATTAAAAAAATGTAATTAAGGTTGCCTCATATACTTCATCTTTTTAATGTCTTTCGTGAAAATGATGGGAAGGAAAATTGTGCTCAAGTACTAGAAGAAGAACTACATAGAATGCTTGGCATAAAATATGTGAATGATGAGCATGATTGCAATGTTGTTAGTATGAATGCTTTGAATACCCATGATGCTAATGATATGCAAAGTCACAAGCTTGGGGATGCTATGTTTGATGAAGATGATATGTTTAGTCCCCCAAGTTTTCATGAGCAAATTTATTATGATGAAAGCATGCCTCCTATTTATGATGATTATTGTGATGACACGTATGCTATAAAGAATAAAGATAACCATGAAACTTGTCATCATGATTTTAATTTTCAATTGGATTATTCTTCACATGATAGTTATTTTGTTGAGTTTGCTCCCACTACTATTGATGAGAATAAATTTGCTTATGTGGAGAGTAGTAAAATTTCTATGCAAGTAGATCATGAAAAGAATGCTTTATGTGCTGGTTATATTGTTGAATTCATTCATGATGCTACTGAAAATTATTATGAGGGTGGAACTTGTTCTTGTAGGAATTGCAATAATATCAAGTTTCCTCTCTATGTGCTTAAAGTTTTAAAGTTATGCTTGTTTTGCCTTCCTATGCTAGTTGATTATTGTTCCCATAAGTTATTTTCTCACAAAATGCCTATGCATAGGAAGTGGGTTAGACTTAAATGTGCTAGTCATATTCTTCATGATGCTCTCTTTATGTTTCAATTCTTATCTTTTATGTGAGCATCATTGAAATCATCATGCCTAGCTAGGGGCGTTAAGCGTTAGTGCTTGTTGGGAGGCAACCCAATTTTATTTTTGTTCTTTGCTTTTTGCTCCTGTTTAGTAATAAATAAATCATCTATCCTCTGGTTATATGTGGTTTTATGTTTTAATTAGTGTTTGTGCCAAGTAAGACCTATAGGATCTTCTTGGATGATAATTATTTGATCTTGCTGAAAATTCCAGAAACTTTCTGTTCACGAAAACAATTGTTAAAAATCACCAGAACGTGATAAAATACTGATTCCAATTGCAGCAGATAAATAATCAAATTATCTAGGTCGTGATACTTTGGTAGAATTTTTGGAGTTACAGAAGTTTGCGTTAGTTACAGATTACTACAGACTGTTCTGTTTTTGACAGATTTTGTTTTTCGTGTGTTGTTTGCTTATTTTGATGAATCTATGGCTAGTAAAATAGTTTATAAACCATAGAGAAGTTGGAATACAGTAGATTTAACACCAATACAAATAAATAATGAGTTCATTACAGTACCTTGAAGTGGTGTTTTGTTTTCTTTCGCTAACGGAGCTCACGAGATCTTCGGTTAAGTTTTGTGTTGTGAAGTTTTCAAGTTTTGGGTAAAGATTCGATGGACTATGGAATAAGGAGTGGAAAGAGCCTAAGCTTGGGGATGCCCAAAGCACCCCAAGGTAATATTCAAGGACAACCAAGAGTCTAAGCTTGGGGATGCCCCGGATGGCACCCCTCTTTCGTCTTCGTTCATCGGTAACTTTACTTGGAGTTATATTTTTATTCACCACATGATATGTGTTTTGCTTGGAGCGTCATTTTATTTTGTTAGTATTTGCTTGATGTTATTTAGAATAATGTTTTGCATCTCTATTTTCAATAAAAATTTCAAGGATAGCCTTTACCATGCTTATTTTGCAAGTATACATGTTGCTGTTTCAAAACAGAAAATTTACCGCTGTTCCAAAACTTCCCTAGAAAAGTCAGAATGTGATAAAATGTTGAAACCTTTTGCATAATAAGCTCTGATAAATTTACTACAGTGGGAATTTTCTTTCATAATTTTTGGAGCTAGGGAAGTATGCATCTTGCTGCATTCTTTACAGACTGTCCTGTTTAGGCAGATTGCTGTTATGTTTGCATTGTTTGCATATGTTTGCTTGTTTAATGATTCTATTTGAGGATGATACTATTAAATATGCAGAGGCATTTAGTATGCAATGTTGAATAATAATTTTTGTGATTTGCTACAGTAGAGTATGATAAGGTTTTTTCATTGGTTTATACTAACTTATCTCACGAGTTCTTGTTGAGTTTGGTGTGGATGAAGTTTTCGAGATTTAGGAAACCGTGATATGAGAGGAATTAAGGAGACACAAAAGCTCAAGCTTGGGGATGCCCAAGGCACCGCAAGATAATATTTCAAGAAGTCTCAAGCATCAAAGCTTGGGGATGCCCCGGTAGGCATCCCACCTTTCTTCTTCAACAATTATCGGTTAGTATCAGTTGAGCCTAAGTTTTTGCTTCTTCACATGATGAGTGCTATCCTTGAAATGTTGTTTTTTTTTGCTTGCTGTTTGAATAATATCCCAAGATCTGAAATTCTTAAATGAGAGAGAGTCTTCACATAGCTACATAATTATTTAACTACTCATTGATCTTCACATATATCTTTTTGGAGTAGTTTGTCATTTACTCGTGTGCTTCACTTATATCCTATGAGTAAATGGTTGAATGATTTGAATGTCATAAATCTGAATTTATATATGTTTCATATGCTTATCCCATGGAGAGTAATGACTTCACATATAAGAAGTAGAGGTGGTAAATTTATTGAAGGTTAGCAAACATTGTATTGGTCACTTGAACAATTCATGAAAAAATATTGAAGGAAGAGATATTTCACATATAAATATACTATCTTGGAGATCTTCTATGATTGTGAGCCCCATTAAATATTTTCAAACCTGAGCAAATTAGTTGAAGTTGGACAAGGAAGACAACATAATGAGTTATGCTTGGGTATATTTGTATAGAAGTTATATTGTTATGGATCCTCTAACATGTGGTGCTTGCTATTTAGAATCCTTTGCTAGTCAAAATATCTGTACTAAGCGGGAATACTGCTTGTGCATCCAAATTCCTTGAACCAAGTTTCTTCCATGAGTGTCCACCATATCTACCTATATGCGGTATTTACCTGCCGTTCCAAGTAAATTTGCATGTGCCAAACTCTAAACCTTCAAATAGTAATCTGTTTTGTATGCCCGAATCGCTCATGTAGCGACTAGGGGCTGTCAGTATCTTCCATGCTAGGTGGGTTATTCTCACGATGAGTGGACTCAGCTCATCATTCACGAGAAAATGGCTGGTAACTGGTATGCCCGGTCCTATGATCAAAAGATCAAAAACAAATTCGCAAATAATTTAAACAAAACTCCCCCAGGAATGTTGATCGTTGGACGGCACCCGTTGTTTCGGACAAGCCGTGTAGTGTGAATGCTGGTGGAGGGGGAGTAAATTTTTTACCTTCCTGCGTGGGAACTGCCTATGATGTATCTAGTATGGAAGATATTGGGAACTCTTGGTCGTTATGTTGACAATGAAAGCATACCTCTCAAAATTATTTTCATCTCTGTTTTTTCTTCGAGCTCTGGCACCTCTGCACATCCCTGCTTCCCTCTGCGAAGGGCCTATCTTTTACTTTTATGCAAGAGTCAGTAGTATTCCTTATCATTCCAACCCACTCTTTAGTTGGCAAGCATCATGTGATGGAAAGATCTAAGAATATATGGCCATTCAAATATATTTGAGCATGAATTATTATTGTTGAGATTACCCTTGACGTAAAAGGTTGGGAGGCGAAACATTAAGCCCCTATCTTTCTCTGTGTTCGATGAATATTATTTGTTCTAAAAATTTGCTTTGAGTGGTAGCAATCATGGAAGACTAAATGATAGTTGAGTATGTGAAGTTTGCTGAATCAAAGCTCTAACATAGACTCTTCCTGAAAATAAGATGAATTGCAATTGTTTGATGACTGAGAACACGGTTTGTTAGTTTTCAAGAAAGTTTATGATCTATACTTTAACATGTGAATAACTTGTTACTTGATCATGAAAAGTTCTGTGAGTTGAGCTACTGTTATGACATATGATGATGCTAGAAAAGGTGATTGAAATTTTCATTGATCAAACTTGTGCACCTGCTAGCATTCACACTTCATAAATTATTTCTTTTATCATTTACCCACTCGAGGACGAGCAGGAATTAAGCTTGGGGATGTTGATACGTCTCCAATGTATCTATAATTTATGAAGTATTCATGCTATTATATTATCCATCTTGGATGTTTAATGGGCTTTATTATACACTTTTATATTATTTTTTGGGACTAAGCTATTAACCCAGAGCCCAGTGCCAGTTTCTGTTTTTCCCTTGTTTCAGTGTTTCGCAGAAAAGGAATATCAAACGGAGTCCAAACGGAATGAAACCTTCGGGAGCGTGATTTTTGGAACGAACGTGATCCAGGAGACTTGGAGTTGAAGTCAAGGAAGCTTCGCGGTGGCCACAAGGCAGGGAGGCGCGCCTGCCCCCCATGGGCGCGCCCCCACCCTCGTGGCTCCCCTGACCGACTTCTTTCGCCTATATATGTCCATATACCCTAAAAACAGGGAAGAGAATAGATCGGGAGTTCCGCCGCCGCAAGCCTCTATAGCCACCAAAAACCAATCGGGACCCTATTCCGGCACCCTGCCGAAGGGGGGATCCCTCACCGGTGGCCATCTTCATCATCTCGGCGCTCTCCATGACGAGGAGGGAGTAGTTCACCCTCGGGGCTGAGGGTATGTACCAGTAGCTATGTGTTTGATCTCTCTCTCTCTCTCTCTCTCTCTCTCTCTCTCTCTCTCGTGTTCTTGAGGTGATACGATCTTGATGTATCGCGAGCTTTATTATTATAGTTGGATCTTATGATGTTTCTCCCCCTCTACTCTCTTGTAATGGATTGAGTTTTCCCTTTGAAGTTATCTTATCGGATTGACTCTTTAAGAATTTGAGAACACTTGATGTATGGCTTGCCATGCTTATCTGTGGTGACAATGGGATATCACGTGATCCACTTGATGTATGTTTTGGTGATCAACTTGCGGGTTCCGCCCATGAACCTATGCATAGGGGTTGGCACACGTTTTTGTCTTGACTCTCTGGTAGAAACTTTGGGGCACTCTTTGAAGTACTTTGTGTTGGTTTGAATAGATGAATCTGAGATTGTGTGATGCATATCGTATAATCATACCCACGGATACTTGAGGTGACATTGGAGTATCTAGGTGACATTAGGGTTTTGGTTGATTTGTGTCTTAAGGTGTTATTCTAGTACGAACTCTATGATAGATCGAACGAAAAGAATAGCTTCGTGTTATTTTACTACGGACTCTTGAATAGATATATCAGAAAAGATAACTTTGAGGTGGTTTCGTACCCTACCATAATCTCTTCATTTGTTCTCTGCTATTAGTGACTTTGGAGTGAATCTTTGTTGCATGTTGAGGGATAGTTATATGATCCAATTATGTTATTATTGTTGAGAGAACTTGCACTAGTGAAAGTATGAACCCTAGGCCTTGTTTCCTAGCATTGCAATACCGTTTGTGCTCACTTTTATCAATAGTTACCTTGCTGTTTTTATATTTTCAGATTACAAAAACCTATATCTACCATCCATATTGCACTTGTATCACCATCTCTTCGCCGAACTAGTACACCTATACAATTTACCATTGTATTGGGTGTGTTGGGGACACAAGAGACTCTTTGTTATTTGGTTGCAGGGTTGTTTGAGAGAGACCATCTTCATCCTATGCCTACCACGGATTGATAAACCTTAGGTCATCCACTTGAGGGAAATTTGCTACTGTCCTACAAACCTCTGCACTTTGAGGCCCAACAACGTCTACAAGAAGAAGGTTGCATAGTAGACATCACTGCCTAGCTCAAAAGATATAAGTGAAGCACAAAGAGTATTCTAACAAATCACGAATGAATGTGTGTCCCTCTCAAAAGGTGTGTCCAGCAAAGAGGATTGTGGCAAACTAAAAAGCAAACAAATCAAAGGCTCATATAATACAAGACGCTCCAAGCAAAACTCATATCATGTGATGAATAAAAATATAGCTTCTAGTAATTTTACTGATGGTTGGTAGAGGAAAAGGGGATGCCATCCAGGGCATCCCCAAGCTTAGATGCTTGGGTCTCTTTGAATATTACCTTGGGGTGCCTTGCACATCCCCAAGCTTAGGCTCTTGCCACTCTCCATTCCTTCATCCATCGCGATCTCACTTAAAACTTGAAAACTTCAGCACACAAAACTCAACACAAACCTTCGTGAGATCCGTTAGTATAACAATCAAATCACAAACTTTAGGTATTGTTATGAACCCATTCATATTTTATTATTTCATAATACATACTGTATTCCAACTTCTCAATGACTTATACCCCCCGATACAATCCATATATTCAACAAAACAAGCAAACTATGCAATGAAAACAGAATATGTCTAAAACAAAACAGTCTGTAGTAATATGAATAATGACATTACATTTTATTAACTCAATTTGTATATGTCTAAAATAGAACAAGCAAACCATTACATTCTGAAAAAATTAGTAATACGTGGGCAATTTGTATATCAATCATGTGTAAATAATTCAGATCAAAAATACGTTTGAGTGATTTAAAAAATTCTGCTACTGGGCGCGAAAATTTCTGGTTTTTTTTCATAGAATCGAGTCAACTATCAACCAAATCATCCCAAAGGCTTTGCTTGGTGCAAACACTAATTAAACCACAAAAACACAACCATAACAGTAGCATAATTGTGTGCACACTAAAAAATAGAAAAGAAACAAGAAAAATAAAGATAATTGTTGGGTTGCCTCCCAACAAGCGCTATTTTTTTACCCCCCTAGCTAGGTGTAATGCATTGTTTCAAGTGTCATCATCTTTAGTTTTCACCACCCTATTGGGACTTTTCTCGAAGCCGGGGGGATCTTTATGCTTTCCAACATTCTTGGAAAATAAAGAAATTATATTATCCAAAGTGGTAAACTGCTTATTGCAAATGGTAAGGAGGTTATTCATGCGATTGAGATTTCCTCTAACATTTTTAGAGGCTCACTAGGCTTTTGTATTTCAACCAAAATTTTCTGCATATCACCCAACTTCTCCAAAATTTGGATCTCTTCTTGGGTATAATTAAATCCTTTTTGTGGGGGAGGAGTTCCCTGCTACCTCTTGAGCACTGCGTTGGTTTTCCCTGGAAGAGGAAAGGGTGATGCAGTAAAGTAGCGTAAGTATTTCCCTCAGTTTTTGAGAACCAAGGTATCAATCCAGTAGGAGATCACGCACGAGTCCCTCACACCTACACAAACAAATACGCAACCAACGCGATAAAGGGGTTGTCAATCCCTCTACGGTCACTTACGAGAGTGAGATCTGATAGATATGATAAGATAATATTTTTGGTATTTTTATGATAAAGATGCAAAGTAAAATAAAAGGCAATAGAAATAACTAAGTGTTGGAAGATTAATATGATGGAAAATAGACCCCGGGGCTATAGGTTTCACTAGTGGCTTCTCTCAAGATAGCATAAGTATTACGGTGGGTAAACGAATTACTCTCGAGCAATTGATAGAATTGAGCATAGTTATGAGAATATCTATGTATGATCATGTATATATAGGCATCACGTCCGCGACAAGTAGACCGAAACGATTCTGCATCTACTACTATTACTCCACACATCGACCGCTATCCAGCATGCATCTAGAGTATTCAGTTCATAAGAACAGAGTAATGCTTTAAGTAAGATGACATGATGTAGAGGGATAAACTCATGCAATATGATATAAACCCCATCTTTTTATCCTCGATGGCAACAATACAATACGTGTCGTTTCCCTTTCTGTCACTGGGATCGCGCACCACAAGATTGAACCCAAAGCTAAGCACTTATCCCATTGAAAGAAAGATCAATCTAGTAGGCCAAACCAAACTGATAATTCAAAGAGACTTGCAAAGATAACCAATCATACATAAAAGAATTCAGAGGAGATTCAAATATTGTTCATAGATAATCTTGATCATAAACCTACAATTCATCGGATCTCGACAAACACACCGCAAAAGAAGATTACATCGAATAGATCTCCAAGAAGATCGAGGAGAACTTTGTACTGAGATCCAAAGAGAGAGAAGAAGCCATCTAGCTAATAACTATGGACCCGAAGGTCTGAGGTAAACTACTCACACATCATCGGAGAGGCTATGGTGTTGATGTAGAAGGCCTCCGTGATCAATGCCCCCTCCGGCGGAGCGCCGGATAAGGCCCCAAGATGGGATCTCACGGGTACAGAAGGTTGCGGCGCTGGAAATAGGTTTTTGGCTCCGTCTCTGATAGTTTGGGGGTACGTAGGTATATATAGGAGGAAGAAGTACGTCGGTGGAGCAACGTGGGCCCCACGAGGGTGGAGGGCGCGCCTGGGGGGGTAGGCGCGCCCCCCTGTCTCGTGCTCTCCTTCTTGATTACTTTGTGTAGACTCCAAGTCCTCTGGATCACGTTCGTTCCGAAAATCACGTTCCCGAAGGTTTCATTCCATTTGGACTCTGTTTGATATTCTTTTTCTACGAAACACTGAAATAGGCAAAAAAACAGCAATTCGGGCTGGGCCTCCGGTTAATAGGTTAGTCCCAAAAATAATATAAAAGTGTATAATAAAGCCCGTTAAACATCCAAAACAGAATACAATATAGCATGGAACAATAAAAAATTATAGATACGTTGGAGACGTACAAGCATCCCCAAGCTTAATTCCTGCTCGTCCTCGAGTAGGTAAATGATAAAAACAGAATTTTTGATGTGGAATGCTACTTAGCATAATTTTCAATGTAATTCTCTTATTTGTGGTATGAATTCAGATCCGAAAGATTCCAGACAAAAGTCTAATATTGACATAAAAATAATAATACTTCAAGCATACTAACTAAGCAATTATGTCTTCTCAAAATAACATGGACAAAGAAAGTTATCCCTACAAAATCATATAGTCTGGCTGTGCTCTATCTTCATCACACAAAGTATTTAAATCATGCACAACCCCGATGACAAGCCAAGCAATTGTTTCATACTTTTGGTGTTCTCAAACTTTTTCAATCTTCACGCAATACATGAGCGTGAGCCATGGATATAGCACTATATGTGGAATAGAATGGTGGTTGTGGAGAAGACAAAAAAAGGAGAAGATAGTCTCACATCAACTAGGCGTACCAACGGGCTATGGAGATGCCCATCAGTAGATATCAATGTGAGTGAGTAGGGATTGCCATGCAACGGATGCATTAGAGCTATAAGTATATGAAAGCTCAATAAAAGAAACTAAGTGGGCGTGCATCCAACTTGCTTGCTCACGAAGACCTAGGGCATTTTGAGGAAGCCCATCATTGGAATATACAGGCCAAGTTCTATAATGAAAAATTCCCATTAGTATATGAAAGTGATATCATAGGAGACTCTCTATCATGAAGATCATGGTGCTACTTTGAAGCACAAGTGTGGTAAAAGGATAGTAACATTGTCCCTTCTCTCTTTTTCTCTCATTTTTTTATTTGGGCCTTTTCTCTTCTTCTTTTTATGGCCTCTTTTTTTCTTTTTTTTCTTTTTCGTCCGGAGTCTCATCCCGACTTGTGGGGGAATCATAGTCTCCATCATCCTTTCCTCACTTGGGACAATGCTCTAATAATGATGATCGTCACACTTTTATTTACTTACAACTCAAGAATTACAACTCAATACTTAGAACAAAATATGACTCTTTGTGAATGCCTCCGGCGGTGTACCGGGATATGCAATGAATCAAGAGTGACATGTATGAAAGAATTATGAACGGTGGCTTTGCCACAAATACGATGTCAACTACATGATCATGCGAAGCAATATGACAATGATGGAGCGTGCCATAGTAAACGGAACGGTGGTAAGTTGCATGGCAATATATCTCGGAATGGCTATGGAAATGCCATAATAGGTAGGTATGGTGGCTGTTTTGAGGAAGCTATATGGTGGGTGTATGATACCGGCGAAAAGTGTGCGGTATTGGAGAGGCTAGCAATGGTGGAAGGAAGAGAGTGCGTATAGTCCATGGACTCAACATTAGTCATAAATAACTCATATACTTATTGCAAAAATCTACAAGTTATCAAAGCAAAGTATTACGCGCATGCTCCTAGGTGGATAGATTGGTAGGAAAAGACCATCGCTCGTCCCCGACCGCCACTCATAAGGAAGACAATCAATAAATAAATCATGCTCCGACTTCATCACATAACGGTTCACCATACGTGCATGCTACGGGAATCACAAACTTTAACACAAGTATTCCTCAAATCCACAACTACTCAACTAGCATGACTCTAATATCACCATCTTCATATCTCAAAACAATTATCAAGCATCAAACTTCTCATAGTATTCAACACACTCATAAGATAATTTTTACTAATCTTGGATGCCTATCACTTTAGGACTAATTTCTCAATTTAAGCAAATTACCATGCTGTTTTGTAGGACTCTCAAAATAATATAAGTAAAGCATGAGAGAACAATAGTTTCTATAAAACAGATCCACCACCGTGCTCTAAAAGATATAAGTGAAGCACTAGAGCAAAAACTGTATAGCTCAAAAGATATAAGTGAAGCACATAGAGTATTCTAATAAATTCCGAATCATGTGTGTCTCTCTCAAAAGGTGTGTACAGCAAGGATGATTGTGTTAAACTAAAAATAAAAGACTCAAATCATACAAGACGCTCCAAGCAAAACACATATCATGTGGTGAATAAAAATATAGCTCCAAGTAAAGTTACCGATGGACGAAGACGAAAGAGGGGATGCCTTCCGGGGAATCCCCAAGCTTTTCCTTTTTGGTGTCCTTAGATTATCTTGGGGTGCCATGGGCATCGCTTAGGCTCTTTCCACTCCTTGTTCCATAATCCATCAAATCTTTTACCCAAAACTTGAAAACTTCACAACACAAAACTTAACAGAAAATCTCGTGAGCTCCGTTAGCGAAAGAAAACAAAACACCACTTCAAGGTACTGTAATGAACTCATTCTTTAATTATATGGGTGTTAAACCTACTGTATTCCAATTTCTCTATGGTTTATAAACTATTTTATTAGCCATAGATTCATCAAAATAAGCAAACAACATGCGAAAAACAGAATCTGTCAAAAACATAACAGTCTGTAGTAATCTGTAACTAATGCAAACTTCTGGAAATCAGAAAAATCTACAAAAATAGTAAGAACTAGACAATTTGTTTAGTGATCTTCTGCAATTGGAGTCAGTATTTTCTCACGTTCTGGTGATTTTTCACAATTGTTTTTGTGAACAGAAAGTTTCTGGAATTTTCAGCAAGATCAAATAACTATCATCCAAAAAGATCCTATAGGTTTAACTTGGCACAAACACTAATTAAAACATAAAAACAAATATAACCAGAGGCTATATCAAATATTTATTCCTAAACAGAAGCAAAAAAGCAAAAAACTAAAATAAAATTGGGTTGCCTCCCAACAAGCACTATCATTTAACGCCCCTAGCTAGGCATAAAAGCAAGG
This sequence comes from Aegilops tauschii subsp. strangulata, assembly GCF_002575655.3. Lineage (NCBI taxonomy): Eukaryota > Viridiplantae > Streptophyta > Magnoliopsida > Poales > Poaceae > Aegilops > Aegilops tauschii. The sequence continues at coordinate 517,005,119 of NC_053038.3, read as the reverse complement.
ATAGATCTAGGTATTGCCATCTTTGGTAGGCAATCCATAAGTGGCTCTCATAATAGATTCATAAGGTAATTTTATTTTCTTTCTAGGGAAGTGTTCCATGCCTTTCCTTAACGGAAATTGGAATCTAATATTCCCTTCCTTCATATCAATAATTGCACCAATCGTTCTAAGGAAACGTCTACCAAGAATAATAGGACATGAAGGATTGCAATCTATATCAAGAACAATGAAATCTACGGGCACATAGTTCCTATTTGCAACAATAAGAACATCATTAATTCTTCCCATAGGTTTCTTAATAGTGGAATCCGCAAGGTGCAAGTTTAAAGAACAATCATCAAAATCACGGAAACCTAGCAAATTGCATAAAGTTTTTGGAATCGTGGAAACACTAGCACCCAAATCACACAAAGCATAGCATTCATGATCTTTAATTTTACTTTTAATAGTAGGTTCTCACTCATCATAAATTTTTCTAGGGATAGAAACTTCCATCTCAAGTTTTTCTTCATAAGATTGCATCAAAGCATTGATGATATGTTTAGTAAAAGCTTTAATTTGACTATAAGCATGAGGAGAATTTAGCACAGATTGCAACAAGGAAATACAATCTATCAAAGAGCAATTATCATCAATAAATTCCTTGAAATCCAAAATAGTGGGTTCATTAATATCTAGATCTTCAATCTCACTTTTACTGATTTTTACATCAAGATCTAAAGACTCCGAATTATTGGAACGCCTTCTAGGTAAAGGTGGCTCATATTCAGTCCCATCATTATCTAGATTCATATTGCAAAACAAAGATTTAATAGGAGACACATCAATAACTTTTAGATCTTCATCTTTATTATCGTGAAAATTTTCCGGTTTAGCGGCCATCTTATTAACTAAGGTGGCCTGCTTATCCGAGATTTCAACTATTAATTTTTGGAGATGAGCAATCTGAGATTTCAAACCATAAAATTCCTTAGACATATCATCGAGCTCTTTATTCATATATCCCATAAAGCTTTTTTGTTCCTTAAGCTCGTTCCTAAAGAAATTATTATGCTCAAATTGTAAAGTCATAAAGCTCCTAACGTTGCTTTCGATCTCTTCTAACCTTTTAAGGTGAAGATCACCAAATTTAGGTAGAGCCATCGTGACAAGCAAGCAATCCAACACACGAGCAAAAAAAAGCAAGCGAGAAAGAGGCGAACGGAAAAGAGAGGGCGAATTAAACGACAAGGGTGAAGTGGGGGAGAGGGAAATGAGAGGCAAATGGCAAATAATGTAATGCGAGGGATAAGAGTTTGTGATGGGTACTTGGTATGTCCTGACTTGACCTGACTTGGCGCGAATCTCCCCGGCAACGGCGCCAGAAATCCTTCTTGCTACCACTTGAGCACTGCGTTGGTTTTCCCTTGAAGAAGAAAGAGTGATGCAGTAAAGTAGCGTAAGTATTTCCCTCAGTTTTTGAGAACCAAGGTATCAATCCAGTAGGAGATCATGCACGAGTCCCTCACACCTACACAAACAAATAAGAACCTCACAACCAACGCGATAAAGGGGTTGTCAATCCCTCAATGGTCACTTACGGGAGTGAGATATGATAGATATGATAAGATAATATTTTGGTATTTTTATGATAAAGATGCAAAGTAAAATAAAAGGCAATAGAAATAACTAAGTGTTGGAAGATTAATATGATGGAAAATAGACCCGGAGGCCATAGGTTTCACTAGTGGCTTCTCTCAAGATAGCATAAGTATTACGATGGGTAAACGAATTACTGTCGAGCAGTTGCTAGAATTGAGCATAGTTATGAGAATATCTAGGTATGATCATGTATATAGGCATCACGTCCGCGACAAGTAGACCGAAACGATTCTGCATCTACTACTATTCCTCCACACATCGACCGCTATCCATCATGCATCTAGAGTATTAAGTTCATAAGAACAGAGTAATGCTTTAAGTAAGATGATGTAACATCCCAAATTTCCAATTTGGAACGTTATACATTAGATCATCATTGCATTGCATATTTTTATTGCATTTTGGCAAATCCTCAAAAATCCTAAGCAACTCAAGGACCCTCGGAGAGAGTTGGGGATTTTTCCCGGTTTTCATATTTGATTTTTATCAAATAATAAAACGAGCATTTTTGGTTTTAATAATTTTTCTCTCCGAAAAATATTTCATATAAAAATAAATGAGAGGAGAAAATATGACTTCTCCAAAATAATTGAAATATTGGAGGAAAAATATTAAAATCAAATATTTGATTTTATTCGGATTTTATTTGCAATTTAAATTGCATTAGAAAAATTGCACGTTTTTCAAAACTACATTTTTGGGCCAAGAAAATGTTCATCTTGTTCTAATTATTTTAATTAGACGGTGAAAATTTGTTTTGGCATTTTTGGATTTTTATTTATTTGTTTATGATTTTTTTGATTCGGCGAAATTATTTAAAAAAAAAGTCGCCCGAGTGCCGACTGGGCCGAAGCCCAGCCGACGGCCCAGCACCACCGCGCGGCCCAGCTGCTGTCATCTCCCACCTGGAGTCGGACGCCGCCGCCGCCCGTGTCCCACTAGGACACCGCCGCCGCCTTGCCCCCTCCCCCACGGCACCCCCTCCCCTCCTATAAGTACCCCCACCCCGCCCCCTCTCCCTCACCCCGTTCCCCGACCCGACGCCGCCCGCCGGAGCTCGAAGCCGCCGCCGCCGAGAGGAGCCAAAGCCGCCGCCGCCCGGAGCCCGTACGCCGCCGCCCTCGTCGCCCCTCGCCGCCCCCGACGACCTCGCAGCCCCGCCGCCCCTCGCCGCACCTCGCCCGACCCGCCGGAGCCCGTCCCGAGCCTCGCCGGAGGTTAGCCGGAGCCGCCGCCGTTCGCCGTCCGGTTTTTTTTAAACCGCCTCGGTTTATTTTTTTTCTCGAAACCCTAGATTTTTTTAGTAGATCGGTTTATTTTTTTCTTCGGTTTAATTAATTAGTGGACGTTCACCGATCCGTTCGTTTTAACGAACGTGTTCGTCGGTTAGTTGCTGTTAACGAACGTCCATTCGTTTAACTGTTCGTCAGTTTTCTTTTTCGTCGGATTTCCCGCGATTATTCCAGATCGCGATTTCTGATCAGATTTTCGTTTTAGTTTATCTTTTCGCTCGTTTATCGGAATCAGGCGATTCAAGCGCCTAGAGTTTCGTCTCGAAATTCTCTTTCCGTTTAACCTACTCAAACAAGTTTTTGTTACTGTAAAAATTGACCTAGATTCAGATTAGTAAACGAAGCTTGTTTCTCTCGCCGTTTGACTTTCATTGCTTCGTTCGATCTGATTTTTTTTGCAAACCGGAGTTCTTAAGTTGAACTTTCTGGTTAGATCTTTTATTTGAGTTTTACCTGTGCATTTGATGAGTGCTTATTGTATGCTTGTTTGTTTGCGATAGAGTACCCGGAGTGCGCCGCTTGCTACTTCGAATCTCTAAGTTTCACGGATCATCAGCAAGGCAAGTAACACTTTGATCATACCTTTTTACTACCCAGTTTTATTGCATTAGATCAACCCTCAAACATTGCATGGTTAGGATCTAATTAAATTGTGGGTATTGGGAAGTAGTTGAGGTAGTACCTATTACCTGTTTTATATCAAACCTTTGGGAGTTACTTCTACGTTTGCTTATATTGCTATGCTATGCTAGTAGACGTGGATTGGGTGAGTGTATCCATGATAGATGTGAGATTGTTAATTAATGGTTTACTTAAGGTGGCAACTAAAACTCACATCTGGGTGGATTGAGGCACCTGGAGAACCCAGTGTTGCCTGTTTTTCTAAGGACCGCCACCCAGGCTCAAAGGGATCATAAGATTATTCATGCTAGAAACTTCCGTGTGCAGCCACAAGCTATTATGGGCTCTAGCATAGTTGAGTAGGTTACATGATCTCTTGAAGAGGTGGGCTAGCAGATGTAGGCGAAAGTAGGTGTAACTGTCCACCCGGAGTAAAGAGTTATTGTTTCTGAAAGACTGTGTCTCGGTCATCCGTTTCTCAAACATCATGTACTGCGAGAATCAAGCGGAGGCGATCGAGTCTTGTGGGGAAAAGTGCGCAAACCTCTGCAGAGTGTACAAACTAATCATGGTTAGCCGTGTCCCCGGTTATGAACATCTTGAGTATCTAGTACTTGGATTATCATGTGAATCTCATCACCATGTTACTTTAATTAATTTTGTTGGGTTAACAATGATACTTAATTGGGATTGAGATGCTGTCAACCATCTCAATGTTTAACAACCACCATGATAGTTAAATAAAATTTATTCCTTTGCAGTAGGGAAAATTTGGCTTTTCGCAAAACAATAACCATAGAGCTTACCACCAACCATATATGCATATAGAATTGCAATATTGTTCATTATTCTCTATGTGTTACATTGCCAGCATATTCCATGTGCTGGCCCGTTTTCGGGCTGCAACGTTTTATGTTGCAGACTTTTCAGACGACGAGTAAGGTGCCTTAGGTCGTGGTCTTATACTCAGTGATGCCGTTGGAGTTGATGGACTCACTATTCTTCCAAGTCTTCCGCTGTTATCGTATTAGATGGCCTTAAGCCATATTTATCATACTTATTCTCTTTTGAGATACTCGATGTAATAGGTGTGTGATTGCTACTCTGTTATAAATCCTCCATTTGTGCTGTGCGTGTCAGCATTACTGATCCAGGGATGACACTAAAGCACAGAGCACAGACTGTTTGAGGTCTGGTCGCTACAGATGACATGATGTAGAGGGATAAACTCATGCAATATGATATAAACCCCATCTTTTTATCCTTGATGGCAACAATACAATACGTGTCATTTCCCTTTCTGTCACTGGGATCGAGCACCGCAAGATTGAACCCAAGCTAAGCACTTCTCCCATTGCAAGAAAGATCAATCCAGTAGGCCAAACCAAACCGATAATTCGAAGAGACTTGCAAAGATAACCAATCATACATAAAACAATTCAGAGGAGATTCAAATATTGTTCATAGATAATCTTGATCATAAACCCACAATTCATCGGATCTCGACAAACACACCGCAAAAGAAGATTACATCGAATAGATCTCCAAGAAGATCGAGGAGAACTTTGTATTGAGATCCAAAGAGAGAGAAGAAGCCATCTAGCTAATAACTATGGACCCGAAGGTCTGAGGTAAACTACTCACACATCATCGGAGAGGCTGTGGTGTTGATGTAGAAGCCTTCCGTGATCAATGCCCCCTTTGGCGGAGCGCCAGAAAAGGCGCCAAGATGGGATCTCACGGGTACAGAAGGTTGCGGCAGTGGAAATTGGTTTTTGGCTCCGTCTCTAATAGTTTGGGGGTACGTAGGTATATATAGGAGGAAGAAGTACGTTGATGGAGCAACGTGGGCCCCACGAGGGTGGAGGGCGCGCCTGGGGGGGGGGGGGGTAGGCGCGCCCCCTGCCTCGTGCTCTCCTCGTTGATTACTTTGCGTAGACTCCAAGTCCTCTGGATCACGTTCGTTTCGAAAATCACGTTCCCGAAGGTTTCATTCCGTTCAGACTCCGTTTGATATTTTTTTTTGCAAAACATTGAAATAGGCAAAAAAAACTGCAATTCAGGTTGGGCCTCCGGTTAATAGGTTAGTCCCAAAAATAATATAAAAGTGTATAATAAAGCACGTTAAACATCCAAAACAGAATATAATATAGCATGGAACAATCAAAAATTATAGATACGTTGGAGACGTATCATTCCCACTATTCCTTGTATTATTTCATAGGCAGTATTAGCATCACTTTCAACAAAATTCCCTTTAGTGGCAAAGTCTAGAAGTTGCCTATTGGGCATAGTTGCCCCACATAAAAATTTCGAAGCAAGATTTTCTTATCTCCTTTTATGGTGCACACACGATAAGATTCCATTATGCTATACCAAGCATCTTTTAAATTTTCTGCTTGTTTTTGTTTGATGTAATGAACTTCAAAATCCGGGAACAAAGGAGCAATAGTAATACTAGACATAGCAACCAAGCAAACAAGCAAACGAACAAAAAGGCGAAACAATAATTTTTGTGTTTTATGTAAAATTGTTTTAGAAGTGGAGGAGATGAAAATGAGAGGCAAATTACAAATAATGTAAATACAAGTAGATGATAGTTTGTGTGCACGTACTTGATAGGCTTTTGTGATCTCTCCTTGGCAACGGCGCCAGAAATTCTTCTTGCTACTTGTGAGCTACGTTGGGATTTCTCCGAAGAGGAGAGGATGGTGCAGTACAATAGAGATAAGTATTTCCCTCAGTTAAGAACCAAGATTATCAATCCAGTAGGAGAACGATGTGAAACCTCGTTAGTAGCACCTACACACACAAAAGCAAATACTTGCACCCAATGAAAACAAGGGGTTGTCAATCACTTGGCGGTTAATTACAAGGATCAAATCTCCTAGTGGTAGATAGATAACATAAAACACAAAAGAAAAGAATGGTACTCCCTCCGTAAACTAATATAAGAGCATTTAGAACACTAAAGTAGTGATCTAAACGCTCTTATATTAGTTTACAGAGGGAGTAAATGAATTGTAGCAAGGTATTTTTCACTAGAGGCTTCTCTCTCAAACAAAAAACATAAGGTGGGTACACAAATTACTGTTGGGCAATTGATAGAAAAGCGCATAGTTATGATGATATTAAAGGCAATGATCATGTATATAGGCATCATGTCCGAGACAAGTAGGTCGACTCCTGCCTGCATCTACTACTATTACTCCACACATCAACTACTATCCAGCATGCATCTAGAGTATTAAGTTCATAAAGAACGGAGTAACGCCTTAAGCAAGATGACATCATGTGGACAAAGTAAACTCAAACAATATGAATAAACCCCGTCATTTTCCCCTTAATGGCAACAATACATATACGTGCCTTGTCCCCTTATGTCACTGGGATATAGATTACCGCAAGATTGAGCCCATTACACAGCACATCTCCCATTGCAAGATAAAAGAATCTAGTTGGCCAAACCAAACGGATAGATCGGAGAGAAATACAAAGCTATAACAATCATGCATATAAGAATTCAAAGAAGACTCAAATAATATTCGTGAATAATCTGATCATAAACCCACATTTCATCGGATCCAAACAAACACATCGCAAAAGAAGATTACATCGGATAGAACTCCCAGAACATCGAGGAGAACATTGTATTGAAGATCAAAGAGAGATAAGAAGCCATCTGGCTACTAGCTATGGACCCGTAGGTCTATGGTAAACTACTCACACATCATCAGAAGGGTAGCCAGGTTGATGCAGAAGCCCTCCCTGATAGATTCCCCCTCCGGCAGAGTGCAGGAAAAGCCCACCAGATGGGATCGCGGAAGAACAGTAACTTGCGGCGGTGGAAAAAGTATTTTGGGTGACTCCCTGTTAGTTTCCCGATTTTAGAGAATTTATAGAGGTGGAATTAGGTCAGATGGAGAAACGATGGAGCCTACAAGGTACTAGGGCGCCCCCCTGGGCGCTCCCTAGTGCCTTGTCACCTACTCATTTGCCTTCTAGTCCCCTCCCGAAGCTTCTAGGGTCTCTTATGTCCAGAAAAAAATCGTTAAAAAGTTTCGTAGCGTTTGGACTTCGTTTGGTACTGATTTCCTGGAAAACCAAAAACAGGCAGCAACTGGCACTTGGCACTGGGTTAATAAGTTAGTCCCAGAAAATGATATATAATTGCATGTAAAACATCCAAGATTGATACTATAATAGCATGGAACAATAAAAAATTATAGATATGTTGGAGATGTATCAGGGGCTGAAGCCGATGACTGGCCACTTTCAGATTTAAAAACAGTCGCAAATGACAGTTAATAACACATCTGATAAAAACGATCAATTAAAAAGATAACTTGTTTTATACACATTACTCCTCGGCATATCGAGGGAAAAATCAGAACTTGAGTTCTGCCTTGCTACATTTGGCTTCTGTACCCGAGCACCTTCCTGCACCTGCATCGGAAACTGTTCCAGAGTCCGATCTTTTCCTGCTGGAGGACTAGAAGCGATGTTTAGTGGCTTGATCTTCGGGAAATGCGCCATAGTAGACGCATACACCCTTTTCGCCCCCTCCAGCCAGGTCGACCGCTTCCACTTCTCCACCTGGGGCCTATTTTTCTGAAGCATATTCACCAGGCCGAAGAAGCTTGTCGGCATCGACTGACCCAGCCAAAGGTTAATGCAGATATCTTGCATCACTGACTGCGCTTCACGAAACAGCTCCGCAAGCTGCTTCATCTGATTGTTCAGCTGCGGCGGGTGCTCGAGCTCCTATAATTGGGCCCTGATAACCCACAAGTATAGGGGATCGTTTGTAGCCCTTTTCGATAAATAAGAGTGTCGAACCCAACAAGGAGCTAAAGGTAGAACAAATATTCCCTCAAGTTCTATTGACCATCGATACAACTCTACGCACACTTAACTTTTGCTTTACCTAGAACAAGTATGAAACTATTTTGTAAGTGTGAGGATAGTTTGCACAAATAAAACAGAAGTACTTTGCGAGAATAAAACTATGAATAAAATGCAAGATAATAAAAATTAGTTGTTTAGTAAATAGCTTTTGTCACACAAGAAAGTTATTTGTCCCTAGGCAATTGATAACTAGACCGGTAATCATTATTGCAATTTTATATGAGGGAGAGGCATGAGCTAACATACTTTCCGTACTTGGATCATATGCACTTATGATTGGAACTCTAGCAAGCATCCGCAACTACCAAAGATCATTAAGGTAAAACCCAACCATAGGATTAAGTATCAAGTCCCCTTTATCCCATACGCAACAACTGCCTTACTCGGGCGTAAGCTTCTATCACTCTAGCCACCCACCATAAGCGAATCATGAACGTATTGCAACATTATACAACAGGGATCCCTCGCGTTTGTGCGACACGGAGGGCACCATAGGACAGCACCAAAATAAAATATACAACTCAAACCAATCATGATCATCAATTAACCCATAGGACAAAACATATCTACTCAAACATCATAGGATAATCACATATCTTTGGATAATAATATATAGTGTTGAGCACCATGTTTAAGTAGAGAATTACAGAGGGAATAGAGAGGTTACACCACTGCATAGAGAGGGAGAAAGTTGGTGTTGACGGTAGAAAGGTTGTTGGTGTAGATTGTCGTCATGATCCTAGCCCCGGCGGCACTCCGGCGCCACTGGGAGAGAGAGGGAGAGAGCCCCCCTTCTTCTTCCTTGGCCTCCCCCTAGATGGGAGGAGGGTTTCCCCTCTGGTCCATTGCCTCCATTGTGGCGAAGGGGCCCCTCCTAGATTGGATCTCTCTCTTTGTTTCTTTTCTGTTTCGCGTTCTTGTTTTCTGGACCTTCACTGTTTCTTAAATTCCCAGAGATCTGTAACTCCGATTGGGCTAAAAAAATTGCACGATTTTTTTCCATTAATTATTGATACGTCTCCAACGTATCTATAATTTTTGATTGTTCCATGCTGTTATATTATCATTCTTCCACGAGATCGAATCTAGAGCCCTATTCCGGCACTCCGCCGGAGGGGAACACTATCACGGAGGGGTTCATCATCCTCATTGGTGCCTCTCTGATGATACGTGAGTAGTTCAACTCAGACCTATGGGTCCGTAGGTAGTAGCTAGATGGCTTTTTCTCTCTTTGCATCTCAATACAACGGTCTCTTGGAGATCTATTTGATGTAATGACTCTTTGCGGTGTGTTTGTTGGGATCTAATGAATTGTGAGTTTATGATCAGATTTTCCTTGATTTAATATCCAATCTTGATTGTTATAGCCTCGTATTTCTTCTCCAATATTTGGGTTTTGTTTGGCCAACTTGATCTATTTATCTTGCAATGTGAAGAGGTGCTTTGTAATGGGTTCGATCTTGCGGTGTCCTTTCCCAATGACAGAAGGGGCAGCAAGGCACACATGTATCGCTGGTATTAAGGATAAAAAGATGGGGTCTATTCCTACATGAATAGATCTTGTCTACATCATGTCATCGTTCTTATTGCATTACTCCATTTTTCCATGGACTTAATACACTAGATGCATGCTGGATAGCGGTCGATGTGTGGACTAATAGTAGTAGATGCAGGCAGGAGTCGGTCTACTAATCTTGGAGGTGATGCCTATATACATGATCATTGTCTTGGTATCGTCATAATTATTTGCTTTTCTATCAATTGCCCAGCAGTAATTTGTCTACCCAGCCACTAGTGAAATCTAGGGCCCCCGGGTCTATTTTACTATCATATACTTTCAGATCCATATTGCCAATTGCCTTTTCTTTTATTTGCTTCTTTTATTTTCAGATATAAATTATCACAAACCCAAAAATACCTGCTGCGTTCTATTTACTTTTAATTGCATCTATCAATCTACTACAATTTTATCCTATCCTTACGTCACATTTTGGCACCGCTACCCGAAAGGGATTGACAACCCCTTTAATGCGTCGGGTTGCAAGTATTTGTTATTTGTGTGCAGATACCGTTTACGTAGTGTTGCGTGGTTCTCCTACTCGTTCGATAACCTTGGTCTCATCACTGGGGGAAATTCCTTACCCTTGTTGTGCTGCATCCTCCCTTATTCCTTGGGGAAACACCGACACATCTCAAGCGACATCAAAGGAACTTTCTGGCGCCGTTGTCGGGGAGACATCACCAACATCTATCAGGTTCCTAATCACAAATCTCATCTCCTTGCAAGTTACATTATTTTCCATTTGCCTCTCGTTTTCCTCTCCCCCACTTCACAAAAATTTGCCATTTTTATTCGCCCTCTTTTTCATTCGCCGTTTTCTTGCCGGATCTATTCGCGTTCTTGCTTTCTAGTCATAATGGCTAGCATGACTACTCCTTCTTTGTCACCAGATTTTGAAGTTTTATACTTGAAGCAACGACAAGGAGAAAATTTGACAAATGCTTGGTATAGGCTAATGGAATCCTATCGTGTTTGCAACCTAAAGGGAGACGCAAAGAATTTGCTTCATAATTTTTACATAGGATTGGCTTTGCATCATAGACAACTCATAGATTTTGCCGCTAAAGGGAATTTTATTGAACTTGATGCTAATGCTGCCTATGAAATCTTAGAAGGAATTCTGAGGATTCCACCACAAAAGAAGGGGATTTCTTTCACCCCAGAGGGATTTCAAATTTTGGACAAACTTGGTGATTTGCACGAACATATGGTTGAATTGCAAAAATATAATGAACCTCTCAAACATCTTAATGGTAGTATCAATCGCTTGAATACTTTGATTACCCCTTGCAATAAACGGTTGGATATTTTAGATCTCAAGATGGTTTCTTTTCCGGAAAATTTAGGGAAGCGCAAAGAGCCTCCCGGATTTGAAAAAGCCCTTACTAAAGTGGCAAAGACTAAGGATGACAATACTTAGATCCTTCGCATTATGCCTAGCTAGGGGCGTAAAATGATAGCGCTTGTTGGGAGGCAACCCAGCTTGTATCTTTCTGGTTTTCTTGCTGTTTTCAATAGAATACCCAATTATGCCTCTGATTAGATGTGTTTTTGTGGTTTAAATTAGTGTTTGTGCCAAGCAAAGTCTTTGGGATGATTTGGGTGATAGTTGATTTAATCTTGTTGAAAAATAGAAAGTTTTGCGCTCAGAAAAACAAATTTCATAAATCACAGAAACGTGCTTTTGCTTTAAATTTTTTACACAAGATTGATATACAAATTTCCTGCGTTGTCCTAATTTTCAGAATTTTTGAAGTTACAGAAGTATACGAAGTTCTCTGATTACTACAGACTGTTCTGTTTTTGACATATTCTGTTTTCATTGTGTTATGTGCTTGTTTTGATGATTCTATGGTTTCCTTTGAAGAGTTTTTGCCATGGAAAAGTTAAAATACATAGATATAATACAATAACAGAATATGAATGGGTTTGCAACAGTACTTAAAGTAGTGATTTGCTTTCTTATACTAACGGATCTCACGAAGTTTTTTTGAGTTTTGTGTGATTGAAGTTTTCATGTTTTGGGTGAGATCACGATGGATGAAGGAATCAGGATTAGCAAAAGGCTAAGCTTGGGGATGCCCGAGTCACCCCAGGATAATATTCAAGAAGTATCAAGCAACTAAGTTGGGGGATGCCCCCAAGTGGCATCCCCTCTTTCTTCTAACGACCATCGGTATTTTACTTGAAACTATATTTTTATTTGTCACATATATATCATGAGTTTTGCTTGGAGCGTCTTGTATGATATGAGTCTTGGAATTATGCTATGCTTGTTTTTCTTTTTAATTTTTAATAAGCATCCTTGCTGTACACACCTATTTTGGAGAGCCAAATTATGCTATGCTTGCTCCTCTACTTCACTTAAATTTTTAGAGCCTTGGAATTGCTCTAGTGCTTCACTTATATCTTTTTTTAGCACGGTGTGCTTTGTTATCTTTGAAGAAATTCTCTCATGCTTCACTTAGATTAATTTGAGAGAAAGAAATATGATGCTCATATTTGTTTGAGCTTATTAAAAGCAACATATGAAACTAGTTCCAAAGTGATAGATATCCAAGGAGGATATAATACAAACTTTCATGAAGATCATTGGACAAAATAAACTTGATTCTTTGTAATAGTTTTGAGATATGATGATAGTGATATGACAGCCATGTTAATGAGTAATTATGTTTTAGTAAGAATATTGATGTTAAGGTTTGTGATTCCCTATGCAAGAACGAAAGTCAATAGTCATGCAATGAAATTACATCCTACTTGTGTTGCATTATTTGGTGTTAGTTATGTTTAATGTTCGCTTATGATGGTTTTCGTTCCTTGGTTGGTCGCTTCTCAATCTCTTGCTAGCCTCCACCTTGTACTAAGTAGGAATACTACTTGTGCATCCAAATCCTAAAACCCAAGTTATGCCAAATGAGTTAACGATACCTACCTATATGTGGTGTTTCCTTGCCATTCTAAGCAAATTTGTATGTGCCAACTCTAAATTTCAAAATAAATTTCTCTGTTGTGTGCCCATACCGATCATGAAGCGGAGAGGGGTGGCTAATATTTTTCATGCTAGATGTGTTATTCTCAAGATGATTGCTTATTCACTTGTCATTGCACGAGAGTATGGTGGTAATAGGGATTCCCAGTCCTGAAATGAAAAAGAAAATTTACTTTATGTTGTCTTATAATAAATTCCTTGGAAAGTGTTGGTATGGAGGCACTAGTAGAAAACTGGGCTTCGGTCACAGGGCAATATTCACATTAGTCCCAGTTCAGTCACGAACCGGGACTAATGTGAGCATTGGTCCCGGTTCGTGCGGCCAGGGGCCTGCCGGGCCTCGTGGGGGCATTGGTCCCGGTTCGTCCGGCCCCTTTGGTCCCAGTTGGTGGGACAAACCGGGACCAAAGGGCCACGCTCCTGGCCCACCACCCTTTAGTCCCGGTTCATACCACAAACCGGGACTAAAGGGCTGGTCCTAGTTGCGGCCAGTGTTTAGTCCCACCTCGCCAAACGAAGGGCGCTCACACCAGTTTATAAGCCCGTCCCTCTCTGCCTTTTAAAGTGAAAATAGATGCCCTTATACAGGGAATTTGACCTAAATTCACAGTAAATTTCATAGAAATTTATTATGAATTTAGGTTGAATTTTCTCTATAAGCGCATCTATTTTCATTTTTTATATTTATAAAATAAATAAACCTTAATAAAATAAATAAAACTAAATAAACCTTAATAAGATAAAATAAAATAAACAATAGTAACTACAATAAATAAACCTTAATAAATTAAGTAAAAATAGCAGCAGTAAAATAAATAAAAATAAAATAATTAAAGTAAAATACATAAGTAATTAGAAATAAAATAAATAAGTTTTTTGTTGTAAGTAGAAACAAAACAAAACAAATAAAGCAAAAGAGAAAAAAAAATTATGCCACCTACTGGGCCACCACGGCCTGAATACGACTAGAAACCCATCCATGGGCCAGGATTCAGGCCCGCAGAAGGCCCAGTAGGCCCCACAGGCAAAGAGTGACAGAATAGGCCCGTAAGCCTGCATTTGAGAGGAGCTCGAAGTGGTCAGCGCAGCTGCGCTTATAAACCACTGTCGAAGCCTCTCGGCTAGCGAGGTGGGACTAAACATCCCACCGCACCGCGCCAGTTCCAGCACGAGGCCTTTGGTCCCGGTTGGTGCCACCAACCGGGACTAAAGGGGGCATTGGTCCCGGTTCGTGGCACCAACCGGGACCAAAGGCATTTAGTCCCGGTTGGTGCCACGAACCGGGACCAATGAGTTCCCTATATATACCCCATCGCCACAGCAGAGCACTCCAGAGTGCTCTGTTTTTTCTGGCCGGCGAGGGGAGGGCATTTGGGTGCTCTAGCTCACCTCCTATGCACATGAGGTGTTCGATGAAATGTCTGAGCCACACTAGTTAATCTTTGTCCTCTCGAAACTCGACCTCCGAGCTCCATTTTCCCCGAGATTTGTCTAGGTTTAGCGGTCCGTCACGTCCCGTCCCCGTCTTCACCGCCGTCGATCGCCCGCGCCGATCTCGTCGCCAGCACCACCGTGGTGAGCCTCTTGTTCTTATCTTCTTTCTGAAAGGAAAAAAATTCTTACTTTAGATAGTTACTTGTCTAATTTTGTTACTTTTATTATTCCTTCTTATTACATAGTGCGATGGTTTTGGTATCCGCCCCCGTCGGCCCTCGTCCTGTCTATGATTCGGATGTGGTATATATTATCTTTTTATAACTATTTGGTTCATTTATTGTTTATGACAAATATACCGACGAACGTGACATAGATTTTATTTATCTAGGAGGTGGTTGAACCAGAAATTCTAACCGACCCTATTGTCGAGAGGTTAAATTTAGTTGAAGAAGAAAACAATTATTTGAAGGAAAAATAAAAAAAAATTGAGGAGGAGAAGATGATATTGGAGTTGCATCTTGCGGATGTCGTCGATGATCACAAGATCAAGATGGATGCAATGCGCTTGAAGATTAGAAAGATTAGAAATATGCCATTCATACCGAGGGTTGGTATCATTATGCCGTTGGATCAATTGTTACCTTGGTTGCGATTATGATCGCATTTATTTTCGCATTGAAATGTTTTACATAGTTTCAATGTATGGTTTAATTAATTAGATGCTCTGGAGAGCTATATATATGTTGTTAGATGAGAACTATGTATGTACTTTGGTTTTAATGTGATGATGAACTTCTATTAATTTGGTCACTTAATTATCTATTCATGATGTTCTGTAATGGTTTTTGACACACTTAATTATATATAATGCACGCAGATGAACCGGCAATGGATGTACGGTGACAGACACACCTCCGAGTACATTAAGGGCGTGCATGATTTTCTCGAAGTGGCTGAGGCAAACAAGCAGAATGGTTTTATGTGTTGTCCATGCCCTAAATGTGGGAATACGAAGTCTTACTGTGACCGGAAAATCCTTCACACCCACCTGCTTTACAAGGGTTTCATGCCACACTATAATGTTTGGACGAGGCACGGAGAAATAGGGGTTATGATGGAAGACGGCGAAGAAGAAGAGGACGATGACAACTATGTGCCCCCTGAATACGGTGATGCTGCAACGGGGGAAGCTGCTGAAGATCAAGAGGAACCAGACGATGTGCCCAATGATGCTGCAAGGGGGGAAGCTGCTGAAGATCAAGAGGAACCAGTGCCCGATGATGATGATCTCCGCCGGGTCATAGTCGATGCAAGGACGCAATGCGAAAATCAAAAGGAGAAGCTGAAGTTCAATCACATGTTAGAGGATCACAAAAAAGGGTTGTACCCCAATTGCGAAGATGGCAACACAAAGCTCGGTACCGTACTGGAATTGCTGCAGTGGAAGGCAGAGAATGCTGTGCCTGACAAAGGATTTGAGAAGCTATTGAAAATATTGAAGAAGAAGCTTCCAAAGGATAACGAATTGCCCGACAGTACATACGCAGCAAAGAAGGTCGTATGCCCTCTAGGATTGGAGGTGCAGAAGATACATGCATGCCCTAATGACTGCATCCTCTACCGGGGTGCGTACAAGGATCTGAACGCATGCCCGGTATGCGGTGCATTGAGGTATAAGATCAGACGAGATGACCCTGGTGATGTTGACGGCGAGCCCCCCAGGAAGAGGGTTCCTGCGAAGGTGATGTGGTATGCTCCTATAATACCACGGTTGAAAGTCTGTTCAGAAACGAAGAGCATGCGAAGTTGATGCGATGGCACAGTGAGGACCGTAAGAAAGACGGGAAGTTGAGAGCACCCGCTGACGGGTCGCAGTGGAGAAAATTCGAGAGAAAGTACTGGGCTGAGTTTGCAGCTGACCCAAGGAACGTATGGTTTGGTTTAAGCGCGGATGGCATTAATCCTTTCGGGGAGCAGAGCAGCAATCACAGCACCTGGCCCGTGACTCTATGTATGTATAACCTTCCTCCTTGGATGTGCATGAAGCGGAAGTTCATTATGATATCAGTTCTCATCCAAGGCCCTAAGCAACCCGGCAACGACATTGATGTGTACCTAAGGCCATTAGTTGAAGAACTTTTACAGCTGTGGAATGGAAACGGTGTACGTACGTGGGATGAGCACAAACAGGAGGAATTTAACCTGCACGCGTTGCTGTTTGTAACCATCAACGATTGGCCCGCTCTCAGTAACCTTTTAGGACAGACAAACAAGGGATACCACGCATGCACGCACTGTTTAGATGACACTGAAAGTATATGCCTGGACAAAAGCAGGAAGAATGTGTACCTGGGCCATCGTCGATTTCTTCCGACCAACCATCAATGTCGAAAGAAAGGCAAGCATTTCAAAGGCGAGGCAGATCACCGGAAGAAGCCCGCCATGCGTACCGGTGATCACGTACTTGCTATGGTCAATGATTTACACGTAATCTTTGGAAAGGGTCCCGCCGGACTAGCTGTTCCGAATGACGCTGAGGGACACGCACCCATGTGGAAGAAGAAATCTATATTTTGGGACCTACCCTACTGGAAAGAGCTAGAGGTCCGCTCTTCAATCGACGTGATGCACGTGACGAAGAACCTGCTAGGCTTCTTGGGCGTGTATGGGAAGACAAAAGATACACCTGAGGCACGGGAGGACCTGCAACGTTTGCACGAAAAAGACGGCATGCCTCCGAAGCAGTATGAAGGTCCTGCCAGCTACGCTCTTACGAAAGAAGAGAAAGAAATCTTCTTTGAATGCCTGCTCAGTATGAAGGTCCCGACTGGCTTCTCGTCGAATATAAAGGGAATAATAAATATGCCAGAGAAAAAGTTCCAGAACCTAAAGTCTCATGACTGCCACATGATTATGACGCAACTGCTTCCGGTTGCATTGAGGGGGCTTCTACCGGAAAACGTCCGATTAGCCATTGTGAAGCTATGTGCATTCCTCAATGCAATCTCTCAGAAGGTGATCGATCCAGAAATCATACCAAGGCTAAGGAGTGATGTGGCGCAATGTCTTGTCAATTTCGAGCTGGTGTTCCCACCATCCTTCTTCAATATCATGACGCACGTCCTAGTTCATCTAGTCGACGAGATTGTCATTCTGGGGCCCGTATTTCTACACAATATGTTCCCCTTTGAGAGGTTCATGGGAGTCCTAAAGAAATATGTCAGTAACCGCGCTAGGCCAGAAGGAAGCATCTCCATGGGCCATCAAACAGAGGATGTCATTGGGTTTTGTGTTGACTTCATTCCTGGCCTTAAGAAGATAGGTCTCCCTAAATTGCGGTATGAGGGGAGACTGACTGGAAAAGGCACGCTAGGAGCGGACTCAATAATATGCAGGGATGGGCATTCTTGGTCTCAAGCACACTACACAGTTCTAGCGAACTCTACCTTGGTGACCCCGTATGTCGATGAACACAAGAACAGTCTGCGCTCCAAACACCCGGAGCAGTGTGACGACTGGATTACATGTGAACACATCAGGACTTTTAGCAGTTGGTTGGAAACACGTCTCAGAGGTGACACCACTGTTTGTGATGAGTTGTACTCGTTGTCCAGGGGACCATCTTCGACTGTATTGACTTACAAAGGATACGAGATAAATGGGAATACATTTTACACGATCGCCCAAGATCAAAAGAGCACCAACCAAAACAGCGGTGTCCGCTTTGATGCAGCAACCGAGAGGGGAAAGGACACATATTATGATTACATAATGGACATATGGGAACTTGACTACGGACATGATTTTAAGGTCCCTTTGTTGAAGTGCAAATGGGTCAATTTGTCAAGAGGCGGGGTACAGGTAGACCCACAGTACGGAATGACAACAGTGGATCTGAACAATCTTGGGTACACTGACGAACCGTTCGTCCTAGCCAATGATGTGGCACAGGTTATCTATGTGAAGGACATGTCTACCAGACCGAGGAAAAGAAAAGATAAGGAAGCGAATACATCATACGATGAGCCAAAGCGCCACATAGTTCTTTCAGGAAAAAGGGACATTGTGGGAGTGGAGGGCAAGACAGACATGTCTGAAGATTATGAAAAGTTTCATGAAATTCCTCCCTTCAAAGTCAAGGCTGACCCAAGCATCCTGATAAACGATGAAGATTATCCATGGTTACAGCGCAATAAGCAAATGACACAAGCGAAGAAAAAGTGAAGACTTTCTCCCACAACTATTATGATGATACCATGCCAACTTTGTAATAGACGAGTATGATACCGGTACTAATGAACCGGGACCAATTCCACCCCTTAGTCTCTGTTGGTGCCACGAACCGGTACTAATGAGGCTGTGGCCCCACGAGCACCTTTAGTACCTATTCGTGGCACGAACCGGTACTAGAGTTTCTTACTAAGCAGTTTTTTAGTCCCACCTCGCTAGCTGAGAGGCACTAGGAGCGGTTTATAAGCCCTGAGTGCAGAGACGATGAAGAAGAGGCGCAATGCTCATGTTTCTTAGCTTCAAGCCTTGAGGAATAAGGTAGACTGCATCGAGCTATGTGCAGTGCAGTCTACACTATTCCGAAAGGCTTGAAGCAAATCAACGAGCATTGCGCCTCTTTTTTATTTTTAATCATTAAAAGCAAAAAGAATTTTCATAAAGAACTTTTTTTGATAGAAACTTTAATAGCAAAAAGAATTATCATAAAGTAAAATAAATAAGTAATTAGAAACAAAATAAAATAAAATAAATAAGTTTTTTGTTGTAAGTAGAAACAAAACAAAATAAATATAGCAAAAAAGAAAACGAAAAAACTAAATACAGCAAAAAGAATTTTCATAAAGAACTAATGGCACTAATAGAAAGTTTATATTTTTTCTAAAACTAATAGCACTAACAGACAGTTTATAATTTTGCTGACCTAAAAGCAAAAAGAATTAAAAAATAAAGCAAAAAACAAAAGAAAATAAATAATGCGAAAAACAAAACAAAAAAACTAAAAAAAAACTATTTTTATAGTAAAGTTAATCACAAACTTGTGATTCACACAAATTTCATAGAATTCAAATTTTAACTATTTAAATTTGAAAACTAATGGCACTAACAGAAAGTTTATAAATTTTCTGACCTAAAAGCACAAAGAATTGAAAAATAAAGCAAAAAACAAAAGAAAATAAATAATGCAAAAAACAGAACCAAAAAACTGGATTTTTTTAAAAAACTGCCACCTATTGGGCCACCACGGCCTGAATACGACTAGAAACCCAACCTGGGCCAGGATTCAGGCCCGCAGAAGGCCCAATAGGCCCACAGACAGCACAGTGTGACATTAGGCCCGTAAGCCTGCATTTGAGAGGAGCTCGAGAGGGCAGCCGCAGTGGGGCTTATAAACCACTCCGAGCCCCTCTCAACTAGCGAGGTGGGACTAAACTTTTGGCCGCGGGCAGCGCAAGGCCTTTGGTCCCGGTTCGTGGCACCAACCGGGACCAATGCCCCCCTTTAGTCCCGGTTGGTGCCACCAACCGGGACCAAAGGCCGCCGCTTCCCGCCCTTTGCGCTGCTAAAAAGGGACCTTTGGTCCCGGTTGGTGGCACCTACCGGGACTAAAGGGTGGCATTGGTCCCGGTTGGTGCCACGAACCGGGACCAAAGGTGTGCCTATATAAGCCAACACTTGGGAAATTTTCAGATCCCTCGCCAGTTGCCCCCGATGCCGCCAGGCTGCCCGTGCTCGCCGTCGCCGCCCGCTCCTCGTCGCCGTCGCCCCACGCCCTTGCCTCGACGGGTCGCCGCCCGGTGCTCGTCGCCGTCGCCCTGGCCCCACGCCCCGCCCCGCCTCGTGCTCCCCTGCTCGCGCGCGCCGCCTCGGCGCCCCGAGCCCCCTGCCCGGCCCGCGCGTGCTCGCCGGCGCCCTCGCCGCCCCCGCCCCGTCCCGCCCCCGCGCGCCGCCGCCCTCGCCGCCCCCGCCGTCGCCATCGTCCTAGCCGCCCCCGCTGTGAGAGCCGCCGCCCCGGCTCTGTTTTTATTAGTTTAATTGTTTTTTGATCATATATGTATAATGTATATGTGTATGTATGTGGCTATATGTTTTTGTTCATATGTGGCTGTATGTTTTTTTATTAGTTTAATTTTTTTGTTCATATGTGATGTATATGTGTATGTGGCTATAATGTATATGTGAACAAAGAAAATTTGTATGTATGTAGATGTTCAAAATGTATGAATATATATGTCAAAAATGTTTTTTTGTTCATATATAGAAAGTTTTTATATATGACAGTGGATATATATTCGATATATATGAGAAATAAGAAGAGGAAAGAAAGAAGAAGAGGAGAGGAAGAAGAGGAGAAATAAATAAGAAGAGGAAAAAAGAAGAAAAAGAAGAGGGGGAGAAGAAAGGAATAGAGGAGAAGAAGAAAAAATAGAAATTCTTCTTCTCCTCTATTCCTTTCTTCTTCTCCTCTTTTTTTTCTTCAATCCTCTCCTCTATTCCTTTCTTCTCCTCCTCCTTTTATTTCTTCTTCGTTTTCTTATGTTTTATCGGGTCTGTCGTCGTTGATATATACCCCTCCCGATAACTTCAACACGAGGGGGGATAACTTCAACACGAGGGGGGTCGATATACCCCCTCCCCGATAACATTATTTTCCCGTGTATATATGTCGTCTTGTCGATATAACCCCCTCCTGATAACTTCAACACGTGTGGGGGGGTCGATATACCCCCTCCCCGATAATATTATTTTCCCGTGTATGTATGTCGTCGTTGTCGATATTACCCCCTCCCGATAACTTCAACACGAGGTGGGATAACTTCAACACGAGGGGGGGTCGATATACCCCCTCCTCGATAACATTATTTTCCCGTGTATGTATGTCGTCGTTGTCGATATAACCCCCTCCCGATAACTTCAACACGTGGGGGGGGGTCGATATACCCCCTCCCCGATAACATTATTTTCCGGTGTATGTATGTCGTCGTTGTCGATATTACCCCCTCCGGATAACTTCAACACGAGGGGGGATAACTTCAACACGAGGGGGGGTCGATATACCCCCTCCTCGATAACATTATTTTCCCATGTATGTATGTCGTCGTTGTCGATATAACCCCCTCCCGATAACTTCAACACGTGGGGGGGTGGATATACCCCCTCCCCGATAACATTATTTTCCCGTGTATGTATGTCGTCGTTGTCGATATATATAACTCCCTCCCAGATAACTTCGACATGATGGACGGTCGATATTTATACCCCCTCTCGACCGTGATAACTTATACCACGGGAGCACCCCCCGGCCCTCTCGCTCGACCAAAACTCTCGAGGACACCCAAACCCTAGAAAAAAACGGTGTCGGTCTCCTACCCCCTCCCGCCGCGCCCCTACCCTTGAAGCGTTGCCTAGGCCACCCCAAACCCGGAATAAGCTAGGTCTACGTTTGCACTAATATATCCACCTGCTGTCATGTTTGTGTAATAATTGCCATGTTGTAATATTTGCAGAAACAAGGGAGCACGGACGAGATGAGCAAGCACAAGAGGTGTTGGGGGACATAATCTTAGCCGGAGGTGATATCTTGTCGTATCTTAACGACAATGATGGTCTGGAAGAACAGGGTGAAGAAGCAGGCTACGGTGATCGAAGAGTGGAGGAGGAAAGACATGATTATGATGGCTCCGGTGACCCAATGCTGGTGCAAGAAGGAGCCCGTGGTGACGGCTCCGGTGACCGAACAGAGTCCGGCCAGGTAAATATATTAGTTAAGCCTGTGCTGACTAGCTAATTGATGCATTCATTGTTTTGGTATGTACACATATTAATTAACACTCGTCTTTCTTCTTTTTTCTAGCCCTCCGGATCGAGCACAACTGCGGTAAAGAGACGTGGCCTGAAGAGAAAGTTGCGCTCAGATGAAAGGTTTGAGATCACAGCAATCGCGCGCGACGGCCAACCGATTGAACCCATCCGGACAAAGGATGCATTTGCTGCTCAGTGCGGGGTTCTAGTTAGGGACAAGATCCCGATCAGCATCCACCAATGGTATAAGCCTAAGAAGGAAGACCCTGAGGTGTCTTATGTCAATGATATGCAGAAAGATGATCTTTGGACTGAGCTGAAGGCAAATTTCACCCTACCGCCAGAGGAGGATCCGGAGAAGCCAGTTATAGAGCAATTAATCAAGTCTCATGCTCTTAAGAAGATGGCAGACCTATTCAGGAGGTGGAAGAATGAGCTAAAAATGTTTGTCGACAAAGAAGAGACACCAGAATTCATCGGCCGGTATGAGAAGATCAGAGATCACTGGCCCGCATTTGTGGCCCACAAGACATTGGAAAAGAGTAAGAAGATGTCAGCGACAAACAAGAAGAATGCTGCGAAGAAGAAGCTTCACCATCGCACGGGTCAGGTGGCTACCTCAAAGCCTGACCTAAGTGGGCCAAGGCTGAGAATGATCTGCTTGAAAAAGGGATCGAACCACAGACAATGAACTGGACAGACCGTTGCCGAACTTGGTTCTTCGGGGCTGGCGGAACCTTGGACCCTGTATCAGGGAGGTGCGTTTGGACGAACGAGCTTTTGAGAATACCAGTCAAGAAGATTCAGCAATATATCGATGCAGCGCAGGAAGGGACGTTCGTTCCAGACAGAGAGAACGACGAGCTCACAATGGCCCTCGGGAATGCTGAGCACCCTGGACGGACACGAGGCACGCCAGGCTCCATTCCGTGGAAGGCTGGTTTTCCGGACGCGGGCGGTTACAAAACCCAGGAGAGGAGGAAAAAATTGGAGCAGATCCAAATTCAGAAGCTGCACGAAAGGATTCAAGCGCTAGAGGAACGAGACGGCAATCGACATGCCGAAACTGCCCTCGAAGCTACACCGCCATCTCAGCGGAGAAGCAGCGTGGCTTCCACCGAGCTGCTTCAGCTGGAGCATGCGGCTCCTGCTAGCTACCCCATGGATGCTATCACGGAGTCTCAACATTGCCACCTTATGGCGGAATGGCAGAACTTCAAAGTCAAGGCGGCTGTTGGCTCTGTTTTACCTCCTGAACCCGGCGCAACCTACCACTGCCGGCCGATTCTAGAAGGATATGCTAGGGTGATGGTGGATGAAATAACAGAGGGATTTGAGGACCTCCAGCTTGACCACCCTACCGGTGAAGGGGAGATTTGGCTGGGTTCTGCTTTGAAGACTCCATGCCTATGGCCGAAGGAGCTCATCAAGCTTCCGAACTGGACGGCTCCGGCGAGTAACGGCACTCCGCCTCCTCCTCCGCCTCCTCCTCCGGCGAGTGATCAGGGCACTCAGCCTCCTACTCCGGCGCGTGACGGTACTCCGCCTCCTTCTCCGCCAGCGCCGGTGCGCCAGAGCAGCCAGCCTCCTCCTTCTCTGCCTCGTCAGCAAGGGCGGAAGAGACCCGCCGCCGCTGCGGCTGCTCCGACGCGTCGTAGTCCTTCTCCTCCGCCTCGTAAGCAAGGAAAGAAGACAGCCGCAGCCGCTCCGTCTGCTCTGCCGCCGTCTAGCAGTACAGCTGCCAGAGGCGGGAGGCAATACAGATTCGGTCCTTCTCTGAAGACTCCAGGGAAGTTACCATACGAGAGGACCGAGGAGGAAACCAGGAAGATCGTGCGAGCCGAAGTGACAAACTTCTTTGAAGGGGTGAAAGCAAAGAAACATCCACCTCCGGAGGAGAAGGTAGATCCGGTGAAAGCAAAGCGCACTCTGGCTGCCCTGACAAAACCACCAAAGTCTCCGCCGAGAGGCAACTATGAGCGCATTCTTGCAAAGACATATGCCGAAGCGGAGCGGTCGGGAAGTACTGTTAGTGATAAAAGGTTAAAAGAACGACGAGGTGGGAAAAAAATTCCCAGCTCGGCGAACAAGCGAACCAATCGTGCCCCCCGCTCAAGGTGTCAAAAGACATCGTCGCTAATGATCCGAGTATGGTGCCCGGTTATAGCAATCTTGGAGATTACCTGCCCGACGATGTACATTATGAAATCATGGAGGTGGACGAACACAAATACCATTACGGGAAGCCTCTCGTCAAATATGAAAGATCTCTATCAACGATGATGCGAAGACTACATGATTGGTACATGAAAACCTGCAGAGAGTCTGATGGGATGGCTACTTTGACGCTGAGAGTTAAACCGGAGCATGACCTCGTTGGAATTAATCTGCTGAATGTTCCATTTGAGGATTTCTTCCAGTTTTACAATCAAAAGGCCCTCGATAAATCAACGGTCACTTGCTACTGTCTGTAAGTAGTACTACTTCTGTCATTAAGTCTCTCTATATAGGTCAGCTCTTTCATTGCATGTATTTATACTTATCCTCACTATATTATGCAGATTGAAGATCGCCGAATTGAAGAAAAGACAAATCGGTGATATTGGGTTCATTAACACAAATCTCATAGATGCATATACGGTTGGAAAACATCCCAAAGAAGCCGAGGCCAACTTGCTACAATCGTTGGTATTAAATCAAAACAAAGATATAATACTCTTTCCTTACAACTTCAAGTGAGTGTTACTGTCTTGTGCATATTCGGTTTCCCTTATTAGTCCAGGTTATGGTAATCTAATTGATGACTTATGCATGCATGCGCAGCTTCCACTTTATTCTCCTAGAGATTAAGCTTGAGCAGGGAGTAGTAACCGTCTTAGACTCGAGACGAAAAGATCCCCAGGACTATGCGAACATGACTCAAATGCTCGAGAAGTAAGTTAAATCGATCATTATCCACCATATCAGCAACTTTGTTCATTTCCTGATATCAAGTAATTGTTTTCTTTGTCTGGCAGGGTTTGGAGAAAATTCACCTCAAAAGCTCCGGGACTGCCGAAGAAGCTGCAATTTAATCACCCGAAAGTAAGTACTATAGTAGCATGTTCCGCGCATCTCCTAGTGATTCAAGTGCTAGTTTCATCAATACCATTTAGCATGCTTGCTTATCAGTTAGATTGACCTCTATTTCTTGTAAAGTGGTTGTGGCAGGAACCCGGGAATAATTACTGTGGATACTACGTTTGCGAGTCCATCCGCTACACGACCTGTGAGCGGGGCTACACTGAAGAACAATATGAAGTGCGTAAGCAATAATATTCACAATTTTATTTTATTACCATCATTTGTGTTGAGTTTCATTTATTCATATATATATATGTATTGACCCCCTTCTTCAAATTAGATGTTTCGGAAGCGGGATGAACTCCTAGCAGAAGATCGTATGCGAGGAATTCAAGAGGAATTGGCGGCATTCTTCCTTGACCACGTGATCGCTGAAAACGGAGAATACTATGTGGACCCTGTGTTCCTACAATTTAATTAGGAGATTGTATTGTAAGAGATAATTATTGTATATATGTAGCCGGTAGTGTCGGATAGATATACGAGAACTTGTTGTTCGACCAATATCTCGGAGAAGGAGAGGTGGTCGATATCACTTCTCTCTGTATGCATATGTTCATGACGATCTTCTGTTTCCTTCATTTGATTACTAGCTAGCGTGTCTACTCCTCTCCATACGTATATAGTACATAGCGTCGACCAAGCACGGAGATAAGAGAGGACACTTCTCTCTATTAATTAGCTAGCTAACACAATATATGAAACACCTAAATTAACCCCCCAAAACCCCTAAACCACCCCCTTTCAAAAAAAGCAAAAACCTCAGCTCCTGCTAGCTGCTGACGCGTGGATGCCTATTGGTCCCGGTTGGTGACACCAACCGAGACAAAAGGCCCTGCCTATTGGTCCCGGTTGGTGGCACCAACCGGGACCAAAGGCCCTCCTGCCTGGGCTCACCGCACCGGCCACGTGGACGGCCTTTAGTCCCGGTTCGTGTAAGAACCGGGACTAAAGGGCTAGGGCTTTAGTAACGACCCTTTAGTCCCGGTTCCAGAACCGGGACTAAAGGCCCTTATGAACCAGGGTAAAAGCCCCTTTTCCTACTAGTGAGGGCACCCGTGGATACGGTTACCCATGGCTTGTGAAAGTTTGGTGGAAAAAGGAATAAACTTTATTTTGTGTTTGGGAACCGCCTATGATATTTCTAGCATGGAAAGTGTTGGGAACTCTAAGTCGTTCTCGTTGACGAGAAAAGCATGCCACCCAAAATAATTATATCTCTCAATTTTTGCTTTGAGCTCTGGCACCTCTACAAATCCCTACTTCCCTCTGCGAAGGGCCTATCTTTTACTTAATGCAATTTTTATATATTTTTTTGTGTCTCCATCTTCTCCTAAAAAACACCAAGTACGGAACTCTATTATCATACTTGAGCATTGGATGTAGTTAATATTTGGATTTGCTACATGAATGGATCAATGATTGAGCATGATGGGCTAGGGATAAATTGCTTTAGCAATGATATTTTGAAAGACATCGTTGTTTGTTGATGTGCTTCAGTATTAAAGTCCTCATATCAAAACTAGACTATTGCTTTGAACCATATAAAATTCCAATTGTCCATGCTATAAAGGAAATAAAATGTGATGAACATGTCAGGCATCATTCCACATCAAAAATTCTGTTTTTATCATTTACCTACTCGAGGAAGAGCAGGAATTAAGCTTGGGGATGCTGATACGTCTCCAACGTATCTATAATTTTTTATGTTCCATGCTCTTATATTATCATTCTTGGATGTTTTACAATCATTTTACAATCATTTTATATCATTTTATATCATTTTTTGGGACTAACCTATTGACATAGTGCCAAGTGCCAGTTGTTGTTTTCTGCTTTTTTTTACATCGCAAAAAATCAATATCAAACGGAGTCCAAATGCAGCGAAACTTTTTGTGTATTTTTTTGGACCAGAAGACAGCAGATGGGCCAGAGAAGCACCTAGGGGTGCCCCGAGGGGGGCACAACCCACCAAGGCATGCCTGGGACCCCAGGCACGCCAGGTGGGTTGTGCCCATGTCGGTGGCCTCCCGCACCGCCTCTTCACTCTATAAATACCTCCTTGCTCCAGAAACCCTAGGGGAGTCCACGGAATTTTATTCCAGCCGCCGCAAGTTCCAGAACCAGGAGATCCAATCTAGAGCCCTATTCCGACACTCCGCCGGAGGGTAACACGATCACGGAGGGGTTCATCATCCTCATTTGTGCCTCTCCGATGATGCGTGAGTAGTTCAACTCAGAGCTACGGGTCCGTAGGCAGTAGCTAGATGGCTTTTTCTCTCTTTGTATCTCAATACAATGGTCTCTTGGAGATCTATTTGATGTAATGACTCTATGCGGTGTGTTTGTTGGGATCCGATGAATTGTGAGTTTATGATCAGATTTGCCTTGATTTAATATTCAATCTTGATTGTTATAGCCTCGTATTTCTTCTTCGATATTTGGGTTTTGTTTGGCCAACTTGATCTATTTATCTTGCAATGTAAAGAGGTGCTTTGTAATGGGTTCGATCTTGCGGTGTCCTTTCCCAGTGACAGAAGGGGCAGCAAGGCACGCATGTATTGTTGCTATTAAGGATAAAAAGATGGGGTCTATTCCTACATGAATAGATCTTGTCTACATCATGTCATCGTTCTTATTGCATTACTCCATTTTTCCATGAACTTAATACACTAGATGCATGCTGGATAGCGGTCGATGTGTGGAGTAATAGTAGTAGATGCAGGCATGAGTCGGTCTACTAATCTTGGACGTGATGCCTATATATATGATTTGTCTTGGATATCCTCATAATTATTTGCTTTTCTATCAATTGCCCAACATTATTTTGACTACCCACCGTTGCTATTTTCTCTAGAGAAGCCACTAGTGAAATCTACGGCCCCCAGGTCTATTTTCCTATCATATACTTTTACATCCATATTGCGAGTTTCCTTTTCTTTTATTTGCTTCTTTTATTTTTCAGATCTATATTATCAAAAACCCAAAAATACCTTGTTGCGTTTTATTTACTTTTATTTGCATCTATCAATCTACTACAATTTTATCCTATCCGAACGTCACTTTTTGGCACCGCTACCCGAAAGGGATTGACAACCCCTTTAACGCGTCGGGTTGCAAGTATTTGTTATTTGTGTGCAGGTACCGTTTACGTAGTGTTGCGTGGTTCTTCTACTGGTTCGATAACCTTGGTCTCATCACTGAGGGAAATGCCTTACCGTTGCAGTGCTGCATCCTCCCTTATTCCTTGGGGAAACACCGACGCATCTCAAGCGACATCAATTATCTGTCTTGCGCCCAAAGAAGAGCCCCAACCGACTTTCGGGGTGCCCATTAGGCACCACCACGCGCCGGGGGGTGCTGGTGTGCCTTGGTGGTTAGTGGAGGCCGTGGTCCTCCGTTTGCGTTGATTCCATCTTCCAAAAATCATATATATTCCAAAATAATTCTCCATAAATTTTTATCGCGTTTGGACTTCGTTTGATATGGTATTCTGCGAAACAAAAAACATGCAACAAACATGAACTGACACTAGGCACTGGATCAATATGTTAGTCCCAAAAATAATATAAAATGTTGCCAAAAGTATGTAAAAGTTGTATAATATTGACATGAAACAATAAAAAATTATAGATACAACGGAGACGTATCAGACCGAGAAGGTCTTCTCCTTGGACCCGTCAGGTTGGGTAGCAAAGTGTGCACCAGCGTTCACGGCACTCCACGGTAGGTCCCTAAAGACCTCTGAAGAACGCCAGACTTGCGTAAGATGAGAAAATCGGCTGTCACAAAATATGCAGCGAAGAAGATAGGGCTTACCATCGGCAATTTGCTTCACTTGTTGAAGCGTCTCGTGATCAGCCCGGGCTTGGGTCTTGGCCTCTTTGCACGTCGAGCTGGCTGCGGCCAGCTCGGACATGAGTGTGTCCTCCTTCTAAAGAGCATCACGCTGTGCGCAAAAGCCTTTCAGGTTTTCTTCAACCTCGGCAACCCGGGCCACGTGCCTCTCGCTGACCTGCTTTTCCTTCACCAGCTCTGTGTTGGCCCTCTCTGCCGTGGCCCTTTGCTGTTCGGCCACTTGCCGAGCCGTTTTCAGCTCGGATCGGAGCTTTTCCAGCTCCGCAGAGGCAGCCGCGAACACATCAGTGTTAGAATCATAACTTAAAGCGGGCATCGCAAATTCGCAAAAGCTACAAGACTTTCCATATTTACCTTCAGCAACCTCCATCTGCTTCTTGAGCAGATCCGCATCCTTCTCGACCGGTCGGGCTTTTGGTTTAGCTCCTCCAACTCTTTCGCATTGGATGCCAAAACCGAGGCCAAAATCTACAACAATATTAATTAGCTTCCTCGGGCGACATCGATCCCCTGGTCGGTTTTGCCTTTTCCGGCGAGGGTCTTGGGGGCAACAATACGTTTGGCATATACTAAATGTTGAGTTTTATTAAGACCCCCGAGCAAAATCTTAATATCTCACTTGTGGATCGGGGGCAACTGTAGTTACGAGGCTATTGTACGCGTCCGCAGTATTACAACTCTTCAGACAAACTTGCTTTTCCGCCTATCAGCTATAAGGGCCAGCATATGCATCGAGCTAAGAATGTTTTTACGACGATGTAAAATCTAAGGAAAGGGCCAATGATAGTGGCCCCTGAAGGCCTCCTTGATACCGGCCTCTGCGGACCAGTAACTCTGCAGCGCCGCACCCAGTAGGACAAGGTGCTTGGCAACAATGGAAGAGTCCATCATGTATGCCTCCATCTCCTTGGTCGACCCCGCCAACTCCTGCCCTATGGCAGGAGAGGATGGACAGGCCACCTCGGCCCTCCCCGTCATGGGAGGGATGGGCGTCATAAGGGGCTACCGAGGTGGCTCCGGGTCAGCACGCGCCAAATTGCTCGGCTGCCCTAGGTTAAGGAGGGGTTCTTCTCCATGGGGTCCTTGGAGGCCAAGGCCGAGGCCTCGGCCACAAGGGTGTTGAACCCGCCCCCCATAGGGGCCTCCGGCGGAGCCTGCTTGGAGGTTGCCTCCCCCAGCCCTTCCTAGGCAGTGGGGGAGGGATGGCGCTCCTCTGAGGTGCTCAGAGGAGGAAGCCCGCTCGACGAATTCATGTCGCTTATATTGGAGCGCAACGGGCTGTGAATAAAAGACAAATGATGATCAAT
Organism: Aegilops tauschii subsp. strangulata; assembly: GCF_002575655.3. Taxonomy (NCBI): domain Eukaryota; kingdom Viridiplantae; phylum Streptophyta; class Magnoliopsida; order Poales; family Poaceae; genus Aegilops; species Aegilops tauschii. Next base: position 516,974,570 of record NC_053038.3, on the reverse strand, counting down.
CAGAGAGTACAAACAATTATGCTTGGGTACTTACTGCTGACAAGGGAAGAAGCCATACCTCCTTGGTGGTGGCCTCGGCCGCCGTGTTTCGACGAGGCCGTCCTCCGTTTCACAGGAGTCGACCTTGGCAGTGGCAGGGGCCTCGCGGGGTACGGCATGGGCAACCTTCACGAGGCGCTGTCGTCTCCGGGTGTGAGCGCTCGCGATGTCCTCAGAAGCCGCCCTTTTCTTCTTCGTGGAGGAGGTTTGTTACTTGTGAGCCGCGTTGAGATTTCCTTGAAAAGTAAAGGGTGATGCAGTACAGTAGAGATAAGTATTTCCCTCAGTTAGGAACCAAGGTTATGAATCCAGTAGGAGAATCACGCAACAACTCATTAGCAATATCTGTTGGAAATATGCCCTAGAGGCAATAATAAAATGATTATTATTATATTTCCTTGTTCATGATAATTGTCTATTGTTCATGCTATAATTGTGTTATCCGGAAATCGTAATACATGTGTGAACACATAGACCATAACATGTCCCTAGTAAGCCTCTAGTTGACTAGCTCGTTGATCAATAGATGGTTACGGTTTCCTGACCATGGACATTGGATGTCATTGATAACGGGATCACATCATTAGGAGAATGATGTGATGGACAAGACCCAATCCTAAGCATAGCACTAGATCGTGTAGTTCGTTTGCTGAAGCTTTTCTAATGTCAAGTATCATTTCCTTAGACCATGAGATCGTGCAACTCCCGGATACCGTAGGAATGCTTTGGGTGTACCAAACGTCACAACGTAACTGGGTGGCTATAAAGGTGCACTACAGGTATCTCCGAAAGTGTCTGTTGGGTTGGCTCGGATCGAGACTGGGATTTGTCACCCCGTATGACGGAGAAGTATCTCTGGGCCCACTCGGTATTGCATCATCATAATGAGCTCAATGTGACTAAGTAGTTAGTCATGGGATCATGCATTACGGAACGAGTAAAGTGACTTGCCGGTAACGAGATTGAACGAGGTATTGGGATACCGACGATCGAATCTCGGGCAAGTAAAGTACCGATTGACAAAGGGAATTGCATACGTGATTACTTGAATCCTCGAAATCGTGGTTCATCCGATGAGATCATCGAGGAGCATGTGGGAGCCAACATGGGTATCCAGATCCCGCTGTTGGTTATTGACCGGAGAGTCGTCTCGGTCATGTCTGCGTGTCTCCCGAACCCGTAGGGTCTACACACTTAAGGTTCGGTGACGCTAGGGTTGTAGAGATATTAGTATGCGGTAACCCGAAAGTTTTTTGGAGTCCCGGATGAGATCCCGGACATCACGAGGAGTTCCGGAATGGTCCGGACACTACAGGAATCTGCTACTTTGCCGTCTGCCACGGCGGACGGCAAAGGCAAGGGTGGCGGACGGCAAAGAGCTTTGCCGTCCGCCGCAGACGGCAAAAGGCTCCGGCAAAGTAGGCTACGGTAAAGAGCTTCTTTGCCGTCTGCTTTCTGAAGCGGACGGCAAAGGGGCCTTTGCCATCAGCGGCGGACGGCAAAGAAAGCCGACGGCAATAAATTCGCTGTTAGTCCGTTAGGCGTCTAACGGCATCCTTTGCCGTCCGCGGCTGACGGCAAAGAGCTTCAAGCCTTTGCCGTCTGCCACTGTAGGCAAACTGACCAAATGGGTCAGCTGCCAGGAAGCACAGGTGGTTGCCACGTGGCTTATTTGCCGTTCGCGGCGGACGGCAAAGAGCCCGTTGCCGTCGGTGGCAGACGGCAAAGAGCCTGTACATCCCTGTTTTTAATTTAATTCATTCAATTTGACAGCAATTCATAGATATACAGAGATATACACAGCAATTCACATATATACACAACAAGCATATCCAACACACAAGTTTCATCATATATACATACATAACCAACACATATATATTTCCATCCTTACATATTACAAAAGTTTCTCATTATTCATCCTACACCGTTGTCCATCCATCCATATAACAAGTTCCAACCATGCAAGTTCATTGATACAAAATAAAAGCACAAATGGAAAAGAAGCACTCCATCCATGCAAGTTTCCGTGAATTAAATCAAATCTGCAAAATGATAAACAAGATGTTAGAAAAAGAAGAAGAAGAATAAGACTATAAGAAATAAGCATACTTAAGTAAAATGGAGCTAACCTAGAAGAAAATGAAGAAGAAGAAGACTAGAAGAATACTAGAAGAAGACTAGAATAATAATAATAATAAGAAGAAGAAGAAGAAGACTATAATTAAGCTTATTATATAAACTTGGTCATTTTGTGCTAACATAAGTAATTTTGGAGTTAACCTATAGGAAACTAAGCATATTAGAGATAACTTAGCATATTAGAGCCAACTTAGGTAAAATGGAGCCAACCTAGCTAATTATGCCATCTTTGAGTGAACTAAGCATATTAGAGCTAACTTATAGCTAACTTATGTCATTTTGGAAGAAGAAGAAGAAGACTATAAGCTTATTATGTAAACTTGGTCATTTTGTGCTAACATAAGTAATTTTGGAGCTAACCTATAGGAAACTAAGCATAGTAGAGATAACTTAGCATATTAGAGCTAACATATGTAACTAAGCATATTAGAGCTAACATAGGTAACTAAGCATATTAGAGCAAACTATATATAGATCATTTTGGAGATCTGACATACCTGGCATAGTTCAGTTCTCATTGTTCTTCTCCTTCTCCTTCCTCAGCCTGATGCGCCAAGAGCGGCGAGGCGGTGGAGGCGGTGGAGGCAGTGGGATGTAGTCTTCTACCACAATTGGCGTGGTCATGTCGCCCAGCTGTGGGATCGCCGGCGCCACCACCATCGCTAGGTCATCCTCAGCCACCACCATCTCTTGCCCATGGTGCGCCACCACCATCTCCTGCCCTTGGTCGGCCACCACCATCGCTAGGAGGTCATCCTCAGCCGGATGCCCACTCTGCTCCTCTTCTTCCCCACTCCAGTCCGGATCATCCTCCTTGCTGTCTTTGCTGCAGCCCGAATCGCTACTGCTTTTGCTACAGCCAGAATCGCTGCTGCTTTGGCTGTAGCCAGTGTCGCTGCTGCTGCTCCCATTGCCTGTCCAAATGCAACAATTAATGACCGTTAACAATCGATGCAAGACAAAGCCAAATGTAGAGGAATAAGAAGAGGCAGAATGTACCGGCATCATCGTCGTCAGCGTAGCGCATGCGACACATAGTCGCGTTGAACACCTTCACGATGAGCATGTTGGCGTCGTCGTCGTGCCTGAAGAGAAGGAAGTACCCCAGCCGCAGGTCGTAGGCACGGTAGAACTTCTCCCAGCCATGACACAGGTACATGTGGCCCTCCTTGATCACCAACTCCACGTCCCACAGCCTGCGAACCCCGCTACCGGCCTGTCGCAGCTTCACATTATTTGGCGGATCTTCACCCAGCATGTTCATATAAGTGTCAGGCAGCCTCTGCAGTTTGGGACAAGGAGTGATGTAGCAAACAACAGAGTTATCATAATGAGATGGGTGAAGGGGAGATCTCTCCTTCTATATACCTGCCTCTTGGAGGAAGTCCCAAGTATGATACTGAAGAACTCGAAAGCATCCAACTCGTACTTCGGTGTGGCAGAGCGGTGACGGCCTCCCCCCATCTCTAATAAGCAGCAGAAGAGACCAATTAGTATCTAGCTAGAAGCATATCTATAAACATAGAGCCAAGTTTCTAGACATGAAAGAAAACTGAGAAAAAAAAAAGCAATGCACTTGTGCTCAACAACATCATCAACACTTAGTTAATTTGGTAGGTCAGTTGGCAATGGCAATTGGCACCCTTCAAAACTAGGGATTTCTTTAGACATGAAAGAAAACTGAAAATGTTGAAAAAAAGAGCATAGTAATCTAAAAATAGGGGGAAAATACACTTCTTCTTTCTCCTCTTTATCTTCTTCTTTTTTTCATCTTTCTTCTTTCTTCTTAACCAAAACTAAACCTAAAGTTCCTTCTGGTGTGATCACATTGGAATACTTGTGGCAACAAATCATAGTTGCACCATATTTTAGGTGGCTCTAGGTGCCACACACCAAGCAATTTACTTTGTATGCAAATCAGAATGTATAGTTTGCCTTTCCGCAAAAAAGAAAAGGAAAAGACGGGTATAGTTTGCCTCTTACGACAGATTCCATAAGCAATATGCATGCCTTGTTGTTTTCTCAAATTAAACTAATTCGAGTGTTGCTGATTGATGAATTTGAATATATACAAAGGAATTTGAGGAAAGCTTTTGCTCTTCTCACTATTAGTTTCATAATATTTTATACAACCCCTACAAGGAGTCTGTGGATAACTTTCGTTTACAGTTCACTAGATATGTGTATTACATTTTCTATTGGAAATGCATTTGAATTCATTTATGACAAATACTAATTCTACCACGACATGCCAATTTTTTTTCTTGTATATAAAATAACTCGTGCACTAATATTTACTTCACTGAAAGATTATTCACTTTGAAGGGAAATAGTTTTTGTTCCATCATCTATTAATAATATAACAATAATAATTCATTATATGGCAATGAGTTGAGAAATCTGGCACTACATTATTTAAATGACACATAAAAAGCATAATGTACTAACTAATAAGACTACTAGTGAGAATTGAGATTATACACAATTATAGTGATGGCAATGAGTTGAGAAATCTGGCACTACATCCTCCTCCTCCTCCTCCTCTTCTTCTTCTTCTTCTTCTTCTTCTTCTTCTTCCCCCTTCTACTTAACCTAAACCTAAACTAAAAACCTAAACTAATTAAAACTAAACTATTTAAACTAATTAAACCTAAACTAATTAAACTAAATAACCTAAACTAATTAATTCTAAACTGAAAAAACTTAAACTAAAAAACTTTATCTAAACAGAAAAGAAAAACAAAAAAACAGAAAAAAATGGCAGGGGCTCACTGTGGGGGGCGGCGATGGGTCGGGGAGGGGGCGGCGACGGGGCGGGGCGGTGGAGGAGGCGGGGCGGCGGGGGGCCGGGGCGGCGGGGGGCCGGGGCGGGGCGGTGGAGGAGGCGGCCTGGGGCGGCGGGGGGAGCGGGGCGGCGGGGGGCCGGGGCGGGGGGGGCGACGGGGCGGTGGGGCGGCGGGGAGCCGGGGCGGTGGGGCGACGGGGCGGCGGGGGCGACGGGGCGGGGGCGCGCGGCGGGCGGCGACGGCGGCGGCGGGGTGGGAGGAGAAGGGCGAGGAGGAAGTGAGTAACGGGCGGGAGGGTACCTGCCGTTAGTAAAGTGCCCTCTTTGCCGTCCGCCTTTTTGCCTCTTTGCCGTCTGCTAGCGGACGGCAAAGAGGTGGGCCGTTAAGATTTTTCCAAACGAGCGGGGGGTGGGGGCCACCTCACTCTTTGCCGTCTGCCAGCGGGCGGCAACGATTCTTTGCCGTCTGCTGGCAGACGGCAAAGAGCTGGCAGATGGCAAAGAGATTCTTTGCCATCAGCCTTTTCTTTGCCGTCTGCTTTTGGGTAGCTGATGGCAAAGAGCTTCTTTGCCGTCAGCTAGCAGACGGCAAAGAGCTGGCAGATGGCAAATTAGCTGATTCCAGTAGTGGGAGGTAAAGATTTGTATATAGGAAGTCCAGTTTCGGCCATCGGGAAAGTTTCGGGGGTCACCGGTATTGTACCGGGACCACCGGAAGGGTCCCGGGGGTCCACCGGGTGGGGCCACCTATCCCGGAGGGCCCCATGGGCTGAAGTGGGAAGGGAACCAGCCCCTGGTGGGCTGGTGCGCCCCCCATAGGCCTCCCCCTGCGCCTAGGGTTGGAAACCCTGGGGGTGGGGGGCGCCCCACCTGACTTGGGGGCAAGTTACCCCCTTGGCCGCCACCCCCCGTTGAGATTGGATCTCTAGGGGCCGGCGCCCCCCAGGGCCCCTATATATAGAGGGGGGAGGGAGGGCTGCGCACCCAAGCCCCTGGCGCCTCCCTCTTCCCCCCGTAACACCTCTCCCTCTCGCTGAGCTTGGCGAAGCCGTGCCGAGATCCCCGCTGCTTCCACCACCACACCGTCGTGCTGCTGGATCTCCATCAACCTCTCCTTTCCCCTTGCTGGATCAAGAAGGAGGAGACGTCTCTCCCAACCATACGTGTGTTGAACGCGGAGGTGCCGTCCGTTCGGCGCTTGGATCATCGGTGATTTGGATCACGACGAGTACGACTCCATCAACCCCGTTCTCTTGAACGCTTCCGCTCGCGATCTACAAGGGTATGTAGATGCAATCCTCCCCTCTCGTTGCTAGTAAACTCCATAGATAGATCTTGGTGATGCGTAGAAAATTTTAATTTCTGCTACAATCCCCAACAGTGGCATCATGAGCTAGGTCTATGCGTAGTTTCTATGCACGAGTAGAACACAAGTTGTTGTGGGCGTTGATTTTGTCAATTTACTTGCCGTTACTAATCTTATCTTGATTCGGCGGCATCGTCGGATGAAGCGGCCCGGACCGACCTTACACGTACACTTACGTGAGACAGGTTCCACCGACTGACATGCACTAGTTGCATAAGGTGGCTAGCGGGTGTCTGTCTCTCCCACTTTAGTCGGATCAGATTCGATGAAAAGGGTCCTTATGAAGGTTAAATAGAAATTGGCATATCACGTTGTGGTTTTGGCGTAGGTAAGAATCGTTCTTGCTAGAAACCTATAGCAGCCACGTAAAAGTTTGCAACAACAATTAGAGGACGTCTAACTTGTTTTTGCAGCAAGTGTCAGGTGATGTGATATGGCCAGAAGGATGTGATGAATGATATATGTGATGTATGAGATTGATCATGTTCTTGTAATAGGAATCACGACTTGCATGTCGATGAGTATGACAACCGGCAGGAGCCTAAGAGTTGTCTTAATTTATTTATGACCTGCGTGTCAACTGGAACGTCATGTAATTACTTTACTTTATTGCTAACCGTTAGCCATAGTAGTAGAAGTAATAATTGGCGAGACAACTTCATGAAGACACGATGATGGAGATCATGGTGTCATGCCGGTGACGATGATGAACATGGCGCCCCGAAGATGGAGATCAAAAGGAGCAAAATGATATTGGCCATATCATGTCACTATTTGATTGCATGTGATGTTTATCATGTTTTACATCTTATTTGCTTAGAACGACGGTAGCATAAATAAGATGATCCCTCGCTAAAATTTCAAGAAAGTGTTCCCCCTAACTGTGCACCGTTGCGAAGGTTCGTTGTTCCGAAGCACCACGTGATGATCGGGTGTGATAGGTTCTAACGTTCGCATACAACGGGTGTAAGCCAGATTTACACACGCAATACACTTAGGTTGACTTGACGAGCCTAGCATGTACAGACATGGCCTCGGAACACAAGAGACCGAAAGGTCGAACATGAGTCGTATAGCAGATATGATCAACATGAAGATGTTCACCGATGATGACTAGTCCGTCTCACGTGATGATCGGACACGGCCTAGTTGACTCGGATCATGTATCACTTAGATGACTAGAGGGATGTCTGTCTGAGTGGGAGTTCGTTAATAATTTGATTTGATGAACTTAATTATCGTGAACTTAGTCTAAAACCTTTACAATATGTCTTGTAGATCAAATGGCCCACGCTAATGTTGCCCTCAACTTCAACGCGTTCCTAGAGAAAACCAAGCTGAAGACGATGGTAGCAACTACACGTACTGGGTCCGTAACCTGAGGATTATCCTCATAGCTGCCAAGAAAGCATATGTCCTTGAAGCACCGCTAGGTGATGCACCTGTTTTCCCAGCAACTCAAGACGTTTTGAACGCCTGGCAGTCACGTAGTGATGATTACTCCCTGGTTCAGTGCGGCATGCTTTACAGCTTAGAACCGGGGCTCCAAAAGCGTTTTGAGCAGCACGGAGCATATGAGATGTTCCAAGAGCTGAAAATGGTTTTCCAAGCTCATGCCAGGGTCGAGAGATATGAAGTCTCCGGCAAGTTCTACAGTTGTAAGATGGAGGAGAATAGTTCCGTCAGCGAACACATACTCAAAATGTCTGGGTTGCACAACCGCTTGTCTCAGCTGGGAGTTAATCTCCCGGATGACGCAGTCGTTGACAGAATCCTTCAGTCGCTCCCACCTAGCTACAAGAGCTTTGTGATGAACTTCAATATGCAGGGGATGGAAAAGACCATTCCTGAGGTATATTCACTGCTGAAATCAGCGGAGGTGGAGATCAAAAAGGAACATCAAGTGTTGATGGTGAATAAAACCACTAAGTTCAAGAAAGGCAAGGGTAAGAAGAACTTCAAGAAAGACGGCAAGGGAGTTGCCGCGCCCGGTAAGCAAGCTACCGGGAAGAAGACAAAGAATGGACCCAAGCCTGAGACTGAGTGCTTTTATTGCAAGGGAAATGGTCACTGCAAGCGGAACTGCCCCAAGTACTTAGCGGACAAGAAGGCCGGCAATACCAAAGGTATATGTGATATACATGTTATAGATGTGTACCTAACCAACGCTCGTAGTAGCTCCTGGGTATTCGATACCGGTGCGGTTGCTCATATTTGTAACTCAAAGCAGGAGCTGCGGAATAAGCGGAGACTGGCGAAGGACGAGGTGACGATACGCGTCGGGAATGGTTCCAAGGTCGATGTGATCGCCGTCGGCACGCTACCTCTACATTTACCTACGGGATTAGTTTTAAACCTCAATAATTGTTATTTAGTGCCAGCTTTGAGCATGAACATTGTATCTGGATCTCGTTTAATGCGAGATGGCTACTCATTTAAATCCAAGAATAATGGTTGTTCTATTTATATGAGAGATATGTTTTATGGTCATGCCCCGCTGGTCAATGGTTTATTCTTAATGAATCTCGAACGTGATGTTACACATATTCATAGTGTGAATGCCAAGAAATGTAAGGTTGATAATGATAGTCCCACATACTTGTGGCACTGCCGCCTTGGTCACATTGGTGTCAAACGCATGAAGAAACTCCATGCAGATGGACTTTTGGAGTCTCTTGATTATGAATCATTTGACACGTGTGAACCATGCCTCATGGGCAAAATGACCAAGACTCCGTTCTCCGGAACAATGGAGCGACCAACCAACTTATTGGAAATCATACATACTGATGTGTGCGGTCCAATGAGCGTTGAGGCTCGCGGTGGCTATCGTTATGTTCTCACCCTCACTGATGACTTGAGTAGATATGGGTATGTCTACTTAATGAAACACAAGTATGAGACCTTTGAAAAGTTCAAGGAATTTCAGAGTGAGGTTGAGAATCAACGTGACAGGAAAATAAAGTTCTTACGATCAGATCGTGGAGGGAAATATTTGAGTCACGAATTTGGCACACACTTAAGGAAATGTGGAATTGTTTCACAACTCACGCCGCCTGGAACACCTCAACGAATGGTGTGTCCGAACGTCGTAATCGCACTCTATTGGATATGGTGCGATCTATGATGTCTCTTACCGATCTACCGCTATCATTCTGGGGTTATGCTTTAGAGACTGCCGCATTCACTTTAAATAGGGCTCCGTCGAAACCCGTTGAGACGACACCGTATGAATTATGGTTTGGAAAGAAACCTAAGCTGTCGTTTCTTAAAGTTTGGGGATGCGATGCTTATGTCAAGAAACTTCAACCTGAAAAGCTCGAACCCAAGTCGGAAAAATGCGTCTTCATAGGATACCCTAAGGAAACCATTGGGTATACCTTCTACCTCAGATCCGAAGGCAAGATCTTCGTTGCCAAGAACGGGTCCTTTCTGGAGAAAGAGTTTCTCTCGAAAGAAGTAAGTGGGAGGAAAGTGGAACTTGATGAGATGACCCCTCTCGAACCGGAAAGTAGCGCAGCACAAGAAAATGTTTGTGTGGTGCCTGCACCGACTAGAGAGGAAGTTAATGATGACGATCATGATCAAGTTACCATTGAACTTCATAGGTCCACAAGGACACGTTCCGCACCAGAGTGGTACGGCAACCCTGTCCTGGAAATCATGTTGTTGGACAACGGTGAACCTTCGAACTATGAAGAAGCAATGGCGGGTCCAGATTCCAACAAATGGCTTGAAGCCATGCAATCCGAGATAGGATCCATGTATGAAAACAAAGTATGGACGTTGACAGACTTGCCCGATGATCGGCGAGCGATAGAAAATAAATGGATCTTTAAGAAGAAGACGGACGCGGATGGAAATGTTACCATCTAGAAAGCTCGACTTGTCGCTAAGGGTTATCGACAAGTTCAAGGAGTTGACTATGATGAGACCTTCTCACTCGTAGCGAAGCTGAAGTCCGTCCGAATCATGTTAGCAATTGTCGCATTCTACGATTATGAAATATGGCAAATGGACGTCAAAACGGAATTCCTTAACGGCTTCCTTAAGGAAGAATTGTATATGATGCAGCCGGAAGGTTTTGTCGATCCTAAGAATGCTGACAAAGTATGCAAGCTCCAGCGCTCAATATATGGGCTGGTGTAGGCATCTCGGAGTTTTAACATTCGCTTTGATGAGATGATCAAAGCGTTTGGGTTTACACAGACTTATGGAGAAGCCTGTGTTTACAAGAAAGTGAGTGGGAGCTCTGTGGCATTTCTCATATTATATGTGGATGACATACTATTGATGGGAAATGATATAGAATTCTTGGAAAGTATAAAGGCCTACTTGAATAAGTGTTTTTCAATGAAGGACCTTGGAGAAGCTGCTTATATATTAGGCATCAAGATCTATAGAGATAGATCGAGACGCCTCATAGGTCTTTCACAAAGCACATACCTTGACAAGATATTGAAGAAGTTCAATATGGATCAGTCCAAGAAGGGGTTCTTGCCTGTATTGCCAGGTGTGAGATTGAGCACGGCTCAATGCCCGACCACGGCAGAAGATAGAGAATGAGTGTCATCCCCTATGCCTCGGCCATAGGGTCTATTATGTATGCCATGCTGTGTACCAGACCTGATGTAAACCTTGCCGTAAGTTTGGTAGGAAGGTACCAAAGTAATCCCGGCATGGAACACTGGACAGCGGTCAAGAACATCCTGAAGTACCTGAAAAGGACTAAGGATATGTTTCTCGTTTATGGAGGTGGCGAAGAGCTCGTCGTAAAGGGTTACGTCGATGCTAGCTTCGACACAGATCTGGATGACTCTAAGTCACAAACCGGATACGTGTATATTTTGAATGGTGGGGCAGTGAGCTGGTGCAGTTGCAAGCAAAGCGTCGTGGCGGGATCTACATGTGAAGCGGAGTACATGGCAGCCTCGGAGGCAGCACATGAAGCAATCTGGATGAAGGAGTTCATTGCTGACCTAGGAGTTATTCCCAATGCATCGGGGCCGATGACTCTCTTCTGTGACAACACTGGAGCTATTGCCCTTGCCAAGGAGCCCAGGTTTCACAAGAAGACCAGGCACATCAAGCGTCGCTTCAACTCCATTCGTCAAAATGTTCAAAATGGAGACATAGATATTTGTAAAGTACATACGGATTTGAATATCGCAGATCCGTTGACTAAACCTCTTCCACGGGCAAAACATGATCAACACCAGAACTCTATGGGTGTACGATTCATCACAATGTAACTAGATTATTGACTCTAGTGCAAGTGGGAGACTGTTGGAAATATGCCCTAGAGGCAATAATAAAATGATTATTATTATATTTCCTTGTTCATGATAGTTGTCTATTGTTCATGCTATAATTGTGTTATCCGGAAATCGTAATACATGTGTGAACACATAGACCATAACATGTCCCTAGTAAGCCTCTAGTTGACTAGCTCGTTGATCAATAGATGGTTACGGTTTCCTGACCATGGACATTGGATGTCATTGATAACGGGATCACATCATTAGGAGAATGATGTGATGGACAAGACCCAATCCTAAGCATAGCACTAGATCGTGTAGTTCGTTTGCTGAAGCTTTTCTAATGTCAAGTATCATTTCCTTAGACCATGAGATCGTGCAACTCCCGGATACCGTAGGAATGCTTTGGGTGTACCAAACGTCACAACGTAACTGGGTGGCTATAAAGGTGCACTACAGGTATCTCCGAAAGTGTCTGTTGGGTTGGCTCGGATCGAGACTGGGATTTGTCACCCCGTATGACGGAGAAGTATCTCTGGGCCCACTCAGTATTGCATCATCATAATGAGCTCAATGTGACTAAGTAGTTAGTCACGGGATCATGCATTACGGAACGAGTAAGGTGACTTGCCGGTAACGAGATTGAACGAGGTATTGGGATACCGACGATCGAATCTTGGGCAAGTAAAGTACCGATTGACAAAGGGAATTGTATACGGGATTACTTGAATCCTCGACATCGTGGTTCATCCGATGAGATCATCGAGGAGCATGTGGGAGCCAACATGGGTATCCAGATCCCGCTGTTGGTTATTGACCGGAGAGTCGTCTCGGTCATGTCTGCGTGTCTCCCGAACCCGTAGGGTCTACACACTTATGGTTCGGTGACGCTAGGGTTGTAGAGATATTAGTATGCGGTAACCCGAAAGTTGTTCAGAGTCCCGGATGAGATCCCGGACATCACGAGGAGTTCCGGAATGGTCCGGAGGTAAAGATTTGTATATAGGAAGTCCAGTTTCGGCCATCGGGAAAGTTTCGGGGGTCACCGGTATTGTACCGGGACCACCGGAAGGGTCCCGGGGGTCCACTGGGTGGGGCCACCTATCCCGGAGGGCCCCATGGGCTGAAGTGGGAAGGGAACCAGCCCCTGGTGGGCTGGTGCGCCCCCCATAGGCCTCCCCCTGCGCCTAGGGTTGGAAACCCTGGGGATGGGGGCGCCCCACCTGACTTGGGGGGGCAAGTTCCCCCCTTGGCCGCCCCCCCCCCTTGAGATTGGATCTCTAGGGGCCGGCGCCCCCCCAGGGCCCCTATATATAGAGGGGGGGATGGAGGGCTGCGCACCCAAGCCCCTGGCGCCTCCCTCTTCCCCCCGTAACACCTCTCCCTCTTGCTGAGCTTGACGAAGCCCTGCCGAGATCCCCGCTGCTTCCACCACCACGCCGTCGTGCTGCTGGATCTCCATCAACCACTCCTTTCCCCTTGCTGGATCAAGAAGGAGGAGACGTCTCTCCCAACCGTACGTGTGTTGAACGCGGAGGTGTCGTCCGTTCGGCGCTTGGATCATCGGTGATTTGGATCACGACGAGTACGACTCCATCAACCCCGTTCTCTTGAACGCTTCCGCTCGCGATCTACAAGGGTATGTAGATGCAATCCTCCCCTCTCGTTGCTAGTAAACGCCATAGATAGATCTTGGTGATGCGTAGAAAATTTTAATTTCTTCTACAATCCCCAACAATATCTACACACAAAGTAACAAATACTTGCACCCAACGCAAACAACGGGTTGTCAATTCCTTGGCGGTTAATTGCAAGGATCAAATCTCGTAGTGATGGATAGATCAGTAAAAACACAAAATAAAATAAAGTAAATAAAAGTGCGGCAATATATTTTTGGATTTTAATATATGATTTAGATAGACCCGGGGGGGCCTAGTTTTCACTTTAGGCTTCTCTCTTGAAGATAGCATACGGTGGGTAAACAAACTACCATTGGGCAATTGATAGAAAAGTGAATAATCATGACGATATCTAAGGAAACGATAATGTATATAGGCATCACGTCCGAGACAAGTAGACCCTGCCTGCATCTACTACTATAATTCCACACATCGACCGCTATCCAGTATGCATCTAGAGTATTAAGTTCATAAAGAATGGAGTAATGCCTTAAGCAAGATGACATGATGTAGACAAAGTAAACTCAATTATATTGAACCCCCCCCCCCATCTTTTTATCCTTAATGGCAACGATACAAATACGTGTCATGTTCCTTTCTGTCACTGGGATTGAGCACTTCAAGATCGAACCCATCGCAAAGCACCTCTCCCATTGCAAGAAAAATCATTCTAGTTGGCCAACCAAATCAATAGATCGGAGAGAAATACAAAGCTATAATAATCATGCATAGAAGAGTTCGGAGAAGATTCAAATAATATTCATAGATAATCTGATCATAAACTCACAAATCACAATTCATCGGATCCCAACAAACACACCGCAAAAAGGATTACATTTAATAGATCTCCAAGAACATCGAGGAAAACATTGTATTGAAGATCAAAGAGAGAGAAGAAGCCATCTAGCTACTAGCTATGGAGCCGTAGGTCTGTGGTAAACTACTCACACATCATCGGAGGGGCAGCAAGGTTGATGTAGAACCCCTCTGTGGTGTATTTCCCCCTTCGGCAGAGTGCCAGAAAAGGCCCCAGATGGGATCTCTTGAGAACAGGAACTTGCGGCGGTTGAAAAATGGTTTCTGGTGGCTCTCAATTGGTTTACAGATTTTAGAGAATTTATAGAGCTGGAATTGGGTCAAACAGGGAAAGGAGGGCCCCACAAGCCACCAGGCCACACCTAATCCCCCTGGGCATGCCCTGGTGCCTTGTGGGCTACTCCTTCATCTTCTGGCCTCCTCCCGAAGCTTCCAGGGTCTCTTATGTCCAGAAATATATCGTCAAAAATTTTCGTGGCAATTGGACTTCGTTTGGTACTGATATTCTGGAAAACCAAAAACAGGCAAAAAGCAGCAACTGGGACTTGATACTAAGTTAATAGGTTAGTCCCAAAAAATGATATATAATTGCGTATAAAACGTCCAAGATTGATACTATAATAGCATGGAACAATCAAAAATTATAGATACGTTGGAGACGTATCAAGCATCCCCAAGCTTAATTCTTGCTCGTACTCGAGTAGGTAAATGATAAAAAACAGAAATTTTGATGTGGAATGCTACCTATCACATTCATCATGTAATCTTTCTTTTGTGCATGAATACTGAGATTCGAAAGATTCAAAGCAATAGTCTATAGTTTGACATAAAGATATAAATACTCAAGCATACCAACAAACAATCATGTCTTTCAAAATATCAACGCTAAAGAAAGTTATCCCTAGTCCGTCATGCTCAATCATTGATCCATTCATGAAACACACTCAATATTAACTACACCCAATGCACAAGTACGAAAATAGTGCTCTTCAGTTGGTGCTTATAAGAGAAGGTGAAGACTCAAAATAAAAATAAAAATAAAAATGCATAAAAGTAAAATAGATATTTGCAAAGGTGCCAGAGCTCAAAGCTTAAAACAGAGATAAATTATTTCGAGAGGCATGCTTTTCTTGTCAACGTCACGACCGAATGTTTCCAATATCTCCCATGCTAGACACATTATAGGCAGTTCCCAAACAAAAAATAAATTTCTACTCCCCCTCCACCATTCTTTCACAATCCATGGCTAGCCGTATCCACGGGTGCCTTCCAAACTTTCAACTTTCAAGGGGGGTTTATTTTATTTTTTGATTTTGATTCATTATGGGACTGGGCATCCCTATTACCTGCCACTTTCTCGTGCAATGACAAGTGAATAAACACCCATCGTGAGAATAACCCATCTAGCATGAAAAATATTGACCACCCCCTGTCGCTCCATGAGCGGTACGGGCACACAAAACGAATAATTATTTGAATGATTAGAGTTGGCACATGCAAATTTACTTGGAACGGCATGTAAATACCTCATATAGGTAGGTATGGTGGATTCATGGCACAAATTTAGGTTTAAGGAATTGGATGCACAAGCAGCATTCCCACTTAGTACAAATGGAGGCTAGCAAATAGATTGAGAAGCGACCAATCAGAAAACGAAAATGGTCATAAACATGCATTGAGAATAATTAACACTGAATAATGCACCATAAGTAGGATATAACAAACGAAGCGGGTCGCCTCTTTTCTACAGATCTCCGCAAGATGACCCTTCTCCCCACAACGATAGCACATAACGTTTTTCCCATGCTTGCGCGGTGAGGAGGACGAGGCCTTGAGAAGCTTTTCCATAATTTTTCCCTTTGGCATTCGGATCCATGTTTTCTTTAACGATCTCCGTGATAGTAAAGGTTTTTTTGGTAGCCTTTGCTCGGAACTTCAATTGAAATGAACTTATAGTATATCATAGACGGGCCACATGTGTACTGGACGGTGGGCTAGCGGGAGAGATTAGTATAGCCTAATTTGGTGGGTGGACGTGTGGGGTTGGTACTCATGTAACATGTAATCACCCAATGTGGAGGGCTCTTCACCATATCCTCTTCTTTAATATATAGTACACACACTCGTTCGTATTCGAGACATAGGCGGGCCACATGTGATTTTTTTTTTGCGGGTGAGGCCACATGTGATTCTACTCACTAGTAACCGGTGCCACTTGGGCCTCACAGGTCAATCAGCCGGTTTAGGAGGAATTGTTTAAGCAAAATATTTTGTGGTTATTCCATCTTTAAATTTGGTAAATCGGTGTGACAAAACAGTTAAAGAGACCAAAGGTGGAACTTGTCCAGCTAGACCTCAGCACCTGGCTGACAGTGATTAACCAGCTAATCCCTAGCGCTGCATCCGTTCATATGCATGCATCCATGCGCTAACAGACGGTGCAGGCGCTGTTCGCCCGATCATACCTACAGTATTTGCCGCGTGCGGGTCGTGTCACCAGGACAGACAGCATACACTTTTGCCGTGCACAGCAGGATGGTACGTAGGGATGAATGATTCAACAAATAATGGAGGAGGAGGAGGCTGATCGATCGGGTTCGTCCAAGACATGCATATATGTCACGGTCCAAGAAGGATGAAAAAAAGGACATGCATGAATGCATGTCGAGCCTTCCCTGTGCATATCATTATCAAGTACTACCATGTACGGCAAACAATACATAGTACGTCTTTCATCTTTCCTAATGAAATTTCATCAAGGGACGTCTTATCGTGCAACAGTAGCGTGAAAACGCGTCACATGCATGCATGCATGTATGTGTATGTGTAATGATGGGACACGACAAAAATTTGATAAAAGATGGGACACGAAAATGGCAGTCAGTCAAGCAACATGCATGCATGATACGGTTGGTGCCGGCCGATGGATCCACCCAGCAATTCACGTTGCAATCGTAGAATGCAAGTGGCTGGTGCCGATCCTGGTCAGGGTCAGAGCGAGGGAAAGGCAGCAGCTGGCTGGCTGGTACGGGTGATTTGTAAGGATGCGCCGCCCGTGAACACTCGGGTTTTGTTGGCTTCCCCGGCAGGGAGGGGGTCACCACGATCGACGCCAGAGGGGTGAAAGGCAGAGTCGTCTCGGAGCACCACACCCATCTCGCCGCGCCGGCCTGGAAAGAGGAAAGGTCACCTTCACCGGCATGGCGATGGCCGTTCATGTTTTGGAAAAGATATGGGGTGACTGTGATCATTTTCTTTGTAGTTTGTGCCGGCCAGGGGTCAGAGAGTTTGTATGCACGCTTAATTACAACGGAATTTACATACAGGGAGAAGAACATATATCAGGTACACTATACGTGCATAACCCACATTTTTTAATCTGAATGATGGGCTCCTTGACAAAGAAATGATAACCGGCCCCTTCATAGCACCTTGCATAGTAAGCGATCATAACCTGCCCAAAGTGGTACTATTTGTCGGTGGCAGAGAGGGGATTGAGCTATATCTTTATATGAGTATGAAAGTAAAGTACTCAGCGTATGACACTTGAGCGTATATGATTCCCATACGGTTTTCAATCCAGCGGATAACCCTTGCTTTTGCCTCATACTACGTACATCAGAGGTTGCATAAGGTTGCTATGCAACGTATATGGTATTAAAAACGAGCTCATAGCGTAAAAAGTCACAACTTGCACGCGTATATCACCTAGAGCCGTTAGTTCCTCTCTTTTGCAAAAAAGAAAAAAGAAAAAATCTATCGTATTGACGTTTGCAACAAACACCGATGCATCACGTTGCTCAGTTTGACGCTGTTCTTGACGTTGCAGCAAAGATTAAAAGGAAGGACATTCCAGGGTCTGAACCTAGGCACATTTTGTGTTTATCTCTCCGATCTCACCGAATTTGACTGATGTAATCCTCCTGTGGTCTGTGCACTCCATTCTCTGGATGTTTTTATCCTTGGATCCACGATCAGTGGAAATTAATCAGCGATACATGCAAAAAGGGTAACAAATTTGTTAAGTAATTAAGCCAATTTTCTACATAAATTGAAAGGGTAAATTTGGCTTTCCGGCCCTTCAATTGCTTGTTTGCATGCCTTCACAGGCATTAAATTCAGTGAATAACTGTATTTGGTATATATTTTTGGATTGTAATTGCAGTGTGCATACACTTATGGATCTTCAGTCTAGCAGGGCATAGTGTAGCATAGTTAGGCTCTAGTAGTTGCTCAAAAAAAAGGTTAGGCTCTAGCTCAAGGGTTTATCTGACCGAGACTCCACCTTAGATCATACCCGAGTGAGAGCATCTCCAAAAGATGGTATACACGATCTTCTGTATGGGATTTAGACTAAGACACAAGAGATTAATCAAGTAACTTTGTCATGCATGCACTCATCATGTTAGTATTATAAAACTAGTTAGGGCCTATTTGATTCACAGATTGGAGTGGCATTGCCCATGTGAATCCTATAGAATTAGCAAGGACTGTTTGATGCCAGATGAAAAAACAAATGAATTGTAAGAAAGGCTGGAGTGGATGTTAGATTTACTATAAAACATAGTACAAAAGATTCCGCAGGAAAAGTTCCAACGTAGGAAAATTACGAAGGATTTTCAATCCTCCAAAATATCATATAGATGCCCTTTGAATCAAAGGAGCCCTACAGTTTGGATGTTGAATGGAGTGCTATACGTTAGTAGTACAAAAATGGAGAAATTTTTTTACTAGTACTAACTATCATGAAGTATATTTTCATATTGATTCGTATATCTTAAAACAAAATAATTTTTGGGAGTTGAATGGTGTTAGAAAAAATGAAGAAATTTTGTTACTTCTAGTTAACATGGATCACATATATTTTGATTTAACATTTTAAACTTGATAGTGTGTGCAACAAGTGAGCCACGTGTAAACATGGGCCGCAAAATTCGTCCCTACCAGCCCATCCTCTTTCATGGCAAATATTTCTCAAAATCTTCTAAATATAAACTATTTCTCAAAAAAAAAGGAAAATGAATCACACCTTGGCACTTGCATTGCTACATACAAGTGATGAGCAATCCAAACTATTCAAAAAAAAAAAAGCTCATACCAGACTACATATATACTCTATCTTCTGCAGGACATGGGCCACGAGCCCACGACCATTCAACATCCCATTGGACATACACTTGCATCAAACAAGCTTATTGTGCTGTTCGGTGAAACGATGAAACCGGCTTCAAATTCATACATGAAATGAAATAAGCTTGTGTTGTAGTACAACGTAATGTGCATAACGAAGAAATGCCATTGGAGACCCCAGCGATTATGAATTTATGACAAAGCGAGCAAGGTACGAGTAATGAATGAATATTCTGCAAATTACATTTCATCAAACAAATACAAGTGTTACACGTGCTTAATCGATTTACTGTTCATGCGCACACACGCACACCCAGTCGTATGTATCTCTTGTAGTACACAGCCAAACTAAGACAAATTAATCTCACCAAACCAGTGCATATAAATTAACACACGCAAGAAAAACTACTTAACAACCGACCGATTATTGCATGATGAAATCAAATTTGGAACTAAAATAACATACATGCATGGATGCACTGACGATGCATGCATGCGCTGATTTGCCTGATTAACTGATGGATTAAGCGCACTGGAAGCCCTTGGGGGCGGTCTTGCCGCAGTAGTTGAGGAGGAGGCTGAGCTTGACGGGGATGTTGAGGACGATGCCGAGGACGTTGGCCTTGAGCGCGGTGCAGAGGCACACGGCGGCCTCGAGGTCGGCCAGGCCGCCGAGGAGGCTGCAGCACTTGTCGCCGCCGCCGCTGGGGGGCTTGCCGACGCCCACGTTCACCAAGCCCAGCACGTTGGCGCAGGCGCCCAGCTTCAGTGTGTCCGTGGGGCACGACGTGCCGCCGCCGCCTGACGAAGGCGGTGGGCACGGCGTCGTAGACGGCGATGGTGGGGGCGGGGACGGGGAGGCCGGCGGCGGGGTTTTGTGCTTGCAGCTGCCGCACGCGTGGCCCGCGAGGAACGTGTTGGCCACCAGCAGCGCCAGCAGGCATGCCGCCGAGAAGGTCCTGGACGCCATTGCTGCCGGCTAAGCTAGCTAGGTAGTGCTGGTGAGAGTGAGCTAGGAGGGTTTTGTGGGTCTAATGAAGCTATAGCAAGGTGTGGGTGGTTTATATAGACCGGCCGGAGACGGCGTGTATGTGTGTATCACGCATGTGATTTGGTTGGTGACGGCCGGTGTAGGGTACCCTGCGCTGCATGGGCCATGCATGCATACATGCATGTGAAGAAGGGGGTCACACCTCTCCTAGCTGGCACATTAAGAGCCCCGTTGGAACCTAGTGAAGGACAGGAATACGTGGCTCACATCGCATCGTCCATATCTGCACCGAAATCTCAAATATGTAGATACTTCCATGTGTACGTTTTGTGTCTTTACACATGCATGGGAGATAGTTCAAGCCCTAACAGATGTCAATTAGGTGCTCAGGAAAGTGACTGTCTTTTCGCACTTATAGGCACACAGCGTGCCGTTGGTAATGATTCTACTACGGTGCTGCAAATTTGCAAGCTGATCCTAAATCGTTGTTGTTCATTGGATTTCTCCGGAATTAATTCGTTATGATTGAAGACTCGAAAGCACGAGCTATAATAACATAGTACATGCACTGAAATGGTGAGCTGATCGTATGCAGAGTTGCACATATGTACTCCCTCCGTTCCAAATTACTCGTCGTGGTTTTAGTTCAAATTTGAACTAAAACCACGACGAGTAATTTGGAACGGAGGGAGTACATACTAGTAGTCTAGTACGTGCTTTGCACATTAGATTATTTTGTGTAAACACAATACTAAATTATTTTGTGAAAATCTATTTCATTGATGTGTCCTTGGCCTGACGGTGTTTTGAATAACATAACATCATGTTAAGAAAAAAAAGTAAAATTCAAACCCAATTTTTTCTACTGGTTGTTTGAATATTTCTCTCAACGACCAGCAATATTGCAATGTGTAAATTTTTTTTTACAGCGCACTACTTTTGAGAAATAAGTAGGAAATGCTTCTATGCATGCAGCACACACGTGAGGTGTAACTTGCTAGGCTGCCTCTACATGCTTGTCTAGATACTTCCAGACTGTACCGGAGTAGTACAGTACTACCTTGTCAAACAGGGCTAGTTCAGAGTTTACAATATACTCCAGCTAGCTCCTCACCTCACGTGAAAGTTCTAGAGCAAGAGTCAGGTTAGATGGCTGGCAAGACTGCGAATCCCTGGAATACTGGCTGTCTGATTGCCAGACCTAACGGCACATGTGACGCCACATTTCCTCAAATTCGAACCAGTTAATTATGGCCGTTCGATCGATCCAATGGCTGATATGTCATATTACTGGTACATTATATAGTAGTATAGATATAGATATAGATAGTATAGAAGTATAGATATAGATATAGTAACAGTTGAGCCTAGAGGGAAGTAAGCTTAGCAGAGTGCAACCACGCCCTGATTAAGCTAATCAGAGTGGCCATACATGCATGTGGGTGATAGATGGATGGGTATGGTTGGTTGTGGGCTTGTGGCCTTGTGCAAGCAACCAGCTGCAGTGCATCCTACACCATACGCATCCATGTGCCCGGCTAGCTAGCTTCCTTCCTCTGCATGATGTGCCTATGACTGGCTGGCTGACCCGGCCAGTTGGTAGTTTGTTACACAAGCCAAAGCCAAGCAGGGCTAGCCAGCTAGCTGCCGGTTGCAAGAGACCAAAGCCCTAGCCGTAGCTACAAACGGCCAAATCGCCCAACGCATCGGGTTCCATGGACCAGCTGTACGTGTTTTTGTATGCACACGCAACGGGTGAGCAGGGATGGATGATACCAAGGGGAAATCAATCGCGCTTTTGGTCTCATCATGCCCACAGCGACCACTTGCGTCGCAGCCTCGGCTAAGCTCCGAAACCAACCCATTGCCAGGGCACGTTACACAGCGACCCGCAGACGCCGGGCCAAACCGCACACCCGCCCCAGCTGACACCGTCGCCCGTATCATTGCGCCCGTCACATCGTTTTCATTCAGAAAGACAGAAACACACCAGCAGCGCCGCCCCTTCTACAGCGATTACGCTTCACTTACCTAGAATGTCTCTCCATGCAGCGCCGCCCGTGAGCCGTCGAGAGTTATCTATCGGCGGTGAAGATCGCCGCAGGTCTCTGAGACGATGAGGTTCGGCGTGTTGGCTTGCAAGAGCATCTACAACCCGACTTAGCAAATCCGGCGCCATAAACTGTTAGATTTAAACACGAATTAGTAGTACACGGCATGTGTACGTGGTGGTTTGGTAGGATTCCTAGTTCAACTAGGATTAGTATTCCTGGTCAACTCGGTCATGTACGTAGCTAGGTTAGCCTAGTATATATATGGACCAGCCCCTGTAATCTAACGTACCGTGAGTTGTAGAAATAAACTCAAGGCTCGATACGAGCCTTTGGCAATCAGCCAAGCGTTTTGCGTGCGTGCTTGTGCTTTCGGCCAGAATCCATTAAGTAGCGATTAGGCTTTGTGTACGTGCGTGTTTTGCTTTGGCCAACGGTGAATTAATCAAGTCAGAAGCTCAACCGAGCAAACTTGATTTGGTAGATCGATTAGCTAGTTGAGGCTAGCTTTACACTGCGGGTGGATCGATCAGAGCCAGCTTCGCTTCGTTCGTCATTCGTCGTTGGTCATATCGCCGTCGCTGGAAGTACTTGGCGTCGGGACTGGGCCAACATAAACGTTCGTGGACGCGCCTGGGCGGCTTCGCAGAGAGTGACCAATCTAGATATGAGGGGTGCGGCTGGGTTGAGATTTTGTGACCGATCACTACCAGGCCGTCCGCTCGGACTTATAGGGAGCGTTTCACGAGTCTGGTTATAGATGCTCTAACAACAAGAGATGAAGGAAGAATCATCCATCAAGATGCATGCTCCAGTAGTGGAGAGCGGAAGATTTTCAATTTACCCAGAAACGTGAGTTGAACAGGCGAATTGGTCCGGTGATCCCTCTACAACCTGTCGCCGAGCTCCGACCTCAGGACGTCACACGGGTACACCTTCAGCGTTTGCAAGGACCGATGTGCATATCATAGGTTTAGTCAGCTAGTGAAAAAACAGCTACCGGAATTCAAAAGCTTCTGGAAGATTTTTCATCGCGACAAGTAGGTAAAACAAGTTACAGAAAGTTCCGAGTTGACGTGCCAGCGAAAAGATGCCGATGGCTCAAGAATATCGATCGGATCATGCTGCGATTTTCGACGTCCCATCAACGCGGCATACCATGTTACTACTTGCATAGATGGAGGGAAAGTGTGCTGGTAACATCCAAATGATATGATCACAGTACTATGTGACCCTGCAGATGGATGAAAGAGACAAGTTGTACTCAAGTTTGCTTTGCAGTACAGCTTTGTATGCATACTGACCTTACAGGGAAGGTATGTTTTAACAAAATCGGTGTCCTCAGAGTTTTACACAAGTGATATTTGTAGATCCCCAGTGGAGCAATGCATTTGGAAGGCCTGGACTACTAAAAGCAGGAGAAATTAGCCGAAGGAAATCATGGTAACAGCAAACCAACGTTTCATGTCTCATGCATGCTTGTGTAACAGAAATCCGCAAAAGATATTAGCTGCAGCGTGGGAGTGAGCACAACACCTTGAGCAGTTTCATTTATAGCCCCGAATCCTGGAAAGAACATTTCAACAGCATAACTAAAACGCAGATATGTTTACACTTAAGATCCACTTAACAGAGAGGAACACATCTAGCTATTCTGCTTTTTAATGTGTGCTGCAACAAAAGCACCAGTTACCCATTCATGTCCATGGTAGACCACTCATTCAGAAAAACTTGACAGTAGCACGATACTATGTCGCAAAGCACTGTTGTATGACCATGATCCAGTATATCTTTTCTATGATGAGACTTCATGGCTCCATGCAAATACTACAAGGGAACGGGTGCAGTAATACTGTTAGTTTGACCATATACTTGCTCGGCCTTGTGCACAAGGAAAATCACATTTGCTTTCCAAATCTGTCACTAAAATACAAAATGCACCCATCCACAAACAAGTGCAATATCAAAATGGTTTGGTTTAGGGATAAGTACTGTTGATGTCAAGTCTCGTGCGGCAGTTTTATTCAGTTAAGTTTGAGCTAGTTAGCTCTGAAGAATAATGCACTTGGTTCAGACCGAGTCGTTTTTTTGTTGTAGTGCCAGAAAGCGTGCGAGCAAGTTCACGTTGCGTAGTCTTAGTCGTTGCTTACTTTCCGCACCGGCACGATCCAAGCTCGTCGGATGGCACGCGCATATACTGGATCTTCGCGTTGTTTTCGTTCAGTTAGTTGCATGATGGAATAAAAAGGAAAAAAAAGGACGCAAACTTACGCGTCGCAAAAACTCTCTGGTTGCGTTCTCCTCTCGTTGTGTGTTCTCCTTCCCTTAATTTAGTTGTGTTTGTTCGGGAAGATCAGGGAGAATGAGCGACCAGATCACGCCACAAAACCAACAATAATTGGTATCAGAGTTGTAGGGTTAGGAACTTGGGCGTGATTCAACGTCAAAGAAAACACTATTCAATGCTCGCCCCTCAACAGACAGACTATAATAGAATGCAAAAGAACACCTCACCGCATTAGCTGTATCTACGAGATGGGGCTGCTCTCTTTTGAGCAAACCCTCTAGTATACCTTCCTAAAGGCAATAGTTCATCAAATTAGAAACATTTCGTATACATTCAGTCGAATCATAAGTGAACGAGTACTAGAAGTCTAGAAGGCCGCCAAAGTGGCACTGCCTAACCAACACCTCACATGCAGCTTAGGCAACATGAACAAACAAAAGACAAGTTGTAAACTTGTAGTACGTAATTTGATGGTAGCATATGTTGAAACTGCACGATAACCACCATTTATAGGGTGCTCTTCATAGAAAAAATATTATGAGGTAAGACCCATGCTAGAGTTGGTGACAGAGAGATAGTTGGACCTAGAGTACATCCTTGATCATTACCAGGTATCTTTTTTAGTTACCTACATAGCCATCACCATCATCTTTCCTAGAGCACAACATTTTCCACACCGCCAACTGCAGAAGAATGAATTGCTCTAAAGTCCACAAATTAGGAACAAAATTCTTGTGTACTTTGCAATCAACCAAGGGATTCAAGGCCTTGTTTGTCTAAGCCTTTAGAGCATCCCTAACCGATCCCCAATAAAGGTTTAGGGGAGTAAAAAATTGGTTTTACTCCTCTAAAGTGCACCTAGCCGGTCTCTCATCTTCTTTAGAGGAGCGAAACATTTACTCCACGCACCGCTACTCATAAATATGCTCGGCCGCCCATGGCTGGAGAAAAATTTTCCTCCCACCGCTCTACCTTATCCACCCGCCCCAAGAACCCGCATCCCCTGCCGGCGCTCTCCCCATCCACTCCAACGCTGCCCCACCTCCCAAAATGACCGGATCCAACCGTTCCCCGCTACTGATCAGAAGCGTGAATCCACACCTCCACCTACAGTCCCGAGCACGTTGCCGCGGTAGCGCTTCCCGCTTCCCAGACCTCCCACCGCCGCCAAAAATCAAGTTGGACAATTTTTCACACGATTTTATTTCTAGGATCGGCCAAGTGTCGGCGCCTAACAAATGTCACTCACAACTCGGGTCTTGTAAAGTATCGCGAAGCAAAGGGAACATCACATGATTACCAAAGGTTCACTCGAATATCATTCATGTAATCATAGGGACCGATATGGATGTCCACGGCTCCGCTATCGGTCATTGAACGAAGGGCTTTCGTTCATGTCTATGGTTTACCGAACCTACAGGGTCACAAGATTAAGGTAATCACGAGCTACTGAGTGTTAGTAGGACGGTAGTGATGAGAATATATTTGTGGAATTGTTTCATTAATATCCGGAATAGTTCCGAGAGGTTCTGGAAGCGTTTCGGGGTCACCGGAAGGTTTTCGGTGAATATCGGGTAATACCGGGTATTACCGATTAGAATATATAGGTGGAGAATGTTTCCGGAGATGTTAAATTATATATATTATGCTCTTAAAATGTTTAGAAGAAAAATATATTTAATTTAATATCAATGGGCCAAATAAGGCTAAGAGGCGGCGCCCCAAGGGGGCTCTTTCCCCCTTGGTGGCAGCCACCTCTCCCCCCCCCTCCCCCCAACCCTATATATACTAGAGGATTTCCACCCTATGACAACATAAGTTTTGGAGCCTCCGCTAGTTGATCTAGTTCTAGTTCTTGTTGGTCCTAGTTGACTAATTAGAGCTAGCCCTAGCCACCTCTAATCCTCTTAATTAGAAGCCCCGTGTGGTTCTAATCTCCTCCCTCTAATTCACCTGTGACGATTAGCTCTGGACGGTGAAGCGCTGCCGGATCGTAAAGACTGTACGCTTGCAACCAAGTAGAGAGGTCGTGCTTTCGGTCTTCCGTTCGATGGATCGTTCGTGGCAGTTCGTGGGATTGTCATCGACGTTCGAGGGACTCCAAGTACGATCTACACCAACTCGTCTACTTCCGTTGCACTCCCGGAGTCAATAACGATCGTTGATCACAACCCGTTGTGCATCTTCATATTGTTCCTGGGTGATCGTAGGGCGAATTTTTTTTGTTTTATACTACGTTTCCCAACAGAGTGGCCTCGCGCCGGAGGCGCTGTGTGCCACCTCGATGACAAACGCACTGCACGACCAACGCACAATCCAACCTATGCCCCCCCCTTGAAGATGTTTATGAAAATAAATGAGCCAAAGGCGAGCAGGAGTGGCCTCGCACCGCAGGCGTTGTGTGCCACCGCGAAGACAAACGCATTGCACGACCAACGCACACTCCGACCTATGCCCCCCCTTCAAGATGTTTATGAAAAATAAACGAGTCAAAGGCGAGCAGGAGCGGCCTCGCGCCGGAGGCGCTGTGTGCCACCGCGACAACAAACACACTGCACGACCAACGCACACTCCGACCTATGCCCCCCCTTCAAAATGTTTATGAAAAATAAATGATCCGAAGGCGAGCAGGAGCGGTCTCGCGCCAGAGGCGCTGTGTGCCACCGCGAAGAGAAACGCACTGCACGACTAATGCACACTCCGACCTATGCCCCCCTTCAATATGTTTATGAAAGATAAACGAGCCGAAGGCGAGCAGGAGCGCCCTCGCGCCGGAGGCGCTGTGTGCCACCGTGATAACAAGCGCACTGCATGACCAACGCACACTCCGACCTATCCCCCCCCCTCTTCAAGATGTTTATGAAAAATAAACGATACTAAGGCGAGCTGGAGCGGCCTCGCTGAGGGAGTCCTGGACTAGGGGGTCCTCGGACAGCCGGACTATATACTTTGGCCGGACTGTTGGACTATGAAGATACAAGATTGAAGACTTCATCCCATGTCCGGGTGGGACTCTCCTTGGCGTGGAAGGCAAGCTTGGCAATTCGGATCTGTAGATCTCCTCCCTTGTAACCGACTCTGTGTAACCCTAGCCCCCTCCGGTGTCTATATAAACCGGAGGGTTTAGTCCGTAGGACAAGAGCAATCATAACCATAGGCTAGCTTCTAGGGTTTAGCCTCTAAGATCTCGTGGTAGATCAACTCTTGTAATACTCATATCATCAAGATCAATCAAGCAGGAAGTAGGGTATTACCTCCATCGAGAGGGCCCGAACCTGGGTAAACATTGTGTCCCCCGCCTCCTGTTACCATCCGCCTTAGACGCACAGTTCGGGACCCCCTACCCGAGATCCGCCGATTTTGACACCGACATTGGTGCTTTCATTGAGAGCTCCTCTGTGCCGTCACGATAAGGGCTTGATGGCTCCTTCGATCATCGACAACGATGCGATCCAGGGCGAGGCTTTCCTCCTCGGACAGATCTTCGTATTCGGCGGCTTCGTACTGCGGGCCAACTCGCTTGGCCATCTGGAGCAGATCGAGAGCTACGCCCCTGGCCATCAGGTCAGGTTTGGAAACTTGAACTATACTACCGACATCCGCGGAGACTTGATCTTGGACGGATTCGAGCCCATGTCAGGTGCGCCGCACAGTCACGACGAGCATGACTTAGCTCTGCCGTCGGACAGTGTTCGGGAGATCACACCTGCAGCTACTCTGGCCCTCAATCCGGAGCAGATTGTGCCGTCCGAGGACGGGTGGATGGACCCCGCCACGGAGGCCGCACACTCAGCGGCGATAGAGCCGAATACTGACTTCACCTCCTACGAGACCTGTGTTGCCGGATCCTCAGATTCGTCCCCGGCCACGGGCTCCGAACCGCCTGCGTCCGTGCCTATCGAATCTGATTGGGCACCGATCATGGAGTTTTCCTCCGCGGATATCTTTCAGCACTCGCCGCTGGGCGACGTGTTAAATTCATTAAGGTTTCTCTCCTTTTCTGGAGACCCTTGGCCGAACTATGTCCGGCTTGAGTGGGAGGCGGACGACGAACAAATTCATTCCCCACCCACCACCCACTTGGTAGCCACTGTCGACGACTTAACCGACATGCTCGATTTCGGCTCCGAAGACATCGACGGTATGGATGACGATGCAGGAGAAGAACAGGAACCGCCGCCCACAGGGCGCTGGACTGCCACCTCATCAGACGATATATACATGGTGGACACCCCCAAAGAAAACAACGACGAGGAACGGGACGAAGCAGCGAAGGACAGTTCCCTCGAGAAGCAACCAAAGTGACGGTGTAGGCGCCACTCCAAACCCCGCCTCGGCAAAAACAACGGTAACAGCGCAAGAAGAATAATACCCCGGACGACTCCAGAGGAAACAACCACATGGACCCAGCGACAGAGCAGGGGGAACTAGCGGATGGCGAACACAGTATGGAGCCGCTGTTCGACAACGGTGACGCCGAGGGTAAAGCTAATCAACCTGTCTCCGGAGAGGAGAACAGTCCGGACGACGATGCACACATCATCCCGGAAAGGCACTTGGAGCAAGAGAACCTCCATAGAAGGCTTCTTGCCACCGCGAGGTGTCTAAAGAAGCAGAAGCAAAGGCTCAAGGTCGCGCAAAATACACTCAATAGTAGATGGAACAAAGTGCTCGACACTGCAGAAAAGTACGGTGGCAGTCGCCACACAAAGAGTTATCCAAAGCGCAAGCTGCTGCCTGAATTCGATGACGAGGCTTTAGAGCCCACACAGCCGAAAAATAAAATGGCCGATCAGCCGGATCGACCACACCGTGGCCGCGATAGGGCGGCTAATGATGTCGGTATGACCAGGTCCATCTATGGATCTAGGAAGCGCGCTCCGACACAGAATCACAACTGAACACTACAACCATCAAAACGTCATGACACATCCAAGTACAGGGGTGCCGCGCACCCCCTATGCTTCACCGATGAGGTGCTGGACCACGAATTTCCAGAGGGATTCAAACCTGTGAACATAGAGGTGTACGACGGAACGACAGACCCTGAGGTCTGGATCGATGACTTTATCCTTCATATCCATATGGCTCGTGGAGATGATCTCCACGCCATCAAATACTTGCCCCTCAAGTTGAAAGGACCAGCTCGGCATTGGCTGAAGAGCCTCCCCGAAAACTCAATTGGAAGTTGGGAAGAGCTTGAGGATGCCTTTCGGGCTAATTTTCAAGGGACCTATGTCCGGCCTCCGGATGCAGACAATTTAAGTCATATAATTCAACAGCCCGGAGAGTCAGCCCGAAAGCTTTGGAACAGATTCCTCACTAAGAAGAATCAAATTGTCGACTGCCCGGACGCCGAAGCCTTAGCGGCTTTCAAACACAGTGTCCGGGACGAATGGCTCGCCAGACACCTCGGCCAGGAAAAACCAAGGACAATGGCAGCCTTAACAAGCCTTATGACCCGCTTTTGCGCGGGCGAAGATAGTTGGATGGCCCGTAGCGGCACCAGCGACCCAGGCACATCCGAAGTCAGGGATGGTAATGGGAAACCGCGACGCCATAAAAGCAAGCGTCGAAGCAATGAAGACAGCCCAGACAACACGACGGTAAATGCCGGATTCAGGGGCTCTCAACCCGGTCAACGGAAAAAGCCATTAAAGGCAGCCGAGATGGATTGTCCAGCCTAAACAAGATTCTAGACAAATTATGTCAGATTCATGGCACCTCCGACAAACCTGCAAATCACACCAACAGAGAATGTTGGGTCTTCAAGCAAGCCGGCAAGCTAAACGCCGAGCACAAGGGGAGGGAGACACCAAGTGAAGACGAGGATGAGCCTCGCCGGCAAAACACTGGGGGATAGAAAAAATTCCAACCATAGGTCAAAACAGTGAACATGATTCACGTAACGAAGAGGAGGAGCAAACGCGCACTCCGAGACGTAGGCGCCGTGGAGCCCGTCACCCCCAAGTTCAACCCTTGGTCGGCCTGCCCGATCACTTTCGATCGTAGGGATCACCCGACTAGTATCCGGCACGGAGGATCTGCTGCCTTGGTGCTGGACCCAATAATTAACGGATACCATCTCACCCGAGTCCTTATGGACGGCGACAGTAGTCTCAATCTGATATATCAGGACACAGTCCGCAAAATGGGGATAGACCAGACAAGAATTAACCAAAGCAATACTACCTTTAAAGGAGTAATACCAGGCCCAGAGGCCCGCTGCATGGGCTCTCTAGTACTAGAGATTGTATTCGGTTCTCCCGACAACTTCTGACGTGAAAAGTTAACCTTCGACATCGCTACATTCCGAAGCGGCTATCAAGCACTACTCGGAAGAACGGCCTTCGCTCGTTTAACGCCATACCGCATTACGCTTATCTTATGCTTAAGATGCCCGGTCCACGTGGCACCATCATAGTTAGCGGAAACACAGAGCGCTCCTTGCATACGGAAGAATGTGTGGCGGCCTTAGCAGCCAAACACTGACTGGCCTCTCCAACCAGAATAAATGATCTGTCGTCAAGACCGCGGACACGGCTAGATGAGTCCGGCGCAACACTGGCTGTAACAGCTCAGATAAACCTGAGATTGGGTTGATGGATATATCCCCATAAGTGGCGCTAGGGGCTTCCCGCATGTAAAAAAGAACTACAGTTCGGGTTGACCTTATTTAGATTGAATTTTAATGGTTTATTAAGAATAACCAATTTTTCGCACGAATACTTTCACCTGAGTTTTTCTCTTTTACAGATGATAATCGTGCTACACCCTTCCAGGATACGGCACAACGGAGACACAGGCGCAGACGTGCAGCAGGGCCCCGCTCTAAGGTTTCTTTTTAGATTAAGACCCTGTGTAAACCTTTCTTACTGTCTCTTGTTGCTTCACACCCTCCGGATACTAAACAGAACCGAGAGGGATGGTGGCGTTATTGGCATTTCGCCACGTCAGACTAATGCACGTACCTGGAAATTCAGGGTTCATTATCAAGGGCGTTACTCAGCCCGGTATATGTTGTAAAGACCGAATACCTTAGGGAGTGTTCGGCGTCGCGAGTTTGGCCTTATATGCATCAACTCCGAATCATGTCTTTGGTCAATAGTTGGGTTTACCCGGCTCCCGTGTTTTGCTACCTTACGTTCCGCTCTATCGGCTAAGGCGGCACCGGGAGAACTACTGCGATTGTGCCCTGGTTCATCTGGACGAGCGCCTCAGTAGAGAAAGCCGAAAACTGGCTGTCATGATAAAGCGCGAGACTGGTCAACCACTCGATGAATCATCGGAATCTTCGCGATTCCTCCGCATTAACGAAGGATCGGTTTCTCGGTCATGTATGTACGCGCACCGTATCCGGCTAGACGCGGAAGTACCAGGGGCTATATAGTAGCCCCACCGTCAAACTCCTATGGCTAAGTGAAAGTGTTAAAGCAATATAGTCTGATTGCCTTGTTCGCCGCGCTATCACCTCCTTAATGGACCAAGACGTTGGATCAAGTGTGAATACGCGCTTTTCCGAACACCCCCGCATTATATGCGTGGGGGCTGAAGCCGACGACTGCAAACTTTTAGGTTATATACATACATAAACGGCCGCACAGGAGGCATCATAATACTTTCAGGCAAAGGTATAAACACAGCCTTTATAATCCTAATAGCATTGTTTTTACAATCAGGTTACATGTCACTAGAACATGATACTCTTCGAGCATTGAGCCTCTATTAAATGAGCGCCTTCTCGGACTTCTTCAAAATAGTGCTCGGCCGATACCTGGCCTACGGCCGAACTCTGGGTCGCAATAGCGGTGGCCTCCATCTCTGCCACTACAAGAAATATGTCAACTAGTGACCTTCTGTCAGTGACCCTGGAAGAATTGGTCATAGATCTATGACCATTTCAGACCAATTGGTCAAAAGCTGTTCGGGGGGCTCCAAACCCTAAACTATAATGACCATTTTGGTCAGAAAGGTCGTAATTTCCTTACACGAAATGGTCATAAAGCAGATAGCACAGGTCCGCTGCCTTATTTCTAGCTGATCATGACCAATATAGATGGTCATAACCTTGTAAATTGTGGTGGGTTCCTATGACTAGGCGCCACCTCATCAGTTTTGCCTATGTGTCATGTCCATGTGGCAGTTTTTGCCCTAGGTTGTGAAGCAACCTATATTTCTGTCATTCCCAAAATTCCCAAAAAAATCTCATAAATTCTTTGGGTCATATCTTCGTCAAATATGTAAAAAAACCTTCCTTGCCTAGTTCAAAAATAATTCAAAAATATTCATTTTCCTATTCTGTTCAGAAAAACACTTTGTGAAGGAAGTACCACTTTGGCATGTCCAAATGGTATCCATTTTCTACAGTGCTTTCCTATGCCCAAATAACCATCCTCCACCAAATGCCAGCTCAATCCATTCATTATTTTGAGCCCAGCTTCAACATTCGTATCTATGTCCAGTGTGGTACTTTGCAAAGCAAGTACCACCTAGGCTCCTCCTTTTGAGCTGAAAATTTGTGAAGACGGTCTTCTTAGTAACTGATCATCCTCAGCCAAAACTCACGCCCATTAGCCATGTGCATTTCCCGTACCGCTAATCAAACACTTGGCTGCTTATTCATGTTTGAGCATCGATCGGTCTCCTCGTGAGAATCTTATGTTGTGATTTTCTTCCTAGCACCTACCTAGGGAGTGCCCAACCCACTAGACATGCCTAGGCCACCCAGAACACATGGCAATGCCACGGTCACGCGGTGACCTCGCGGCGGGCATGCGAGTTTACGCGCTCTAGAGTTGGGGCCCTCGGCCACCGTCCAAACCTCGACGTATCGCCACCAAACCATGTATTTATGATTAAATAGGTACTTATGTAACTAGAAATGATTTTTGGAAAAAATAAATAGCAAACTATGAGGCAGCTGCAGTTCAAATTTGACCCGCTTCCTACTTAATCGGCAGGAATTTGTCTTTTTCACCAGAGGTGGATCGAAACTTTTGACACCAAACCATTTTGTCAATTGTGAATTAAATATGGCCTAGTATTTTAGAAAATTGATTTGGTCCAATTTTGCAACAAATATATGGTAGGTCCTTCACAAAAAAACTCATTTCAGGCACTCGGAAAATGGAAAATGATTTTTCCGTGCAAACAAAATGAAAAATCCCTTAGGCAACATTGTTTGGAATTCCAAGATGCACCCTTGTGCACAATATGAGATCATTTGAACAAACTATGCCATGAATGTGGCCATAAGATTGATCATTTGGCTTGAAAGCCAGGAATCTTCACGCGTGATAGCTCATTTTGGAGAACACTTTTTTAAAATAATTTCCGTATTACAAGTTTATTATTATTACTAGAAACTTGGTCACATATAATGACACAATGCGAAGGTTTTCCAATTTTTTGATTTTTTTGAAGTTTTTTATGCCCGTTTCAAAATGCGGTCAAAACGGCGGGCTTGACCGTTCCTAGCTAGTGGTTGAATCTTGGAAAACTTTTGATGTTTCTCTGATTAAATAGATACTTATGTACCTAGAAATGATTTTTGGAAAAAATAAAGATCAAACTATGAGGCAGCTGCAGTTCAAATTTGACCCGCTTCCTCCTGAATCGGTGGGAAATTGTCTTTTTCACCACAGGTGGATAAAAACTTTTTACACCCAACCATTTTGTCAATTGTGCATTAAATATGGCCTAGTATTTTATAAAATTGATTTGGTCCAATTTTGCAACAAATATATGGTAGGTCCTTCACACAAAACCTCATTTCGGGCACTCAAAAAATGGAAAATGAATTTTTCGTCCAAAGAAAATGAAAACTCCCTTAGGCAACATTGTTTGGAATTCCAAGATGCACCATTGTGCACAATATGATATCATTTGAACAAACTATGCCATGAATGTGGCCATAAGATTGATCATTTGACTTGAAAGCCATGAATCTTCACACTTGATAGCTCGTTTCTGAGAACACTTTTTTAAAATAGTTGTCGTATTACAAGTTTATAATTTTTTCTGGTACCTTGGCCACATATAATGAAACAATGCGAAGGTTTTCCAATTTTTTGATTTTTTTTTGAATTTTTTATGCCCGTTTCAAAATGCGGTCAAAATGGCGGGAATAACTGTTCCTAGCTAGTGGTTGAATCTTGAATTTTTTTTGGTGTTTCTATGATTAAATAGATACTTATATACTTAGAAATGATTTTTGGAAAAAATAAAGAGCAAACTACGAGGTAGCTACAGTTCAAATTTGACCCGCTTCCACCTGAATCGGCGGGAATTTGTCTTTTTCACAAGAGGTGGATCAAAACATTTTACACCCAACCATTTGGTCAATTGTGCATTAAATATGTCCTAGTATTTTAGAAAATTGATTTGGTACAATTTTGCAACAAATATATCATGGGTCCTTCACAAAAAAAATTCATTTTGGGCACTCAGAAAATGATTTAAAATAGCTAGAAAGATCATAAATGCATACAAATTGGTCCTTGTCTATAAAATGTGGTCTAAGTCTAGTGAAAATTTGTGTGGTGCCATTTTGCAAAATATTTTTGATAGCTGCTTCACAAAATCCCTCTATTTTTAATACTTGAAGATTATTTTAAATCACTGATTTTTCGAACCAATGAGAACTCTTCCCACGGATCGATGACATGGCGCCCATCCATCCATCCATCCATCTCTCCATCCCACATCCATCCATCCATCTATCTACAGAAAAAAGAAAAGAAAAAGATCCCCACCCGCAGCCCAAACCCTAGCTCAGATCCCCCATCGCACCCCTCCTCCCTCGTCCCCATCTCCTCACCGCCGCCGCCGCCACCTTCTCCCCGTCCCCTGCACCACTCCTCGTCGCCAACCTACGGCGCCCGATGCCGCCGGATTCCGGCACCGTCCGACGGCGCTCGATACCCTCCCCTCCGCTCCATCCTCCCCATCGACCAGATGGACCGCGCCCTCCCACCCACACATCGCCGCCGCCACCCACCGTCCCGTCTGACCTCGCCACCGCCACCCACCGCCCAGTCTGACCTCATTGCCGGCCGCCCCTCCCGCTCTCTTCCCCCCACAGCCGCCGCCCCCTCCCTCTCCTCCCATCAGAAGAGAAGAGGGACCTTCGTTTGTACGAGGGGACAGCTGCGTCTCGTCCTTGCGCGGATCGAGCCGGACGCGCGTCGTCGTCAAGAGCCGTCGTCAAGGCGCGTCGTCGTCAAGAGCTAGAGACGCCATGGGAGTGCAGATCGAGGCGGGGTCCTTCTTCCTCCGTCTGCTTCTGCTCTCTCGCCCATCTTCTCCCCATCCCTTCCATTCCCTCCCACTGCTGCTGGATTTGGGGGGGTGGGGAGAGAGCCATGCCAGTGTCGATGTCGGTTGGCTGATTTGGTTCTTTGCTCCCCAGGTGGCCTCCGCGCATCTCCTACGCCCGCTCGAGCCGTAGAAGCATGGGCGCGAACGGCCCCGCTAGCAGCACCGCCGCCTCATCATCCTCTTCGTCGGCCACTGCGGGCTGCGGCGGCGGCGCGGCCTAGAAGCCGTGGATGTTCGTCGGGCTCGGGAACCCCGGCAGGATGTACAAGGGGACCCCCACAACGTAAGATTCCGGCGCTCCAGCTTTCTGGATCACGCTTTGCTTGTCTTGTAAGGAGCTGTGCGTTTTCAGCTGGTAGCCCTGTCGACTGTCCAAGTTAGTCATGATGCAATTCATAAATCCTACTAGTAATTGCTAGAAATTACTGCAATTTTCTGAAGCCGATTTAACTATGTCTACAAACACTGATGTTGCGTGGCTGGAAAGGCTAAGTAGGCTTGATGCTAAGCTCTTCGCCAGGGTAAAGGTGTTATCTTTTTGGTTGCTTGATACTACAAACTCTTGGCTTTCAGTTAACTGTGTACTATCCCGATTAGTGTGATTAAACTATACTCTGGATTATAGTATGTCACTATTATATCCTGTTGGTAATCATTATGTTGTTGCATACAGGTTGACGAGATGGGGTTCAGACGCCCCAGCAAGATCCAGGCCGTCACGCTTCCCATGATCCTCACGCCTCCCTACAAGAACCTCGTAGCCCAGGCGCACAACGGCTCCGGCAAGACCACCTGCTTCGTCCTCGGCATGCTCAGCCGCGTCGACCCCAGCCGCAGGACTCCCCAGGCCATCTGCATCTGCCCTACCAGGGAGCTTGCGCAGCAGGTCCCTCTCTCATCTCATCTAGTTACTGAATACTCCTCTGACTGCTATTTTTCACCTGTAATCTGATTATTAATGTACCCAAATGTTAATTGGACCTCCTGTCTAGTATAGGACAAGTCAGTGAATGCTAGTATGTGTTTTACTAAATTCATCAGATAGTTAACTCACTGTGAGATGTCCACTCTTGTTTTGTTAATTCATCAGATAGCAGGAAATTCCGCCCTGCTTTGTCGAACTGTTTCTGACCATGTTTGCCTGCATTGCGTGTTCTGTGCAGGTGTTGATGCAGGCAAATCTGTTCCTGACCAAGCTGACCAGCATGTGCGAGAGGAGCACGGAGAAGGGCTCTATGTGGGTCACCATGAAGCGATGTGAGAGACCCCCTACCCTTACAGCTGGTTCGTGTGGTGTGGGTTGTAGATTTGATGGGTTCAGCAACTCTGATGTGATGAGTTGTTCGATGTGCGCAGCGTCGATGAAGTGTCAGGCTAGGTTGAAGAAGATGTCGAGTAAGGGGGAGCCTATTAAGTACCGGTGCCTGGTCTGCGCCACCGATGGCAAGAGGAACATCTCCACCTCGGTACTATTCACTTTCTCTCTGTTGCTGGTTCGGCATTATGTCTGCTGGATGTATTTTTCCTTGATTCTGTGCCTGATGGTAATCAGGTTGCCGTTATTTAGCCCCTTGTGTGCTATGATTGTGAATTATAGACCAGACATTTGCATATTTCCTTCGTGTATCTGCTGTATGAACTGAAACTACTCCAGTTTGCACACATGCTAAATAGAATTTTTGTTGGTTGTTACTTCCAATTGAGGACTGTTTTTTGGTGTTGAGAAATCGATAGGTAGGTCGGTAAATATAATGGAAGAACTTATATTAGATTTTCGTTGGTTTCAGAATGTTTGTTTCATGGTATTTTCCGATAATGGAAGAACTTATATTAATCTGCTGGTTGTTGGTTTCTATTTACTCCCTCCTTAATTCAAAGCTGAGACACTTATTTTTGATCGGAGGGAGTACATGCTTGTAACAGCCTTGAACTAGTCATTTCAGAATTCAGATAGAAACTACCTTTTGGGGAGCCTTCTATTCAGTCATAGCCTTGACATGGTCGACCCTTGACCCTCCGTGTTTTTCAGGTACAAAATTGGCCATAGTTCTGTACATGACGTGTTTGGTGCATCTCTTTTCAGGTACGAGATGGCTCTGACCAGAATTGGTCTTGCTGGCATCGCCGTCATGGGGGCAGAACCTTGCCCTCAACCTTCTCCCGCTCCCTTTTTGCTCAGGCGGTGGTGCACATCCCGCGCCAATTCAAGGTGTCGGACTGGTTCCTGGACAGGAAGAAGGACTACAAGGACGTGAGGTTCTCCCAGGTCGTCTCCAACGCCGTCGACATGAAGCTCAGGGATGACCTTGAGAGGCTCAAGAAGATCAGGTATAACCTCGTCGTTCCCTGTTCTTTTCCCCCCTTACTATTGGTTGATATATGACTATGTGTTAGATTCAACTACTGAAGATGCTTGCACTTCATATCAGGACTAGCAGTTTGTGTCTTGCCTGGCAGTATACAGTTTAATTTGCTATTATTAGCTAGGGTTGTTGATAGACTTAATTTTCTACTGGAAGTCAAATCTCCTAAACACTAGAATGCCTGAAATGTCAGGGTAGCAAGTACTAGCCCTGTGCTTCATTCTATGTACCGTTCTGGTGTCTATGCATGTATGGGCTAGCTTTTTGTGTAGAATAGTGAGTTGATGCTTCTTTCTACAGAAATACAGCATGTTAGCTCTATGGATGTTTATTTACCTGCAACTTCTGCCAGCTCTAACTTGGTTATATAACAGTTCAATTCAGTCAAATCTTTGGGGTGTTGATACACTACTATGCAAGTTCTATGGTATGTGAGTTCCTTCTATTGCTGCAAGCATTGACACAATATGTCATGTGCAGGGAGCTCCGCATCCGAGTCTCGTCCATCCTCGGCAGCAAGGAGCTGGGCCAAGGGAGCAAGCAGCGCTGCTGTTTACTTGGGGCCAGATCGAGTAAGATGGCGCACCATGGCGTGTGGCGCCCTATTTTGCTTCCAAGAGCAGTACTGTTTATTTGAAAGGAGATGTACTCGTCTACTGCCTAGTAAACAGTACTGCCTAGTACTTTTTATTTTGCTTCCAAGAGCAGTACTGTTTATTTTGCTTCCATGGCATGTGGCGGCCTATTTTGAATGATTGTCATGTACTGTGATGTAGTGAGCTGTAGGAGTGAAATGAAATTTTATCTGCTGTTGTATGTGTTATTTTCCTGTAATGTGTTGTGTACATTTTACTTGAACATTAAATTCTCCAGAAAATGTTCTTACTGGACCTGATAGTGGCCACGACCCAAATATGCTTGTACTATTAAGATGCCATGGCCCAAAATAACCTGGGCTGAAAAGCTATTCAGAAGTACTATAAGCAGGCCTTGACTCAAATAGAAAATAGAAACAAAAAGGAAACGAACTATGTGGAAAGGTAAGGGCCCATGATAGAAAAGGCCCAAAAACATCAAGGAAAAAAATCATAAATTGGCTGAATTGTTGGGCCTAGCCCATGTAAAACACCCAGTCGGACCGGGCTGAATCTTGTGAGTGACCTTTTCAATTGGTCGCAATTTAGCCACGTCAGATTGCCACGTCAGATCCGACGTGGCCTGGGTAGACAGCCAGTGACCAAAACAAAAGGTCATGGGTTCAACGACCTTCTGTTTTGGTCGTAAACGTCTACGACCTTCTCACAGAGAAGGTCGTTAATTTCAGTTTACGACTGCCAGCTTTTGACCATCTGTTTTTGGTCCCAAAAAAAGGTCGCAAATGAAAATCAATGACCTTTCAGGGACCAATAGTGAGGGTCACAAGTTGACATATTTCTTGTAGTGTGCCCAGTATGTCTTAACACGGGCAAGAGCCATCCGCGCACCCTCTATGCACGCTGACCTCTTTGCAGCGTCAATATGCGGCACAGCACCAAGAAATCGTTGCACTAAACCAAAATAACTATTCGGCCTTGGTCCTTCCGGCCAAAGATGATCCACGACAGACCTCATGGCAAGCCCGGACAACCTATGGAGCTCAGCCCACTCAGCCATTTGCTCATTTAACAGCAGCGGACGCGTTGGAGCATTGGACTGCGACCAGAACAACTTTTCCACTTCATGATCTTTTTGATCTTTGAAAAACTCAGTTGCATCAGCAGCACACACTGCCAAGTCCAAGTACGTGTCTGCAGCACTCCATAATTGATCCAGAGGGGCATACTTCGGATCTCCGAACTTCGTCCGCAACAAAAAGGGCTTCCCAGCCGTGATATCTCCGGCTTGACGAAGCTCCTCCTTCGCCGCTTTGATTTCAGAGCGGGTCTCCTTGGCTGCTACCATGGCTTTCTTCAGGCCCGCCGCTTTCGCTTGGCTTTCCTTTTCAAGAAGCTCATACCGGTCGGCGGCATCCTTCAGCTCAACAGCCATCTTGGCTATTTTATCTTCGCTCTGGCGATGAGCAGCCTGTTCGGCTCTTAATTCTTCGACCACCTTAAGGGCGGCCGCATCACTTCTCCTGGCTTGTTCCTTGGCTCGGGCAAGCTCCGCCCGAAGGGTCTCCATGGCGGCAGCTCCATCTCCAGTCACAGCATATTATAGATACTAGCATCATGCTCCTCTTAAATATCTGTTAACCACCGGAGAATACATACCCTATGCCTCGTCAAGCCGCTTGTTTACAAGCATGATGTCGGCATCTGCCGCATCAAGTTGCCGCTTCAGTTCGGCAAACTCACCAGTCCGGCTAGCCACCGGACCCTCAGCCGCCTGCACATGAAAACAACATGATCATCACCTGGGACTATGATCCTCTGTTTTCCACCTTTAGGATGGCAACCAGAGTCTCAGGGGCTACTATCTGTATAGGGCACACCTAGTGTGTGCGGTACCGTCAAAATATATATTACTTCGTGTACCTCAAAGCCTTTTAGCAGGCTCATAAAAGCTTCATGCAACCCACTTTTGGCGGATGAAATCCTCTCAACCACCGTACCCATTAAAGTACGATGCGCCTCTGAGATAGCCGCTTGCTCCAGAAGACCCATCAGTACGTCCGGTTGTGCACCGGACAGTCCCAGACTCTTTCTGTTGCTCTCCATAGGAGCCGAATCCTCCGGACTTCGGGTGGCTGGAGGGTTACCTTCCGGCCTTGGCGGATCGGGAGAAATCCTCCGTGACGACACCTCAGGGTCGTCCGCCTCATGAGGCGGGGAGACAGGGGGAGGCGTTTCGCTCTCCATCATCTCCGAAAGAAGATCCCCCGAAGACGAACTCTGTCGAGAAGGGCTACGATCCGAACTGCAAGACATACGTCTCAGTTATTGTCCTCGAAGATGAAGCAGGATATATTTACCAAAAGTACTCTAGTTCACTTACAGCTCGGTGGAGGGCTGATACCCTTGCGGGCACTGTGCGGTAAGGATGCCCTCCGGGGCAGGGCCCTCTGGTGAAGGTTTCTTCCCTCGTTTGGAAACTCTTGTTTCCATGTCTTCAGAGGCGGTCCTTTTCCTTCCTTGGGGAGAGGGAATTTCAGATTCTTCTCCCCGGTTATCCTCCTTCGCGGAGACACTAATTCCCCCGGTTTGGATGAGTAATGAGTGAGGCACGCTTTCAGCTTCTTTATTCCTTCCTTTATCTTCCCCTAATGGCGCTTGATAAGGTGCGAGCTCAAGCATCCCGGCCAGTACAGGATCTGGTGAGCCCTCGGGAAGGGGGGCCGAACACCTGATCATCTTCGCCTTTCTTATCCTGTCCTGGTCAAAGAGCGATTTTTCAGAATGATGTTGTGACAAATTAAAAGACAGTGTGTTCGGCTGTAGAATTAGTTACGTGGGTATCTGGACGATTGCAGTTTAGACCCGCATCCTCGGTGGTGTCCGGACACTTTATTCGTGATCCGAAGAACAATCCATACATCTCAACGAGCGTCACGCCGAAGAATTGCTGAATAGTTCGCGGTCCTTCCGGGATGAACTCCCACAAACGGAGAGGTCGACGTTGGCATGGCAGGACCCGACAAACCAGCATGACTTGCATTACCTTGACAAGGCCAACATCTCTCTTGAGGATATCTCGGATGCGACTCTGCAATGTCGGCACGTCATTAACTGGCCCCCAGTCTAGCCCCTTGTTGACCCATGACGCCAGTTGTGGCGGGGGGCCCGAACGGAAGGCGGGGGCGGCTGCCCACTTAGTACTTCGGGGAACCGTGATGTAAAACCACTCCCGCTGCCATAAGTTGGACGTCTCCGGGAAGGAACCCTTTGGCCATGGAGCATCGGCGCCTTTGCTTATTATGGCACCTCCGCATTCTGCGTGTCGCCCATCGATCATCTTCGGCTTCACATTGAAGGTCTTGAGCCATAAGCCGAAGTATGGGGTGATGCGGAGGAAGGCCTCACACACGACGATGAACGACGAGATGTGAAGGATGGAATCCGGAGCCAGATCATGGAAATCGAGCCCGTAGTAGAACATAAGCCCTCTAACAAAGGGATCAAGACTAAAACCTAGCCCTCGGAGGAAGTGGGAAACAAATACGACGCTCTCGTTGGGTTTGGGAGTAGGGATGACCTGCCTTGGAGCAGGCAGCCTGTGCGAGATTTCGGCGGTCAGATACCTGGCTTCTCTTAGCTTATTGATGTCCTCCTCTGTGACAGAGGAGGCTATCCACCGGCCTTGAAAGTTGGATCTGGACATGATTGAAGGTCCGAAGCGCTTAGCCGGAGCCTCGGGTGTTGGAATTTGAGGTGGGGGAAGGGAAGGATCGAGCGCGAGAAGAAAAGGACAGGCCTTGGCCCCTTTATAAAGAGGGTGAATATCAAGCGTCCTCCGCGTGACCGTTTGGAACTTGCCTAAAATCGAGGAGTCATACCCACAGGCACGATTGGGTTACCCACACCCGTATTGATGAGAATCCCGTGATAAAAGGAACACGATCTCTGCTTCGACAAGACGTGCCAATAAAATCGCCTCGTAATACGTGCAGTGGCAGGCTGGGAAGAACGGTTCGTCATGACCAGACCACGGCAGAACGTCACACTATGAAAAGTTGTCAGCAGATTAGATTTGTGGGAATATTATACTCTCTACGGTGGTATGTGGAATTTGTTTTGCAGAGCCGGACACGATCCTAGTGTTCAAAATCTTCTATGGAGTATTCGGAGGAGGAACCCGCCTTCCAATGCCGAAGACAATCTGCGCGCCGGACTCATCGTCATTGAAGCCTAGTTCAGGGGCTACTGAGGGAGTCCTGGACTAGGGGGTCCTCGGACAGCCGGACTATATACTTTGGCCGGACTATTGGACTATGAAGATACAAGATGGAAGACTTCGTCCCGTGTCCGGGTGGGACTCTCCTTGGCGTGGAAGGCAAGCTTGGCAATTCGGATCTGTAGATCTCCTCCCTTGTAACCGACTCTGTGTAACCCTAGCCCCCTCCAGTGTCTATATAAACCGGAGGGTTTAGTCCGTAGGACAAGAACAATCATAACCATAGGCTAGCTTCTAGGGTTTAGCCCCTACGATCTCGTGGTAGATCAACGCTTGTAATACTCATATCATCAAGATCAATCAAGCAGGAAGTAGGGTATTACCTCCATCGAGAGGGCCCGAACCTGGGTAAACATTGTGTCCCCCGCCTCCTGTTACCATCCGCCTTAGACGCACAGTTCGGGACCCCCTACCCGAGATCCGCCGGTTTTGACACCGACACTCGCGCCGGAGGCGTTGTGTGCCACCGTGAAGACAAACGCACTGCATGACCACTGGTCTAAGTCTGCAAGCTGATACAACTCATGCATCTCTGGTACTATGCACATGTGCCTCTACAGAATTAGTAGACATGCCTCAAGTAACCGCGCGTCCATGCCTGTAAAAGAGGCTTCATTCACATCGGTGTGTCTCGACACTTGACACCCATGCCTCTAGACTCTTCACGACCGTGCCTCAACATGATTCCCGCCCGAGTGTTTGTATGATAAAGTTTTTGCTTACTTGAAAGGTGACATTTGATAGTGTTGGAAGCCCCCACCCATAATTACCCCATAAATCTCCATTTCCCGGAATATAATGGGAACGAAAAGGGAAACAAAAAGGAAACTTGGAACCAACGACGCGGTTGCCCGGTATTTTCTGTCTGTTATCGCGCGGAAAGAAAAAGCAGAAAATTGAAGTACTTGGAGGGTTAAACTGCAAAACGCACAAAATCACAAACAGGAAAGGAGGAACCGGGAACCAACCGCATTGGCTGGTTTTTCCTTGCGGGAGCGCCCCATGATGACCCACAAGTATAGGGGATCTATCGTAGTCCT
The DNA here is from genome assembly GCF_002575655.3 of Aegilops tauschii subsp. strangulata. Taxonomy (NCBI): domain Eukaryota; kingdom Viridiplantae; phylum Streptophyta; class Magnoliopsida; order Poales; family Poaceae; genus Aegilops; species Aegilops tauschii. Next base: position 516,930,432 of record NC_053038.3, on the reverse strand, counting down.
TACGATAAGTAAGAGTGTCGAACCCAACGAGGAGCAGAAGGAAATGATAAGCAGTTTTCAGCAAGGTATTCTCTGCAAGCACTGAAATTATAGGTAACATATAGTTTTGTGATAAGATAATTTGTAACGAGCAACAAGTAACAAAAGTAAATAAAGTGCAGCAAGGTGGCCCAATCCTTTTTGTAGCAAAGGACAAGCCTGGACAAACTCTTATATAAAGAAAAGCGCTCTCGAGGACACATGGGAATTATCGTCAAGCTAGTTTTCATCACGTTCATATGATCCGCGTTCGGTACTTTGATAATTTGATATGTGGGTGGACCGGTGCTTGGGTGCTGTCCTTACTTGGACAAGCATCCCACTTATGATTAACTCCTATTGCAAGCATCCGCAACTACAAAAGAAGTATTATGGTAAACCTAACCATAGCATGAAACATATGGATCCAAATCAGCCCCTTACGAAGCAACACATAAACTAGGGTTTAAGCTTCTGTCACTCTAGCAACCCATCATCTACTTATTACTTCCCAATGCCTTCCTCTAGGCCCAAATAATGGTGAAGTGTCATGTAGTCGACGTTCACATAACACCACTAGAGGAGAGACAACATACATCTCATCAAAATATCGAACGAATACCAAATTCACATGACTACTAATAGCAAGACTTCTCCCATGTCCTCAGGAACAAACGTAACTACTCACAAAGCATATTCATGTTCATAATCGGAGGAGTACTAATATGCATATAGGATCTGAACATATGATCTTCCACCAAATAAACCAACTAGCATCAACTACAAGGACTAATCAACACTACTAGCAACCTACAAGTACCAATCTCAGACTTGGAGACAAGAATTGGATACAAGAGATGAACTAGGGTTTGAGAGGAGATGGTGCTGGTGAAGATGTTGATGGAGATTGGCCCTCTCCCGATGAGAGGAGCATTGGTGATGACGATGGCAATGATTTCCCCTCCCGGGGGAAGTGTCCTCGGCAGAACAGCTCCGCCAGAGCCCTAGATTGGTTCCGCCAAGGTTCCGCCTCGTGGCGGCGGAGTCTCGTCCCGAAAGCTTGCTTATGATTTTTCTTCGGACGAAAGACTTCATATCGTAGAAGATGGGCACCGGTGGGCCAACAGGGGGCCCACGAGGCAGGGGGCGCGCCCAGGGGGGTAGGGCGCGCCCCCCACCCTCGTGGCCAGGGTGTGGGCCCCCTCTGGTATTTCTTCCGCTCAATATTTTTTATTATTTCCAAAAATAACTTCCGTGGAGTTTCAGGACTTTTGGAGTTGTGCAGAATAGGTCTCTAATATTTGCTCCTTTTCCAGCCCAGAATTCCAGCTGCCGGCATTCTCCCTCTTTATGTAAACCTTGTAAAATAAGAGAGAATAGGCATAAGTATTGTGACTTAATGTGTAATAACAGCCCATAATGCAATAAATATCAATATAAAAGCATGATGCAAAATGGACGTATCAACTCCCCCAAGCTTAGACCTCGCTTGTCCTCAAGCGGAAGCCGATAAGGATAAATAAGACCACATGTTTGAGCTAGAGGTGTTGATAAAATAAAATACGGGCATGAGGGCATCATGATCATTCTTATAACAGCAACATATATGGATATTGTAATATGATTTCTTATGCTCAAGTAATAATCTATTCACAATGTCAAGTATGAATCAGAAACTTTATTGAGAACTAACAAACTATAATCCCAGTCATTGAAGCAATTGCAATTTATCATAACAACGGAAAGAGTCTATGTAAGAGCTTTTCAGCAAGTCCACATACTCAACTATCATTTAGTCTTTCACAATTGCTAACACTCAGCAATACTTGTGGTTACGGAGTTTTAATCGGACACAGAGAAAGATAGGGCTTATAGTTTCGCCTCCCAACCATTTACCTCAAGGGTAATGTCAACAATAATAGTTCATGCTAACTTAAATCCAATTGGATATATATATCAGGATCTTTCCAACATACAATGCTTGCCAAAGGATAAAATGTAAAAAGGAAAGGTGAAGATCACCATGACTCTTGCATAAGGTTAAGAGATAAAAGTAAAAGATAGCCCCTTCGCAGAGGGAAGCAGAGGTTGCCATGCGCTTTTAGGGTTGGATGCACAAAATCTTAATGCGAAAGAACGTCACTTTATATTGCCACTTGTGATATGGACCTTTATTATGCAGTCCGTCGCTTTTATTTCTTCCACATCACAAGATCGTATAAAGCTTATTTTCTCCCACACTAATAAGTCGTACATATTTAGAGAGCAATTTTTATTGCTTGCACCGATGACAACTTACTTGAAGGATCTTACTCAATCCATAGGTAGATATGGTGGACTCTCATGGCAAACTGGGTTTAAGGGTATTTGGAAGCACAAGTAGTATCTCTACTTGGTGCAAAGAATTTGGCTAGCATGAGGGGGAAAGGCAAGCTCAACATGTTGGATGATCCATGACAATATACTTTATCTCAGATATAAGAAAACATAACCCATTACGTTGTCTTCCTTGTCCAACATCAACTCTTTAGCATGTCATATTTTAATGAGTGCTCACAATCATAAAAGATGTCCAAGATAGTATATTTATATGTGAAACCTCTCTTTCTTTATTACTTCCTATTAATTGCAACGATGACCAAAGCTATGTTTGTCAACTCTCAACAACTTTTAATCATCATACTCTTTTTATGTGAAGTCATTACTCTCCATAAGATCAATATGATCTCTTTGTTTCTTTTTATTCTTTCTTTTTTTCTTTTTTTCCCTCAAGATCATAGTAAAATAATCAAGCCCTTAACTCAACACTAATCTTTATTATATAGCTCACTGACTCGATTACATAAAGGGATCATAAAGCAAAACTCAAAACTAAATCATACCAAAAACTTTATTCTACTAGATCAAGATATTACTAAAAGGATCGTACTAAGAAAAAAAGGTAAAGATAAAGATGTGATGGTGATATGATACGTCTCCGTCGTATCTATAATTTTTTATTGTTCCATGCCAATATTATTCAACTTTCATATACTTTTTGGCAACTTTTTATACTATTTTTGGGACTAACATATTGATCCAGTGCCAGTTCCTGTTTGTTGCATGTTTTATGTTTCGCAGAAACCCCATATCAAACGGAATCCAAACGGGCGGAGCTTATTTTTGCAATATTTGGAAAATCTGGGGGAAAGATCAACGCGAGACGGTGCCCGAGGTGGCCACGAGGCAGGGGGGCGCGCCTGCCCCCTAGGTGCGCCCTTGACCCTCGTGGGCCACCCGTAAGGCGGTTGATGCCCTTCTTCGGCCGCAAGAAAGCTAATTTTTGGTAAAAAAATCACGGCGAAGGTTTCAGTCCAATCGGAGTTACGGATCTCCATATATATATATGAAACGGTGAAAGGGCAGCAGAAGAGAACACAAAAACAGAGAGAGACAGAGAGACAGCTCCAATCTCAAAGGGGCTCTCGCCCCTCCCACGCCATGGAGGCCAAGGACCAGAGGGGAAACCCTTCTCCCATCTAGGGAGGAGGTCAAGGAAGAAGAAGACGAAGGGCCCCCCTCTCCCCTTCTCTTCCGATGGCGCCGGAACGCCGCCATGGCCATCATCATCACCGCAATCTTCACCAACAACTTCACCGCCATCATCACCAACTCTTCCCCCCTCTATGCAGCGGTGTAACCTCTCTCTTACCCGCTGTAATCTCTACATAAACATGGTGCTCAACGCTATATATTATTTCCCAATGATGTATGGCTATCCTATGATGTTTGAGTAGATCCGTTTTGTCCTATGGGCTATTTGATGATCAAGATTGGTTTGAGTTGCATGTTTTATTATTGGTGCTGTCCTATGGTGCTCTCCGTGTCGCGCAAGCGTGAGGGATTCCCGCTGTAGGGTTTGCAATATGTTCATGATTTGCTTATGGTGGGTGGCGTGAGTGACAGAAGCACAGACCCGAGTAAGTAGGTTGTTTGCATATGGGATAAAGGGGACTTGATGCTTTAATGCTATGGTTGGGTTTTAACTTAATGATCTTTAGTAGTTGCGGATGCTTGCTAGAGTTCCAATCATAAGTGCATATGATCCAAGTAGAGAAAGTATGTTAGCTTATGCCTCTCCCTCAAATAAAATTGCAATAATGATTACCAGTCTAGTTATCGGTTGCCTAGGGACAAATAACTTTCTCGTAACAAAAAGCTCTTTACTAAAACTAATTTAGTTGTGTCTTCATCTAAACAGCCCCTACTTTTTATTTACGCGCTCTTTATATTCTTGCAAACCTATCCAAAATTACCTACAAAGTACTTCTAGTTTCATACTTGTTTTCGGTAAAGCGAACGTCAAGTGTGCGTAGAGTTGTATCGGTGGTCGATAGAACTTGAGGGAATATTTGTTCTACCTTTAGCTCCTCATTGGGTTCGACACTCTTACTTATCGAAAGAGGCTACAATTGATCCCCTATACTTGTGGGTTATCAAGACCTTTTTCTGGCGCCGTTGCCGGGGAGCAATAGCGTGGGGTGAATATTCTCGTGTGTGCTTGTTTGCTTTATCACTAAGTAATTTTTATTTGCTGTTCTTAGTTGTTCTTTATCTTTAGTTATGGATATGGGACATGAAATACCAAAAAAATTAGGTGTACTTGCTACTCATGGAGATGAGGAACTTCCTAAAACCCTCGATGCTCGTTATGTGACAGATATTATGTACTACTTTGATAATCCAGAGAAAACCCCATTCAATTTGGTAATGGGAGTAACGTTGGATCAACGTGAATACTTTAGGGATTATCGCTTGACACAAAAAGGGAAACTATTATGGGATCAAATTAATAAGTTGTATTGGTATGCTAGGCAACTATGCTTGAGATATGATTATACTTGTTGCTCTAGGATGAAGTCTCCACACCTTCCCTTTTCATGCGAATTTAATGATAATAAAACCTTAGCTTCTTATGCTAATGGTATATATGATTACTATGATGTGGAACAAATAGAAGAATTTGTTGCTTTTATGGGTGCTTATGAAATTGAATCTATGTTCAAAGAGTTTGAAGATTTTGATGATGCTGTTTATAGACCTGAAAATTTAGCTACCCTCAAATATTGCTATGAGAATTGTGAATACAATTCCGATATTAATGCACTTATTGAGAAAGTCTCCGCTGTCCAAGAAGAGACTAATATTTTGCAGGAATCTATGGAAGAAGAAGTTGATGAAACTGTTGTAGCGACCCGACCTCAAACGGTCAAGTCTCTGTGCTTCAGTGCATCCCTGCATCGGTAATGCTGACACAGACAGTACTCGAAGGATTTATAACAGAGTAGCAATCACACACTTATTACATCGAATGTCTCAAAAGAGAACTTATTACAATAAATATGGCTTAAGGCCATCTAATACGATAACAGCGGAAGGCTTGGAAGATAAAGTGAGTCCATCAACTCCAACGGCATAGCTGAGCTGCACGGCAACGACCTAACGAACCTTACTCCTCGTCTGAAAAGTCTGCAACATAAAACGTTGCAGCCCGAAAACGAGTCGCCACATGGAATATGCTAGCAATATAACACAGTAGAGCAAGACAGAATAATGCTATCACTACATGCATATTTGGCTGGTGGAAAGCTCTATGGTTATTGTTTTGCGAAAAGCCAATTTTTCCCTACAACAAAGGAATAAGTTTTATTTGAACTATCATGGTAGTTGAAACATCATTGAAAAGGTTCCTCCAACTCAATCCCAATTAAAAGTAATTATCAACCCAATTATTAATTTAGAGTGATGAGATACTTAGGATAATCCAAGTACTAGATACTCAAGATGTCCATAACCGGGGACACGGCTAACCATGATTAGATTGTACACTCTGCAGAGGTTTGCGCACTTTTCCCCACAAGACTCGATCTCCTCCGTTGGATTTCTCGCATTACATGGTGTTTGAGAAACGGATGACCGAGACACAGTCTTTCAGAAACATTAACTCCCTACTCCGGGCAGACCATACCAAACCTACATCCCTCTACCTGCTGATCCACCTCTTCAAGAGCTCATGCAACTTACTCAACTATGCTAGAGCCCATAATAGCTTGTGGCTGCACACGGAAGTTTCTAGCATGGAATATCTCAGTTCCCTTTGAGCCTGGGTGGCGGACCTTAGGATTATCACACGGGTACTCCGGGATATCCTAGGACAACACTGGATTCTCTAGGTGCCCGACAAGCAATCCACCCAGATGTGTATTAAAGTTGCCACCTTAAGTTGAACCATTAATTAACAATCTCACATCTGTCATGGATTCACTCACCCAAACCACGTCTACGACCATAGCATAGCAATATAAGCAATACGTAGAAGTAACTCCCAAGGGTTTGAATATAACAGACAATAGGTTCTACCTCATCAACTACTTCCCAATACCCACAAGTTAATCTCATCGTAATCATGCAATGTTTGAGTATTGGAACTAATGCATAAAAACTGGGTATGAAAAGAGTATGATCAATGTGTTACTTGCCTTGCTGACGATCCGCAAAACCTAGGGACTCGTAGTAACACGCTTCGCACTTCGGGAATTCTATCGCAAACAAACAATAGCATACATAAGCAATCAAGCAAAGATGCACGGGCAAAACTCAAATAAGAGGATCTAACCAGAAAGTTCAACTTAAGAACTCCGGTTTGCAAAAAGAATCAAATCAAACGGAGCAACGAAACTCAAACGGCGAATGAAACAAGATCCGTTTACTAATATGGACTAAAGTCAAATTTTACAGTACCAAAATCTTGTTCAAGTTGATTAAACAGAAAGAGGGTTTCGAGACGAAGATCTAGGCGCTTGAATCGCCTGATTCCGATAAACGAGCGAAAAGATAAACTGAAACGAAAATCGGATCAGAAATCGCGATCGAAAATAATCGCGGAAAATCCGAGAAAAGAAAACTGACGAACAGGCTAACGAACGAACGTTCGCTGTCTGCGGCTAACGAGTGAACATCGTTCGTTAAATCGAACGTACGGACGAACGTCCGCTAAATAAACTAAACCAGAAAAAAACGATCTATTCTAAAAAAACGAACCTAGGTTTTTCTAAAAAAACGGATCGGTTTTTCTCTCAAAACCGGCGGCGGCGAGGCGGCTACCTTGGCGTGGCTCCGGCGAGGTCCGGCGGGGTCCGGGTGGGGCTACGGGGTAGCGGGCGGTGCGGCGCGGCGGCGGGGAGGTGTGGCTGCGGCGCTAGGCGGCGGCAGCGTCGAAGGGCGGCGGCGCGACGCGGCTAGGCGGCGGGGTTGGCGGGGCGGCTCGGGTGGTGGTGTGGGGGCGGCGGTATAAAAGGAGGGGGGCTTGCTTGGGGGAGGGGGCAAGGCGGCAAGGGAGAGTCCCGGCCGGACTTGGCTTTGGTCGGCGGCGGCCTCCCGGTCTCCTGGAGGGAGACGAGGTGCGGGGAGGTGGGGCCGGCTCGGCTGGGCCTCGGCCCAGTCGGGCGCTCGAGATTTTTTTTAAATAATTTTGCCGAAACTAAAATAAATCCTAGAAAAATAAATAAAAATCTAAAAATACCAAAACAAATTTTCACCGTCTAAATAAAATATTTAGAACAAGATGAACATTTTCTTGGCCCTAAAATGCAACTTTGAAAACGTGCAATTTTTCTAATTCAAATAAAATAGCAATAAAATCAAATATTTGATTTTAATATTTTTCCTCCAATATTTCATTTATTTTAGAGAAGTCATATTATCTCATCTCATATATTTTAATATGAAATATTTTCGGAGAGAAAAATAATTAAAACCAATAATCCTCGTTTCAATATTTGATAAAACTCAAATATGAAAACAGGGAAATCCCCAACTCTCTCCGAGGGTCCTTGAGTTGCTTAGGATTTCGAGGATCGCAAAACGAAATGCATCAAAATATGATATGCATGAATGATCTATGTATAACATTCCAAATTGAAAATTTGGGATGTTACAAACCTACCCGCCTTAAGATGAATCTCGCCCTCGAGATTCGGGTTGGCTAGAAAATAGGTGCGGGTGGTCTTTGCGAAGATCATCCTCTCGTTCCCAGGTGGCTTCATCCTCGGTATGGTGGCTCCACGGAACTTTGCAAAACTTGATAACCTTGCTGCGGGTGACTCGGCTGGCAAATTCAAGAATCCTGACTGGCTTCTCCTCATAGGTCAGATCACTGTCCAACTGAATCGCCTCCAAGGGTACTGTATCTCTTAACGGTATATCGGCCATCTCAGCATGACACTTCTTCAGCTGTGAAACATGAAACACATCATGAACTCCTGACAGTCCTTCAGGTAACTCCAGACTTCTAGGCAACTTCTCCCATACGTTCCAAAACACGATACGGTCCTACAAATCTCGGGGCTAAATTTCCCTTGACTCCAAAACGTTTCACTCCTCGCAAGGGTGACACTCGCAGATATGCTCTGTCTCCAATTTCATAGGTTACCTCCTTGCGTTTCAAATCTGCATAACTCTTCTGCCTAGACTGAGCTACCTTCAGTCTATCTCGGATCAACTTAACTTTCTCTTCAGACTCCTTGATCAAGTCTGGTCCAAACAACTGTCGGTCTCCAACTTCATCCCACATCAACGGTGTTCTGCACCTTCTTCCATACAGGGCTTCGAACGGTGCCATCTTCAAACTGGCTTGGTAGCTATTGTTGTATGAGAACTCTGCGTAGGGAAAATTGTCATCCCAACTAGATCCATAATCTAGCGCACAGGCCCTCAACATATCTTCCAGAATCTGGTTGACTCTCTCGGTCTGTCCATCCATTATACGGGTGAAAAGCTGTACTGAACTCCAGCCTCGTCCCCAAAGTCTGGTGCAGCTGATGCCAAAACTTTGAAGTAAACTGTGTTCCTCTATCTGATATGATGGTCCCCCGAACTCCATGCAGACATACGATCCTAGTCATGTATATCTTGGCCAACTTCGCACTTGTATAGGTTGTTTTCACTGGGATAAAGTGAGCCACTTTGGTCAAGCGATCAACTACTACCCATATAGAATCATATCCTGATTTGGTCCTGGGCAATCCGGTGATGAAATCCATACCAAGTTTATCCCACTTCCATTCGGGTATCGGCATAGGCTGTAACAATCCTGCTGGCTTTTGATGCTCTGCCTTCACTCTCTGACATACATCACATACGGCTACATACTCGGCAATATCCTTCTTCATACCAGTCCACCAAAAACGTTCCTTCAAATCCAAATACATCTTGGTGTTTCCGGGGTGTATCGAGTATGGTGAGTCATGAGCCTCCTGAAGTATTAACTTCCTGATCTCTGTGTTATTGGGCACATAAACACGGTCCTCAAACCATAAGGTGTCATGCTCATCCTCACGAAAACCTTTGGCCTTTCCTTTGCTCATAATTTCTTTTATCTCGGCAATCTCCTTGTCATCCTTCTGAGCTTCCCGAATCTTTCCTAACAATGTAGACTGAACTTCCATTGTTGCAACAAAACCTCTAGGAACAATCTCCAATCGAAGTTCCCTGAGATCCTCCGCTAACTCCTTTGGCAATCCCGTGCTCACTAGGGTGTTAGCATAACTCTTCCGACTCAAGGCGTCTGCTACGACATTGGCCTTGCCTGGATGATAGTGAAGCTTCATGTCATAATCCTTTATAAGCTCCAACCATCTCCTCTGCCTAAGGTTCAGCTCCTTCTATGTGAAAATGTACTTCAAACTCTTATGATCCGTGTACACATCACAACGATTTCCAATAAGGTAATGTTTCCAAGTGTTGAGCGCATGCACTACTGCTGCTAACTCCAGATCATGCGTGCCATAATTTAATTCGTGCGGTTTTAGTTGTCGTGAGGCATACGAATCAACTCTTCCGTCCTGCATAAGCACACTTCCAAGTCCTAGGCGAGAGGCATCGCAATACACTTGGAAATCCTTGCGTATATCCAGCAGAATCAGCACTGGGGCTGTAGTCAAACGTTTCTTTAACTCCTGAAAGCTTGCCTCACATTCTTCCATCCATTTAAATTTGGTATCCTTCTTCAATAACTCCGTCATTGGCTTTGCAATCTTGGAAAAATTCTCAATGAATCTCCGATAGTATCCTGCGAGTCCAAGAAAACTGCGGATCTCGCTAACTGAAGTGGGTGCCAACCATTCAGTGACTGACTGAACCTTGGTGGGGTCTACCGCTATTCCTTCTCCTGATATAACATGTCCAAGGAATCTGACTTCCTTCAACCAAAACTCACATTTGCTAAACTTGGCATACAACTGATGTTCCCTGAGTTTCTCGAGAACTAAACGCAAATGCTATTCGTGCTCCTCCTCATTCTTCGAGTATACCATTATATCATCAATGAACACCACAACAAACTTATCCAAATATTCCATGAACACTTTGTTCATCATGCTCATGAAATAGGCAGGGGCGTTAGTCAGTCCAAATGACATGACCGTATACTCATACAACCCATACCGTGTGGTGAATGCTGTCTTTGGTATATCCTTCTCTCGAATGTTCAGCTGGTGATATCCTGATCGCAGATCGATCTTTGAAAACACCTTAGCTCCTTGCAGTTGGTCAAACAAATCATTGATCATCGGCAGTGGGTATTTGTTCTTGATCGTCACCTCATTTAACGCACGATAATTGACAACCATTCTTAGAGACTTATCCTTCTTCTCAACCAAAAGCACTGGGGCTCCCCATGGTGATGAACTCCGTCGAATGTAACCTTTCTCCAATAACTCCTTGATCTATTTCTTAATCTCCTCCAGATCATTTGCGGGCATCCGGTAGGGTCTCTTTGATATTGGCCCTGTACCTGGCAATAGCTCTATCAAAAATTTGATGTCATGATCCGGTGGCATGCCTGGTAACTCATCTGGAAAAACATCCGGGTAATCCTTCACTACAGGCACTTCCTCCTGAACAACTCCCGTGAGGGTATTTACTTGGCTCCTCCTAGGCGCATGCCTAGATACATACTTAATCCTTTTTCCCTCCGGGTGGTGAGATAAATCGACTTACTAGCACAGTCAATGCTTCCTCCATACTTTGACATCCATTCCATGCCTAATATCACATCCAATCCTTGTGACTCCAAAATTATTAGGTCTAACGGGAAAACATGGCTACCAATGGTTAGGGGTATCTGGTCGCACCATCGACTAGCCATATACTCTGCTCCAGGCGAACTCACTAACAGAGGAGTCCTAAGGGTTTGGGTTGGTAGTTTAAACTTATCCATGAATCCCCTTGATATGTATGAATGCGATGCACCAGTATCAAAAAGAACAAGGGCGGTAGAAGACTTAACCAAAAACTTACCAATAACCGCGTCTGGCTGCTCTTCAACCTCCTCCACGTTAACGTGGTTCACTTGTCCTTTGTTGAATGGATTGGGCTTCTTCCCAGCGCTCCCATTGTCGTTTCCATTCTTCGCTTCAGGGCACTCCGTGGCATAGTGTCCATTCTTCCCGCACTTAAAGCAAGTAATGTGACTTAGATCTCTCTTGGCGGGTGTGGCTGGATTGGAGCGGTTCTGATTGTTGCTTGCTCCATTCCCATTCCCATTCCTTGGGCCAGTATGATTATGGGTACTTCCTCCATTGTGGGTGTGGCCTCCATGGTTATGAACAAGTCCTCCCGAGTTCGGGGTTAGGCGAGGTTTCTGCTGAGCTCCTGAGTTATACCTCCCTTGCCCATACTTCCTCTTACGGTTCTCAATCTGCTGCTGCTTCCCTTCAATCATAAGAGCCTTATCTACCAACTCATGGTAGTTGTTGAATGTTGCCACCATCAACTGCATGCTCATCTCATCATTCAGCCCTTCCATAAACTTCTCCTGCTTTGCGGCATCTGTGGCCACATCATCACGGGCATAGCGAGATAACTTGCTAAACTCATCCACGTACTGAGCCACAGTACGGTTCCCCTGGCGTAAGTTGCGAAACTCACGCTTCTTCATGCTCATAGCTCCATTTGAGACATGGGCTGTGCGAAAAGCTTGCTGAAACTGATCCCAAGTGACGTTGGCTATGGGGAAAGTGGCCGTATAATTCTCCCACCATGAGGCTGCTGGTCCATCCAATTGATGTGCGGCAAAGTGCACCTTCTTAGCATCTGTGCAACCTGCGGTGGTCAATTCCCTTCCAATACAGTGTAGCCAATCATCAGCAACTATAGGCTCGGTGCTACTGGAAAACACCGGCGGCTGCAACCTCAGAAAGAGAGCTAAATTGTCAACTGGAGGCGGATTTTTGTTGTTGTTGTTGCCTTGGTTCTGGACTAACAATTGCATCAAGGCATTCTGTTGCTGGATCAACTGAGTGAGCTCCGGCGGGAAGGCAAATCCGGTGTCACGTCTCGGAGGCATCTGGTTGGTTTAGAGGGGGAGATTAGAATAGAAAAGGGGTCTAGTGAGAAAGCACTACCCATATGCACATGAGACAAACACAATCATTTCACTCAATCAATCAAGCAAGGGCATACAAACGGTCTAGAACTATCGTTGAAAAGTTCTCAACTACTACTATATACATGGGGAAATACTACTAATTATTTGGTGGTCATCTAAAAAATTTGATTGGTAGAAGACTCCATAATGTCTGCTCCAGCTTCGTCTTCAAAGTCATCTTCACTGGGGTCGGAGTCGGTGTCGTCGATGATGATGTAGTTCTCTGGGCAAGTGGAATCGTCATCCTCTCCTCCTGGTGCGGGGTCTCCCATGAATACTCCGATCTTCTTTACCAGGTCGTCATTCTTCTCCAATAGCGTTGCAATTTCCTCCTCATATCCATTGCGTGTAGACTTGAGTTCTTCTTCCAGCTCGATGATCCTTGTCTTCGCCTTCTTCAAATCTATCATGTCTGCGCACATCTGATTCTCCTGGCGTCGAATGTGCTGGTTTAACTCCTGGATGAAAGCTGCAATGGATCTGTCCTTCTTGGTGCTGATCATCTCCCATTGCTCATCTCGGCGCCCACATATCTGGTAGATAGTATCTTTGAGATCCTTTTGGTAAACTTCTCCAACGCATCCCATGGTGATGTGAGCTGCCATAAATTCTATGGGCTTAGCAGTTGGCGAGAATGTCCTTCCTGGAACTTGAACTTGAATCATCCAGCGCTCCTCTTCTAGTAAGGTGGCGTTGTACGTCCCGGTGAAGCTTGGTATTCCGATGTTCAAGTACCTAGTGACTTCCTTCAAGTGGCGTCCAAAGGGTGTGTCTTCATCCGGTTGTCCAAACTTGTCCTTCAAATCCGCCATCCTAAAGAGTAGAAAATGGGGAGGAGTCAGAAATGAGTAGAGAAGAGTGACCTATGGCTTATCTTAGTGGTCGTGTCCTACACTCAGCGTGTGCTCTGATACCATCTTGTAGCGACCCGACCTCAAACGGTCAAGTCTCTGTGCTTCAGTGTCATCCCTGGATCGGTAATGCTGACACACAGAGTACTCGAAGGATTTATAACAGAGTAGAAATCACACACTTATTACATCGAATGTCTCAAAAGAGAACTTATTACAATAAATATGGCTTAAGGCCATCGAATGTCTCAAAAGAGAGCTGCACGGCAATGACCTAACGAACGTTACTCCTCGTCTGAAAAGTCTGCAACATAATACGTTGCAGCCCGAAAACGGGTCAGCACATGGAATATGCTGGCAATATAACACAGTATAGAAAGAACAGAATAATGCTATCACTACATGCATATTTGGCAGGTGGAAAGCTCTATGGTTATTGTTTTGCGAAAAGCCAATTTTTCCCTACAACAAAGGAATAAGTTTTATTTTAACTATCATGGTAGTTGAAACATCATTGAGAAGGTTCCTCCAACTCAATCCCAATTCAAAGTAATTATCAACCCAACAATATTAATTTAGAGTGATGAGATACTTAGGATAATCCAAGTACTAGATACTCAAGATGTCCATAACCGGGGACACGGCTAACCATGATTAGATTGTACACTCTGCAGAGGTTTGCGCACTTTTCCCCACAAGACTCGATCTCCTCCGTTGGATTTCTCGCACTACATGGTGTTTGAGAAACGGATGACCGAGACACAGTCTTTCAGAGACATTAACTCCCTACTCCGGGCAGACCATACCAAACCTACATCCCTCTACCTGCTGATCCACCTCTTCAAGAGCTCATGCAACTTACTCAACTATGCTAGAGCCCATAATAGCTTGTGGCTGCACACGGAAGTTTCTAGCATGAAATATCTCAGTTCCCTTTGAGCCTGGGTGCCGGACCTTAGGATTATCACACGGGTACTCCGGGATATCCTAGGACAACACTGGATTCTCCAGGTGCCCGACAAGCAATCCACCCAGATGTGTATTAAAGTTGCCACCTTAAGTTGAACCATTAATTAACAATCTCACATCTATCATGGATTCACTCACCCAAACCACGTCTACGTGCATAGCATAGCAATATAAGCAATACGTAGAAGTAACTCCCAAGGGTTTGAATATAACAGGCAATAGGTTCTACCTCATCAACTACTTCCCAATACCCACAAGTTAATCTCATCCTAATCATGCAATGTTTGAGGATTGGAACTAATGCATAAAATCTGGGTATGAAAAGAGTATGATCAATGTGTTACTTGCCTTGCTGACGATCCGCAAAACCTAGGGACTCGTAGTAACACGCTTCGCACTCCGGGAATTCTATCGCAAACAAATAATAGCATACATAAGCAATTAAGCAAAGATGCATGGGCAAAACTCAAATAAGAGGATCTAACCAGAAAGTTCAACTTAAGAACTCCAGTTTGAAAAAAGAATCAAATCAAACGGAGCAACGAAACTCAAACGGCGAAAGAAACAAGATCCGTTTACTAATCTGGACTAAAGTCAAATTTTACAGTACCAAAATCTTGTTCAAGTTGATTAAACAGAAAGAGGGTTTCGAGACGAAGATCTAGGCGCTTGAATCGCCTGATTCCGATAAACGAGCGAAAAGATAAACTGAAACGAAAATCGGATCAGAAATCACGATCGAAAATAATCGCGGAAAATCCGAGAAAAAGAAAACTGACGAACAGGCTAACGAACGAACGTTCACTGTCTGCGGCTAACGTGTGAACATCGTTCGTTAAAACGAATGTACGGACGAACGTCCGCTAAATAAACTAAACCAGAAAAAAAACCGATCTATTCTAAAAAAACGAACCTAGTTTTTTCTAAAAAAAGGATTTGTTTTTCTCTCAAAACCGGCGGCGGCGAGGCGGCTACCTTGGCGGGGCTCCGGCGAGGTCCGACGGGGTTCGGGTGGGGCTGCGGGGCGGCGGGCAGTGCGGCGCGGCGGCGGGGAGGCGTGGCTGCGGCGCTAGGCGGCGGCGGCGGCGGCGAAGGGCGGCGGCGTGGCCCCGCTAGGCGGCGGGGTTGGCGGGGCGGCTCGGGTGGTGGTGTGGGGGTGCGGGGGCGGTGGTATAAAAGGAGGGGGGGCTTGCTTGGGGGAGGGGGCAAGGCGGCGCGGGAGAGTCCCGGCCAGACTCGGCTTCGGGCGGCGGCGGCCTCCCGGTCTCCTCGGAGGCGCAGGGAGGTGGGCTGGCTCGGCTGGGCTTCGGCCCAGTCGGTCGATGGAGATTTTTTTTTTAAATAATTTCGCCGAAACTAAAATAAATCCTAGAAAAATAATTAAAAATCTAAAAATACCAAAACAAATGTTCACCGTCTAAATAAAATATTTAGAACAAGATGAACATTTTCTCGGCCCTAAAATGCAACTTTGAAAAACGTGCAATTTTTCTAATTCAAATAAAATAGCAATAAAATCCGAATAAAATCAAATATTTGATTTTAATATTTTTCCTCCAATATTTCATTTATTTTGGAGAAGTCGTATTATCTCCTCGCATATATTTTAATATGAAATATTTTTGGAGAGAAAAATAATTAAAACCAATAATCCTCATTTCAATATTTGATAAAACTCAAATATGAAAACCGGGAAATCCCCAACTCTCTCCGAGGGTCCTTGAGTTGCTTAGGATTTCGAGGATCGCGAAACGAAATGCATCAAAATCGAAACGAAATGCATCAAAATATGATATGCATGAATGATCTATGTATAACATTCCAAATTGAAATTTGGGATGTTACAACTGTGAGCTCATTGGATGAAAAAGATGAGGAGGAGAGCGAAGAACAAAAGGAGGAAGAGCGGATGATCACCCGTGCCCACCTTCTAATGAGAGTAACTCTTCAACTCATACATTGTTTAATGTCCCTTCGTGCTTATCGAAGGATGATTGCTATGATGACTACTATGATCCCGTTGATTCTTTTGAAATATCCCTTTTTGATGATGCCTGCTATGCTTATGGCCAAGATGACAATATGAATTATGCTTATGGAGATGAACTTGCTATAGTTCCTTATGTTAAACATGAAATTGTTGCTATAGCACCCATGCATGATAGCCCTATTATCTTTTTGAATTCTCCCAACTACACTATATCGGAGAAGTTTGCACTTATTAAGGATTATATTGATGGGTTGCGTTTTACTATTACACATGATGATTTTCATAGATATAATATGCATGTGCTTGCTGCTCCTACTTGCAATTATTATGAGAGGGGAACTACATCTCCGCCCCTTTATGTTTCCAACACGATAAAATTGCAAGAAACTGCTTATACTATGCATTGGCCTTTACTATGTGTGCATGAATTGTTCTTTTATGAAATCCCGATGCATAGGAAGAGAGTTAGACTTCATCATTGCTTGATATATGTTACCTTGTGCTCAGTACTAAATTAAAAATCATTGTTAATTAAAATTGGCTTTGATATACCTTGGGATCCGGGTGGATTCACTACTTGAGCACTATATGCCTAGCTTAATGGCTTTAAAGAAAGCGCTGCCAGGGAGACAACCCGGAAGTTTTAGAGAGTCATTTATTTCTATTGAGTGCTTTCATATAGTTTAAAAACAAAGAAATAAAGAGGGGAACCCTAAATCCTTTTCAAAAAGAAAAGCGAAAGTGAGAAAGACGAGCATTGTTGAAGTGGGAGCTAGCCTTGAACTTTGTTCATGCTCACGGAAACTTTGTGAATCTTGATTACAGAAACTTTTCAATAAAAATAATTATCCCCTTGTACAATTCCATTGTATTATAAAAATAATGTGCCAAGGTTTGCCTTTAGGATGTTTACAATGCTTGTTGGTTTGTGCGGTGCAGGACAGAAACTTTGGCTGTAGTACGCGATTTTTAATTTTTTACTGGGACGACAAATGATTCTGATTCTTTTTGCACTATCTTTCTATACAAATTTTTTATTTTTCCTAATTGTGGCAGAAGTTTTGAAGTATCAGAAGTATGGTGAATGTTCAGATTATTACAGACTGTTCTGTTTTAGACAGATTCTGTTTTTGATGCATAGTTTGCTTGTTTTGATGAAACTATCAATTTATATCAATGGATTAAGCCATGAAAAAGTTATAATACAGTAGACACAATTCCAAAACAAAATATGAATTGGTTTGCAACAGTACTTAGAGTAGTGATTTGCTTTATTATACTAACGGATCTTACCGAGTTTTCTGTTGAAGTTTTGTGTGGATGAAGTGTTCGATGATCGAGGAGGTCTCGATGTGAGAAGAAGGAAGAGAGGCAAGAGCTCAAGCTTGGGGATGCCCAAGGCACCCCAAGTAAATATTCAAGGAGACTCAAGCATCTAAGCTTGGGGATGCCCCGGAAGGCATCCCCTCTTTCTTCAACAAGTATCGGTATGTTTTCGGATTCGTTTCATTCATGCGATATGTGCAATCTTGGAGCGTCTTTTGCATTTAGTTTTCATTTTTCTTTTATGCACCATGCTGGTATGAGATAGTCCTTGGTTTATTTATAGAATGCTTCATGTGCTTCACTTATATCATTTGAAGTTTGGATTACCTGTTTCTCTTCACTTAGACAACCGCCATTTGTAGAATGCTCTTTTGCTTCACTTATAATTGTTAGAGCGTGGGCATATCTTTTGTAGAAAGAATTAAACTCTCTTGCTTCACTTATATCTATTTAGAGAGATGACAGGAACTGGTCATTCAAATGGTTAGTCATAAAATCCTACTTAAAACTTGTAGATCACTGAATATGATATGTTTGATTCCTTGCAATAGTTTTGCGATATAAAGATGGTGATATTAGAGTCATGCTAGTGGGTAGTTGTGGATTAGTAGAAATACTTGTGTTGAGGTTTGTGATTCCCGTAGCATGCACGTATGGTGAACCGTTATGTGATGAAGTCGGAGCATGATTTATTTATTGATTGTCTTCCTTATGAGTGGCGGTCGGGGACGAGCGATGGTCTTTTCCTACCAATCTATCCCCCTAGGAGCATGCGCGTAGTACTTTGTTTCGATAACTAATAGAATTTTGCAATAAGTATGTGAGTTCTTTATGACTAATGCTGAGTCCATGGATTATACACACTCTCACCCTTCCACCATGGCTAGTCTCTCTAGTACCGCGCAACTTTCGCCGGTACCATAAACCCACCATATACCTTCCTCAAAACAGCCACCATACCTACCTATCATGGCATTTCCATAGCCATTCCGAGATATATTGCCATGCAACTTCCATCATCATCATATACATGACTTGAGCATTTATTGTCATATTGCTTTGCATGATCGTAAGATAGCTAGCATGATGTTTTCATGGCTTGTCCGTTTTTTGATGTCATTGCTACGCTAGATCATTGCACATCCCGGTACACCGCCGGAGGCATTCATATAGAGTCATATCTTTGTTCTAGATATCGAGTTGTAATATTGAGTTGTAAGTAAATAAAAGTGTGATGATCATCATTATTAGAGCATTGCCCCAGTGAGGAAAGGATGATGGAGTCTATGATTCCCCCACAAGTCGGGATGAGATTCCGGACTTTATGAAAAATAAAAGAGGCCAAAGAAGCCCAAATAAAAAAAGAGGCCAAAGAAGCCCAACAAAAAAATAAAAAAAAAAAAAAAAAAATAAAAAATGAGAGAAAAAGAGAGAAGGGGCAATGTTACTATCCTTTTACCACACTTGTGCTTCAGAGTAGCACCATGTTCTTCATAGAGAGAGTATCCTATGCTTTCACTTTCATATACTAGTGGGAATTTTCATTCAAGTTGGATGCACACCCACTTAGTTTCCAGTTTGAGCTTTCATACACTTATAGCTCTTAGTGCATCTGTTGCATGGCAATCACTACTCACTCACATTGATATCTATTAATGGGCATCTCCATAGCCCGTTGATACGCCTAGTTGATGTGAGACTTTCTCCTTTTTTGTCTTCTCCACATAACCCCCACCATCATATTCTATTCCACCTATAGTGCTATGTCCATGGCTCACGCTCATGTATTGCGTGAAAGTTGAAAAGGTTTGAGAACGTCAAAAGTATGAAACAATTGCTTGGCTTGTCATCAGGGTTGTGCATGATGTGAATATTTTGTGTGGTGAAGATGGAGCATAGCCAGACTATATGATTTTGTAGGGATAACATTCTTTGGCCATGTTATTTTGAAAAGACATGATTGCTTTATTAGTAGGCTTGAAGTATCATTGTTTTTTATGTAAAATGATAGACTATTGCTTTGAATCACTCGTGTCTTAATATTCATGCCATGATTAGATACATGATCAAGATTATGCTAGGTAGCATTCCACATCAAAAAATATCTTTTTTATCATTTACCTACTCGAGGACGAGCAGGAATTAAGCTTGGGGATGCTGATACGTCTCCGTCGTATCTATAATTTTTGATTGTTCCATGCCAATATTATTCAACTTTCATATACTTTTGGCAACTTTTTATACTATTTTTGGGACTAACATATTGATCCAGTGCCCAGTGCCAGTTCCTGTTTGTTGCATGTTTTATGTTTCGCATAAACCCCATATCAAACGGAATCCAAACGGGATAAAAACGGACGGAGATTATTTTTGGAATATTTGGAAAATCTGGGAGAAAGATCAACGCGAGACGGTGCCCGAGGTGGCCACGAGGCAGGGGCGCGCCTGCCCCCCTGGGCGCGCCCCTGACCCTCGTGGGCCACCCGTAAGGCGGTTGATGCCCTTCTTCGGCCGCAAGAAAGCTAATTTTTGGTAAAAAAATCACGGCGAAGGTTTCAGTCCAATCGGAGTTACGGATCTCCATATATATACGAAACAGTGAAAGGGCAGCGGAAGAGAACGCAGGAACAGAGAGAGACAGAGAGACAGATCCAATCTCGGAGGGGCTCTCGCCCCTCCCACGCCATGGAGGCCAAGGACCAGAGGGGAAACCCTTCTCCCATCTAGGGAGGAGGTCAAGGAAGAAGAATACGAAGGGGCCCCCTCTCCCCTTCTCTTCCGGTGGCGCCGGAACGCCGCCGTGGCCATCATCATCACGTCAATCTTCACCGCCATCATCACGAACTCTTCCCCCCCTCTATGCAGCGGTGTAACCTCTCTCTTACCCATTGTAATCTCTACTTAAACATGGTGCTCAACGCTATATATTATTTCCCAATGATGTATGGCTATCCTATGATGTTTGAGTAGATCCGTTTTGTCCTATGGGCTATTTGATGATCAAGATTGGTTTGAGTTGCATGTTTTATTATTGGTGCTGTCCTATGGTGCTCTCCGTGTCGCGCAAGCGTGAGGGATTCCCGCTGTAGGGTTTGCAATATGTTCATGATTTTCTTATGGTGGGTGGCGTGAGTGACAGAAGCACAGACCCGAGTAAGTAGGTGTTTGCGTATGGGATAAAGGGGACTTGATGCTTTAATGCTATGGTTGGGTTTACCTTAATGATCTTTAGTAGTTGTGGATGCTTGCTAGATTTCCAATCATAAGTGCATATGATCCAAGTAGAGAAAGTATGTTAGCTTATGCCTCTCCCTCAAATAAAATTGCAATAATGATTACCGGTCTAGTTATCGATTGCCTAGGGACAAATAACTTTCTCGTAACAAAAAGCTCTTTACTAAAACTAATTTAGTTGTGTCTTCATCTAAACAGCCCCTACTTTTTATTTACGCGCTCTTTATATTCTTGCAAATCCAAAATTACCTACAAAGTACTTCTAGTTTCATACTTGTTTCCGGTAAAGCGAACGTCAAGTGTGTGTAGAGTTGTATCGGTGGTCGATAGAACTTGAGGGAATATTTGTTCTACCTTTAGCTCCTCGTTGGGTTCGACACTCTTACTTATCGAAAGAGGCTACAATTGGTCCCCTATACTTGTGGGTTATCATGATACGATACCGGGGCACCTCCCCCAAGCTTGGCAGTTGCCAAGGGGAGTGCCCATACCCATATGATTATGTTTCCCTTGCTGGTGAAGAAGATGGTGGTGATGATGGGTAGTCGCACATCGAGCGTAAGAGATCCTCCAACTTGCGGATAATGCCCTTGAGTGCAACTATATGCTCCTTCAACAAAATATTTTCACGTGTGAGATACTTGTTTTGTATACGAGCTAACTCTATCATCTTGAAAGCTTCGATCTCAGTTGGGGTAAGAAGATTGTGATCAGGTTGAAGGATGTCTTCTGTTGCCGGAACTTGGTCCTCCATGGCCTTCTTGATCCCTTCATCCTTGTTGATCTCCATGGGTTCTTCCCTCTTCAGCTCTATCTTCATTAGCCAAGCATCATTGTCACCATTGTTGGAGGAGGGGGACGACATGATGCCTGGCCTTGACAACCCTGACAGAAAACAGCTCGAAACAAGAACAGAGGATAATTGCGTGATACGGTGGTCAAAACCTTCGGGAGATTATATAATGAATTTTTACCGACCGAAAGAAGTATCGTGCAAGAAACGGAGTCCGGAGAGCGTACAAGGTGCGCACGAGGCAGGAGGGCGCGCCCAGGGGGGTAGGGCGCGCCCTCCACCCTCGTGGAGGCCTCGTGTCCTTCCCGGACTGCTTCTTATTTTTCTATTTTTCTAAATATTCCAAAACGGATAAAAATTGCCATTAAAACTGTTTTGGAGTCGGTTTACTTACCGTACCACATACCTATTCCTTTTCGGAGTCTGAAACGTTCTGGAAAGTGTCCCTTATGTATTCCTCCGGGGTTACGGTTTCAATAACATTGGTTTCAACATTTATAGGATTACCTGAGATATAATGTTTGATTCTTTGACCGTTCACCACCTTCGGATTTGTGCCTTCGAAGTTGTTGATTTTTATGGCACAGGAATGGTAGACCTCCTCGATAACGTAAGGACCTTCCCATTTAGAGAGAAGTTTTCCTGCAAAAAATCTTAAACGAGAGTTGTATAATAATACATAATCACCTACATTAAACTCACACTTTTGTATTCTTTTGTCATGCCATCTTTTAACTTTTTCTTTAAACAACTTGGCATTCTCATAGGCTTGGGTTCTCCATTCATCAAGTGAGCTTATGTCAAATAACCTCTTCTCACCGGCAAGTTTGAAATCATAATTGAGTTCTTTAATGGCCCAGTATGCCTTATGTTCTAGTTCGAGAGGTAAGTGACATGCTTTTCCATAAACCATTTTATAGGGAGACATACCCATAGGATTTTTATATGCTGTTCTATAGGCCCATAATGCATCATCAAGTTTCTTGGACCAATTCTTTCTAGACCTATTAACAGTCTTTTGCAAAATTAATTTGAGCTCTCTATTACTCAATTCTACTTGACCACTAGACTGTGGGTGATAAGGAGATGCAATTCTATGATTAACATCATACTTGGCAAGCATTTTACGAAAGGCACCATGAATAAAATGTGAACCACCATCAGTCATTAAATATCTAGGGACTCCAAACCTCGGAAAAATAACTTCTTTAAGCATCTTAATAGAGGTGTTATGATCAGCACTACTAGTTGGAATAGCTTCTACCCACTTAGTAACGTAATCAACAGCAACTAAAATATGTGTATATCCATTAGAGGCAGGAAACGGTCCCATATAATCAAAGCCCCAAACATCAAATGGTTCAATAACAAGTGAATAATTCATAGGCACTTCTTGACGTCTACTAATATTACCAATCCTTTGACATTCATCACAAGATAAGACAAACTTACGAGCATCCTTGAAGAGAGTAGGCCAATAAAAACCGGATTGCAATACCTTATGTGCAGTTCTATCTCCAGCGTGGTGTCCTCCATAAGCTTCGGAGTGACACTTGCGTAGGATCTGTTCCTGTTCATGCTCAGGTACACAACGTCTAATAACACCATCTACTCCTTCTTTATAAAGATGTGGGTCATCCCAAAAGTAATGCCTCAAATCATAGAAAAACTTTTCTTTTGCTGGTATGTGAAACTAGGTGGTATAAATTTAACAACAATGTAATTAGCATAATCAGCATACCATGGAGCAGTACGAGAAGCATTTATGACATTTAATTTTTCATCAGGAAAGCTATCATCAATAGGTAGTGGGTCATCAAGAACATTCTCTAACCTAGACAAGTTGTCTGCAACAGGGTTCTCAGCTCCCACTACTAGAAAAAGGGCTATAGATGGAATGGCCACTAATGGCGCACCAGACATGTGGTGCGCCATTGCTATATAGCAGTGGCGCACCATGTGCTGGTGTGCCATTAGTGTGAAAGACACTAATGGCGCACCAGACACGCGGTGCGCCATTAGTAACAATTTTTTATTTATTTTTCCAAACATACTAATGGCGCACTAGGACACAGTGCGCCATTACTAGTTCTAACTAGTAATGGCGCACTAGCCACGTAGTGCGCCATTACTATATTTTCGAATAATAAATTTGATGATATTTTCAAATAATAAATTTGATGATATTTTTAAAAAAATTATTACTGTTTTTATAAAAAAATATTACTGTTATGATTTAAACAAGTTTGAACATATTTAAACACAAATAAATATCAAACAGCATTTTAAATGCATAAAAACAAAAATTGGGGAGCCTGGGAATCAAACCCAAGACCTCGTAGTGTGTGTGCTGCGTGCTGACCAGTCGAGCTACTGGGCGTGTTCTGATGGAGATAGGGTTAGGTGGAATATAGCCTGACCAGTCGGACTAGTAATTTCTAATGGCGCACCAGTGTGAGGTGCGCCATTGCTATCGCCGTACTTATGGCGCACTTGGGGGTGGTGCGCCATTAGATAGAAATCCCGCACTCCACCTATTCCCCTCGCACTGTGGCCTCCCTCCCTCCCTCGCCAGATCCCCCACTCGACCCCAACCGTACGCCGCCGCCCCCTTGCTCCGCCACCTCCGTCCGCCGCGCCTGCACGCCGTCGGCGACGCCGCCGCCGCTGTGGTCTTGCGCTGCCTCGACGCCGCCGCCCCGACCCCCGCGGGACTCCACCCCCGCCGCCCCCGCGCCCCCCGAACGGGATCAGCCGAGCGCGCGCCGCCCGCTCCTCTCCTCCTCCCTCCGACGAGCGAGGGCCTCCTTCGGCCCCTGCAGCAGCCGGCGAGCGTGGCCCCGACGCGCCCATCCCGCCTGCCCCTGCCGTCCTCCGCCACCAGCCCCTGCTCTCCTTCGACCGCGGCGAGCGAGGACCCGGACGAGCTCGGACCCCGACCGCGACCCCTTCGCCGACCCCGACCCCTCCAGCGACCAGGTACCTCTCCTCCTTCCTCCTTCCTCCCTCTCTCCACCATTCCCCATTCCCTCCCTCCCTCCCCTCGACCGTGGCAGTGTAGGTCATCTGACTGTTGGCAATTTGTTCCAACATTTGCTCTGTTGTCCATGTGGTTGAAGCAATGAAGTTGAGTGTGTCATTCTTGCTATGGTCATGTAAGAGAAATGCTCTGCCTTGCTAATTTTACCATGAGATTTGGGGTAATCAGCTAGTTCTGGTCAAAGCAAGTGGTTTTCCTGAGCTATGCCTTGGTTAGAAAATGATGCATGATGGTTTGTTCAGAAGAGGAATAATCCCAGGATAGCACCTATCATGGGGTCAAACCTGGGACCCCTATTGTAATTTGATTTTGATTATTAATTTTTCTGTGAGCAGATGAATTACAGTGTTTGTGTTGTAATGAAACTTGAGCTGAAATAGAACTTGATAGCCTGTACAGTGAATATATGCAGTGAACAGAAATTGACAGGTTTTCTTGACTGAATTCAGTCCTGTACAGTGAATATATGCAGTCAATATACAGTCATTGTAATTTTTGGGAGTAATTTTTGGTACAAGTTCACATGTGAACACTTGAAACTGTTAACTTGAAGAAACAGAGCTTCTCTTGGTACTATTGGCTGTTAAGATGGCTGAAGTATTGGCTGAAGAAATGAACCTAGCTTATAGTATTCTTCTTATTCTTCTTGTTTTCCAAAATGACATATGTTAGCTTCATTTTACCTAAGTTGGCTCTAATATTCTAACTTAGAGCTTATATTCTTAGTTTCCTATAGGTTAGCTCCAAAATTACTTATGTTAGCACAAAATGATCAAGTTTACATAATAAGCTTATAGTCTTCTTCTTATTCTTCTTACTCTTCTTCTTTTCCAAAATGACATAGGTTAGCTTCATTTTACCTAAGTTGGCTCTAATATGCTAACTTAGAGAGCTTATATGCTTAGTTTCCTATAGGTTATCTCCAAAATTACTTATGTTAGCACAAAATGTTCAAGTTTACATAATAAGCTTATAGTCTTCTTCTTATTCTTCTTATTCTTCTTCTTATTCTTCTTCTAGTATTCTTCTAGTGTTCTTCTTCTTCTAGTATTCTTCTGGTCTTCTTCTTCTTCTCTTCTTCTTCTTCTTCTTCTTCTAACTTCTTGTTTATCATTTTGCAGATTTGATTTAATTCACGGAAGTTTGCATGGATGGAGTGCTTCTTTTCCATTTGTGTTTTTATTTTGTATCAATGTGAAACTTTTGTGAATTGATGGATAACGGTGTTGGATGAACAATGTGAAACTTTTGTAACATGTAACGATGGAACTATGTGTTGGCTATGTATGTATATATGATGAAACTTGTGTGTTGGATATGATTGTTATATGGATGCTTGTTGTATATATATGTGTTGGATATCTCATATGTGAAATAGTGACATGAGATTAAGAAAAAACGAATTTTTTAAAAAAAAATTGTTACTAATGGCGCACTTCCATGTGGTGCTTTACTAATGGCGCACCGGTGGGATACTAATGGCGCACCTGTGGTGCGCCATTACTAAAATATACTAGTGGTGTGGTACTAATGGCGCACCTGTAGTGCGCCATTAGTAGCCAAAATAGGTGCGCCATTAGTAGGCCTTTTCCTAGTAGTGTCCCTTTCTATCAATAATATGCAAATCAAATTCTTGTAGCAAGAGAACCCATCTAATAAGTCTAGGTTTAGCATCTTTCTTTTCCATAAGATACTTAATAGCAGCATGATCGGTGTGAATAGTTACTTTAGAATCAACAATGTAAGGTCTGAACTTATCACAAGCAAATACAACTGCTAAGAATTCTTTTTCAGTAGTAGCATAATTTCTCTGAGCACTGTCTAGAGTTTTACTAGCATATTGAATAACATTTAATTTCTTATCAACTCTTTGTCCTAGAACAGCACCTACAGCATAATCACTAGCATCACACATAATTTCAAAGGGTAAATTACAATCAGGTGGCTGAACAATAGGTGCAGAGATTAATGCTTTCTTAAGTATTTCAAATGCTTCTACACAATCATCATCAAAGACAAATGGTATATCTTTTGTAAAAGATTAGTCAGAGGCCGAGAGATTTTTGAGAAGTCCTTAATGAACCTCCTATAAAAACATGCATGACCAAGGAAACTTCTTATACCTTTGATGTCCTTGGGACATGGCATCTTTTCAATAGCATCAACCTTGGCTTTATCGACTTCAATGCCTCTTTCAGAAATTTTATGCCCTGATAACCCACAAGTATAGGGGATCGCAACAGTTTTTGAGGGTAGAGTATTCAACCCAAATTTATTGATTCGACACAAGGGGAGCCAAAGAATATTCTCAAGTATTAGCAACTGAGTTGTCAATTCAGCCACACCTGGATAACTTAATATATGCAGCAAAGTATTTAGTAGCAAAGTAATATGATAGTAGTGGTAACGGTAATAAGAGTAACGGTAGCAAAAGTAATATTTTTGGTGTTTTGTAGTGACTGTAACAGTAGCAACGAAAAAGTAAATAAGTGAAGAACAATATGTGAAAAGCTCGTAGGCATTGGATCGGTGATGGAGAATTATGCCAGATGCGGTTCATCATGTAACAATCATAACATAGGGTGACACAGAACTAGCTCCAATTCATCAATGTAATGTAGGCATGTATTCCGAATATAGTCATACGTGCTTATGGAAAAGAACTTGCATGACATCTTTTGTCCTACCCATCCGTGGCAGCGGGGTCCTAATGGAAACTAAGGGATATTAAGGCCTCCTTTTAATAGAGTACCGGAACAAAGCATTAGCACATAGTGAATACATGAACTCCTCAAACTATGGTCATCACCGGGAGTGGTCCCGATTATTGTCACTTCGGGGTTGCCGGATCATAACACATAGTAGGTGACTATAGACTTGCAAGATAGGATCAAGAACTCACATATATTCATGAAAACATAATAGGTTCAGATCTAAAATCATGGCACTCAGGCCCTAGTGACAAGCATTAAGCATAGCAAAGTCATAGCAACATCAATCTCAGAACATAGTGGATACTAGGGATCAAACCCTAACAAAACTAACTCGATTACATGATAGATCTCATCCAACCCATCACCGTCCAGCAAGCCTACGATGGAATTACTCACGCACGGCGGTGAGCATCATGAAATTGGTGATGGAGGATGGTTGATGATGACGATGGCGACGAATCCCCATCTCCGGAGCCCCGAACGGACTCCAGATCAGCCCTCCTGAGAGGTTTTAGGGCTTGGCGGCGGCTCCGTATCGTAAAACGCGATGAATCCTTCTCTCTGATTTTTTTCTCCCCGAAAGTGAATATATGGAGTTGGAGTGGAGGTCGGTGGAGCGTGAGGGGGCCCACGAGGTAGGGGGCGCGCCCTCCACCCTCGCGGACAGGGTGTGGGCCCCCTGACGTGGATTTTTCTTCCGGTATTTTTCTTATTTTCCAAATAGATGTTCCGTGGAGTTTCAGGTCATTCTGAGAACTTTTGTTTCTGCCCATAAATAACACCATGGAAAGTCTGCTGAAAACAGCGTCAGTCCGGGTTAGTTCCATTCAAATCATGCAAGTTAGAGTCCAAAACAAGGGTAAAAGTGTTTGGAAAAGTAGATACGACGGAGACGTATCAACTCCCCCAAGCTTAAACCTTTGCTTGTCCTCAAGCAATTCAGTTGACAAACTGAAAGTGATAAAGAAAAACTTTTACAAACTCTGTTTGTTGTTGTTGTTGTAAATATGTAAAGCCAGCATTCAAGTTTTCAGCAAAGATTATGACTAACCACATTTGCAATAACTCTCAGGTCTCATGTTTACTCATATCAATGGCATAATCAACTAGCGAGCGATAATAATAAATCTCGGATGACAACACTTTCTCAAAACAATCATAATATGATATAACAAGATGGTATCTTGCTAGCCCTTTCTGAGACCGCAAAACATAAATGCAGAGCACCTTTAAAGATCAAGGACTGACTAGACATTGTAATTCATGGTAAAAGAGATCCAGTCATAGTCATACCCAATATAAATTAATAATAATGGATGCAAATGACAGCTGCGCTCTCTAGCTAGTGCTTTTAATAAGAGGGTGATGACTCAACATAAAAGTAAATAGATAGGCCCTTCGTAGAGGGAAGCAGGGATTTGTAGAGGTGCCAGAGCTCGGTTTTAAAGCAGAGATAAATAATATTTTGAGCGGCATACTTTCATTGTCAACATAACAACCAAGAGATGGCGATATCTTCCATGCTACACACATTATAGGCGGTTCCCAAACAGAATGGTAAAGTTTATACTCCCCCTCCACCAACAAGCATCAATCCATGACTTGCTCGAAACAACGAGTGTCTCCAACTAGCAACAGTCCCAGGGGGAGTTTTGTTTGCAATTATTTTGATTTAGTTTGCATAAAGCATGGGACTGGGCATCCCGGTGACCAGCCATTTTCTCGTGAATGAGGAGTGGAGTCCACTCCTCTTGAGAATAACCCGCCTAGCATGGAAGATACGGACAGCCCTAGTTGATACATGAGCTATTCGAGCATACAAAACAGAATTTCATTTGAAGGTTTAGAGTTTGGCACATACAAATTTACTTGGAACGGCAGGTAGATACCGCATATAGGAAGGTATAGTGGACTCATCTGGAATAACTTTGGGGTTTAAGGGATTGGATGCACAAGCAGTATTCCGGCTTAGTACAAGTGAAGGCTAGCAAAAGACTGGGAAGCGACCAACTAGAGAGCGACAACAGTCATGAACATGCATTAAAATTAATGAACATTGAGTACAAGCATGAGTAGGATATAATCCACCATGAACATAAATATCGTGAAGGCTATGTTGATTTGTTTCAACTACATGTGTAAACATGTGCCAAGTCGAGTCACTTAAATCATTCAAAGGAGGATACCACCCCACTATACCACATCACAACCATTTTAATAGCATGTTGGCACGCAAGGTAAACCATTATAACTCATAGCTAATCAAGCATGGCACGAGCAACTATGATCTCTAATTGTCATTGCAAACATGTTTATTCATAATAAGCTGAATCAGGAACGATGAACTCATCATATTTACAAAAACAAGAGAGGTCGAGTTCATACCAGCTTTTCTCATCTCAGTCAGTCCATCATATATCGTCATAATTGCCTTTCACTTGCACGACCGAATGAAGTGAATAATAAGAGTGCACGTGCATTAGACTAAGCTGGAATCTGCGAGCATTCAATAAACAGGAGAAGACAAGGCAATATGGGCTCTTGGTTAAATCAACAATAATGCATATAAGAGCCACTTCAACAATTTAATTATGGTCTTCTCCTATCAACCCCCAAAGAAAAGAAAATAAAATAAAACTATTTACACGGGAAAGCTCCCAACAAGCAAAAGAAGAACGGGAAATCTTTTTGGGTTTTCTTTTTAATTATTACTACTACAGCAAGAAAAATAAACTAACTAAAAGCTACTACTAATATTTTTTTGTTTTTCTTAAGGTTTAACAAACACACAAGAAGAAAGCGAGAAAAAGAAAATAAACTAGCATGGATATTACAGTGAAAGAGTATGAGCACCGACATCTAGCAATGAGTGTGTAAACATAAATGTAATGTCGGTGAGAGATACGTACTCCCCCAAGCTTAGGCTTTTGGCCTAAGTTGGTTTATTGCCACGGATGGCCTGGCGGATATCCATAGTTGTAGCCGGGGTCGTACTGAGATGAAGAAGACTCTAACTGCCACTGGCTGGCAGTCATCTCCGGATCCCAAAAGTAATCAGACTGTCGTGGAGGCTCAAATTGTGGTTCCGGCTCAGGGGCTGGTGTAGGGTTCCGGTAGGCGTGAATGGCCGCCCACGGAACGAGATACGGACCTGTAGATAAATTAAACAAGGAGGGAGCAGGCAAGGTAATAGTCTCAGGGTGATGTTTATCAAAGAACAATTTGTATTTAAGCTCCCCTTCCCTATTCTTAACAATGAAATCATGCGCTACCATACTCTTATAATCTAAATAAGCATTAGGCAGCAATTTTTCTTCTTTCTCATAGTGCCTAATAGGTATGTTAAAATGTGCAGCTAGGCGTGAAGCATAAATACCTCCAAAGATGGGGCCCTCTGTACGGTTCAGACTTAACCGTTTGGCAATAGTACCACCCATACTAACAGTGTTATCGCGGAATAAACCATGGAACAAGATGATAATATCAGGAACACTAAGGTTTCCACAGTTTCCGCGACCAATTAAGCAACGACTAGCAAATATGGCAAAGTAGCGTAAAACAGGAAAATGTATGCTAGTGATTCTTGCATCGGAAACCTTCCTAGTTTCCCCTACAGTAATAGTGCCAATAAATCCATCCACATCTTTTCGATGTGGTTCATCTAAGGTACCCTCGAAGGGTATTTTGCAAACCTTGCAAAATTCATCTAGTGGCATCTTCTTAACAACATCATATAAATGAGATTCTACTGAAGGAGGTGTTTCCTTAGGAAAATAGTAGAAGTTTTGCACAAAAGTATTGGTGAGTAAGAGATACTGATGACGTTGGTCACGGAGGAAATAGGTGAGGCCAGCATTCTCAGCCAATGAATAGAAATCATCATAAATCCCGGCTTCTCTCAAGAAATCATCGGAAGGCCATTCACACGGCCGAACCTCCGCGGTGTGAGGCAAATTATATTTGGGCCTCTGTGCTTCTTCATTCTGCTTTTCCTTCGAGCTTCGGCTCGATGAGCCCCTCAAAAATCTCTTCATTATTTTCTGAAAAATTCTGAAATTTTTAGTAACTTCAAATAAAAATGAACCAAGCTCAACAAAATTGATAGCAACTACTCCTACAAGTGCCTAGAGCCCATATCATGCATTAGAACTACTTGGAACCATATAAATATGACATGCAAGCTCAAGAACATGGTCACCTAGGCAGCACAAATTTGCAATGAATAAAGCACTAGAACAAAAACTAATTGGACCAATGGAGGAGTCACATACCAAGGAACAATCTCCCCAAGCAGTTTTGTGAGAGGTGCTTTGAGCAAGGAGATCGAAAATCACAGCAAAATGAGCTAGAACTCGTGCTTGAGCTGGATATTGGTGTTTGTGGGAGGAAGAAGGAATGTGTGGGTGCAGGAATAAGTGGAGGGGAGCCACCATGGGCCCACAAGGCAGGGGGCGCGCCCAGGGGGGTAGGGCGCGCCCTCCACCCTCGTGGCCAGGTGCTTGCCCCTCCTGCCGTGTTCTCAGTGCCAGATATTCTCAAATATTCTAGAAAAAATCATATTCCATTTTCAGGGCATTTGGAGAACTTTTATTTTCGGGGTATATTTATATTGCACGGATAAATCAGAAAACAGAAAGAAAATACTATTTTTACTTTATTTCAACTAAATAACAGAAAGTAGAGAGAGGGTACAGAAGGTTGCGCTTCTAGTTTCATCCGTCTCATGCTCATCAAAAGGAATCCACTAACAAGGTTGATCAAGTCTTGTTAACAAACTCATTCTGACTAACATGGAACCGGAGAAATTTCGGATAACACTATGTTACCTCAACGGGGATATGCACATCCCCAATAATAAGAATATCATATTTCTTCTTGACAGTAGGAAGAGGAAATTCAAAACCTCCAAAAATAATCGATGGAATTTTTCCAATAGAATTTATACTATGAACTTGAGGTTGTTTCCTCGGAAAGTGTACCGTGTGCTCATTACCATTAACATGAAAAGTGACATTGCCTTTGTTGCAATCAATAACAGCCCCTGCAGTATTCAAAAAAGGTCTTCCAAGAATAATAGACATACTATCGTCCTCGGGAATATCAAGAATAACAAAGTCCGTTAAAATAGTAACGTTTGCAACCACAACAGGCACGTCCTCACAAATATCGACAGGTATAGCAGTTGATTTATCGGCCATTTGCAAAGATATTTCAGTAGGTGTCAACTTATTCAAATTAAGTCTACGATATAAGGAGAGAGGCATAACACTAACACCGGCTCCAAGATCACATAAAGCAGTTTTAACATAGTTTCTTTTAATGGAGCATGGTATAGTTGGTACTCCTAGATCTCCAAGTTTCTTTGGTATTCCACCCTTAAAAGTATAATTAGCAAGAATGGTGGAAATTTCAGCTTCCGGTATCTTTCTTTTATTAGTGACAATTTCTTTCATATACTTAGCATAAGGATTCATTCTGAGCATATCAGTTAATTGCATACGCAAAAAGATAGGTCTAATCATTTCAGCAAAGCGCTCAAAATCCTCATCATCCTTTTTCTTGGATGGTTTGGGAGGAAAAGGCATGGGTTTCTGAACCCATGGTTCTCTTTCTTTACCATGTTTCCTAGCAACAAAGTCTCTCTTATCATAACGTTGATTCTTTGATTGTGGGTTATCAAGATCAACAGCAGGTTCAATCTCTACATCATTATCAGTACTAGGTTGAGCATCATCATGAACATCATCATTAACATTATCGCTAGGTTCATGTTCATTCCCAGATTGTGTTTCAGCATCAGAAATAGAAATATCATTTGGATTCTCAGGTGGTTCAACAATAGGTTTACTAGAAGCATGCAAAGTCCTATCATTTTTCTTTTTCTTCTTTTTAGAAGGACTAGGTGCATCAATATTATTTCTCTGAGAATCTTGCTCAATTCTCCTAGGGTGGCCTTCAGGATACAAAGGTTCCTGAGTCATCCTACCAGTTCTAGTAGCCACTCTAACAGCATAGTCATTATTCTTACTATTCAATTCATTGAGCAAATCATTTTGAGCTTTAAGTACTTGTTCTACTTGAGTGGTAACCATAGAAGCATGTTTAGTAATGAGTTTAAGTTCACCTTTAACTCTAGCATATAATCACCCAAGTGTTCAATCATATAAGCATTTTGTTTTAACTGTCTACCAAAATAAGCATTGAAATCTTCTTACCTAACCATAAAGTTATCAAACTCATCCAAACATTGGCTAGCAAACTTAGTAGGAGGGATTTCAGCTTTATCATATCTATAGAGAGAATTTACCTTTACTACCTATGTCGGGTTATCAAGACCATGAGTTTCTTCAATAGGTAATGAATTAGGATCATATGTTTCTTCAACAGGCGGTAGATTAAGACCATGTATTTCTTCAATAGGAGGTAAATGCTTAACATCTTCAGCTTTAATGCCTTTTTCTTTCATAGATTTCTTTGCCTCTTGCATATCTTCAGGACTGAGAAATAGAACACCTCTCTTCTTCGGAGTTGGTTTAGGAATTGGCTCAGGAATTGGCTCAGGAGCTGGCTCAGGAAGTGTCCAATTATTTTCATTTGTCAACATATTATTCAATAAAATTTCAGCTTCATCCGGTGTTCTTTCCCTGAAAACAGAACCAGCACAACTATCCAGGTAATCTCTGCAAGCATCGGTTAGTCCATTATAAAAGATATCAAGTATCTCATTTTTCTTAAGAGGATGATCAGGCAAAGCATTAACTAACTTGAGAAGCCTCCCCCAAGCTTGTGGGAGACTTTCTTCTTCAATTTGCACAAAATTATATATATCCCTTAAAGCAGCTTGTTTCTTATGAGCAGGGAAATATTTAGCAGAGAAGTAATAAATCATATCCTGGGGACTACGCACACAACCAGGATCAAGAGAATTAAACCATGTCTTAGCATCACCCTTTAATGAGAACGGAAATATTTTAAGGATATAAAGGTAGCGAGTTCTCTCATCATTAGTGAACAGGGTGGCTATATCATTTAATTTAGTAAGATGTGCCACAACAGTTTCAGATTCATAGCCATGGAAGGGATCAGATTCAACCAAAGTAATTATATCAGGATCAACAGAGAATTCATAGTCCTTATCAGTCACACAGATAGGTGAAGTAGCAAAAGCAGGGTCAGGTTTCATTCTAGCATTAAGAGATTGCTGATTCCATTTAGCTAATAACCTCTTGAGTTCATATCTATCTTTGCAAGCTAAGATAGCTAAAGCAGCTTCTTTTTCAAAAACATAACCCTCAGGAATAACAGGCAAGTCTTCATCATCACTTTCATCAATATAATCAGTTTCAATAATTTCTTTCTCTCTAACCCTAGCAATTTTTTCATCAAGAAATTCACAAGTGGCACAGTAGTATCAGGCATAGAAGTAGTTTCATCATAAGTATCATGCATAGCAAAAGTGGCATCATCAATAACATGCGACATATCAGAACGAATAGCAGAAGCAGGTTTAGGTGTCGCAAGCTTACTCAAAACAGAAGGTGAATCAAGTGCAGAGCTGGATGGCAGTTCCTTACCTCCCCTCGTAGTTGAGGGATAAATTGTTGTCTTAGCGTCTTTCAAGTTCTTCATAGTGACCAGCAGATATAAATCCCAAGTGACTCAAAGAATAGAGCTATGCTCCCCGGTAACGGCGCCAGAAAATAGTCTTGATAACCCACAAGTATAGGGGATCGCAACAGTTTTCGAGGGTAGAGTATTCAACCCAAATTTATTGATTCGACACAAGGGGAGACAAAGAATATTATCAAGTATTAGCAACTGAGTTGTCAATTCAGCCACACCTGGATAACTTAATATCTGCAACAAAGTATTTAGTAGCAAAGTAATATGATAGTAGTGGTAACGGTAATAAGAGTAACGGTAGCAAAAGTAATAATTTTGGTGTTTTGTAGTGATTGTAACAGTAGCAACGGAAAAGTAAATAAGCGAAGAACAACATGTGAAAAGCTCGTAGGCATTGGATCGGTGATGGAGAATTATGCCGGATGCGGTTCATCATGTAACAATCATAACATAGGGTGACACAGAACTAGCTCCAATTCATCAATGTAATGTAGGCATGTATTCCGAATATAGTCATACGTGCTTATGGAAAAGAACTTGCATGACATCTTTTGTCCTACCCTCCCGTGGCAGCGGGGTCCTAATGGAAACTAAGGGATATTAAGGCCTCCTTTTAATAGAGTACCGGAACAAAGCATTAGCACATAGTGAATACATGAACTCCTCAAACTATGGTCATCACCGGGAGTGGTCCCGATTATTGTCACTTCGGGGTTGCCGGATCATAAAACATAGTAGGTGACTATAGACTTGCAAGATAGGATCAAGAACTCACATATATAAATGAAAACATAATAGGTTCAGATCTGAAATCATGGCACTCAGGCCCTAGTGACAAGCATTAAGCATAGCAAAGTCATAGCAACATCAATCTCAGAACATAGTGGATACTAGGGGTCAAACCCTAACAAAACTAACTCGATTACATGATAGATCTCATCCAACCCATCACCGTCCAGCAAGCCTACGATGGAATTACTCACGCACGGCGGTGAGCATCATGAAATTGGTGATGGAGGATGGTTGATGATGACGATGGCTACGAATCCCCCTCTCCGGAGCCCCGAACGGACTCCAGATCAGCCCTCCCGAGAGGTTTTAGGGCTTGGCGGCGGCTCCGTATCGTAAAACGCGATGAATCCTTCTCTCTGATTTTTTTCTCCCCGAAAGTGAATATATGGAGTTGGGGTTGAGGTCGGTGGAGCGTCAGGGGGGCCACGAGGTAGGGGGGCGCGCCCTCCACCCTCATGGATAGGGTGTGGGCCCCCTGACGTGGATTTTTCTTCCGGTATTTTTCTTATTTTCCAAATAGATGTTCCGTGGAGTTTCAGGTCATTCCGAGAACTTTTGTTTCTGCGCATAAATAACTCCATGGAAAGTCTGCTGAAAACAGCGTCAGTCCGGGTTAGTTCCATTCAAATCATGCAAGTTAGAGTCCAAAACAAGGGCAAAAGTGTTTGGAAAAGTAGATACGACGGAGATGTATCATGCCCCAAGACAATGCCTTCATTAACCATAAAGTGGCACTTTTCCCAATTCAAGACAAGATTAGTTTCTTCACAGCTCTGCAATACTCGATCAAGGTTGCTCAAGCAATCATCAAAGGAGGATCCATAAACGGAGAAATCATCCATGAAAACCTCACAATTCTTTTCACAAAAGTCAGAGAATATAGCCATCATGCATCTTTGAAAGGTAGCAGGTGCATTACATAAACCAAAAGGCATACGTCTATAAGCAAAAGTACCGAAAGGGCATGTAAAAGTGTTCTTAGCTTGATCATCAGCTGACACAGGTATTTGAGAGAAACCAGAATAACCATCTAGAAAGCAAAAATGTGTGTGTTTGGATAATCTTTCTAGCATTTGATCAATGAATGACAAGGGGTAATGATCCTTTTTAGTAGCTTTATTTAATTTGTGGAAATCAATTACCATCCTATAACCTGTAATAATTCTTTGCGGAATCAATTCATCTTTATCATTAGGAACGACAGTAATACCTCCCTTCTTAGGGAAACAATGGACAGGGCTTACCCACTGACTATCAGCAACGGGATAGTTTATACCTTCCTCAAGGAGCTTCAGTATTTCCTTTCTTACCACTTCTTTCATCTTAGGATTTAACCGTCGTTGGTGATCAATAACTGGTTTGGCATCTTTCTCCAAATTTATTTTGTGTTGGCATAGAGTGGGACTAATGCCCTTAAGATCATCAAGAGTATATCCAATAGCATCACGGTGCTTCTTCAAAGTTTTCAATAATTTTTCTTCCTCCTTCTCTGAAAGGTTAGCACTAATAATAACATGATATATTTTCTTTTCTTCAAGATAAGCATATTTAAGAGTATCAGGCAATGGTTTAAGCTCAAACATGGGATCACCCTTGGGTGGAGGAGGATCCCCTAAGATTTCAACAGGCAAGTTGTGTTTCAGAATAGGTCCCTGTTTAAAGAACACTTCATCTATTTCCCTTCTTTCATTCATAAACATATCATTTTCATGGTCTAGCAAATATTATTCTAAAGGATCACTAGGAGGTACGGCAATAGAAGCAAGACCAATAATTTCATCCTTACTAGGTAATTCCTCTTCACGATGTTGTCTACGAAATTTAGAAAAGTTGAACTCATGAGACATATCATCCAAACCAACAGTAACAACATCCTTTTTGCAGTCTATCTTAGCATTAACAGTGTTCAAGAAGGGTCTACCAAATATAATGGGACAAAAGCTATCTTGTGGGGAGCCAAGAACAAGAAAATCAGCAGGATATTTAGTTTTCCCACACAAGACTTCAACATCTCTAACAATCCCAATTGGTGAAATAGTATCTCTATTGGCAAGCTTAATTGTGACATCAATTTCTTCTAACTCAGTAGGTGCAATATCATGCATAATTTCTTTGTATAAGGTATGAGGTATTGCACTAGCACTAGCACCCATGTCACATAAGCCATGATAACAATGATCTCCTATTTTAACAGAAATAGCAGGCATGCCTATAACAGGTCTAGGTTTATCTTTAGCACCAGGCTTAGCAATTCTAGCAGTTTCATTGCAGAAATAAATAACATGCCCATCAATATTATCAGCCAAGAGATCTTTAACAATAGCAATATTAGGTTCAACTTTAACTTGTTCAGGGGGTGTATAAGTTCTAATATTACTTTTGTTGACAACAGTTGAAGCTTTAGCATGATCCTTTATTCTAACAGGGAAAGGTGGTTTCTCAACATAAGCAGTAGGAACAATAGGATCATTATAAGTGATAGTCTTTTCTTCAACTTTAATAGGTGCAACTACTTTTACTTCAACGGGAGGATGATATTTAAACCACTTCTCCTTAGGGAGATCAATGTGAGCAGCAAAAGATTCACAAAAAGAAGCTACTATCTCAGAGTCAAGTCCATATTTAGTGCTAAATTTACGGAAAACATTGGTTTCCATAAAAGATTTAACACAATCAAACTTAGGTGTTATACCTGACTCCTTACCTTCGTCGAGGTCCCAATCTTCAGAGTTGCGTTTAATTCTTTCCTATAAATCCCATTTGAATTCAATGGTCTTCATCATAAAAGAACCAGTACAAGAAGTATCGAGCATGGTGCGATTGTTGTCAGAAAACCGAGCATAAAAATTTTGAATAATCATTTCTCTTGAGAGCTCATGATTGGGGCATGAATATAACATTGACTTAAGCCTCCCCCAAGCTTGAGCGATGCTTTCTCCTTCGCGAGGCCAAAAATTATATATGTAACTGCGATCACGATGAACAAGATGCATAGGATAAAACTTCTGATGAAATTCCAATTTCAATCGTTTGTAGTTCCATGATCCCATATCATCACATAGCCTATGCCACGTCAATGCATCTCCCTTCAAAGATAAAGGAAAGACCTTCTTCTTGATCACATCATCGGGCATACCTGCAAGCTTAAATAATCCACAAACTTCATCCACATATATTAGGTGCTCATCAGGATGTAATGTTCCATCTCCTGCAAAAGGATTAGCTAGCAGTTTTTCTATCATACCCGAAGGAATTTCAAAGTAGACATTTTCATTTTCAGTAGGTTCAGTAGGTTGAGGAGCAACTCTTTGCTCTACTGGTCGGGGTGAAGATACCCCGAACAAGCCCCTCAGAGGATTACTTTCCATAGTAACAAGTGACAGTAAATTTCAGTACACTATATAAATTTTTCCTTACCAAAGGCGCTTCACTCCCCGGCAACGGCGCCAGAAAAGAGTCTTGATGACCCACAAGTACAGGGGATCTATCATAGTCCTTTCGATAAGTAAGAGTGTCGAACCCAACGAGGAGCAGAAGGAAATGATAAGCGGTTTTCAGCAAGGTATTCTCTGCAAGCACTGAAATTATAGGTAACAGATAGTTTTGTGATAAGATAATTTGTAACGAGCAACAAGTAACAAAAGCAAATAAAGTGCAGCAAGGTGGCCCAATCCTTTTTGTAGCAAAGGACAAGCCTGGACAAACTCTTATATAAAGAAAAGCGCTCCCGAGGACACATGGGAATTATCGTCAAGCTAGTTTTCATCACGTTCATATGATTCGCGTTCGGTACTTTGATAATTTGATATATGGGTGAACCGGTGCTTGGGTGCTGTCCTTACTTGGACAAGCATCCCACTTATGATTAACTCCTATTGCAAGCATCCGCAACTACAAAAGAAGTATTAAGGTAAACCTAACCATAGCATGAAACATATGGATCCAAATCAGCCCCTTACGAAGCAACACATAAACTAGGGTTTAAGCTTCTGTCATTCTAGCAACCCATCATCTACTTATTACTTCCCAATGCCTTCCTCTAGGCCCAAATAATGGTGAAGTGTCATGTAGTCGACGTTCACATAACACCACTAGAGGAGAGACAACATACATCTCATCAAAATATCGAACGAATACCAAATTCACATGACTACTAATAGCAAGACTTCTCCCATGTCCTCAGGAACAAACGTAACTACTCACAAAGCATATTCATGTTCATAATCAGAGGAGTACTAATATGCATATAGTATCTGAACATATGATCTTCCACCAAATAAACCAACTAGCATCAACTACAAGGAGTAATCAACACTACTAGCAACCTACAAGTACCAATCTCAGACTTAGAGACAAGAATTGGATACAAGAGATGAACTAGGGTTTGAGAGGAGATGGTGCTGGTGAAGATGTTGATGGAGATTGGCCCTCTCCCGATGAGAGGAGCGTTGGTGATGACGATGGCGATGATTTCCCCCTCCCGGAGGGAAGTGTCCCTGGCAGAACAGCTCCGCCAGAGCCCTAGATTGGTTCCGCCAAGGTTCCACCTCGTGGCAGCGGAGTCTCGTCCCGAAAGCTTGCTTATGATTTTTCTTCGGACGAAAGACTTCATATAGCAGAAGATGGGCACCAGAGGGCTAACAGGGGGCCCACGAGGTAGGGCGCGCCCAGAGGGGTAGGGCGCGCCCCCACCCTCGTGGCCAGGGTGTGGGCCCCCTCTGGTATTTCTTCCGCTCAATATTTTTTATTATTTTCAAAAATAACTTCCGTGGAGTTTCAGGACTTTTGGAGTTGTGTAGAATAGCTCTAATATTTGCTCCTTTTCCAGCCCAGAATTCAAGCTGCCGGCATTCTCCCTCTTTATGTAAACCTTGTAAAATAAGAGAGAATGGGCATAAGTATTGTGACATAATGTGTAATAACAGCCCATAATGCAATAAATATTGATATAAAAGCATGATGCAAAATGGACGTATCACCCCACGTGCTACAAGTGTCGCGCGCGGAGCGCCCCCGAACCGTTCGTTCGGAGCGCTCCGAAGGAGCGCTTGTTAACTAGTTGCTCCCTGATAGCTCTCGCGGCGGTGGATGACGATGCTGATGGGGCAAGGTGACGAAGGGGGCCCTTTTCTGCGTGGGGCTGGGTTTGTTCGCACTCCACCAGACTAACGACTGAAACACACATTGTCGGCCATTACACGGCCCTATTATTTGTGTTTTATTCTTCAAATTCTTACAAAAATGTATTTTGCTTAACAGGTTTGAGAAATTGTAGACAAAGGTCAGGTAAAAACAATGGTATATTGCAAGATATGAAAACGTATTCCTTGATTAAAAAAGTATGTATATGTAGTATAAAATAAAATGTTGATCATTTGTTTGAAAAAAATCATGTGTACAAGAATTTATATTCACTTATTAGAAAAGTATTGTGAATTTTAAGTAATTTTATTTATTTTTGAAATTATATTCACTGACATAAGAATATATGTTCCTATATTGCGGAAAATATTAAAGTCTAAAGAACTAGACAAAGCAATAACATAATTGAGAAAAAAAAGCAATGAAAATGTTGGTAACGCAGAAGGAATAAATGAAAGGGGAAAATGATGAAAAATTGCCAAAACTAAGAAAGTTTTTCATATATTTTTTGGAATCGAAAGTGTTAATGAATTTTTTAAAATTAAATAAATATATTACAAATAATAAAAATATGTTGATGTTCGTGCATACAAAAACATTGTCACATATTCGAAAAAGTTCATTGTGTATTTGTGATTTGTTCAATGTGTATTTAACATGAACCATTTTTAAAATAAATAAATTACAAAAAGTAAAAATATGATGATGTTCGTGCATATAGAAACATTGTCACATATTCGCAAATGGTGATTCTGTATATTGATTTGTTCAACGAGTATTGAACATGAACCATTTGTAAATAAAACTGAATAATTAAAATGAGCCTGCCCAAACGATGGGGCTCCACACGGTTGCTCGGGTGAACAGAAAAAAAAACCTGAAGAAAAAAAACTATCCAAGCACATGACGCAGGGTGCAAGGATGGCGATTATTACGCGCACTACATGCTGCATTTTGCAGGTTTTCCCTCGATATGCTTCCCACTTGTTCTGGCACATTTTCTCAACAATTTTTTTCTTCCTTTTTTGTTGAATCTTTTTGCCTTTTTTGTTTTTTTTTCCTTCTCTTTTCTTCAATGTTCCTTTTTCTTTTATATATTTTTGCATTTTTTAATTCCTGAAATTTCTAAAAATTCGTAAAAAAAGGTTTTTTGAAATAATGAATGTTTTGGAACATTTTCTGAAATCAAGGTCTCTACATTTTCTAAAATCCAGGAATGGTTTCAAACTTATGAACTTATTTCGAATTCCAAGAATATTTCTAAAACTCATGAATAGTTTTCAAAATTCAGGGGATTGTTTTCGAATTTTGCCATTTTTTAAATAGCACAAATTGCCTAAAAATTCTCAAACATTTTATCAAATTGACAGACATTGTTTGTAATTTGTAAACAATTTTTAAATCCGTTAATATTTTCGTAACTCACCAAAAAAATTAAATATTGCAAGTTAAAATTTCTGAACATGGAAAAATGCTAAATTCGTGAATACTTTTTATTTTTCAGAATTTTTATAATTTGTCTCTTCCTTTTTCATTCCCGTTTTCTCTGTGTTTTGTTTTTCTTCTCTTTCTCTTCTCCGCATGGGCCAGATCCCAATATGGAT
The DNA here is from genome assembly GCF_002575655.3 of Aegilops tauschii subsp. strangulata. Taxonomy (NCBI): domain Eukaryota; kingdom Viridiplantae; phylum Streptophyta; class Magnoliopsida; order Poales; family Poaceae; genus Aegilops; species Aegilops tauschii. Next base: position 516,887,870 of record NC_053038.3, on the reverse strand, counting down.
GACCGCCCTGTAGCCTAACCAGCGTTGCCGGCCGAGCGAAACCTCGCTTGGGGTGCGCGTTTGGTGCCCATGCAACGCCATCCCGTTATCGCTAGTTTTTTGTTTTCTTACCACACGTTATCCCTAGTCTATGTCTTGCCTATTGCGAGACGAGCTACCATCTCAATCTGGCGCTGCAGCTATGGCCCAACTTACTTTCCTGAAGCAGTTTTGGATAGTTTCTATGGACCAGTTTTAGAAGCTGCCATGCGGTTTCTTCTTTTTGTTTTTGTTTGTGGTTTTGTATCTGTTTTGGGGGTTGTGTGGAGCTGAGGACTCTGTCACTACTGGAGTGCTTGATGGCTAGATGTATTTGGGCTCTGGTGGACGGAGAGCTAGCAGAACATCAGAGCGAGACCACTGAGCCAAGTGACAAGCAGTGGATATTTTCGATGATAGATACATTATCACATGAATTATTTTTTTGTAAAGTTTGTTGCGACGTTGTGGGCAATATGTTGGGTGAGATGGAAGGCGATCCACGAAGAGATATTCCAAAATCCTTCAGCTACGCACCAATTCATAAACAGATTCATTCAAGATCTTGATCTTTTGCTGAAGAAAGCACCTAGTGCTCCGAAGCAGCAAGCAAGCATCACAACCAGACCAAAAGTGCCGCCACCAGGCTACTCTAAAATTGATGTGGACGCTGGCTTTGCAAGAGGACGAGCTAGAGGAGCAGCAGCTGTAGTGTGCAGGGACGAGAATGGAAATTCGTTGGACACCTCGGCACTGGTCGTCAATGGCATAACAGATGTTGCTATTCTTGAATCAATTGCATGCAGGGAGGCTTTATCTTTGGCGGAGGACCTACAGCTGCGTGACTTCACTGTTGCTTCGGATTCAAAACAAGTAATTATCATACATGAATTCAAGTAGAGAGCTTTGTCTTTTAATTGTCTTATTTACTTTCGAAGGTCATTCTACTAATGTAGACGCCGGGGGGTTAGCCAAATTTTCGCATTCACTTGATCAAGGGAGTTTGATTAATAAAGCTTGGCGATACCCCTAAAAACTATGTTTTGGGGTTTTTTATTATTTTTGTTTTTCTAAAATACTTAGCCAATTCTTTAGAATTTTTTTTACATTATTTGTATACGCGCGGAATATTTTTCAACTAAATGATAAGCAATTTTCCAAATACAAATTTGTACATTTTGTCGAAAGGAAACACTAAATATCAGACTTTAGATTTGGAAAATTTCGGATTTTCCAAATAAAAATCTGATATTTTCGTGGAAATTATATTGGCATGATGATGGAAAATTTAATTTGCAAGCATGGCAATTTTCTGACAAAAAATAAATAAACTGAGGAAGATTTGCCATGTTCGCCAGCTAAACATGCCATCCTCCATGATCATAATTTTCCACGAAAAAAGTTTGATTTGCCATGTTCAAAAATTTGACGTAGGACTTTTAGTCGTGTCATTACGCCAACTAAACATTTTTCAAACATACTTTCAATGTTTATCTGAATGGCTCAATTTTTTTATCTGAATGGTATGAAATATTTGCTTGAAATTACGCAAAGAATTATTACATTGTATAAATGTCTATTTTAAATTTCATGAACATATTTTGGAAACCAGTTAACACTTACTAAATGTCAAAAACTTGTTTTTTGAATGGTCCTTTTCAAATTAGACAAAACAATTACACCATATAATTATTATTTTAAAAATCATGAACATTGTTTTGAGAATTGTGAGCCTTGTGTTTGAATGTTGCTGTTGAAAAATATTAACAAACATTTTTGGAAATACGTGAAGATTTTTTTGAATAGTATAGACATTCCTAAAAAATTGAGCAAATAAAATTTGAGCTGTGCATTACATATTTGTAATGGATGGCGAACGTTAAAAATTGAAGTAACTTAATTTTTTAAGTATATGTATTTAGAATATAGAAAATATAAACAAAAATATGCCGACGTATGTGTGTGTGTGGCTATGCGTGGTTATGTGTCTGGCGACATTATGTTGCATCTCACTAAAGGCCAAAGTCGTGGAGGCGCAGCAATAAATCGCCTAAGCGATCACACCATGACAGCTATATCTCGCTTAGAGCGCAACTTGCTTCTGTCTCTCTGAAGATTTCTCGTGCTCGCTGCAGTACTGGGAGTTTTGCTCGTGCTTTTTTTTTCGTTTTTATTCTGGGTTTTTTGCTTCTTCACGTTCACTCACCGGTTCTTTTCTATTCTAATGTTTTTGTTTTTTTTCTTTCGTAGGTTTCATCAGTTTTCTTTTTCTTCTCGGTTTTCCTTTTGTTTTTCTATGTGTTGCTTGGTTTCCTCCTGTGTTTTCAAGGTTTTCTTTCCATTTTGCGTCTTGGAGTTATTTTTCTTTTGTTTTTCCCTTTCATTCTTCGGTTTTCACCACTTTTCTCCGGGGTTGAAGCACATTTGTACACTTTATGTTACATTAGGAACAATTTTTATACATGTTATATAATTTAAAAATACATGATTAATGTGCTTCAAAAATAGGTTTGATAACTACTTTTTTTTTCGTAAACATAGTATATTTTTGGTATATATCAGAAATAGTTTTTAATACATGTGTAACATTTTTTTATACACAATCAACATTTTTGAAAATTTATGTTTTGAACTTCAAACTTTTAATACGTGTTCTACATTTTCCATATACATTACGAATATTATTTGTGCACATCTAATTTTTTTTATAAGTAGATTATGAAATTATTTTCAAAATTTTGTGTTTGATTAAAAAAAATTCCAGGAATTTATATCAGGAACATTTTTTATACACGGTTAACATTTTCTAAGTATATCATCAACCCTTTTTTGGATACGTCAACCTTCTCAGGAATTCATATTTTTATGTTCTATGTTTTTAATACACGATCTACATTTTTGGTATACATCAGGAAAACAATTATGCATGTTTAACATTTTTTATATAGATGATTAGCAATTTGTTTTTCAAATGCTTTTTAATTTTTTCTTTTAATGGATGATCAACTTTTTTCCTACAGATTATTTTTTTGTATACATTTTTTCATATACATGAGAGACATTTTTGCTATACACATTTAACATTTTACAAATGCTAGATTAATATTTGTCAAATGTTTTTATGTAGAGTGGTTTTGTAATATATTGATTTTTAATATTTGTAAATATAAACAAAAACTGAGAAAAGACTGGAAAAACATGAAAAAAAACAAAAAAACGAGGCTGTGGCCTCCCGCGCGTCTGGGACGACCCATCTCGCCCCACCCTTCAGGCGAGGCTTTTTTGGCGCCCTCAAAAAATGTTGATGCGAATATTAATGTTTCGAAGCGAGGCATAAGGGCGCACCAATCTCAAAAAATGTGTGTGCGAATACAATTTTTTTTAATTCAATTGAATTCATGAAATGTAAAAGATATTCATTAATTTGGAAAATATTCAGAAATTCAAACGATGTTCATGCAAATATGAATAAATTCAAATTAAGTTCATTAATTCAAAAAATGTACTCAAATTCAGGAAAAAATCGGACAAATAAAAACAACGGTCGTGAATACAAGAAAAGTTCATGGAATTCAAATATGATCATGAATTCCAGAATTATTCATATATTCAAAGAGTGTCAATGTGAATACAAAAAATGTTCGAGACTTCAATAATGTTCATGGAATAAAAAATATGAATTCAAAAAAATGTTTGCGAATTCAGAAAATATTCTCGTGGATAAAGAAAATGTTCATGAATTCGAAAACAATCACGTGCTTACAAAAAATGTTCGGGATTTACTAAAAGGTAAGGAAATTCAGAAATGATCATGAATTCAGATATGTTTGTGAATTGAGAAAAAGACTCACACAAATACAAAACAAATTCACGAGAATATAAAAAATGTTCGTAGCATTTAAAATATTTCACGAATTTTTTTACCCAAAATGTTTTACGTGGATAAAAAAAATGTTCGCAATAAATTTGGAAAATCATTTAACATTTGAAAAATGGGAAAACAAATTAAATTTGTGAACAATTCTTAAAAGTATGAAGAATTTTCCGAAATTCAACGATTTTCCGAAATTGTGAGCAAAATTTGAAATTCCAAGCATATTTTCAAAAATCACGATCTATTAAAACATGAATAATTTTTTAAATCCCAAACAATTTTTGAAAAAAGGAAAAGAAAAAAGAAACAGTACTAACAAAAAACGTAGAAGAGGCAAGGAAAAAGATGAATAGAAATAAAACATAGAAGAAAAAAAATGAAAAGTAAAGTAAGAAGAAGAAGGAAACAAACAGGAAAAAAAGAAAAAACAGAAGTAGAACTCAGGAAACTAACAAAAAAATTAGGGGAAAGGTAAGAAACCCAGCCCGCAAGTTTCCAAAATCGGCTCGCTTGACACGCCGCTGTAGGTGCTCAGAAGTTTAACGCCCGCAATGAGCGATATACATCATTTGCTACCTTTGCGAAGACACGCCCTACCCGATAGGAGACGTCTCTACTGCGCCAGCGTTATATCTCGCAGTAAGCGAGATGGAAGGATGACTAGCTGAAGGGTCGACTGTAACCGGGTTGGCCCATTCGCGCACAGTAAATGAAAAAATAGAAGAGAAAAGGGAGGGAGCGCACTGGAAATCTAACTCTGGTTTCCTGGTTTAGAGAGAGGATGACTAGCCACTAGGCTTGCCTTGCGTTCATTACGGAGTAGTAGGGCGGGACTACTTAAGTCCAAAATAGTCGCGGTTTTCCTGTTTCTTCTCCATTTTCCCATTTTTTTATTTTGTTTTTTCACCGGCTTTTCTCTATTTACATTGTTTTTTTCTTCTTTTCCCTGTTTTCACAGCGTTTTTCCTTTTTGTTTCTTCTTCGGTTTTGTTTATTTCTTTCTCATTTTCATCTTTTTTTGTTTTGTGCTTTTGTTTGGTTTGCTTATTTCTTCTTTTTTTTTGTTTCGTCTTATGTTTCTTTTGGTCTCTACATTATTCATATATGTCAAACATTTTTCCAGTACAAATTTAACATTTCCTGAATACATGGTCAACATTTTTTTCTATACAAATTTTTCAAAAAAAATCAAATGCTTGATTAACCTTTTTCAAATAGAAGATAACATTTTTAAATACATGGTTAACATTTTTCCTATACACAATTTTTAACATTTTCAAATATTTGATTAACATTTTTCAAATACAATATTAACATTTCTTTAACACATATTGACATTTTATCTGTACACATTTAAAAAAATTCAAATTTTTTATTAATATTTTTCAAATACTTGTTCAACATTTCTTCAAATGCTTGATTAATCTTTTTATATACATGATTAGCTTTTTTTCATCATTTTTTAATACATGGCCAACTTTTTTTCTATGCACATTTAACATTTTTTAAATGCTTGATCAACATTTTTCAAATACTTGTTCAACATTTTTCCAAGTGCTTGATTAAAATTTGTATATACAAGAAAAAAAATCATCATTTTTTACTACATGGTCAACAAATTTTATACATATTTTACATTTTCTAAATTGTTTATTAACATTTTCAAACACTTCTTCAACATTTTTTCAAATGCTTGATCAACATTTTTCTAAAACATGATCAGATTCTTTCACACACATTTGTATATGCATTTTGCATATACGTGATAAACATTTTCTCTATACACATTTAATATTTTTCAAGTGCTTGGTCAACATTTTTCAAATGTTTTATGTCGATTGATTTTTGTAATATATTTATTTATAATATTTGAAAGTATAAACAAAAGAAAAAAACGAAAACAGGAAACATGAAACAAAGAGACATATCAGCGCGCCTAGGCTGGCCTAACTCGAGCCAACCTTACACGGGCCTTGGCCACCCAGATATTTAGCTCGGCCTTATGAGTTCTTTGTTTGGCATCGTCCTCCTCTCTTTTCTGTTCAGAAAACAAAAATATTCAAGATAAGAAAAAAGGAGAGGAAAAAATTCTCCTCATGTCATAGCACTCAGCAACTACTCACTAGCTAATATCCTATCAAACCACACGCTAGAAAATCAATGACAGCCAGACGCAAAACAATGGAAACCCCATTTATAAGCTCAACTAGAATGCATATATGGTACATCACAACACAAAGCTCATGAACATCTCAAAAAAAAAACCTCGTGAAAAAGGAGGTGTCCCGCAAGGGGAGGGGGGGGGGGACTCAAAAAATCTGACATTCATCTTAGAACCCTTTTGGCTCTTTTCTTTTTTATTTGAGTAAAACACACCACAAGTCCTAAAACTATCGAGGGGTGTCAAGTTAGTCCGAAAACTATAAAAATGCATATTTGTGTCCTGAAAGTTTGCCAAGTGTGTCACCCGCAGTCCTATCCACATTGCATCGGCTTTGACTTGCATGGTTGGCAGGCTGATTACTGCCATGTGGCAATTTTTTGCACAACCCTCCCCCTTTCCCCCAAAGGTCATCTCTTCTAATTTTGTGGCCATCCTCCTTGCACACATCCTCTCCCTTGCCTCCCTCTTCACCTCTGACGGCCACAGACCACCCGACGGTCAGAAGCGGGCGTCACAGCGGTCCGGACTTCCGCAAAGCCCCCAATGTTTGTCTTTTGTTTGCGGGAGAAATCGCGTCCGGCCCGCCACACGGACCAATACAGACCTGCGTTGGATGACTCCCGCAGTTCGGACGTAGTCCTTAGGACTAGTGGTGTATTTTACTGTTTTTGTTTTTAGTACCTTCTGATTCTTATCGCGTCATTGCATCTCACTAAGTTAGCTTAGCTGCTGACCCATCTCCGACTCCGGGCTAATAAAAGCAGGAGTATCCGGCTGCTAGCTAGTGCAAGGTAGATGACGAGGACAATTAATTCAGGTCAACCCACAGGAAACCACACCACAAATTTATGCGTATAAACTAGTATCACAATGCAAAGTCAATATATGCAATGCAAAACCCTTGCGCGCGCACGCACACACACCCGCGCGCAAAAACATTGGTGCTTCTCCAAATCTCCTACCAATGATGTTTGTCTCGACCAAAGATGTGGATGGCATTTGCTTAGACATGCATCTCGCGTGCACTTTGTTTGTTTGTTAGTTTGTTGCAAATTGCAATGATACGATCGACACATAATCCCCGGATTCGGCAAACTGAAGCACGATCGATCGACATGCGTCGATGGCTTGATGCATAGATGTTTCCCGGAGTACACATCTGCATCGGTGGCCATGACATACATACACATGGATCCACATGAAATACATATAGTCGTACATGTAGTAGTGTCCCTGCTGCCACACTGCTACACATGCATTGTATACTGATCTTTGCCAGGAAATCGAAACCCCAAGCGACTCAGCACAAGAAGCTGTCATGTCTTGTCTCCTTAACTGGCTCTGTCGATCGATCGATTGATTGATTAGCAGCCTTGCAGATCCAATCAATTAGTAGTAGCTGAAAAAAAATACTAGTAGTAGCATATGGTACTCCATGATTAAGTAATCAGTAGCTAGTACGAGTCGTACGCATAGTGAGAATATAGAATCCCGTAGACCACGACCCCGAGCGGCGCACCGACCGACGGGCCAGGTTGTACATGCATATAAATTTTGTCTCGCTTGTCTTCTTGTCCTGCAAATTGCCCAAATCTGCTCATAATATACTGCTCCATGCATGTTTGGTTTTATGGTATGGTGGTCTCACATGGCTCATGCGACTGCTCAATCAAGGGAGTTGTTAATGGCACAGCTGCAGGTGGCTAGATTAGATGTACTGTGTATGATATCTACCTCTTGGGATTTGGGAACATGCATATGCATCCATGATGCACTGCTGTCTGGCCTGATGGTTAATCTTGGTAGATTAATCGCAAGCAACGATCGATGCGAAACACATGCATAAGGGGGCAATGCCAAACACCTAGTACTGATCCCTGTGCACCACAAAGCTGGCTACCTAGCTCGAAGTTGTCATGTTTGTTAAGATTGTGTCAAATATGTGTATTGGGCTAGAGTTAGACTTGGAGTTCGCAGAGGATTAGGTGTTTGAGTAGGACACGTGTGTAACCCGGGACTATTATATATAAGGTCATCATAGATAGTCAAAATAGACTAGACATAAGTTGTAGGCTAAGACATCGATCATGTGAGGGGCGGTCTGGGCGACCGTGGCAGGGGTGGCCGGATCGACCGTGGCGTGGAGGTCGGAGCACTGTCTGGTTGCCTTGGAGGGCTTACCGTCAATCTATATCATGTGATTGGTACATGGGAGGTGCGTCTGTAATCATGCATCGGGGATTAGCCACGATGATTTAACAAGAACAGAACATCGTGTGTCCCATCTGCTTTTCTACAATGATTTTATCGCGTATTTACAGACAAGTGATATCATGAGCTATGGTTGCGAGGCTCGGATCATGGTGCAGATGATCTAGACAGCGGCGATGAAGGCGGTGTTGTGCTGACGGAAGGGTGGGCTTCTGTGGGAGCGGAGGCCGGAGTGGAGACAGGGTATAATACGACTTGTCAGCGGTGGTGGAACATTGTCAACGAAGGGCGGAATAGATTGTCGGTGTGATGAGGCGGCTGCTAGACAACGATCACATGAGGTGGTAGAAACGAGCTCGATCTGATCGGCAAGCACCGTCGATTAGGTTGACTTAGCGCAAGAGAGGACTAAGGCAGCACAAACATTTTTGGGCGGTTGAACCGGTCGGTTCAACTAAGCACTGGCCCAAGTGGATCAGAGACCAGGTGCGAGGCGGCAATGATGTGGAGTCCTGAGGTCGCTAGGATTGTGTCTCTGGTGCATGGTGCGTGTGACTCGTAATGTTCGGATGCACCTGGTGAGGGTCATACGGTTTCAACTCGACAAAGGTGTGGACCGAATCAACATTTTGTGTGCATGATGGGGCAAAGCAAGGCGGGTCGGATGACGCAAGGTGCCATGGAGCACAAGACAGTCATGTGGGGTTGGAATTAAAGTGGTGATATGATCTGAAACTATCTCAAATTAGGATATGTACTAGTTGGTGGAGTCCTACTCGAAAACGACATCTGGTCGGTGGAGAGATAGGCACCACGAGGTCATAAAAGGACGGGCTGGGAGAGGCAACGAAAAAGAGCTCACATGTTGCTTGGCCCCCAAATATCGAGCACGAGTTCTTCCGGAAGTGAAGCGGTGCGCGCGGAGAAGGCTTTGTTGAACCGGAAGGAGAGGCTTGGGTCAGACTAGTCGCCTTGACCTAAGCGGCTAGATCTGCGGCGGCTGTTCCTGGGAGAGTGGTGGGATCCGTTACGGTGGGTTCAGGCAAGACGAAGGCGGTGGCTGGTTCAACGGAGGAAGACGAGGAGGTCAAGGAATATGACTCTGATAAAGCCGAGGAAGTTGAAGATCTTGCAGAGCATTCTGTTAGACCGATGTGCTATGGGAAGACATCTCTACGACAACCAAATTCGATGTACATGGAAGTTTGCAATGTGGAATATAAGAGATCAAGGACGTCCTGAGTCAACAAGGTGCCTAAGGACAATCAAATCTTATGTTAGAAAGCCTGGCAAGATGAATGCTAAAGACTGGGAAGATCTAAAGAGCAAGGCGGTAGGGGCTATAAGGTTATGCCTCTCTGACTAGGTCTTGTACCTTGTGATGGATGAGATGACACCAAGAGGAATCTGGACCAACCTGGAAACTCAATTCCTGGATAAGACCGCATCCAAATTTTGTATATGTAACATCAGTTACTCGGGCTGAAGATGCGGGAAAGGGCAGACTCTACTAAGCACATCAATGTCTTGAACCAAGTTTTAGCAGACCTAGATCGTCCAATACTAAAGTGGTGGATGAGGATATGTCATTACTTCTACTCACTTCTTACCGTAGTCCTATGCAAACTTGACCACTACTCTGACATATGGCAAGACTACCGTCATTGCAAGTGAGTTTACAACAACACTGTTATCGTACGATCGACGTGGGAAGAAAATTATCGTCGAAGGTGTTGGGGAACGTAGTATTTCAAAAAAATTGCCTACGATCACGCAAGATCTATCTAGGAGAATCATAGCAACGAGCGGGGAGAGTGTGTCTACGTACCCTCGTAGACCGAAAGCGGAAGCGTTTAGTAACGCGGTTGATGTAGTCGAACGTCTTTGTGATTCAACCGATCCAAGTACCGAACACACGGCACCTCCGCGATCTGCACACGTTCAACTCGGTGACGTCCCTCGAACTCTTGATCCAGTTGAGGCCGAGGGAGAGTTCCGTCAGCACGACAGCGTGGTGATGGTGATGATGAAGTTACCGGTGCAGGGCTTCGCCTAAGCACTACGACGATATGACCGAGGTGTGTAACTGTGGAGGGGGGCACCGCACACGGCTAAGACAAATCTTGGAGTGCCCCATGCCCACGTATATAAAGGAGGTAGGAGGAGGAGGCCGGCCTAGGAGGGGCGCGCCTATAGGGGGAGTCCAACTAGGATTCCCAATCCTAGTTGGAGTCCCCTTCCTTTTCCAAGAGGGGAGAGAGGGAAGGAGTAGGAGAGGGAGAAGGAAAGAGAGGGGGGCCGCCGCCCCCTCCCTAGTCCAATTCGGACTTGCCATGGGGGGGCGCGCGGCCACCCCTTGAGACCCTTTCTCTCCTTTCCCGTATGGCCCATTAAGGCCCAGTACTTCCCCCGGCGAATTCCCGTAACTCTCCGGTACTCCGAAAAATACCCGAATCACTTGGAACCTTTCCAATGTCCGAATATAGCCTTCCAATATATCGATCTTTACCTCTCGACCATTTCGATACTCCTCGTCATGTCCGTGATCACATTCGGGACTCCGAACAACCTTCTGTCATCAAATCACATAAACTCATAATACAAATCGTCATCGAACGTTAAGCGTGCGGACCCTACGGGTTCGAGAACTATGTAGACATGACCGAGACACATCTCCGGTCAATAACCAATAGCGGAACCTGGATGCTCATATTGGATCCTACATATTCTATGAAGATCTTTATCGGTCAAACCGCATAACAACATACGTTGTTCCCTTTGTCATCGGTATGTTACTTGCCCGAGATTCGATCGTCGGTATCACCATACCTAGTTCAATCTCATTTCCGGCAAGTCTCTTTACTAATTCCGTAATGCATCATCCCGCAATTAACTCATTAGTCACATTGCTTGCAAGGCTTATAGTGATGAGCATTACCGAGAGGGCCCAGAGATACCTCTCCGATACACGGAGTGACAAATCCTAATCTCGATCTATGCCAACTCAACAAACACCATCGGAGACACCTGTAGAGAATATTTATAATCACCCAGTTACGTTGTGACGTTTGATAGCACACTAAGTGTTCCTCCGGTATTCGAGAGTTGCATAATCTCATAGTCTTAGGAACATGTATAAGTCATGGAGAAAGCAATAGCAATAAACTAAACGATCATAGTGCTAAGCTAACGGATGGGTCTTGTCCATCACATCATTGTCCTAATGATGTGATCCCGTTCATCAAATGACAACACATGTCTATGGTCAGGAAACTTAACCATCTTTGATTAACGAGCTAGTCTAGTATAGAGGCATACTAGGGACACTTTGTTTTGTCTATGTATTCACACATGTATCAAGTTTCCAGTTAATACAATTCTAGCATGAATAATAAACATTTATCATGATATAAGGAAATATAAATAACAACTTTATTATTGCCTCTAGGGTATATTTCCTTCAGTCTCCCACTTGCACTAGAGTCAATAATCTAGTTCACATCGCCATGTGATTTAACACCAATAGTTCACATCACCATGTGATTAACACCCATAGTTCACATAGCCATGTGACCAACACTCAAAAGGTTTACTAGAGTCAATAATCTAGTTCACATCGCTATGTGATTAACACCCAAGAGCACTAAAGTGTGATCATGTTTTGCATGTGAGAGATGTTTAGTCAATGGGTCTGCCACATTCAGATCTGTATGTATTTTTCAAATTTCTATGTCTACAATGCTCTGCACGAAGATACTCTAGCTAAATGCTCCCACTTTCAATATGTATCCAGATCGAGACTCAGAGTCATCCAGATCAGTGTCAAAGCTTGCATCGACGTAACTCTTTACGACGAACTTTTTATCACCTCCATAATCGAGAAATATTTTCTTAGTCCTCTAAGGATAATTTTGACCGCTATCAAGTGATCCACTCCTGGATCAATATCATACCCCCTTGTCAAACTCATGGCAAGGTACACAATAGGTTTGGTACACAACATAGCATACTTTACAGAACCTATGGCTGAGGCATAGGGAATGACTTTCATTCTCTTTCTATTTTCTGTCGTGGTCGTGTTTTGAGTCTTACTCAACTTTACACTTGCAATACAGGCAAGAACTCCTTCTTTGACTGTTCCATTTTGAACTTACTACAAAAATCTTGTCAAGGTATGTACTCATTGAAAAATCTTATCAAGCGTCTTGATCTATCTCTATAGATCTTGATGCCCAATATGTAAGCAGCTTCACCGAGGTCTTTCTTTGAAAAACTCCTTTCAAACACTCCTTTATGCTTTCCAGAAAATTCTACATCATTTCCGATCAACAATATGTCATTCACATATACTTATCAGAAAGGCTGTAGTGCTCCCACTCACTTTCTTGTAAATACAGGCTTCACCACAAGTCTGCATAAAACCATATGCTTTGATCACACTATCAAAGCGTATATTCCAACTCCGAGAGGCTTGCACCAATCCATAAATGGATCGCTGGAGCTTGCACACTTTGTTAGCACCTTTAGGATCGACAAAACCTTCTGGTTGCATCATATACAACTCTTCTTTGAGACATCCATTAAGGAATGCAGTTTTGACATCCATTTGCCAAATTTCATAAAATGTGGCAATTGCTAACATGATTCGGACAGACTCTAAGCATCGATATGAGTGAGAAAACCATATCGTAGTCAACACTTTGAACTTTTCGAAAACCTTTTGCGACAATTCGAGCTTTGTAGATAGTAACACTACTATCAGCGTCCGTCTTCATCTTGAAGATCCATTTATTCAATAGCTCACCGATCATCGGCCAAGTCAATAAAAGTCCATACTTTGTTCTTATACATGGATCCCATCTCAGATTTCATGGCCTCAAACCATTTCACGGAATCTGGGCTCATCATCGCTTCCTCATAGTTTGTAAGTTCATCATGGTCTAGTAACATGACTCCCAGAATAGGATTACCGTACCACTCTGGTGCGGAACATATTCTGTTTGACCTACGAGGTTCGGTAGTAACTTGATCTGAAGTTTCATGATCATCATCATTAACTTCCTCACTAATTGGTGTAGGCATCACTGGAACTGATTTCTGTGATAAACTACTTTCCAATTTGGGAGAAGGTACAATTACCTCATCAAGTTCTACTTTCCTCCCACTCACTTCTTTCGAGAGAAACTCCTTTTCTAGAAAGGATCCATTCTTAGCAATGAATATCTTGCCTTCGGATCTGTGATAGAAGGTGTACCCAACAGTTTCCTTTGGGTATCCTATGAAGACACATTTCTCCGATTTGGGTTCGAGCTTATCAGGTTGAAGCTTTTTCACATAAGCATCACAGCCCCAAACTTTAAGAAATGACATCTTGGCTTTCTTTGCCAAACGGTGTCATCTCAACGGATTTAGATGGTGCCCTATTTAACGTGAATGCAGCTGTCTCTAATGCATAACCCCAAAACGATAGTGGTAAATCGGTAAGAGACATCATAGATCGCACCATATCTAATAAAGTGCGGTTACGACGTTCGGACACACCATTACGCTGTGGTGTTCCAGGTGGCGTGAGTTGCGAAACTATTCCACATTGTTTCAAATGAAGACCAAACTCGTAACTCAAATATTCACCTCCACGATCAGATCGTAGAAACTTTATTTTCTTGTTACGATGATTTTCCACTTCACTCTAAAATTCTTTGAACTTTTCAAATGTTTCAGACTTATGTTTCATCAAGCAGATATAACCATATCTGCTCAAATCATCTGTGATGGTCAAAAAATAATGATACCCGCCGCGAGCCTCAACACTCATCGGATCGCATACATCAGTATGTATTATTTCCAATAAGTCATTTGCTCGCTTCATTGTTCCGGAGAACGGAGTCTTAGTCATCTTGCCCATGAGGCATGGTTCGCAAGCATCAAGTGATTCATAATCAAGTGATTCCAAAAGCCCATCAGCATGGAGTTTCTTCATGTGCTTTACACCAATATGACCTAAACGGCAGTGCCACAAATATGTGCACTATCATTATCAACTTTGCATCTTTTGGCATCAATATTATGAATATGTGTATCACCACGATCGAGATTCAATGAACCATTCACCTTGGGTGTATGACCACAGAAGGTTTTGTTCATGTAAACAGAATAACAATTATTCTTTGACTTAAATGAATAATTGTATTGCAATAAACATGATCCAATCATATTATGCTCAACGCAAACACCAAATAACATTTATTTTAGGTTCAACACTAACCCCGAAGGTATAGGGAGTGTGCGATGGTGATCTTATCAACCTTGCAATCACTTCGAACACACATTGTCACTTTGCCCTCAACTAGTCTTTGTTCATTTTGCAACTCCTGTTTCGAGTTACTAATCATAGCAACTAAACCAGTATCAAATACCCAGGGGCTACTATGAACACTAGTAAAGTACACATCAATAACATGTATATCAAATATACCTTTGTTCACTTTGCCATCCTTCTTATCCGCCAAGTATCTAGGGCAGTTCCACTTCCAGTGAACATTTCCTTCGCAGTAGAAGCACTCAGTTTCAGGCTTGGGTCTAGCTTTGGGCTTCTTCATGGGAGTGGCAACTTGCTTGCCATTCTTCTTGAAGTTCCCTTTCTTTCCCTTGCCCTTTTTTCTTTAAACTAGTGGTCTTGTCAACCCTCAACATTTGATGCTTTTCTTGATTTCTACCTTCGTTGATTTCAGCATCACGAAGAGCTCGGGAATCGTTTTTGTCATCCCTTGCATATTATAGTTCATCACGAAGTTCCAGTAACTTGGTGATAGTGACTAGAGAACTCTGTCAATCACTATTTTATCTAGAAGATTAACTCCCACTTGATTCAAGCGATTGTAGTACTCTGACAATCTAAGCACATGCTCACTGGTTGAGCTATTCTCCTCCATCTTGTAGGCAAAGTACTTCTCAGAGGTCTCATACCCCTTAACTCGGGCATGAGTCTGAAATACAAATTTCAACTCTTGGAACATCTCATATGCTCCATGTCGTTCAAAATATTTTTAAAGTCCCGGTTCTAAGCCATAAAGCATGGTGCACTAAACTATCAAGTAGTCATCATACCGAGCTTGTCAAATGTTCATAACGTCTGCATCTGCTCCTGCAATAGTTCTGTCACCTAGCGGTGCATCAAGGACATAATTCTTCTGTGCAACAATGAGGATAACCCTCATATCACGGACCTAGTCCGCATCATTGCTACTATCATCTTTCAAGTTAGTTTTCTCTAGGAACATATCAAAATTAAACGGGGAGCTACATCGCGAGCTATTGATCTACAACATAGTTATGCAAATACTATCAAGACTAAGTTCATGATAAATTAAAGTTCAATTAATCATATTACTTAAGAACTTCCACTTAGATAGACATCCCTCTAGTCATCTAAATGATCGCGTGATCCATATCAACTAAACCATGTCCGATCATCACGTGAGATGGAGTAGCTTTCAATGGTGAACATCACTATGTTGATCATATCTACTATATGATTCACGCTCGACCTTTCGGTCTCAGTGTTCCGAGGCCATATCTGCATATGGTAGGCTCGTCAAGTTTAACCCGAGTATTCTGCATGTGCAAAACTGGCTTGCACCCGTTGTATGTGAACGTAGAGCTTATTGAGGGAGTCCTGGACTAAGGGGTCCTCGGGCGTCCGGTCTGTTAGCCATGGGCCGGACTGATGGGCTGTGAAGATACAAAGGCCGAAGACTCTACCCGTGTCCGGATGGGACTCTCCTTGGCGTGGAAGGCAAGTTCGGCGTCCAAATATGAAGATTCCTTTCTCTGTAACCGACCTTATGTAACCCTAGATCCCTCTGGTGTCTATATAAACCAGAGGGCTAGGTCCATAGAGACAATCATCATAATCATAGTCATACAGGCTACACTTCTAGGGTTTTATCCATTACGATCTCGTGGTAGATCAACTCTTGTAACACTCATATTCATCAAGATCAATCAAGCAGGAAGTAGGGTATTACCTTCATAGAGAGGGCCCGAACCTGGGTAAACATTGTGTCCCCAGTCTCCTGTTACCATCGACCTAGACGCACAGTTCGGGACCCCCTACCCGAGATCCGCCGGTTTTGACACCGACATTGGTGCTTTCATTGAGAGTTCCACTGTGCCGTCGTCGAAAGGTTTGATGGCTCCTTTAATCATCTACAACGATGCTGTCCAAGGGGAAGTCTTCCTCCCCAGACAGATCTTCGTATTCGGCGGCTTCGCACTGCGGGCCGCCTCGCTTGGCCATGTGGAGCAGATCGAAAGCTACACCCCTGGCCATTGGGTCAGATTTGGAAGCTTGAACTACGTCGCGGATATCCGCTGATATGTCTCCAACGTATCGAAATTTTTTGATTGTTCCATGCTATATTATATTTTTTTTTGGACATTATTGGGCTTTATTATACACTTTTATATTATTTTTGGGACTAACCTATTAACCGGAGGCCCAACCCAGAATTGTTGTTTTTTTTGCCAATTTCAGAGTTTTGCAGAAAAAGAATATCAAACGAAGTCCAAACGGAATGAAACCTTCGGGAACGTGATTTTTGGAACGAACGTGATCCAGAGGGCTTGGACCCTACGTCAAGAAAGCAACCAGGAAGGCACGAGGTAGGGGGGGCGCCTACCCCCCCCCCCCCCGAGGCGCGCCCTCCACCCTCATGGGGCCCATGTTGCTCCACCGACGTATTTCTTCCTCCTATATATACCTACGTACCCGCAAACTACCAGATACGGAGCCAAAAACCTAATTCCACCGCCGCAACCTTCTGTACCCGTGAGATCCCATCTTGGGGCCTTTTCCGGAGCTCCGCCGGAGGGGGCATCGATCACGGAGGGCTTCTACATCAACACCATAGCCTCTCCGATGATGTGTGTGTAGTTTACCTCAGACCTTCGGGTCCATAGTTATTAGCTAGATGGCTTCTTCTCTCTCTTTGGATCTCAATACAATGTTCTCCCCCTCTCTTGTGGAGATCTATTCGATGTAATCTTCTTTTGCGGTGTGTTTGTTGAGACCGATGAATTGTGGGTTTATGATCAAGTTTATCTATGAACAATATTTGAATCTTCTCTGAATTCTTTTATGTATGATTGGTTATCTTTGCAAGTCTCTTCGAATTATCAGTTTGGTTTGGCCTACTAGATTGATCTTTCTTGCAATGGGAGAAGTGCTTAGCTTTGGGTTCAATCTTGCGGTGTCCTTTCCTAGTGACAGTAGGGGCAGCAAGGCACGTGTTGTATTGTTGCCATCGAGGATAACAAGATGGGGTTTATATCATATTGCATGAGTTTATCCCTCTACATCATGTCATCTTACTTAAAACGTTACTCTGCTCTTTTGAACTTAATACTCTAGATGCATGCTGGATAGCGGTCGATGTGTGGAGTAATAGTAGTAGATGCAGGCAGGAGTCGGTCTACTTGTCGCGGACGTGATGCCTATATACATGATCATACCTAGATATTCTCATAACTACGCTCAATTCTGTCAATTGCTCAACAGTAATTTGTTTACCCACCGTAATACTTATGCTCTCGAGAGAAGCCACTAGTGAAACCTATGGCCCCCGGGTCTATTTTCCATCATATTAATCTTCCAACACTTAGCTATTTTTATTACCTTTTATTTTACTTTGCATCTTTATCATAAAAGAATACCAAAAATATTATCTTATCATATCTATCATATCTCACTTTCGTAAGTGACCGTGAAGGGATTGACAACCCCTTCATTGCGTTGGTTGTGAGGATTTTATTTGTTTGTGTAGGTGCGAGGGACTCGTGAGTGGCCTCCTACTGGATTGATACCTTGGTTCTCAAAAACTGAGGGAAATACTTACGCTGCTTTACTGCATCACCCTTTCCTCTTCAAGGGAAAACCAACGCAGTGCTCAAGAGGTAGCAGGAAGGATTTCTGGCGCCGTTGCCGGGGAGTCTACGCAAAAGTCAACATACCAAGTACCCATCACAAACCCTTATCTCCCGCATTACATTATTTGCCATTTGCCTCTCGTTTTCCTCTCCCCCACTTCACCCTTGCCGTTTTATTCGCCCTCTCTTTTCCGTTTGCCTCCCTCTTTCTTTTTGCTCCTCGCACTTTCTGCCGTTATGTCTAAAATTGGGGAAACTATTGTCAATATGGACAATAGTAATAATATGGAAAATTCTGATGCTCCTGCTGAAGAACCCCCTATCTTGCATACAAAAAAATTCTGAATTGGTAGTGGTAATATTAT
Source organism: Aegilops tauschii subsp. strangulata (assembly GCF_002575655.3). Taxonomy (NCBI): domain Eukaryota; kingdom Viridiplantae; phylum Streptophyta; class Magnoliopsida; order Poales; family Poaceae; genus Aegilops; species Aegilops tauschii. Next base: position 516,869,311 of record NC_053038.3, on the reverse strand, counting down.
TGGAAAATGGGTTATTCAAGATTTCTTTACTTGTGCCGGTGCTTTGCCTTCTATGGGCAGTTCTATTCTTCATAGAACTAGTGGTCTTGCGGACGCTATTGCCATGCTTGTAGTTGTACTTGAAAGGAAATTTATGCACATGCACCCTTGCATACAAAGGATTTTCCTAGAATTTTCTAATATTGAGCATTCTTCTGTTAAGCGTGCCGCTACTATCTTTTTTGCTCATGAGTTCAGATTTATAATAAAAGAGGCCAAAGAAATCTTTGCGCATTATAGGGTGGACGCTGGCCGTCCTCCCATAGAAACTATCCTATTTGATCAAGAGGAAATAATGCGTTTCAATCTCTAGACTATGTTGCTTTTAATGAGAACCTTAGAAAAAAAGGTTCCTACCAATGTTCTAGTTGATAGAATTTCTGAACTTAATAATGATTTTGCTATTCGAAACAATGAGCTAGGATATTCTCTCGAGTATAGGCTCACAAAGTTCTGTCAAAAGAATGCCTATAACAATGAATTGGTTGTGCAATACGAAGGGCCGAAGGAGGAACCTATACCTCCTAAAGTTGATCTTGGGGACTTTTGTCCCATTAAATTTAGCCCTTTTGATTACTTTTGCTTGCCTCAAAGAAAACTCGCTGCTGAACGTAGAGAATATGAAATGATTTTTAATGATCTATCCTATTATTATGGCAATACCTAGATCTATCCTTGCTATTATGCCTAGCTAGGGGCGTTAAACGATAGCGCTTGTTGGGAGGCAACCCAATTTTATTTTTTTTGTTTTTTGCTTTTTACTTCTGTTTAGGAATAAATATTTGATCTAGCCTCTGGTTAGATTTGTTTTTATGTTTTAATTAGTGTTTGTGCCAAGTTAAACCTATAGGATCTTCTTGGATGATAGTTATTTGATCTTGCTGAAAATTCCAGAAACTTTCTGTTCACGAAAATAATTGTTAAAAATCACCAGAACGTGATAAAATATTGATTCCAATTGCTTCTGATCAATAAACAAATTGTCTATGTCTTCCTATTTTGGCTGAAGTTTTGGAGTTCCAGAAGTTTGCGTTAGTTACAGATTACTACAGACTGTTCTGTTTTTGACAGATTCTGTTTTTCGTGTGTTGTTTGCTTATTTTGATGAATCTATGGCTAATAAAATAGTTTATAAACCATAGAGAAGTTGGAATACAGTAGGTTTAACACCAATATAAATAAAGAATTAGTTCATTACAGTACCTTGAAGTGGTGTTTTGTTTTCTTTCGCTAACGGAGCTCACGAGATTTTCTGTTAAGTTTTGTGTTGTGAAGTTTTCAAGTTTTGGGTGAAAGATTTGATGGATTATGGAACAAGGAGTGGCAAGAGCCTAAGCTTGGGGATGCCCATGGCACCCCAAGATAATCTAAGGACACCTAAAAGCCAAAGCTTGGGGATGCCCCGGAAGGCATCCCCTCTTTCGTCTACTTCCATCGGTAACTTTACTTGGAGCTATATTTTTATTCACCACATGATATGTGTTTTGCTTGGAGTGTCTTGTATTATTTGAGTCTTTGTTTTTTAGTTTACCACAATCATCCTTGCTGTACACACCTTTTGAGAGAGACACACATGATTCGGAAATTATTAGAATACTCTATGTGCTTCACTTATATTTTTTGAGCTATATAGTTTTGCTCTAGTGCTTCACTTATATCTTTTAGAGCACGGCGGTGGATTTGTTTTATAGAAACTATTGATCTCTCATGCTTCACTTATATTATTTTGAGAGTCTTACAATAGCATGGCAATTTGCTTTAATTATAATATCATGGGAAATTTGATACTAGATAATTGTTTTGAGATATAAAGGTGGTAATATCATAGTTGTGCTAGTTGAGTAATTGTGGAATTGAAAAATACTTGTGTTGGAGTTTGTGATTCCCGTAGCATGCACGTATAGTGAACCGTTATGTAACGAAGTCGGAGCATGAGGTATTTATTGATTGTCATCCTTTGTGTGGCGGTCGGGATCGCGCGATGGTTAACTCCTACCAACCCTTCCCCTAGGAGCATGCGTAGTAGTACTTTGCTTCGAGGGCTAATAAATTTTTGCAATAAGTATATGAGTTCTTTATGACTAATGTGAGTCCATGGATTATACGCACACTTACCTTTCCGCAATTTTCTAGCCTCTTCGGTACCGTGCATTGCCCTTTCTCACCTTGAGAGTTGGTGCAAACTTCGCCGGTGCATCCAAACCCCGTGATATGATACGCTCTATCACACATAAACCTCCTTATATCTTCCTCAAAACAGCCACCATACCTACCTATTATGGCATTTCCATAGCCATTCCGAGATATATTGCCATGCAACTTTCCATCGTTTCGTTTATCATGACACGCTCCATCATTGTCATATTTCCTTGCATGATCATGTAGTTGACATTGTATTTGTGGCAAAGCCACCATTCATAATTCTTTCATACATGTCGCTCTTGATTCATTGCATATCCCGGTACACCGCCGGAGGCATTCACATAGAGTCATATTTTGTTCTAAGTATTGAGTTGTAACTCATGAGTTGTAAGTAAATAAAAGTGTGATGATCATCATTATTAGAGCATTGTCCCAAGTGAGGAAAGGATGATGGAGACTATGATTCCCCCACAAGTCGGGATGAGACTCCGGACTAAATAAAAAAAAGAGGCCATAAAAAAAGAGAAAAGGCCCAAATAAAAAAATGAGAGAAAAAGAGAGAAGGGACAATGTTACTATCCTTTTACCACACTTGTGCTTCAAAGTAGCACCGTGATCTTCATGATAGAGAGTCTCTCATTTTGTCACTTTCATATACTAGTGGGAAATTTCATTATAGAACTTGGCTTGTATATTCCAATTATGGGCTTCCTCAAAATGCCCGAGGTCTTTGTGAGCAAGCAAGTTGGATGCACACCCACTTAGTTTCTTTTGTTTGAGCTTTCATACACTTATAGCTCTAGTGCATCCGTTGCATGGCAATCCCTACTCCTTGCATTGACATCAATTGATGGGCATCTCCATAGCCTGTTGATTAGCCTCGTTGATGTGAGACTTTCTCTTTTTTTGTCTTCCCACATAACCCCCACCATTATACCTTATTCCACCATTGTGCTATATCCATGGCTTGCGCTCATGTATTGCGTAAGAGTTGAAAAGGCTGAAGCGCGTTAAAAAGTATGAACCAATTGCTTGGCTAAAACCGGGGTTGTACATGATATGAATATTTTGTGTGGGGAAGATGGAGCATAGCCAGACTATATGATTTTGTAGGGATAACTTGCTTTGGCTATGTTATTTTGATAAGACATAATTGCTTGGTTAGCATGCTTGAAGTATTATTGTTTTTATGTCAACATTAAACTTTTATCTTGAATCATATTAAATATGAACATTCATGCCACAATAAGAAGAATTACATTGAAATTATGCTAAGTAGCATTCCACATCAAAAATTCTGTTTTTATCATTTACCTACTCGAGGACGAGAGGAATTAAGCTTGGGGATGCTTGATACGTCTCCAACGTATCTATAATTTTTTATTGTTCCATGCTATATTATATTCTATTTTGGACATCATTGGGCTTTATTATACACTTCTATATTATTTTTGGGACTAACCTATTAACCGGAGGCCTAGCCCAGAATTGCTGTTTTTGCCTATTTCAGAGTTTCGCAGAAAAATAATATCAAATGGAGTCCAAACGGAATGAAACCTTCAGGAACGTGATTTTTGGAACGAACGTGATCCAGAGGACTTAACCCTACGTCAAGAAAGCAACTAGGGAGGCACGAGGTAGGGGGCGCGCCTACCCCCCCCCCCCCCCAGGCGCGCCCTCCACCCTCATGGGGCCCACGTTGCTCCACCGACGTACTTCTTCCTCTATATACCTACGTACCCCCAAACTACCAGATACGGAGCCAAAAACCTAATTCCACCGCCGCAACCTTCTGTACCCGTGAGATCCCATCTTGGGGCCTTTTCCGGAGCTCCGCCGGAGGGGGCATCGATCACGGAGGGCTTCTACATCAACACCATAGCCTCTCCGATGATGTGTGAGTAGTTTACCTCAGACCTTCGGGTCCATAGTTATTAGCTAGATGGCTTCTTCTCTCTCTTTGGATCTCAATACAATGTTCTCCCCCTCTCTTGTGGAGATCTATTCAATGTAATCTTCTTTTGCGGTGTGTTTGTTGAGACCGATGAATTTTGGGTTTATGATCAAGTTTATCTATGAACAATATTTGAATCTTCTCTGAATTCTTTTATGTATGATTGGTTATCTTTGCAAGTCTCTTCGAATTATCAGTTTGGTTTGGCCTACTAGATTGATCTTTCTTGCCATGGCAGAAGTGCTTAGCTTTGGGTTCAATCTTGCGGTGTCCTTTCCCAGTGACAGTAGGGGCAGCAAGGCACGTATTGTATTGTTGCCATCGAGGATAACAAGATGGGGTTTATATCATATTGCATGAGTTTATCCCTCTACATCATGTCATCTTACTTAAAGTGTTACTCTGTTCTTTTGAACTTAATACTCTAGATGCATGCTGGATAGCGGTCGATGTGTGGAGTAATAGTAGTAGATGCAGGCAGGAGTCGGTCTACTTGTCGCGGACATGATGCCTATATACATGATCATACCTAGATATTCTCATAACTATGCTCAATTCTGTCAATTGCTCAACAGTAATTTGTTTACCCACCGTAATACTTATGCTCTCGAGAGAAGCCACTAGTGAAACCTATGGCCCCCAGGTCTATTTTCCATCATATTAATCTTCCAACACTTAGCTATTTTTATTGCCTTTTATTTTACTTTGCATCTTTATCATAAAAATACCAAAAATATTATCTTATCATATCTATCAGATCTCACTTTCGTAAGTGACCGTGAAGGGTTTGACAACCCCTTTATTGTGTTGGTTGCGAGGATTTTATTTGTTTGTGTAGGTGCGAGGGACTCATGCGTGGCCTCCTACTGGATTGATACCTTGGTTCTCAAAAACTGAGGGAAATACTTACGCTGCTTTACTGCATCACCCTTTCCTCTTCAAGGGAAAACCAATGCAGTGCTCAAGAGTTAGCATCGGCGGAGGCTTGATCTTTGACGGATTCGAGACCACGCAGCCGCTCCCTGCCCCCACGATGAACATGACGTAAATCTGTCATCGGACCATACCCAGGAAATAGCGCCTGTAACTGCTCTGGCCTTAGATCCGGAGCAGATCGCGCCATTCGAGGACGGGAAGCTCAACCCCGCCACGGAAGCCGCAGACTCAGCGGCGTTGGAGCCGCACACAGACCTAACTTCAAGTAACATCTGTGTCACCGAAACCATGGACTCGTCTCCGGCTTTAGGTTCCGAACCTTGTGTGTCCGCATACGTCGAGCCTTATCAGTCATCGATCTTCGAATTCAGCTCCGTAGACATCTTCCGGCACTCGCCCTTAGGCGACGTGCTAAACTCATTAAAGAACTATCCTTAACCTGGGGCTCACAGCCGAATTATATCCGGTTCGAACTGGAGGCCGATGACGGAGAATTTAGTTTCCCACCCACCGCCCACTTCATAGCCACCGTTGAGGACTTAACCGACACGCTCGATTACGGCTCCGAAGACATCGACGATATGGACGACGATGCCGGAGAAGAAGAGGCCCAAAACCCGCCGTTCACCGAACGTTGGACAGCCACTTCCTCGTATGACGTATACATGGTGGATTCACCAAAAGGGAACATCGGCAATGACAAGGAAGATCTAGTTGAGGATGACCCTCCTAAGATACCACCAAAGCGCCGACGTCAGCAACGCCGCTCTAAATCACGCCGCAGTAAAGACAGCAACACCGCCACAGGAGAAGATAATACTCCGGACGGTCCCGAAGATAATGAAGACCCCGTTGCTGCTGTTGGGGATCGTAGCAGAATTTTAAAATTTCCTACGCATCACCAAGATCCATCTATGGAGTATACTAGAAACGAGGGGAAAGGGGTGCATCTACATACCCTTGTAGATCGCGAGCGGAAGCGTTCCAATGAACGGGGTTGATGGAGTCGTACTCGCCGTGATCCAAATCACCGATGACCGAGTGCTGAACGGACGGCACCTCCGCGTTCAACACACGTACGGAGCAGCGACGTCTCCTCCTTCTTGATCCAGCAAGGGGGAAGGAGAGGTTGATGGAGATCCAGCAGCACGACGGCGTGGTGGTGGATGTAGCGGGATCCCGGCAGGGCTTCGCCAAGCACTAGCGGGAGGGAGAGGTGTTGCAGGGGAGGAGGGAGGCGCCAAAGGCTGTAGTGTTGCTGCCCTCCCTCCCCCCACACTATTTATAGGACCCCTGGGGGGGCGCCGGCCCTGGGAGATGGGATCTCCAAGGGGGGGCGGCGGCCAAGGGGGAAGGGGGGGTGGCTTCCCCCCCAAGCCAAGTGGGGCGCCCCCCACCCTAGGGTTTCCAACCCTAGGCGCAGGGGGGAGGCCCATGGGGGGGGACCCAGCCCACTAAGGGCTGGTTCCCTTCCCACTTCAGCCCACGGGGCCCTCCGGGATAGGTGGCCCCACCCGGTGGACCCCCGGGACCCTTCCGGTGGTCTCGGTACAATACCGATAACCCCCGAAACTTTCCCGGTGGCCGAAACTGGACTTCCTATATATAATTCTTCACCTCCGGACCATTCCGGAACTCCTCGTGACGTCCGGGATCTCATCCGGGACTCCGAACAACTTTCGGGTTTCCGCATACTCATATCTCTACAACCCTAGCGTCACCGAACCTTAAGTGTGTAGACCCTACGGGTTCGGGAGACATGCAAACATGACCGAGACGCCTCTCCGGTCAATAACCAACAGCGGGATCTGGATACCCATGTTGGCTCCCACATGTTCCACGATGATCTCATCGGATGAACCACGATGTCGAGGATTCAATCAATCCCGTATACAATTCCCTTTGTCAATCGGTATGTTACTTGCCCGAGATTCGGTCGTCGGTATCCCAATACCTTGTTCAATCTCGTTACCGGCAAGTCTCTTTACTCGTACCGTAATGCATGATCCCGTGACTAACTCCTTAGTCACATTGAGCTCATTATGATGATGCATTACCGAGTGGGCCCAGAGATACCTCTCCGTCATACGGAGTGACAAATCCCAGTCTCGATCCGTGCCAACCCAACAGATACTTTCGGAGATACCCGTAGTGCACCTTTATAGTCACCCCGTTACGTTGTGACGTTTCGCACACCCAAAGCACTCCTACGGCACCCGGGAGTTGCACGATCTCATGGTCTAAGGAAAAGATACTTGACATTGGAAAAGCTCTAGCAAACGAAACTACACGATCTTTTATGCTATGCTTAGGATTGGGTCTTGTCCATCACATCATTCTCCTAATGATGTGATCCCGTTATCAATGACATCCAATGTCCATAGTCAGGAAACCATGACTATCTGTTGATCAACGAGCTAGCCAACTAGAGGCTTACTAGGGACACGTTGTGGTCTATGTATTCACACATGTATTACGATTTCCGGATAACACAATTATAGCATGAACAATAGATAATTATCATGAACAAAGAAATATAATAATAACCATTTATTATTGCCTCTAGGGCATATTTCCAACAGTCTCCCACTTGCACTAGAGTCAATAATCTAGTTACATTGTGATGAATCGAACACCCATAGCGTCCTGGTGTTGATCATGTTTTGCTCTAGGGAGAGGTTTAGTCAACGGATCTGCTACATTCAGATCCGTATGTACTTTACAAATATCTATGTCTCCACTTTGAACACTTTCATGAATGGAGTTGAAGCGACGCTTGATATGCCTGGTCTTCCTGTGAAACCTGGGCTCCTTGGCAAGGGCAATAGCTCCAGTGTTGTCACAGAAGAGAGTCATCGGGCCCGACGCATTGGGAATCACCCCTAGGTCGGTAATGAACTCCTTTATCCAGACTGCTTCCTGTGCTGCCTCTGAGGCCGCCATGTACTCTGCTTCACATGTAGATCCCGCCACGACGCTTTGCTTGCAACTGCACCAGCTTACTGCTCCTCCATTCAAAATATACACGTATCCGGTTTGTGACTTCGAGTCATCCAGATCTGTGTCGAAGCTAGCGTCGACGTAACCCTTTACGACGAGCTCTTCGTCACCTCCATAAACGAGAAACATATCCTTAGTCCTTTTCAGGTACTTCAGGATATTCTTGACCGCTGTCCAGTGTTCCATGCCGGGATTACTTTGGTACCTTCCTAACAAACTTACGGCAAGGTTTACATCAGGTCTGGTACACAGCATGGCATACATAATAGACCCTATGGCCGAGGCATAGGGGATGACACTCATCTTTTCTATATCTTCTGCCGTGGTCGGGCATTGAGCCGTGCTCAATTGCACACCTTGCAATACAGGCAAGAACCCCTTCTTGGACTGATCCATATTGAACTTCTTCAATATCTTGTCAAGGTACGTACTCTGTGAAAGACCAATGAGGCGTCTTGATCTATCTCTATAGATCTTGATGCCTAATATATAAGCAGCTTCTCCAAGGTCCTTCATTGAAAAACACTAATTCAAATAGGCCTTTATACTTTCCAAGAATTCTATATCATTTCCCATCAATAGTATGTCATCCACATATAATATGAGAAATGCTACAGAGCTCCCACTCACTTTCTTGTAAACACAGGCTTCTCCATAAGTCTGTGTAAACCCAAACGCTTTGATCATCTCATCAAAACGAATGTTCCAACTCCGAGATGCTTGCACCAGCCCATAGATGGAGCGCTGGAGCTTGCATACCTTGTTAGCATTCTTAGGATCGACAAAACCTTCCGGCTGCATCATATACAATTCTTCCTTAAGGAAGCCGTTAAGGAATGCTGTTTTGACGTCCATTTGCCATATCTCATAATCATAGAATGCGGCAATTGCTAACATGATTCGGACGGACTTCAGCTTCGCTACGGGTGAGAAAGTCTCATCGTGGTCAACCCCTTGAACTTGTCGATAACCCTTAGCGACAAGTCGAGCCTTATAGATGGTCACATTACCATCCGCGTCTGTCTTCTTCTTAAAGATCCATTTATTTTCTATGGCTCGCCGATCATCGGGCAAGTCAGTCAAAGTCCATACTTCGTTTTCATACATGGATCCTATCTCGGATTTCATGGCTTCTAGCCATTTGTCGGAATCCGGGCCCGCCATCGCTTCTTCATAGTTCGAAGGTTCACCGTTGTCTAACAACATGATTTCCAGGACAGGGTTGCCGTACCACTCTGGTGCGGAACGTGTCCTTGTGGACCTACGAAGTTCAGTAGTAACTTGATCCGAAGCTTCATGATCATCATCATTAACTTCCTCCCCAGTCGGTGTAGGCACCACAGAAACATCTTCCCGCGCTGCGCTACTTTGATGTTCGGAAGGAGTGACTATCACCTCATCAAGTTCCACTTTCCTCCCACTCAATTCTTTCGAGAGAAACTCTTTCTCCAGAAAGGACCCGTTCTTGGCAACAAAGATCTTGCCTTCGGATCTAAGGTAGAAGGTATACCCAATGGTTTCCTTAGGGCATCCTATGAAGACGCATTTTTCCGACTTGGGTTCGAGCTTTTCAGGTTGAAGTTTCTTGACATAAGCATCGCATCCCCAAAATTTTAGAAACGACAGCTTAGGTTTCTTCCCAAACCATAATTCATACGGTGTCGTCTCAACGGATTTTGACGGAGCCCTATTTAAAGTGAATGCGGCAGTCTCTAAAGCATAGCCCCAAAATGAGAGCGGTAGATCGGTAAGAGACATCATAGATCGCACCATATCCAATAGAGTGCGATTACGACATTCGGACACACCATTTCGCTGAGGTGTTCCAGGCGGCGTGAGTTGTGAAACGATTCCACATTTCCTTAAGTGCGCACCAAATTCATGACTTAAATATTCTCCACCACGATCTGATCGTAAGAATTTTATTTTCCTGTCACGTTGATTCTCAACCTCACTCTGAAATTCCTTGAACTTTTCAAAAGTTTCAGACTTGTGTTTCATTAGGTAGACATACCCATATCTACTGAAGTCATCAGTGAGAGTGAGAACATAACGATATCCTCCGCGAGCCTCAACACTCATTGGACCGCACACATCGGTATGTATGATTTCCAATAAGTTGGTTGCTCGCTCCATTGTTCCGGAGAACGGAGTCTTGGTCATCTTACCCATGAGGCATGGTTCGCACGTGTCAAATGATTCGTAATCAAGAGACTCCAAAAGTCCATCTGCATGGAGCTTCTTCATGCGCTTGACACCAATGTGACCAAGGCGGCAGTGCCACAAGTATGTGGGACTATCGTTATCAACTTTACATCTTTTGGTATTCACACTATGAATATGTGTAACATCACGTTCGAGATTCATCAAGAATAAACCATTGACCAGCGGGGCATGACCATAAAACATATCTCTCAAATAAATAGAACAACCATTATTCTCGGATTTAAATGAGTAGCCATCTCGAATTAAACGAGATCCAGATACAATGTTCATGCTCAAAGCTGGCACTAAATAACAATTATTGAGGTTTAATACTAATCCCGTAGGTAAATGCAGAGGTAGCGTGCCGACGGCGATCACATCGACCTTGGAACCATTCCCGACGCGCATCGTCACCTCGTCCTTCCCCAGTCTCCGCTTATTCCGCAGCTCCTGTTTTGAGTTACAAATATGAGCAACCGCACCGGTATCAAATACCCAGGCAGTACTACGAGTACTGGTAAGGTACACATCAATTACATGTATATCACATATACCTTTGGTGTTGCCGGCCTTCTTGTCCGCTAAGTATTTGGGGCAGTTCCGCTTCCAGTGACCACTTCCCTTGCAATAAAAGCACTCGGTCTCAGGCTTGGGTCCATTCTTTGACTTCTTCCCGGCAACTGGCTTACCGGGCGCGGCAACTCCCTTGCCGTCCTTCTTGAAGTTCTTTTTACCCTTGCCCTTCTTGAATTTAGTGGTTTTATTCACCATCAACACTTGATGTTCCTTTCTGATCTCCACCTCCGCTGATTTCAGCATTGAATATACCTCAGGAATGGTCTTTTCCATCCCTTGCATATTGAAGTTCATCACAAAGCTCTTGTAGCTTGGTGGAAGCGACTGAAGGATTCTGTCAATGACCGCGTCATCCGGGAGATTAACTCCTAGCTGAGACAAGCGGTTGTGTAACCCAGACATTCTGAGTATGTGCTCACTGACAGAACTATTTTCCTCCATTTTACAGCTGAAGAACTTGTCGGAGACTTCATATCTCTCGACCCGGGCATGAGCTTGGAAAACCATTTTCAGCTCTTCGAACATCTCATATGCTCCATGCTTCTCAAAACGCTTTTGGAGCCCCGGTTCTAAGCTGTAAAGCATGCCGCACTGAACGAGGGAGTAATCATCAGCACGCTCCTGCCAAGCGTTCATAACGTCTTGGTTCTCTGGGATTGGTGCTTCACCTAGAGGTGCTTCTAGGACATAATCTTTCTTGGCAGCTATGAGGATGATCCTCAGGTTCCGGACCCAGTCCGTATAGTTGCTGCCATCATCTTTCAGCTTGGTTTTCTCTAGGAACGCGTTGAAGTTGAGGACAACGTGGGCCATTTGATCTACAAGAAATATTGTAAAGATTTTAGACTAAGTTCATGATAATTAAGTTCATCTAATCAAATTATTCAATGAACTCCCACTCAGATAGACATCCCTCTAGTCATCTAAGTGAAACATGATCCGAGTTAACTAGGCCGTGTCCGATCATCACGTGAGACGGACTAGTCAAGATCGGTGAACATCTCCATGTTGATCGTATCTTCTATACGACTCATGCTCGACCTTTCGGTCTTCCGTGTTCCGAGGCCATGTCTGTACATGCTAGGCTCGTCAAGTCAACCTAAGTGTATTGCGTGTGTTCCGAGGCCATGTCTATACATGCTAGGCTCGTCAACACCCGTTGTATGCGAACGTTAGAATCTATCACACCCGATCATCACGTGGTGCTTCGAAACAACGAACCTTCGCAACGGTGCACAGTTAGGGGGAACACTTTCTTGAAATTATTATAAGGGATCATCTTACTTACTACCGTCGTTCTAAGCAAATAAGATGCAAAACATGATAAACATCACATGCAATCAAATAGTGACATGATATGGCCAATATCATTATGCTCCTTTGATCTCCATCTTCGGGGCACCATGATCATCTTCGTCACCGGCATGACACCATGATCTCCATCATCATGATCTCCATCATTGTGTCTTCATGAAGTTGTCACGCCAACGATTACTTCTACTTCTATTGCTAACGCATTTAGCAACAAAGTAAAGTAATTTACATGGCGTTATTCAATGACACGCATGTCATACAAAAAATAAAGACAACTCCTATGGCTCCTGCCGGTTGTCATACTCATTGACATGCAAGTCATGATTCCTATTACAAGAATATGATCAATCTCATACATCACATATATCATTCATCACATCTTCTGGCCATATCACATCACATAGCACATGCTGCAAAAACAAGTTAGACGTCCTCTAATTGTTGTTGCAAGTTTTTTACGTGGCTTGTATAGGTTTCTAGCAAGAACGTTTCTTACCTACGTAAAACCACAACGTGATATGCCAATTTCTATTTACCCTTCATAAGGACCCTTTTCACCGAATCTGTTCCGACTAAAGTGGGAGAGACAGACACCCGCTAGCCACCTTATGCAACTAGTGCATGTCAGTCGGTGGAACCTGTCTCACGTAAGCGTACGTGTAAGGTCGGTCCGGGCCGCTTCATCCCACAATACCGCCGAAACAAGATAAGACTAGTAGCGGCAAGAAGAATTGGCAACATCTACGCCCACAACTGCTTTGTGTTCTACTCGTGCATAGTAACTACGCATAGGCCTGGCTCATGATGCCACTGTTGGGGATCGTAGCAGAATTTTAAAATTTCCTACGCATCACCAAGATCCATCTATGGAGTATACTAGCAACGAGGGGAAAGGAGTGCATCTACATACCCTTGTAGATCGCGAGCGGAAGCGTTCCAATGAACGGGGTTGATGGAGTCGTACTCGCCGTGATCCAAATCACCGATGACCGAGTGCCGAACGGACGGCACCTCCGCGTTCAACACACGTACGGAGCAGCGACGTCTCCTCCTTCTTGATCCAGCAAGGGGGAAGGAGAGGTTGATGGAGATCCAGCAGCATGACGGCGTGGTGGTGGATGTAGCGGGATCCCGGCAGGGCTTCCCCAAGCACTAGCGAGAGGGAGAGGTGTTGCAGGGGAGGAGGGAGGCGCCAAAGGCTGTAGTGTTGCTGCCCTCCCTCCCCCCCACTATTTATAGGACCCCTGGGGGCGCCGGCCCTGGGAGATGGGATCTCCAAGGGGGGCGGCGGCCAAGGGGGAAGGGGGGTGGCTTCCCTCCCAAGCCAAGTGGGGCGCCCCCCCCCCCACCCTAGGGTTTCCAACCCTAGGCGCAGGGGGGAGGCCCATGGGGGGCGCCCCAGCCCACTAAGGGCTGGTTCCCTTCCCACTTCAGCCCACGGGGCCCTCCGGGATAGGTGGCCCCACCCGGTGGACCCCCGGGACCCTTCCGGTGGTCCCGGTACAATACCGATAACCCCCGAAACTTTCCCGGTGGCCGAAACTGGACTTCCTATATATAATTCTTCACCTCCGGACCATTCCGGAACTCCTCGTGAAGTCCGGGATCTCATCCGGGACTCCGAACAACTTTCGGGTTTCCGCATACTCATATCTCTACAACCCTAGCGTCACCGAACCTTAAGTGTGTAGACCCTACGGGTTCGGGAGACATGCAGACATGACCGAGACGCCTCTCCGGTCAATAACCAACAGCGGGATCTGGATACCCATGTTGGCTCCCACATGTTCCACGATGATCTCATCGGATGAACCACGGTGTCGAGGATTCAATCAATCCGTATGCAATTCCCTTTGTCAAACGGTATGTTACTTGCCCGAGATTCGATCGTCGGTATCCCAATACCTTGTTCAATCTCGTTACCGGCAAGTCTCTTTACTCGTACCGCAATGCATGATCCCGTGAATAACGCCTTAGTCACATTGAGCTCATTATGATGATGCATTACCGAGTGGGCCCAGAGATACCTCTCCGTCACACGGAGTGACAAATCCCAGTCTCAATCCGTGCCAACCCAACAGACACTTTCGGAGATACCCGTAGTGCACCTTTATAGTCACCCAGTTACGTTGTGACGTTTGGCACACCCAAAGCACTCCTACGGTATCCGGGAGTTGCACGATCTCATGGTCTAAGGAAAAGATACTTGACATTGGAAAAGATCTAGCAAACGAAACTACACGATCTTTTATGCTATGCTTAGGATTGGGTCTTGTCCATCACATCATTCTCCTAATGATGTGGTCCCGTTATCATTGACATCCAATGTCCATAGTCAGGAAACCATGACTATCTGTTGATCAACGAGCTAGTCAACTAGAGGCTTACTAGGGACACGTTGTGGTCTATGTTTCACACATGTATTACGATTTCCGGATAACACAATTATAGCATGAACAATAGACAATTATCATGAACAAAGAAATATAATAATAACCATTTTTATTGCCTCTAGGGCATATTTCCAACAGCTGCAACCTCCGAACAGGACGAACGGGAAGACGTGCAAGTTAGCCCTGATGAACAGGCCATAAACGAAGACTCGGAGGACAGTAATTATTTTCCGCTCTCCGAGGAGGAGGTGAGCCTCAGCAACGAGGATTTTATCGTGCCTAAGGAACCTCTCGAGTAGGAGCGCTTTAAGCGCCAGCTAATAGCCGCTGCAGGGAGCCTGAAAAAGAAGCAGCAACAGCTTCAAGCTGATCAAGATCTGCTAAACTATAGATGGACTGATGTCCTAGCAGCCGAGGAATACGGCCTCAAGCGCCCAGCCAAAAGCTACCCGACGCGTAAATTGCTACCTTAGTTCGATGATGAGGCACTGGAGCCCGTACCATGATCGCACAATGCGGCTGACCGACCACCACGTGGTCGAGACAAAGCGGCAACTCAAGCCGAGCACCAGCTCGCTCCACCTCACCGTAAAGGTAGAGATAAAACAGCTCGGGGACATACCTACGACCTGCGGCAGAAACTGGACAATAGAGCAGGACATACTAGAACGATCTACGGATCGCGAGGACGTTCCCCGACACGTGACGACGACTACCTATTCGGACGTGACAAGCCTAGTCACGCCCGGGCCGAAAACCACAGACGGACTCCATTGGAGCTACGTCGCGATGTTGCCCGATATAGAGGCGCCGCACACCCTCTTTGCTTCACTGACGAAGTAATGGACCATGAATTCCCGGAAGGGTTTAAACCCGTAAACATCGAATCATATGATGGGACAACAGACCCCGCGGTATGGATCGAGGATTTTCTTGTCCATATTCATATGGCCCGCGGTGATGATCTCCACGCCATCAAATATCTCCCACTAAAACTTAAAGGACCAGCTCGGTACTGGTTGAACAGTCTGCGCGAAAACTCCATTGGCAGCTGGGAAGACTTGGAAGAAGCTTTCCTTGACAACTTCCAAGGAACATACGTTCGACCTCCAGATGCAGATGACTTAAGTCATATAGTCCAACAGCCCGGAGTGTCAGCCAGGAAATTCTGGACTAGGTTCTTAACTAAAAAGAACCAGATCGTCGACTGTCCGGATGCCGAAGCCCTAGCAGCCTTTAAGCATAGCATCCGCGATGAATGGCTCGCCCGACATCTCGGGCTAGAAAAGCCGAAGTCCATGGCAGCCCTTACGGCACTTATGACCCGCTTTTGCGCGGGCGAAGATAGTTGGCTAGCCCGTTGCAATAATAATGCAAGCGAACCTAGCACCTCTGAAGCCAAGGATAGCAACGACAAGCCCCGACGCAACATACATAAGCGTCGAAACAATGGCAACCATACCGATGACACGGCGGTCAACGCCGGATTCAGTGGCTCCAAGTCCGGTCAGCGGAAGAAGCCATACAATAAGAACAATTCGGGCTCATCCAGCCTGGACCGCATACTCGATCATCCGTGCCAGATACATGGCACCCCAGAAAAGCTAGCCAACCACACCAACAGAGATTGTTGGGTTTTCAAACAGGACGACAAGTTAAATGCCGAGAACAAGGAGAAGGGGTCGCAAAGCGAGGGCGATGACGAGGAGCCTCGGCCACCGAACACAGGGGGACAGAAGAAGTTTCCCCCTCAGGTCAAAACGGTGAACATGATATACGCTACCCACATCCCCAAGAGGGAACGCAAGCGCGCACTCAGGGACGTCTATGCGATGGAGCCAATCGCCCCAAAATTCAATCCATGGTCTTCCTGTCCGATCACCTTTGACCGCAGAGACCATCCGACCAGTATCCGTCATGGCGGGTCAGCCGCACTGGTCCTCGACCCAATCATCGATGGATTCCACCTCACGCGGGTCCTAATGGACAGAGGTAGCAGCCTGAACCTGCTTTATCAGGACACAACGCGCAAAATGGGCATTAATCCCTCAAGGATCAAGCCCACCAAAACTACCTTTAAAGGAGTCATACCAGGTGTAGAGGCTCGCTGTACGGGCTCAATTACACTAGAGGTTGTCTCCGGATCTCCGGACAACTTCTGAAACGAAGAGTTGATCTTCGACATCGTCCCCTTTCGCAGCGGCTATCATGCACTGCTGGGACGAACTGCATTTGAGCGCTTCAACGCGGTGCCACACTATGCTTATCTTAAGCTCAAGATGCCCGGACCACGCGGCGTTATAACAGTCAATGGAAATACGGAACGCTCCCTCTGTACAGAGGAGCACATTGTTGCGTTAGCAGCAGAAGTACAGAGCGGCCTTCTCAAGCAGAACCTTAATTCGCCGGTTGAATTCCCGGATACTGTCAAGAGAACCCGGACTATTCCGCACCAGGACAGCTCAGCTCGTCAAGAGCTTGACTAGCAATTTGGCCTCCGTTACAGTCCCGATCAAGTAGCGGCATTCGTACCACGCGTACATAACTACGCACTCAAAATACCATGGGCATGGATGGAGGCATAACTAGTTTGTGATCCACAATACGGCTCGTCCCCGGACACATATACTTTTCACTGTTTCCTTTTTCTCCTTTTCAGGTTTCTCTCCCACAGGCCCTCCCTGATGGCCTGATTATCGGTCCTTTCGAAGGATAAGTACACCAAGACGGCTAGGAGCATGGATGTGCTGAGGAATTTTTAGGTGGTCTCTTTAACGATCCCTTTTCCTGTTTTCAAAACCCACACGTAGCTCTTCCTTGGTTGTGGCATGTTAAATAGCCTTTTGCTTATTGCACTATCTGTACGAATGCGCCTTGACGCACTAATGAAATTATAATGGAAACAGTTTGCAGCCCAAATTCTACAGCTCTAGCTTACTACCCTTCATTCTTTTCCTTTTTGATAACTTTATCAAATAGCACCCGTACACTTTGGTACGTTTCAATTTGCCAGGGGCTTCATAGCGCCCCGCAATACGGCAACAAAGTCCGAACACTTTTTATAGTATAGTTCGGCACCCCGAATTTAGCACTATATGCATTGGCTCCGAATCATGTCTTTGGTCAAAAGTTGGGTTGCCCGGCTCCTGTGCTTACTACCTTACGTTCCGCTATATCGGCTAGGGTAGTAAAGGGAGAACTACTGCGATTGTGTCCTGGTTTATCCGGATGAGCACCTCAGTAGAGAAAGCCGAAAACTGACTGTCATGATGCGGCGAGAGCCGGTCAGCTCTTCGGAGGTTTCAAATCTTTAGAGATTTTTTCCACATTACGCGAGGGATCGGTACTTACCCGATAAGGCGTTTACAGCACCCTAGTTCGGATACTAGGGGCTACGCCTATATTTTTATTGTCAAACTCCCATGGCTAAGTGAGGGTGCTAAAGCCGCATAGTCCGATTGCCTGGTTCCTTGCGCTAAACACCTACTTCAAGGACCAAACAATTGGATCAAGAGTGTTTAGATTACATCCCGAACACCCCCGTACTACCTACGTGGGGGCAGAAGCCGACGACTGGCCAACTCTCAGATTTCACACAAAACGGTCGCACAGGAGGTGAATTTTTTAACAAACATTACATTATATAACGACTTTGTTTCATCATACAAGGTAGAACATGAATGGATTCATTCGAAATTATGTCTTGCACACATTGCGTCGCCACAATACGAGACCCCTCCAGGACGTCTTCAAAATACCGCTCAGGTGTGCGGTGCTCCTTGCCCTCAGGCAGTCCCTGATACGTCTCCGTCGTATCTACTTCTCCAAACACTTTTGCCCTTGTTTTGGACTCTAACTTGCATGATATGAATGGAACTAACCCGGACTGACGCTGTTTTCAGCAGAATTGTCATGGTGTTATTTATGTGCAGAAACAAAAGTTCTAGGAATGACCTAAAACCACGGATATTATTTTTGGAAATAATAAAAATATTGGCTAAAGAATCAAGGCCAGGGGGCCCACACCCTTGCCACGAGGGTAGGGGCGCGCCCCCTGCCTCGTGGCCCCCCTGGAGCTCCACCGACCTCAACTCCAACTCCATATATTCGTGTTCGGGGAGAAAAAAATCAGAGAGAAAGATTCATCGCGTTTTACGATACGGAGCCGCCGCCAAGCCCTAAACTCTCTCGAGAGGGCTGATCTAGGGTCCGATCGGGGCTCCGGAGAGGGGAATCCATCGCCGTCGTCATCATCAACCATCCTCCATCACCAATTTCATGATGCTCACTGTCGTGCGTGAGTAATTCCATCGTAGGCTTGCTGGACGGTGATGGGTTGCATGAGATTTATCATGTAATCGAGTTAGTTTTGTTAGGGTTTGATCCCTAGTATCCACTATGTTCTGAGATTGATGTTGCTATGACTTTGCTATGCTTAATGCTTGTCACTAGGGCCCGAGTGCCATGATTTCAGATCTGAACCTATTATGTTTTCATGAATATATGTGAATTCTTGATCCTATCTTGCAAGTCTATAGTCACCTACTATGTGTTATGATCCGGCAACCCCGAAGTGACAATAATCGGGACCACTCCCGGTGATGACCGTAGTTTGAGGAGTTCATGTATTCACTATGTGTTAATGCTTTGGTCCGGTACTCTATTAAAAGGAGGCCTTAATATCCCTTAGTTTCCATTAGGACCCCGCTGTCACGGGAGGGTAGGACAAAAGATGTCATGCAAGTTCTTTTCCATAAGCACGTATGACTATATTTGGAATACATGCCTACATTACATTGATGAATTGGAGCTAGTTCTGTGTCACCCTATGTTATGACTGTTACATGATGAACCGCATCCGGCATAATTCTCCATCACCGATCCAATGCCTACGAGCTTTTCACATATTGTTCTTCGCTTATTTACTTTTCCGTTGCTACTGTTACAATCACTACAAAACCCAAAAATATTACTTTTGCTACTATTACCCTTACTATCGTACTACTTTGCTACTAAATACTTTGCTGCAGATATTAAGTTATCCAGGTGTGGTTGAATTGACAACTCAATTGCTAATACTTGAGAATATTCTTTGGCTCCCCTTGTGTCAAATCAATAAATTTGGGTTGAATACTCTACCCTCGAAAATTGTTGCGATCCCCTATACTTGTGGGTTATCAAGCCTATTTTCTAGTGCCGTTGCCGGGGAGCATAGCTCTATTCTTTGAGTCACTTGGGATTTATATCTGCTGGTCATTATGAGGAACTTGAAAGACGAGAAAACAAAAATTTATCCCTCAACTACGAGGGGAGGTAAGGAACTACCATCTAGCTCTGCACTTGATTCACCTTCTGTTTTGAGTAAGCTTGCGACACCTAAACTTGCTTCTGCTATTAATTCTGATGTGTCGCATGTTATTGATGATGCCACTTCTGCTATGCATGATACTTATGATGAAACTACTTCTATGCTTGATACTACTGTGCCACTTGGTGAATTTCTTGATGAAAAACTTGCTAGGGCTAGAGAGAATGAAATTATTGAAACTGATAATATTGATGAAAGTGATGATGAAGACTCTCCCCCTAAATATGAATTGCCTGTTGTGCCTGAGGGCTATGTTATTGATGAAGAAACTGCTAGAGACTTTCTTGCTTGCAATGATAGAAGTGATCTTAAGAAATTATTAGCTAAGCTGAAATAAAAAACTCTGAATGCTAGAATGAAATATGATCCTGCTTATGCTACTTCACCTATCTTTGTTACTGATAAGGATTATGAATTCTCTGTTGATCCTGATATAATTACTTTGGTTGAATCTGATCCTTTTTATGGCTATGAATCTGAAACTGTTGTGGCACATCTTACTAAATTAAATGATATAGCCACCCTGTTCACTAATGATGAGAGAACTCGCTACTTTTATATCCTTAAAATATTTCCGTTCTCATTAAAGGGTGATGCTAAGATATGGATTAATTCTCTTGATCCTGGTTGTGTGCGTATTCCCCAGGATATGATTTATTACTTCTCTGCTAAATATTTCCCTGCTCATAAGAAACAAGCTGCTTTAAGGAATATATATAATTTTGTGCAAATTGAAGAAGAGAGTCTCCCACAAGCTTGGGGGAGGCTTCTCCAATTACTTAATGCTTTGCCTGATCATCCTCTAAAGAAAAATGAAATACTTGATATCTTTTATAATTGACTAACCGATGCTTCCAGAGACCACCTGGATAGTTGTGCTGGTTCTGTTTTCAGGGAAAGAACACCGGATGAAGCTGAAATTCTATTGAATAATATGTTGACCAATGAAAATAATTGGACACTTCCTGAACCAACTCCTAAGCCAACTCCGAAGAAAAGGGGAGTTCTATTTCTCAGTCCTGAAGATATGCAAGAGGCAAAGAAATCTATGAAAGAAAAAGGTATAAAAGCCGAAGATGTTAAGAATTTACCTCCTATTGAAGAAATACATGGTCTTAATTTACCGCCTGTTGAAGAAATATATGATCTTAATCCATTACCTATTGAAGAAACTCATGGTCTTGATAACCCGACACAGGTAGTAAAGGTAAATTCTCTCTATAGATTTGATGAAGGTGATATTCCTCACTATAAGTCTGCTAGACAATGCTTAGATGAATTTGACAATTTTATTATCAAACAAGAAGATTTTAATGCTTATTTTGGTAGACAATTAAAACAAAATGCTTATATGATTGAGCACTTGAGTGATTATATGTCTAGAGTTAAAGGTGAACTTAAACTCATTAGTAAACATGCTTCTACGGTTACCACTCAAGTAGAACAAGTACTTAAAGCTCAGAATGATTTGCTCGATGAATTAAATAGTAAGAATAATGACTATGCTGTTAGAGTGGCTACTAGAACTGGTAAAATGACTCAGGAACCTTTGTATCCTGAAGGCCACCCTAAGAGAATTGAGCAAGATTCTCAGAGAAATAATATTGATGCACCTAGTCCTTCTAAAAAGAAGAAAAAGAAAAATAATAGGACTTTGCATGCTTCTAGTGAACCTGACACACCTGAGAATCCCAATGATATTTCTATTTCTGATACTGAAACACAATCTTGTAATGAACATGAACCTAGTGATAATGTTAATGATGATGTTCATGTTGATGCTCGACCTAGCAATGATAATGATGTAGAAATTGAACCTGTTGTTGATCTTGATAACCCACAATCAAAGAATCAACGTTATGATAAGAGAGATTTTGTTGCTAGGAAACACGGTAAAGAAAGAGAACCATGGGTTCAGAAACCCATGCCTTTTCCTCCTAGACCATCCAAGAAAAAGGATGACGAGGATTTTGAGCGCTTTGCTAAAATGATTAGACCTATCTTTTTGCGTATGCGTTTAACTGATATGCTCAAAATAAATCCTTATGCTAAGTACATGAAAGAAATTGTTACTAATAAAATAAAGATACCAGAAGCTAAAATTTCCACCATGCTTGCTAACTATACTTTTAAGGGTGGAATACCAAAGAAACTTGGAGATCCAGGAGTACCCACTATACCATGCTCCATTAAAAGAAACTATGTTAGAACTGCTTTATGTGATCTTGGAGCCGGTGTTAGTGTTATGCCTCTCTCTTTATATTGTAGACTTGATTTGAATAAGTTGACACCTACTAAAATATCTTTGCAAATGGCTGATAAATCAACTGCTATACCTGTCGGTATTTGTGAGGATGTGCCTGTTGTTGTTGCAAATGTTACTATTTTAACAGACTTTGTTATTCTTGATATTTTTGAGGATGATAGTATGTCTATTATTCTTGGAAGACCCTTTTTGAATACTGTAGGGGTTGTTATTGATTGCAACAAAGGCAATGTCACTTTTCATGTTAATGGTAATGAGCATACGGTACACTTTCCGAGGAAACAACCTCAAGTCCACAGCATGAACTCTATTGGAAAAATTCCATCGATTATTTTTGGAGGTTTTGAATTTCCTCTTCCTACTGTCAAGAAGAAATATGATATTCTTATTATTGGGGATGTGCATATCCCCGTTGATGTAACATAGTGTTATTCGAAACTTCTCCGGTTTCATGCAATTCGGAATGAGTTTGTTAACAAGACCTGATCAACCTTGTTAGTGGATTCCTTTTGATGAGCATGAGATGGATGCAGTTAGAAGGCACAACCTTCTGTACCCTCTTTTTACTTTCTGTTATTTAGTTGAAATAAAGAAAAAATAGTATTTTCTGTCAGTTTTCTGAATTATCCGTGCAATAAAAAATACCCCGAAAATAAAAGTGCTCCAAATGCCCTGAAATTGAAATATGATTTTTTCTGGAATATTTGAGAATATCTGGCACTGAGAACACAGCAGGGGAGCAAGCACCTGGGCACGAGGGTCCAGGGCGCGCCCTCCTGCCTCGTGGACCCACGGTGGCTCCCCTCCACTTATTCCAGCCACCACACACTCCTTCTTCCTCCCAAAAAAAATCACCAACCAGCTCAAGCACGAGTTCTAGCTCATTTGCTGCGATCTTCGATCTCCTTGCTCAAAGCACCTCTCACAAAACTGCTTTGGGGGATTGTTCCTTGGTATGTGACTCCTCCATTGGTCCAATTAGTTTTTGTTCTAGTGCTTTATTCATTGCAAATTTGTGCTGCCTAGGTGACCCTGTTGTTGGGCTTGCATGTCAAATTTAAATGGTTCCAAGTAGTTCTAATGCATGATATAGGCTCTAGGCACTTGTAGGAGTAGTTTCTATCAATTTTGTTGAGCTTGGTTCACTTTTATTTGAAGTTACTAAAATTTTCAGAAATTTTTCAGAGGAAGAAATGTGTTTAGGAAAATGTACCAAGGTGGTTCTTCAAGGAAGCAAGGACCCAGGCTTGCAATGCGTGATGTTGACGATGAACCACCAAGGGACGCTCCAGTGCGGGCTTGTGAATGGCCTTCAGAGGACTTCATGGATCAAGTAGGAATCAAGGAAGAAGTTAACGCATATTTGCGTAACGCTGATCTTGTGAGCTTCGAGGTAGATAAGTGCCGGCAGTACCACTATCTCACTAGTTCCTTTGTGAGGAGGTTTGAATTTTCATCTTCACGCAATTCTCAAACTGTCCTGTTTGATCTTTATGAAAATTCTTATACTATGGACTTAGAGGATTTTACCACTGCTTGCAAACTTCCACAATGGGGTAGTACTAGTGAACCTCGCAAATCTGAATTTAGAGATTTTCTTGCTAGTGTAACTGTAGGGGAATCTAGAGACATAGCACAAGCTACCATAGGGAGCATTCATTTTCCTACTATACATTATTTTGCTGTCTTCATAGGTAGGTGCATAAATGCTAAGGATGAAGCATGTCACATGTGTTTCCCTGACCTCAGTGTTCTCAGGAGTGCTGTGTTAGGAGATAAACATTATAATTTGGGAGCCATTGTTGCACGTAGGTTGCAAAATAATAGATTTAATGGAGATTTCTTTGGTGGAATTTATGCAACCCGTTTAGCTAATTTTCTTGGTGTAACCATACGTGAGGATGATATTGAGTTGCCTCCTGCTTATTTAGATTATGAGGCTATGGTTCATCATCGTTTTGTTGAGAGGAACGATCAGTTCCTCCAGTACCGACTAATCTTTGACAGACGACGCACCTATCACATCACTCTCCCTGCTCCTACTTTCTTTGACTTTCAGGCAAAGGGGAGATATTTCATAACCAGGGAGGAGGTGAACGAGTACGAGAGGAGGGCTGAGATAGCTCGCCTCCAAGCTACAACCCACAATGCAATGACTGCTGCATCTCAGTACGACCCGAACTACAACTTTGGATATCCGCCAGGCCAGCCGTGGCAATAGACCAACTTAGGCCAAAAGCCTAAGCTTGGGGGAGTACGTATCTCTCACCGACATTACATTTGTGTTTACACACTCATTGCTAGTTGTCGGTGCTCATACTTTTTCACTGTAATATCCATGCTAGTTTATTTTCTTTTTTTTATGCTTTCTTCTTGTGTGTTTGATAAACCTTAAGAAAACCAGAAAAAAAAATTAGTTGTAGCATTTAGCTACTTTACTTTCTTGCTTGTAATAGTAATAATTAAAAGAAAGCCAAAAAGATTTCATGTTCTTCTTTTGCTTGTTGGGAGCTTTCCTGTGTAAATAGTTTTATTTCTTTTCTTTGGGGGTCGATAGGAGAAGACCATGATGAAATTGTTGAAGTGGCTCTTATATGCATTATTGTTGATTTAACCAAGAGCCCATATTGCCTTGTCTTCTCCTGTTTATTGAATGCTCGTAGATTCCAGCTTAGTCCAATGCACATGCACTATTATTATTATTCACATCGTTCGGTCGTGCAAGTGAAAGACAATTGTAACGATATATGATGGACTGATTGAGATGGGAGAAGCTGGTATGAACTCGACCTCTCTTGTTATTGTAAATATGATTAGTTCATCATTCCTGATTCAGCCTATTATGAATAAACATGTTTGCAGTGACAATTAGAGATTATAGTTGCTTATGCCATGCTTAATTAGCTAGGAGTTTATAATGGTTTACCTTGCGTGCCAACATGCTATTAAAATGGTTGTGATGTGGTATTATAGGGTGGTATCCTCCTTTGAATGATTTAAGTGACTTGACTTGGCACATGTTCACACATGTAGTTGAAACAAAATCAACATAGCCTTCATGATATTTATGTTCATGGTGGATTATATCCTACTCATGCTTGCACTCAATGTTCATTAATTTTAATGCATGTTCATGACTGTTGTCGCTCTCTAGTTGGTCGCTTCCCAGTCTCTTTCTAGCCTTCACTTGTACTAAGCGGGAATACTGCTTGTGCATCCAATCCCTTAAAACCCAAAGTTATTCCATATGAGTCCACTATACCTTCCTATATGCGGTATCTACCTGCCGTTCCAAGTAAATTTGTATGTGCCAAACTCTAAACCTTCAAATGAAATTCTGTTTTGTATGCTCGAATAGCTCATGTATCAACTAGGGTTGTCCGTATCTTCCATGCTAGGCGGGTTATTCTCAAGAGGAGTGGACTCCGCTCCTCACTCATGAGAAAATGGCTGGTCACCGGGATGCCCAGTCCCATGCTTTATGCAAACCAAATCAAAATAATTGCAAACAAAACTCCCCCGGGACTGTTGTTAGTTGGAGGCACTCGTTGTTTTGAGCAAGCCATGGATTGATGCTTGTTGGTGGAGGGGGAGTATAAACTTTACCATTCTGTTTGGGAACCGCCTATAATGTGTGTAGCATGGAAGATATCGCCATCTCTTGGTTGTTATGTTGACAATGAAAGTATGCCGCTCAAAATATTATTTATCTCTATTTCAAAAACCGAGCTCTGGCACCTCTACAAATCCCTGCTTCCCTCTGCGAAGGGCCTATCTATTTACTTTTATGTTGAGTCATCACCCTCTTATTAAAAAGCACCAGCTGGAGAGCACTGCTGTCATTTGCATCCATTACTATTAATTTATATTGGGTATGACTATGACTAGATCTCTTTTACGATGAATTACAATGTCTAGTCAGTCCTTGATCTTTAAAGGTGCTCTGCATTTATGTTTTGCGGTCTCAGAAAGGGCTAGCGAGATACCATCTTGTTATATCATATCATGATTTTTTTGACAAAGTGTTGTCATCCGAAATTTATTATTATTGCTCGCTAGTTGATTTTGCCATTGATATGAGTAAACATGAGACCTAAATGTTATTGTGAATATGGTTAGTTCATAATCTTTGCTGAAAACTTGAATGCTGGCTTTACATATTTATAACAACAAGAGCAAACAAAGTTTGTAAAGGTTTTTCTTTATCACTTTCAGTTTGTCAACTGAATTGCTTGAGGACAAGCAAAGGTTTAAGCTTGGGGGAGTTGATACGTCTCCGTCGTATCTACTTTTCCAAACACTTTTGCCCTTGTTTTGGACTGTAACTTGCATGATTTGAATGGAACTAACCCGGACTGACGCTGTTTCAGCAGAATTGCCATGGTGTTATTTATGTGCAGAAACAAAAGTTCTCGGAATGACCTGAAACTCCACGGAGATTATTTTTGGAAATAATAAAAAATATTGGCGAAAGAATCAAGGCCAGGGGGCTCACACCCTTGCCATGAGGGTGGGGCCGCACCCCCTGCCTCGTGGGCCCCCTGGAGCTCCACCGACCTCAACTCCAACTCCATATATTCGTGTTCGGGGAGAAAAAATCAGAGAGAAAGATTCATCGCGTTTTACGATATGGAGCCACCGCCAAGCCCTAAACTCTCTCGGGAGGGCTGATCTGGAGTCCGATCAGGGCTCCGGAGAGGGGAATATGCCGCCGTCGTTATCATCAACCATCCTCCATCACCAATTTCATGATGCTCACCGCCGTGTGTGAGTAATTCCATCGTAGGCTTGCTGGACGGTGATGGGTTGGATGAGATTTATCATGTAATCGAGTTAGTATTGTTAGGGTTTGATCCCTAGTATCCACTATGTTCTGAGATTGATGTTGTTATGACTTTGCTATGCTTAATGCTTGTCACTAGGGCCCGAGTGCCATGATTTCAGATCTGAACCTATTATGTTTTCATGAATATATGTGAGTTCTTGATCCTATCTTGCAAGTCTATAGTCACCTACTATGTGTTATGATCCGGCAACCCCGAAGTGACAATAATCAGGACCACTCCCGATGATGACCGTAGTTTGAGGAGTTCATGTATTCACTATGTGTTAATGCTTTGGTCCGGTACTCTATTAAAAGGAGGCCTTAATATCCCTTAGTTTCCATTAGGACCCAGCTGCCACGGGAGGGTAGGACAAAAGATGCCATGCAAGTTCTTTTCCATAAGCACGTATGACTATATTCGGAATACATGCCTACATTACATTGATGAATTGGAGCTAGTTCTGTGTCACCCTATGTTATGACTGTTACATTATGAACCGCATCCGGCATAATTCTCCATCACCGATCCAATGCCTACGAGCTTTTCACATATTGTTCTTCGCTTATTTACTTTTCCGTTGCTACTGTTACAATCACTACAAAACCCAAAAATATTACTTTTGCTACTGTTACCGTTACTATCATACTACTTTGCTACTAAATACTTTGCTGCAGATATTAAGTTATCCAGGTGTGGTTGAATTGACAACTCAATTGCTAATACTTGAGAATATTCTTTGGCTCCCCTTGTGTCGAATCAATAAATTTGGGTTGAATACTCTACCATCAAAAACTGTTGCGATCCCCTATACTTGTGGGTTATCAGTCCCTCGGTCACAAGCTTGACGGCGTCCATCTTCGCCCACCACACCTTGACCCGGGCGAAGGCCATGCGCGCGCCCTCGATGCAGATCGACCGCTTGACGACGTCCAGCCGAGGGCAGGCATTCACCAGCCGCTTCACGAGCCCGAAGTAGCTGCTGGGTATAGCTTCGGCAGGCCACAGCCGGATTATTAAATCCTTCATGGCTAGTTCGGCCACCCTATGCAACTCGACTAGCTGTTTTAGCTGGTCGCTAAAGGGCACCGGATGTTCTGGCGCAAGGTATTGCGACCAGAACAGCTTCTCCGTTGAGCTCCCCTCTTCAGCTCGGAAGAATTCCGCAGCGTCAGAAACACTGCGCGGCAGATCCGCAAACGCCCCTGGAGAACTCCAAATCCGGGTTAGTAAGAAATAATTCTTCTTCACATACTTGCTTTGCATACTAAATGCCTTACCCGCTGCGATCTTCTTTGCCTGTTGGATCTCCTGGAGGGCGCTTTGGGCTTCGGCCCGGGCCTCTTGTGCGCTCTGGCGAGCCTTGGCGAGTTCGGTCTCTTGAGCCGACACATCACGTTCCAAGGACTCGCACTTCTTCACGGCATCCTGGAGTTCCTGCTAGACCTCATCAAGCCTAGCCTCGTGCTTCTCACGAGCGGCTTGTTCCTTGGCAGCTTTCTCCTTGGCCTCGGCCAGCGCCTTCTTAAGGACCTCAACCTCGGTCGCCGCTCCTACAAATATCATGGCACTTCTGTCAATATACATCATTTATTCTTTCCGAATATACAGCAAAGTCATTACATACCTTGCTGGTCTTCTAGTTGCTTCCTCACTTGGCCGAGCTCCTCCTCAGCCCGCTCCAGTCTCTGCTTTAGTCTGGAGACTTTGGCAGTGTGTGAGGTCGCGGCCAGCAACGATGCCTGCTTATTCATATAAGACATATTTAGTTAGTTTCCTGTGAAAAATAAATTGATCCTCTGTCCGGCTTTTTTCCTTCCGAACACCGAACAGTGTCTCAGGGGCTACTGTCTATACTAGGACTTTTTCCTTTGCGTCGCTTACCTCAAAGCCCGTCGGCAGGCTACCGCAGGCTTCGGTCAGTCCGCTCTTGACGGACTGAACCCTCTCAATCACCGTACCCATAAGGATACGGTGTTCCTCCACAATGGAAGCGCCTCGTAGTGCTTCCAGCAGATTATCCGGTGCCTCTGGTTGGACAGAGGTCACCGGCGGAATAGGCACACCACCTCCTTTCGGGGGAGGCTGCTCGCTTGACTCCGGAGCCGTATAGGTCTTCGGGATGGTATCCGGCTGGGGGCCGAATTGGATATGGCCCCCATCGCCAGTTTCCATGGGGATCTGTTCCCCCATGTGTCCGGCGGCCAAGGTTCCGCCCTCTGGCTCCACCCTGGTAGCCTCCCGAACCTCTCCCTGGCCTGGGAAGGTCCTTTGGGACAGCATCTCGTCGTCGCCCTTGGCCTTGGGAGAGTGAGCGGCCGGCGGTGACTCGCTGGCCATCGCCTTCGAATCTAGCGAACCCCCTGACGAGGATCGCTGGGAGCTGTCGTGGGCCGGACTGCAATGGCATGATTTAACATATTAATACCATGAAGAGGAGAGGCCGGATACACGGACGTGTACGGGTCTTTAGTACTTACGATGCAGCCAGGGGCTTGCTTCGGGGGGGGGGGGTCGCTCGGGGCTGTTGTCGACGTCCCATGCGGAGTTATCCGCGAGGGGGCCCTTCCCCCTCTTGGCTGCCCCCGCCTCCAGACTTGTGGAGGCCGCCCTCTTCTTCCTTCCCCCCATCAGGGGGGAGTTGCTTTCTTCCTCCTCCTTGCCGTCGTCTTCGGCGGCAGAGGAGTGCGTCTTGTCTTTGGACAACATGTACGAAGCTCCCTTGCGGCAGGGGCCACTCCGGACCCCCTTGGCCTTCTTCTCCGGCGCCTTGTAGGGCGCCAGAACCAGCATCTTCACCAGGAGCGGGATGACTGGTTCCTTGGGCAGCGGAGCCGGACATTGAATCCGCTGCGCTTTCTCTGTCCATGCCTGAAAAACAATAAATAGTAAAGTTTTAGACATCTTCCTTGAATAAGCAAGTAGAGGATACACCTTGACGTGAAGGACTTACCGCGCTGGCAGGATGGGCTAGATCGTGCCCGCGGTCCGAGTCTATGGCCGGCGGTGTCTCGTTGCCTTTAAAGAGCAACTTCCAGACATCTTCGTGAGTGGTTCTGAAGAGCCTCTCCAAGGTTTGGTGCTTCTCCGGATCCAATTCCCATAAAGGGCATGTTCGGCTCTGGCATGGAAGGATCCGGCAAACTAACATCACCTGGATCACGTTGACGAGCTTGATGTTTTTATCTACCATGCTTTGGACGCGCGTTTGCAGCGCTATCAGTTCGTCCGACGAACACCAATTTGGGCCCTTCTCTATCCAGGAGGTGAGCCGCATTGGAGCTCCGGACTTGAATTCGGGAGCCGCGGCCCAAGTGGCGTCACGAGGCTCTGTGATATAGAACCACTGTTTCTGCTACTCCTTGTCGGTCTCCACAAACGTGCCTTTGGGCCATGTGACATTGGGCATCTTGCTCACCATGGCGCCTCCGCACTCCGCATGTTGGCCATCCACCACTTTAGGCTTCACATTGAAGATCTTGAGCCATGATCCGAAGTGGGGAGAAATGCAGAGGAAGGCCTCGCACATGACAATAAATGCCGAGATGTTGAGGAATGAGTTTGGGGCTAGATCATGGAAATCTAGCCCGAAGTCCGCAGACGAAAGGGTGGAGAGGAAACCCGAACCCGCGGACGAAGTGGGGGATGAACACCACCCTCTCATTAGGCTTCGGGGTGGGGACGACTTGCCCCTTGGCCGGAAGCCGGTGAGCGATTCCTTTCACAAGATACCCGGCCTCCCGAAGCTCGGTGATGTCCTTCTCCTTAACGGAGGAGGCCATCCACTTGCCTTGCCCTCCAGATCCGGACATGTCTGAGCGCTTTCTTGACGCGGAAAAGATGAGGACTTGGGCGCTGGAGCTCGAGAATGGAAGGGCAGAGTAGGAGAGAAGGCGTGGGTGAATAAAGGAGATCCTTATCTCCTTATAAAGGTAGTGAATATCAAGCACCTCCCCACTCGCCTTAAAACTCGCCTATTCCCAAGGGTTGTGCAAACGGCACGGTTGGATTACCCACGCCCGTATTGATGAGAAATCCCGCAATAAGGGGACAAGATCTCTGCTTTGACAAGACATGCCAATGAAAACCGCATCTCGAAACGTGGAACGGCGGATGAAAAGGGTTTGAAATGATGACCGGATAGACATGATGTCATCTCACAAAATGTTGTCAGCGGATTGGATTCGTGAAATATTATACTCTCTGCGGTTGTGTGTGGTACTTGTGTTGCAGATCCGGACACGTTCGTTGCGTACGAAGACTATCTTGGAGTATTCGGAGAAGGAGCCCGCCTTGCAATGCCGATGACAATCTGCGCGCCAGACACCTCATCATTGAAGCCTGGTTCAGGGGCTACTGAGGGAGTCCTGGACTAAGGGGTCCTTGATACGTCTCCAACGTATCTATAATTTATGAAGTATTCATGCTATTATATTATCCATCTTGGATGTTTAATGGGCTTTACTATGCACTTTTATATTATTTTTGGGACTAACCTATTAACCCAGAGCCCAGTGCCAGTTTCTGTTTTTCCCTTGTTTCAGTGTTTCGAAGAAAAGGAATGTCAAACGGAGTCCAAACGGAATGAAACCTTCGGGAGAGTTATTTTTGGAACGGAAGCAATCGAGAAGACTTGGAGTGTACGTAAGGGAAGCAACGAGGAAGGCACGACGCAGGGGGGCGCGCCCACCCCCTGGGCGCGCCCTCCACCCTCGTGGGCCCCTCGTGGCTCCCCTGACCGACTTCTTTCGCATATATATATATATATATATATATATATATATATATATATATATATCCATATACCCTAAAACCATCGAGGAACAGAATAGATCGGGAGTTCCGCCGCCGCAAGCCTCTGTAGCCACCAAAAACCAATCGGGACCCTGTTCCGGCACCCTGCCGGAGGGGGGATCCCTCACCGGTGGCCATCTTCATCATCCTGGTGCTCTCCATGATGAGGAGGGAGTAGTTCACCCTCGGGGCTGAGGGTATGTACCAGTAGCTATGTGTTTGATCTCTCTCTCTCGTGTTCTTGAGGTGGTACGATCTTGATGTATCGCAAGCTTTGCTATTATAGTTGGATCTTATGATGTTTCTCCCCCTCTACTCTCTTGTAATGGATTGAGTTTTCCCTTTGAAGTTATCTTATCGGATTGAGTCTTTAAGGATTTGAGAACACTTGATGTATGTCTTGCCGTGCTTATCTGTGGTGACAATGGGATATCACGTGATCCACTTGATGTATGTTTTGGTGGTCAACTTGCGGGTTCCGCCCATGAACCTATGCATAGGGGTTGGAACACGTTTTCGTCTTGACTCTCCGGTAGAAACTTTGGGGCACTCTTTGAAGTACTTTGTGTTGCTTGAATAGATGAATCTGAGATTGTGTGATGCATATCGTATAATCATACCCACGGATACTCGAGGTGACATTGGAGTATCAAGGTGACATTAGGGTTTTGGTTGATTTGTGTCTTAAGGTGTTATTCTAGTACGAACTCTATGATAGATCGATCCGAAAGAATAACTTTGAGGTGGTTTCGTACCCTACCATAATCTCTTCGCTTGCTCTCCACTATTAGTGACTTTGGAGTGACTCTTTGTCGCATGTTGAGGGATAGTTATATGATCCAATTATGTTATTATTGTTGAGAGAACTTGCACTAGTGAAAGTATGAACCCTAGGCCTTCAACGCATTGCAATACCGTTTGTGCTCACTTTTATCATTAGTTACCTTGCTGTTTTTTATATTTTCAGATTACAAAAACCTATATCTACCATCCATATTGCACTTGTATCACCATCTCTTCGCCGAACTAGTGCACCTATACAATTTACCATTGTATTGGGTGTGTTGGGGACACAAGAGACTCTTTGTTATTTGGTTGCAGGGTTGTTTGAGAGAGACCATCTTCATCCTACGCCTCCCACGGATTGATAAACCTTAGGTCATCCACTTGAGGGAAATTTGCTACTGTCCTACAAACCTCTGCAATTGGAGGCCCAACAACGTCTACAAGAAGAAGGTTGTGTAGTAGACATCAGTCCTCGGGCATCCGGTCTGTTAGCCATGGGCCGGACTGATGGGCTATGAAGATACAAAGGCCGAAGACTCTACCCGTGTCCGGATGGGACTCTCCTTGGCGTGGAAGGCAAGTTCGGCGTCCAAATATGAAGATTCCTTTCTCTGTAACCGACCTTATGTAACCCTAGATCCCTCTGGTGTCTATATAAACCAGTGGGCTAGGTCCATAGAGACAATCATCATAATCATAGTCATGCAGCTAGACTTCTAGGGTTTTAGCCATTACGATCTCGTGGTAGATCAACTCTTGTAACACTCATATTCATCAAGATCAATCAAGCAGGAAGTAGGGTATTACCTCCATAGAGAGGGCCCGAACCTGGGTAAACATTGTGTCCCCAGTCTCCTGTTACCATCGACCTAGATGCATAGTTCGGGACCCCCTACCCGAGATCCGCCGGTTTTGACACCGACACTTATCACACCCGATCATCACGTGGTGTCTCGGCACGACGAACTGTAGCAACGGTGCATACTCAGGGAGAACACTTATACCTTGAAATTTAGTGAAGGATCATCCTATAATGCTAACGCCGTACTAAGCAAAATAAGATGCATAAAAGATAAACATCACATGCAATCAATATAAGTGACATGATATGGCCATCATCATCTTGTGCCTTTGATCTCCATCTCCAAAGCACCGTCATGATCTCCATCGTCACCGGCTTGACACCTTGATCTCCATCGAAGCATCGTTGTCGTCTCGCCAACTATTGCTTCTACGACTATCGCTACCGCTTAGTGATAAAGTAAAGCAATTACATAGCGATTGCATTTCATACAATAAAGCGACAACCATAAGGCTCCTGCCAGTTGTCGATAACGGTTACAAAACATGATCATCTCATACAACAATTTATATATCATCACGTCTTGACCATATCACATCACAACAAGCCCTGCAAAAACAAGTTAGACGTCCTCTACTTTGTTGTTGCAAGTTTTACGTGGCTGCTACGGGCTTCTAGCAAGAACCGTTCTTACCTACGCATCAAAACCACAATGATTTTTCGTCAAGTGTGTTGTTTTAACCTTCAACAAGGACCGGGCGTAGTCAAACTCGATTCAACTAAAGTTGGAGAAATAGACACCCCCTAGCCACCTGTGTGTGAAGCACGTCGGTAGAACCAGTCTCATGAACGCATTCATATAATGTCGATCCGGGCCGCTTCATCCAACAATACCGCCGAATCAAAGTAAGACGTTGCTGGTAAGCAGTATGACTATTATCGCCCACAACTCATTGTATTCTACTCGTGCATATAACATCTACGCATAGACCTGGCTCTAATACCACTGTCGGGGAACGTAGTATTTCAAAAAAATTGCCTACGATCACGCAAGATCTATCTAGGAGAAGCATAGCAACGAGCGGGGAGAGTGTGTCTACATACCCTCGTAGACCGAAAGTGGAAGCGTTTAGTAACGCGGTTGATGTAGTCGAACGTCTTCGCGATCCTACCGATCCAAGTATCGAACGCACGGCACCTCCGCAATCTGCACACGTTCAGCTCGGTGACGTCCCTTGAACTCTTGATCCAGTTGAGGCCGAGGGAGAGTTCCGTCAGCACGACAGTGTGGTGACAGTGATGATGAAGTTACCGGCGCAGGGCTTCGCCTAAGCACTACGATGATATGACCGAGGTCTGTAACTGTGGAGGGGGCACCGCACACGGGTAAGACAAATCTTGGAGTGCCTTTGGGGTGCCCCCTGCACACGTATATAAAGGAGGTAGGAGGAGGAGGCCGGCCTAGGAGGGGCGCGCCTATAGGGGGGGTCCAACTAGGCTTCCCAATCCTAGTTGGAGTCCCCTTCCTTTTCCAAGAGGGGAGAGAGGGAAGGACTAGGAGAGGGAGAACGAAAGAGAGGGGGGCGCCCCCCTCCCTAGTCCAATTTGGACTTGCCATGCGGGGCCGCGCGGCCACCCCTTGAGGCCCTTCTCTCCTTTCCCGTATGGCCCATTGATGTCTACTACGCAACCTTCTTCTTGTAGACATTGTTGGGCCTCCAAGTGCAGAGGTTTGTAGGACAGTAGCAAATTTCCCTCAAGTGGATGACTTAAGGTTTATCAGTCCGTGGGAGGCGTAGGATGAATATGGTCTCTCTCTAACAACCCTGCAACCAAATAGCAAAGAGTCTCTTGTGTCCCGAACACACCCAATACAATGGTAAATTGTATAGGTCCACTAGTTTGGCGAAGAGATGGTGATACAAGTGCAATATGGATGGTAGATATAGGTATTTGTAATCTGAAAATATAAAAACAGCAAGGTAACTAATGATAAAACTGAGCACAAACGGTTTTGCAATGCTAGGAAACAAGGCCTAGGGTTCATACTTTCACTAGTGCAAGTTCTCTCAACAATAATAACATAATTGGATCATATAACTATCCCTCAACATGCAACAAAGAGTCACTCCAAAGTCACTAATAGGGGAGAACAAACAAAGAGACTATGGTAGGGTACGAAACCACCTCAAAGTTATCCTTTCTGATCGATCTATTCAAGAGTCCGTAGTAAAATAACATGAAGCTATTCTTTCCGTTCAATCTATCATAGACTTCGTACTAGAATAACACCTTAAGACACAAATCAACCAAAACCCTAATGTCACCTAGATACTCCAATGTCACCTCAAGTATCCGTGGGTATGATTATACGATATGCATCACACAATCTCAGATTCATCTATTCAACCAACACAAAGAACTTCAAAGAGTGCCCCAAAGATTCTACCGGAGAGTCAAGACGAAAACGTGTGCCAACCCCTATGCATAGGTTCATGGGCGGAACCCGCAAGTTGATCACCAAAACATACATCAAGTGGATCACGTGATATCCCATTGTCACCACAGATAAGCACGGCAAGACATACATCAAGTGTTCTCAAATCCTTAAAGACTCAATCCGATAAGATAAATTCAAAGGGAAAAACTCAATCAATTACAAGAGAGTAGAGGGGGAGAAACATCATAAGATCCAACTATAATAGCAAAGCTCGCGATACATCAAGATCGTACCATGATACGTCTCCGTCGTATCTATAATTTTTGATTGTTCCATGCCAATATTATTCAACTTTCATATACTTTTGGCAACTTTTTATAATATTTTTTGGGACTAACATATTGATCCAGTGCCCAGTGCCAGTTCCTGTTTGTTGCATGTTTTATGTTTCGCAGAAACCCCATATCAAACAGAATCCAAACGGGATAAAAACGGACAGAGAATATTTTTGGAATATTTGGAGAATATGGGAGGAAGAATCAACGCGAGATGGTGCCCGAGGTGGCCACGAGGCAGGGGGCGCGCCTGCCCCCCTGGGCGCGCCCCTGACCCTCGTGGGCCACCCGTAAGGCGGTTGCTGCTCTTCTTCGGCCGCAAGAAAGCTATTTTTCAGAAGAAAAAAAATCTCGGCGAAGGTTTCAATCCAATCGGAGTTACGGATCTCCATATATATATATACGAAACGGTGGAAGGGCAGAATACCAGAGCGCAGAAACAGAGAGAGACAGATCCAATCTCGGAGGGGCTCTCGCCCCTCCCATGCCATGGAGGCCAAGGACCAGAGGGGAAACCCTTCTCCCATCTAGGGAGGAGGTCAAGGAAGAAGAAGAAGAAGGGGGCCCCTCTCCCCCTCTCTTCCGGTGGCGCCAGAACGCTGTCGTGGCCACCATCATCATCACCGCGATCTTCACCAACACCTCCGCCATCTTCACCAACATCTCCATCACCTTCCCCCCTCTATCTACAGCGGTCCACTCTCCCGCAACCCGCTGTACCCTCTACTTGAACATGGTCCTTTATGCTTCATATTATTATCCAATGATGTGTTGCCATCCTATGGTGTCTGAGTAGATTTTCGTTGTCCTATCGGTGGTTGATGAATTGCTATGATTGATTTAATTTGCTTGTGGTAATGTTGTTGTCCTTTGGTGCCCATCATATGAACATAATGCTATGATTGGGTTTTACCTTAATGAACGTTAGTAGTTGCGGATGCTTGCTAATAGTTCCAATCATAAGTGCATAGAATTCCAAGTCAGGGATGACATGCTAGCAGTGGCCTCTCCCACATAAAACTTGCTATCGGTCTAGTCAAGTAGTCAATTGCTTAGGGACAATTTCGCAACTCCTACCACCACTTTTCCACACTCGCTATATTTACTTTATTGTGTCTTTACCTAAACAGCCCCTAGTTTTTATTTATGTGCTCTTTATATTCTTGCAAACCTAGCCAAAAACACCTACAGAGTACTTCTAGTTTCATACTCGTTCTAGGTAAAGCAAACGTCGAGCGTGCGTAGAGTTGTATCGGTGGTCGATAGAACTTGAGGGAATATTTTTTTCTACCTTTAGCTCCTCGTTGGGTTTGACACTCTTACTTATCGAAAGAGGCTACAATTGATCCCCTATACTTGTGGGTTATCAAGACCTTTTTCTGGCGCCGTTGCCGGGGAGTTATAGCGTGGGGTGAATATTCTCGTGTGTGCTTGTTTGCTTTATCACTAAGTAATTTTTATTTGCTGTTCTTAGTTGTTCTTAATCTTTAGTTATGGATATGGAACACGAAATACCAAAAACATTAGGTGTACTTGCTACTCATGGAGATGGGGAACCTCCTAAAACCCTCGATGATCATTATGTGAAAAATATTATGTACCACAATGATAATCCTGAGAAAACCTCATTCAATTATGTAATGGGAGACACGTTGGACCAACATGAATACTTTAGGGATTATCGCTTGACTCAAAAAGGGAAACTATTATGGGATCAAATTTATATGTTGAAGTGGTATGCTCGGCAAGTATGCTTGAGATATGATTATACTTGTTGCTCTAGGATGAAGGCTCCACACCTTCCCTTTTCATGCAAATTTAATGATAATGAAACCTTGGATTCTTATGCTAGAGGTATATATGATTACTATGATGTGGAACAAATAGAAGAATTTGTTGCTTTTATGGGTGCTTATGAAATTGAATCTATGTTCAAAGAATTTGAAAATCTTTATGATGTTGTTTATAGACCTGAAAATTTAGCTATCCTTAAATATTGCTATGCCAATTATGAATTCAATTCCAATATTTATGCATTTATTGAGAAAGTCTCCGCTGTCCAAGAAGAGACTAATATTTTGCAGGAATTTATGGAAGAAGAAATTGATGAAACTGTGAGCTCATTGGATGAAAAAGATGAGGAGGAGAGCGAAGAACAAAAGGAGGAAGAGAGGATTAGCTACCCGTGCCCACCTTCTAATGAGAGTAACTCTTCAACTCATACATTGTTTAATTTCCCTTCGTGCCTACCGAAGGATGATTGCTATGATGATTGTTATGATCCTGTTGATTCTTTTGAAATATTCCTTTTTGATGATGCTTGCTATGCTTGTGGCCAAGATGCCAATATGAATTATGTTTATGGAGATGAACGTGCTATAGTTCCTTATGTTATGAACGAAATTGTTGCTATTGCACCCACGCATGATAGTCCTATTATCTTTTTGAATTCTCCCGACTACACTATATCGGAGAAGTTTGCACTTATTAAGGATTATATTGATGGGTTGCCTTTTACCATTGCACATGATGATTTTGATAGATATAATATGCATGTGCTTGCTGCTCCTACTTGCAATTATTATGAGAGAGGAACTATATCTCCACCTCTCTATGTTTCCCACACGATAAAATTGCAAGAAACTGCTTATGCTATGTATTGGCCTTTACTTGATGTACATGAATTGTTCTTGTATGACATGCCGATGCATAGGAAGAGGGTTAGACTTCGTCATTGCTTGATATATGTTACCTTGTGCTCACTACTAAATGCCAAATCATTGCTAATTAAAATTGGCTTTGATATATCTTGGGATCCAGGTGGATTCACTACTTGAGCACTATATGCCTACCTTAATGGCTTTAAAGAAAGCGCTGCCAGGGAGACAACCCGGAACTTTTATAGAGTCATTTATTTCTGTTGAGTGCTTTTATATAGTTTAAAAACAAAAAAGTAAAGAGGGGAACCCAAAACTTTTCAAAAAGAAAAGCGAAAGTGAGATAGACGAGCATTGTGAAAGTGGGGAACGTCCTTGAACTTTGTTCATGCCCATGGAAACTTTGTGAATCCTAATTACAGAAACTTTTCAACAAAAATAATATCCCCTTGTACAATCCATTGTATTATAAAAATAATGTGCCAAGGTTTGCCTTTAGGATGTTTACAATGCTTGTTGGTTTGTACGGTGCAGGACAGAAACTTTGGCTGTAGTGCGCGATTTTACATTTTTTTACTGGAACGTCAAATGGTTCTGAAACTTTTTGCACTGTCTTTCTATACAAATTTTTTATTTTTCCTAATTTTGGCAGAATTTTTCAAGTACCAGAAGTATGGTGAATGTTCAGATTATTACAGACTGTTCTGTTTTAGACAGATTCTGTTTTTGATCCATAGGTTGCTTGTTTTGATGAAACTATCAATTTCTATTAGTGGATTAAGCCATGGAAAAGTTATATTACAGTAGCTACAATGCAAAAACAAAATATTAATTGGTTTGCAACAGTACTTAGAGTAGTGATTTGCTTTATTATACTAACGGATCTTACCGAGTTTTCTGTTGAAGTCTTGTGTGGATGGAGTGTTCGATGATCGAAAAGGTCTCGATGTGAGAAGAAGGAAGAGAGGCAAGAGATCAAGATTGGGGATGCCCGAGGCACCCCAAGTAAATATTCAAGGAGACTCAAGCGTCTAAGCTTGGGGATGCCCCGGAAGGCATCCCCTCTTTCTTCAACAAATATCGGTATGTTTTCGGATTCGTTTCGTTCATACGATATGTGCAAATCTTGGAGCGCCTTTTGCTTTTTAGTTTTCACTTTTCTTTATGGACCATGATGGTATGAGATAGTCCTTGGTTGATTTATAGAATTCTCATTGCACTTCACTTAAATCTTTTGAGTATGGCTTTATAGAATGCTTCATGTGCTTCACTTATATCATTTGAAGTTTGGATTGCCTGTTTCTCTTCGCATAGAAAACTGCCATTTGTAGAATGCTCTTTTGCTTCACTTATATTTGTTAGAGCATGGTAATATCTTTTGTAGAAAGAACTAAACTCTCTTGCTTCACTTATATCTATTTAGATAGATGACATGAACTGGTCATTCACATGGTTAGTCATAAAATCCTACATAAAACTTGTAGATCACTGAATATGAGATGTTTGATTCCTTGCAATAGTTTTGCGATATAAACATGGTGATATTAGAGTCATGCTAGTGGGTAGTTGTGGATTGTAGAAATACTTTTGTTGAAGTTTGTGATTCCCGTAGCATGCACGTATGGTGAACCGTTATGTGATGAAGTCGGAGCATGATTTATTTATTGATTGTCTTCCTTATGAGTGGCGGTCGGGGATGAGCGATGGTCTTTTCCTACCAATCTATCCCCCTAGGAGCATGCGCGTAGTAATTTGTTTCGATGACTAATAGATTTTTGCAATAAGTATGTGAGTTCTTTATGACTAATGTTGAGTCCATGGATTATACGCACTCTCACCCTTCCATCATTGCTAGCCTCTTCGGTACCGTGCATTGCCCTTTCTCACCTCGAGAGTTGGTGCAAACTTCGCCGGTGCATCCAAACCCCGTGATATGATACGCTCTGTCACACATAAGCCTCATTATATCTTCCTCAAAACAGCCACCATACCTACCTATTATGGCATTTCCATAGCCATTCCGAGATATATTGCCATGCAACTTCCATCATCATCATATACATGACTTGAGCATTTATTGTCATATTGCTTTGCATGATCGTAAGATAGCTAGCATGATGTTTTCATGGCTTGTCCGTTTTGATGTCATTGCTACGCTAGATCATTGCACATCCTGGTACACCGCCAGAGGCATTCATATAGAGTCATATCTTTGTTCTAGATATCGAGTTGTAATATTGAGTTGTAAGTAAATAAAAGTGTGATGATCATCATTATTAGAGCATTGCCCCAGTGAGGAAAGGATGATGGAGACTATGATTCCCCCACAAGTCGGGATGAGACTCCGGACTTTATCAAAAAAATATAAGAGGCCAAAGAAGCCCAAACAAAAAAAGAGGCCAAAGAAGCCCACCCAAAAAAAAAGAGAAAATAAAAAAAATGAGAGAAAAAGAGAGAAGGGGCAATGTTACTATCCTTTTACCACACTTGTGCTTCAGAGTAGCACCATGTTCTTCATATAGAGAGTCTCTTGAGTTATCATTTTCATATACTAGTGGGAATTTTCATTATAGAACTTGGCTTGTATATTCCAACGATGGGCTTCCTCAAATGCCCTAGGTCTTCATGAGCAAGCAAGTTGGATGCACACCCACTTAGTTTCAGTTTGAGCTTTCATATACTTATAGCTCTTAGTGCATCCGTTGCATGGCAATCCCTACTCCTCACATTGACATCAATTGATGGGCATCTCCACAGCCCGTTGATTAGCCGCGTCGATGTGAGACTTTCTCCTTTTTTGTATTCTCCACATAACCCCCACCATCATAATCTATTCCACCTATAGTGCTATATCCATGGCTCACGCTCATGTATTGCGTGAAAGTTGAAAAGGTTTGAGAACGTCAAAAGTATGAAACAATTGCTTGGCTTGTCATCGGGGTTGTCCATGATGTGAATATTTTATGTGGTGAAGATGGAGCATAGGCAGACCAAATGATTTTGTAGGGATAACTTTCTTTGGCCATGTTATTTTGAAAAGACATGATTGCTTTATTAGTAGGCTTGAAGTATTGTTATTTTTTATGTCAAATGATAGACTATTGCCTTGAATCACTCGTGTCTTAATATTCATGCCATGATTAGATTATGTGATCGAGATTATGCTAGGTAGCATTCCACATCAAAAATTATCTTTTTTATCATTTACCTACTCGAGGACGAGTAGGAATTAAGCTTGGGGATGCTGATACGTCTCCGTCGTATCTATAATTTTTGATTGTTCCATGCCAATATTATTCAACTTTCATATACTTTTGGCAACTTTTTATACTATTTTTGGGACTAACATATTGATCCAGTGCCTAGTGCCAGTTCCTGTTTGTTGCATGTTTTATGTTTCACAGAAACCACATATCAAACAGAATCCAAACGGGATAAAAACGGACGGAGAATATTTTGGAATATTTGGAGAATATGGGAGGAAGAATCAACGCGAGGCGGTGCCCGAGATGGCCACGAGGCAGGGGGCGCGCCTGCCCCCCCCCCCCCCCCCCCCCCGTGGGCGTGCCCCTGACCCTCGTGGGCCACCCGTAAGGCGGTTGCTGCTCTTCTTCTGCCGCAAGAAAGCTAATTTTCAGAAAAAAAAATCTTGGCGAAGGTTTCAATCCAATCGGAGTTACGGATCTCCATATATATATACGAAACTGTGAAAGGGCAGAATACCAGAGCGCAGAAACAGAGAGAGACAGATCCAATCTTGGAGGGGCTCTCGCCCCTCCCATGCCATGGAGGCCAAGGACCAGAGGGGAAACCCTTCTCCCATCTTGGGAGGAGGTCAAGGAAGAAGAAGAAGAAGGGGGCCCCTCTCCCCCTCTCTTCCAGTGGCGCCGGAACGCTGTCGTGGCCACCATCATCATCACCGCGATCTTCACCAACACCTCCGCCATCTTCACCAACATCTCCATCACCTTCCCCCCTCTATCTACAGCGGTCCACTCTCCCGCAACCCGCTGTACCCTCTACTTGAACATGGTCCTTTATGCTTCATATTATTATCCAATGATGTGTTGCCATCCTATGATGTCTGAGTAGATTTTCGTTGTCCTATCGGTGGTTGATGAATTGCTATGATTGATTTAATTTGCTTGTGGTTATGTTGCTGTCCTTTGGTGCCCATCATATGAACATAATGCTATGGTTGGGTTTTACCTTAATGAACGTTAGTAGTTGCGGATGCTTGCTAATAGTTCCAATCATAAGTGCATAGAATTCCAAGTCAGGGATGACATGCTAGCAGTGGCCTCTCCAACATAAAACTTGCTATCGGTCTAGTAAAGTAGTCAATTGCTTAGGGAAAATTTCGCAACTCCTACCACCACTTTTCCACACTCGCTATATTTACTTTATTGTGTCTTTATCGAAACAGCCCCTAGTTTTTATTTACGTGCTCTTTATATTCTTGCAAACCTATTCAACAACACCTACAAAGTACTTCTAGCTTCATACTTCTTCTAGGTAAAGGGAACATCAAGCGTGCGTAGAGTTGTATCGGTGGTTGATAGAACTTGAGGGATTATTTGTTCTACCTTTATCTCCTCGTTGGGTTCGACACTCTTACTTATCAAAAGAGGCTACAATTGATCCCCTATACTTGTGGGTTATGATACCACCTCAAGAACACGAGAGAGAGAGAGATCAAACACATAGCTACTAGTACATACCCTCAGCCACGAGGGTGAACTACTCCCTCCTCGTCATGGAGAGCGCCGGGATGATGAAGATGGCCACCGGTGAGGGTTCCCCCCTCCGGCAGGGTGCCGGAACAGG
Source organism: Aegilops tauschii subsp. strangulata (assembly GCF_002575655.3). NCBI lineage: Eukaryota > Viridiplantae > Streptophyta > Magnoliopsida > Poales > Poaceae > Aegilops > Aegilops tauschii. The sequence continues at coordinate 516,825,654 of NC_053038.3, read as the reverse complement.
GTTCCGATTGGTTTTTGGTGGCTACAGAGGCTTGCGGCGGCGGAACTCCCGATCTATTGTGTTCTCCGATGTTTCTAGGGTATATGGATATATATATAGGCGAAAGAAGTCGGTCAGGGGAGCCACGAGGGGCCCACGAGGGTGGGGGGCGCGCCAAGGGGGGGCAGGCGCGCCTCCCTGCCTCGTGGCCACCTCGAAGCTTCCTCGACTTCAACTCCAAGTCTCCTGGATCACGTTCGTTCCAAAAATCACGCTCCCGAAGGTTTCATTCCGTTTGGACTCCATTTGATATTCATTTTCTGCGAAACACTGAAACAACGGAAAAAACAAAACTGGCACTGGGCTCTAGGTTAATAGGTTAGTCCCAAAAATAATATAAAAGTGTTTAATAAAGCCCATAAACATCCAAAACAGATAATATAATAGCATCAAACAATCAAAAATTATAGATACATTGGAGACGTATCAGCGTCCCCAAGCTTAATTCCTGCTCGTCCTCGAGTAGGTAAATGATAAAAACAAAAAATTTGATGTGGAATTCTACCTAGCATATTTCTCAATGTAATTTTCTTTATTGTGGCATGAATGTTCAGATCCAAATGATTCAAGACAGAAGTTTAATATTGACATAAGAGATAGTAGTACTTCAAGCATACTAACAAAGTAATCATGTCCTCTCAAAATAACATGGCTAAAGAAAGTTCATCCCTACAAAATCATATAGTTTGGTCATGCTCCATTTTCGTCACACAAGATGCTCTCATCTTGCACAACCCCGATGACAAGCCAAGCAATTGTTTCATACTTTAGTAATCTCAAACTTTTTCAACCTTCACGCAATACATGAGCGTGAGCCATGGATATAGCACTATGGGTGGAATAGAATATGATGATGGGGGTTATGTGGAGAAGACAAAAAAGGAGAAAGTCTCACATTGACGCGACTAATCAACGGGCTAGGGAGATGCCCATCAATTGATTTAAATGCAAGGAGTAGGTATTTCCATGCAACGGATGCACTAGAGCTATAAATGTATGAAATCTCAACAAAAGAAACTAAGTGGGTGTGCATCCAACTTGCTTGCTCATGAAGACCTAGGGCATTTGAGGAAGCCCATCGTTGGAATATACAAGCCAAGTTCTATAATGAAAAATTCCCACTAGTATATGAAAGTGACAAAACAAGAGACTCTCTATCATGAAGATCATGGTGCTACTTTGAAGCACAAGTGTGGAAAAAGGATAGTAGCATTGTCCCTTCTTTTTCTTTTTTCTTTTTTTTGGGCCTTCCCTTTTTTTATTTTGGCCTTTCTCTTTTTTATTGGGACAATGCTCTATTAATGATGATCATCACACTTCTATTTATTTACAACTCAATGATTACAACTCGATACTAGAACAAAATATGACTCTATATGAGTGCCTCCGGCGGTGTACCGGGATGGGCAATGAATCAAGAGTGACATGTATGAAAATTATGCATGGTGGCTTTGCCACAAATACGATGTCAACTACATGATCATGCAAGGCAATATGACAATGATGAAGCGTGTCATAATAAACGGAATGGTGGAAAGTTGCATGGCAATATATCTCGGAATGGCTATGTAAATGCCATAATAGGTAGGTATGGTGGCTGTTTTGAGGAAGATATAAGGAGGTTTATGTGTGATAGAGCGTATCGTATCACGGGGTTTGGATGCACTGGCGAAGTTTGCACTAATTCTCAAGGTGAGAAAGGGCAATGCACGGTACCGAAGAGGCTAGCAATGATGGAAGGTTGAGAGTGTGTATAATCCATGGACTCAACATTAGTCATAAAGAACTCACATACTTATTGCAAAAATCTACAAGTCATCAAAAACCAAGCATTACGCGCATGCTCCTAGGGGGATAGATTGGTAGGAAAAGACCATCGCTCGTCCCCGGCCGCCACTCATAAGGATGACAATCAAAGAACACCTCATGTTTCAAATTTGTCACACACCGGTTACCATACGTGCATGCTACGGGACTTGCAAACTTCAACACAAGTATTTCTCAAATTCACAACTACTCAACTAGCACAACTTTAATATTACCACCTTTATATCTCAAAACAATTATCAAGTATCAAACTTCTCATAGTATTCAATGCACTTATATGAAAGTTTTTATTATACCCATCTTGGATGCCCATCATATTAGGACTAAATTCATAACCCAAGCAAATTACCATGCTGTTCTAAAGACTCTCAAAATAATATAAGTGAAGCATGAGAGTTCATATATTTCTTCAAAATAAATCCACCGCCGTTCTCTAAAAGGATATAAGTGAAGCACTAGAGCAAATGACAAACTACTCCAAAAAGATATAAGTGAAGATCAATGAGTAGTTAAATAATTATGTAGCTATGTGAAGACTCTCTCTCATTTAAGAATTTCAGATCTTGGGATATTATTCAAACAGCAAGCAAAACAAAATAAAACAACATTTCAAGGATAGCACTCATCATGTGAAGAAGCGGAAACTTAGGCTCAACCGATACTAACCGATAATTGTTGAAGAAGAAAGGTGGGATGCCTACCGGGGCATCCCCAAGCTTAGACGCTTGAGACTTCTTGAAATATTATCTTGGGATGCCTTGGGCATCCCCAAGCTTGAGCTTTTGTGTCTCCTTAATTCCTCTCATATCACGGTCTCCCTAAATCTCAAGAGCTTCATCCACACAAAACTCAACAAGGACTCGTGAGACAAGTTAGTATAAACCAATGCAAAAACATGATCATACTCTACTGTAGCAAACCACTAAAATTATTATTCAACATTGCATACTAAATGCCTCTGCATATTTAATAGTCCTATCCTCAAATAGAATCATTAAACAAGCAAACATATGCAAACAATGCAAACATAACAGCAATCTGCCTAAACAGGACAGTCTGTAAAGAATGCAGCAAGATCCATACTTCCCTAGCTCCAAAAATTATGAAAGAAAATTCCCACTGTAGTAAATTTATCAGAGCTTATTATGCAAAAGGTTTCAACATTTTATCACATTCTGACTTTTCTAGGGAATTTTTGCAACAGTGGTAAACTTTCTGTTTTGAAACAGCAACATGTATACTTGCAAAATAAGCATCGTAAAGGCTATCCTTGACATTTTTATTGAAAGAAAAGATGCAAAACATTGTTATAGATAACAGCAAGAAAATACTAACAAAATAAATTGACGGTCCAAGCAAAACACATATTATGTGGTGAATAAAAATATAGCTCCAAGTAAAGTTACCGATGAACGAAGACGAAAGAGGGGATGCCTTCCGGGGCATCCCCAAGCTTAGGCTCTTGCCACTCCTTATTCCGTAGTCCATCGAATCTTTACCCAAAACTTGAAAACTTCACAACACAAAACTTAACAGAAAATCTCGTGAGCTCCGTTAGCGAAAGAAAACAAAACACCAATTCAAGGTACTGTAATGAACTCATTCTCAATTCATATTGGTGTAATATCTACTGTATTCCAACATCTCTATGGTTCATACCCTCCGATACTACTCATAGATTCATCAAAATAAGCAAACAACACATAGAAAACAGAATCTGTCAAAAACAGAACAGTCTGTAGTAATCTGTATCAAACGTATACTTCTGGAACTCAGAAAAATCTTCCAAAATAGGAAGACCTATATAATTTGATTATTGATCTACTGCAATTGGAATCAGTATTTTATCACTTTCTGGTGATTTTTAACAATTGTTTTCGTGAGCAGAAAGTTTCTGGAATTTTCAGCAAGATCAAATAACTATCATCCAAGAAGATCCTATAGGTCTTACTTGGCACAAACACGAATTAAAACATAAAACCACATCTAACCAGAGGCTAGATAGATTATTTATTCCTAAACAGGAGAAAAAATCAAGGAACAAAAATAAAATTGGGTTGCCTCCCAACAAGCGCTAACGTTTAACGCCCCTAGCTAGGCATGATGATTTCAATGATGCTCACATAAAAGATAAGAATTGAAACGCAAAGAGAGCATCATGAAGAATATGACTAGCACATTTAAGTCTAACCCACTTCCTATGCATAGGGATTTTGTGAGCAAACAACTTATGGGAACAATAATTAACTAGCATAGGAAGGCAAAACAAGCATAACTTCAAGATTTTAAGCACATAGAGAGGAAACTTGATATTATTGCAATATGTAGAAGCATATGATCCTCTCTCATAATAATTTTCAGTAGCATCATGAATGAATTCAACCATATAACCAGCACATAAAGCATTCTCTTCATGATCTACTTGCATAGAAATTTTACTACTCTCCACATAAGCAAATTTATTCTCAATCGGTATAGTGGGAGCAAATTCAAGAAAATAACTATCATGGGATTGAAAATTGAAATCAAGCTGACAAGTTTCATGGTTATCATTATTCTTTATAGCATACGTGTCATCACAATAATCATCATAGATAGGAGGCATGCTTTCATCATAATAACTTTGCACATCAAAACTTGGGGAACAAAAAAAAATCATCTTCATCAAACATAGCATCCCCAAGCTTGTGGCTTTGCATATCATTAGCATCATGGACATTCATAGAATTCATACTAACAACATTGCAATCATGCTCATCATTCAAATATTTAGTGCCAAACATTCTATTTAATTCTTCTTCTAGTACTTGAGCACAATTTTTCTTCCCATCATTTTCACGAAAGACATTAAAAAGATGAAGCTATGAGGCACCCTTAATTCCATTTTTTTGTAATTTTCTTTTATAAACTAAACTAGTGATAAAACAAGAAACTAAAAGATTCGATTGCAAGACCTAAAGATATACCTTCAAGCACTCACCTCCCCGGCAACGGCGCCAGAAAAGAGCTTGATGTCTACTACGCAACCTTCTTCTTGTAGACGTTGTTGGGCCGCCAAGTGCAGAGGTTTGTAGGACAGTAGCAAATTTCCCTCAAGTGGATGACCTAAGGTTTATCAATCTGTGGGAGGCGTAGGATGAAGATGGTCTCTCTCTAACAACCCTGCAACCAAATAGCAAAGAGTCTCTTGTGTCCCCAACCACCCAATACAATGGTAAATTGTATAGGTGCACTAGTTCGACGAAGAGATGGTGATACAAGTGCAATATGCACTACAGGAATCAGCTACTTTGCCGTCTGCCACGGCAGACGGCAAAGGCAAGGATGGCGGACGGCAAAGGCCTTTGCCGTCTACCGCGGACGGCAAAAGGCCCCGGCAAAGTAGGGATCGGTAAAGAGCTTCTTTGTCGTCTGCTTTTTGAAGCGGACGGCAAAGGGGCCTTTGCTATCAGCGGCTAATGACAAAGAAAGCTGACGGCAATAAATGCGATGTTAGTCCGTTAGGCGGCTAACGGCAGCCTTTGCCGTCCGCCGCTGACGGCAAAGAGCATCCGGCCTTTGCCGTCTGCTGCTGTAGGCAAATGTGGGCATTCTTTGCCGTCTGCCACTGTAGGCAAAGCCTTTGCCGTCCGCCACTGTAGGGAAACTGACCAAATGGGTCAGCTCCCAGGGAGCACAGGTGGCCGCCGCGTGGCTTCTTTGCCATCCGTGGCAGACGGCAAAGGGGCCTTTGCCATCAGCGGCTGACGGCAAAGGTGCCTCTTTTTTCTGGTTTTTTTTATCCAGCAAATATATGACATATATATATATAGCTATTTAACAGCAAACATATGACATATCCAGCACATAAGTTTCATCGTGCATACATATATATAGTTCCATCCATTCATACATAGCAAGTTGCACATACACATTGTTCCATCCATACATATTACAATGCAAAGTTTCATCAAGATAGCAAGTTCCATCATAGCAAGCTAGAAGAATACTAGAGGAGAATGAAAGAAAAAACAAGCACTCCATCATAGCAAGCTAGCTTCCGTGAAGTGAATGAAATCTGCAAAATGGCAAATAAGAAAGTTAGAAAAAGGTGACTAAAAGAAGAAGTATATGCCATTTATGAGCTAAGTTAGGTGAAATGGATAATTTATGAGCTAACTTAGTTGAAATGGATCGTTTATGAGCTAACCTAGGTGAAATAGATCATTTATGAGCTAACTTAGGTATAATGCATCATTTTAGAGCTAACCTAGGTAAGATGGGTCATTTTGGAGCTAACCTAGGTGAAATGGATCGTTTTTAGCTAAGTTAGGTGAAATGGATCGTTTATGAGCTAACCTAGGTGAAATAGATCGTTTATGAGCTAACTTAGGTAAAATGCATCATTTTAGAGCTAACCTAGGTGTGATGGGTCATTTTGGAGCTAAACTAGGTAAAATGGATTGTTTGTGAGCTAACCTAGGTGAAATGGATCGTTTATGAGCTAATCTAGGTAAAATGGGTCATTTTAGAGCTAACTTGGGTAAAATGCATCATTTTGGAGCTAACTTAGGTAAGATGGGTCATTTTGGAGCTAACCTAGGTAAAATGGGTCATTTTAGAGCTAACATAGGTAAAATGGATCATTTTGGAGCTAGTCTAGGTAAAATGGGTCATTTTAGAGCTAACTTGGGTAAAATGGATCATTTATGAGCTAACTAAGGTAAAATGGGTCATTTTAGAGCTAACTTAGATAAAATGGATTGTTTATGAGCTAACTAAGCTAATTATGCCATTTTGACATAAGTAAGCTAAGTACATGTCATTATTGAGCAAACCTAGTTAACTAAGCATATTAGAGCTAATTTAGGTCATTTTGGAGGAAACAAAGCTAAGTATAGATCGTTTTAGAGCTAACTTAGGTAAAATGGATGGTTTTGGAGGTTAGTAAGCTTATTAAGTCATTTTGGAGGAAAAGAAGCTAACTCTAGGTCATTGTGGTAAGCATATTGGAGGAAATAAAGGCTAAGTCTAGGTATTTATGCATTTGTTAAGCAAAACACTAGAGAAACTTTCCATGATCATGGAGGTGTAGGAGGCGGGCTGGCTCGTGCCGGTAGCTGGAGAAGGATCGTGCGATGCTTGTCTGGAGTTACGCTGCACCAAAGATCATTTCCAATGTCTCGTTAGCATGATGACACTCAAATGTCAAGACTAGCAAGTAATGTCCATTCAAATTAAACTCACCGTGGTCCCAGGAGCAATCACTGGCATCGGCGGAGCGGTCTGACCGGTCTTCTCGCACACAGACTGCACATTTGGTTTTGACGACTCAGTCATACTAGTTAGTAATGAGACAAACACTACATGAATGTTTTGGCTTATCTGCAGAAGAAACTTACCACAAGGAGCTCGTACATGGCCATTGCCTGCATGTCATTCCGTGCCCTCTCCTCCTCCAACATCTTTGTCGTCCTCTCCTCCAACTCCCACTGCCTCTCCGCCGCCTCCGCCAGAAGTTTCTCCGTTCTATCTCTCTCACTCTGTATAGCAGCCTGCAACACCACTCCTCGTTACCATTTGTAATCATTGATGGAAGCACACACAATGTAATGGAGAAAGATAGCTGAGTACGTATAACTAACCTTGATGGCGAGTTGGACTGGCCGTTCACGAGGCCTTATCTCAGGAGCGGAGCTCGACTGGCGCGCCTTGATCTTCGGGAGAGTGCTAGGACAACGGATAAGTCCATCTCCAATGGCTATGGAGCCATGGGACCTCCCGCCACCAGATATCATCACCAGCTCTGGATCAATGGGACCCTGGCTCGGGTTAAAGTCCTCCCCTTTCCTCGCCTTCCCCTCATCTCTATATTTCACGAGCTTGTCGTGGGAGGAGATGTTGGTGAAGTTGTTTGCATCATCGAGGTCAGACGGAGAGAATGCCTTGACTTTCTTGAAAGAGGCAGTGTGGGCCATGGCATACAGGTCGTACACCTCTGGCACCTTATCCGCCTTATTGTAGCGTGCCTGAAAGAGAGAAACAAAGTAAATTAGTAATTAAAGGGCTCAAACTAGCATGATGAATGAATTGCATGAATCATGAAGCAAACCACATACCCAGTTCCGCCCGAACTGATATAAGTTGGAGCTGCCTTGATGGTGTGGCACACCTTCCATTTGGGCACGTTTGTCCTTGGCCTCGTTGTGGAGGGCTAGCCATTCTTTTGAGCACCACTCATTGACCAACACCTCCCAACAATCCATCCAATCCGCACACCATCTCGGAGGCGCCTAAGTTAGCAAATAGAAACTTGAGCGCTACGGCTATGAATTACTAAATGAAGGAAGTAAGTACAAGGCCTTAAGAATTACCTTCATGTACTGCTCCTTACTCAGGAACTTCTCGCGGCACGCCAGCTTGGTCTTCTTGATACCACGCAAGGCGTAGTAGTCTCGAACAGCCTGCACCTGAGCCTCGTGCCATAAGTTCTGTAGTAGGCGCTTACAGACATTATCGATAACATTTGCCGCGTCCTCCTCGTATCCCTCCTCACACCTGTAGAATGTCTGCAATCAAATGAGACAATATTGATTAGTACAATTAATAACTAGCTAGTTGAAGATATTTAATTGTGTAAAGGAGAAATTACCCAGAACTTTATGATCACTACGTCTGCCCTCGTCTTGCACAAGACACCGTCGATAATCTCACCCGGCGGGGCCGAGGCAGCCAAGTAGTGCTCCCAGCTCAATCCAAGCTCTGGAAGTCGACCCTCACCAGGCAACGTGACAAACCCCGGGAAGTTTTGCCGACAAAGAACTCCAAGGACGGAGTTGGGCCGGCGGACACTATGATGGTGGTCCCAACCCCTACAGCATGACAAGGCCAACGCATTAGATATTTGAAGAAATGTGAATGCAGAAGGTACAAAAAGATTAAATGCACTTACCTCTCCCCATCAGGGAAAATCAACCACCTCTGCTCGCGGGTCGCCGGCACGGATGGGAGCCGTGTACAACCACGCTGGTAGACGGTGCCCCCCTCCTCCTCAATATCAGTCAGCTCCCCGCCATCATCAGCATGGCCACTCGGCCCCTCAGGCTCATCCGGCCAGGTACCCCATCCAGACGTGTGCTCCTCCGGGGTCTCGTGGGCCGAAGGCCCGTCGACCCAAGGCTCGTGGGCAGAAGGCCCGTCGACCCGAGGCTCGTGGGCCGAAGGCTCGTGGACCGGAGTCCGTGTAGCCTCCTCCTCGGATGAGTCCACCCTAGCAGTCACGTGCTCGGGTGAAACAGCTGGGGGTGGCGGCGAGGAAGGCGCCCTAGCAGTCACCCTACCTCCTCTCCCGCGACCACGTGCTCCAACTCCTCTCTTCTTCCCTCCCTTACCTCGTCCCCTGCTGGGCACCGCTGTCGACAAAGAAGGGCCCGGCGGTGTCGCCATACTGTCCAGCAACGCTCGGCGGAGAGGTGCATGTGGAATGGAAGACCTCCCACCACGCGCCGACGAAGAAGGGGCCTCGGAGCGCTCCCGACCAGCGCCCACCATCTTTCAACACCTGCCATGACAAAGAGTAAACGAAATTAGTACAACATAAAGAAAATACCGACATGAATAATAATATGTATATCACTTAAGTGTATCATCATCAAGTACAACATAAAAAAAATTGAATACCTAACACTACTAATAATCTCGATCACTATCATCAATAAATGCATAATCATCATCATCACTATAATCAATGACGGGCTCATAGGTTTCAGTGGCATCAACATGTGGAAGGCCACCTTGACGTAATCGGTCAAGCATTGACAGGTCATCCGCAGCAGTAACCTCTTCTTGTTTCGGCTCTTCTTGTTCCTCCTCTGGGTTGATGTCGGATTCACTGTCGCTGTCTACTTCAATGTTTTGGGGTGAAGTATAGCGGTTCTTGAGACGCTTTTTGGAAAGACGTGTCTCTTGGAATAATTCTCCTTCATATGTGTCTGGGTTAATGTGAGGTTCATAATCCTCTTCCTTTGGGGGAGATAGTCTAGCACGTGGCGGCACTTCATAAACGACATCCCAACCTTTCAGATTTGGATTATTTTGGCAGGCCCACGGTAGATAGAATACTTGGGTCGCCTGTTGAGCCATAATATAGACATCAGGAACATCTAAATGGGTGCTTTGTTTGATTTCAACAAGCCCTATATGTTCATGAGTCCTTCTAGTCTCCTTCGGCTGAAACCAATAACATTTGAAGACTACGACATTTGGTGGGTTTTCACCATAGAATAGAAGTTCATAAATTGCTTCAACTCTCCCATAATACTTGGTACCTCCTTCGCCGATAGCAGATACACAACAATTTGTAGACTTTCGGTCGTCCATAGATAGCTCTTTGCCATAGGTACGAAAGCGATACCCATTGATGTCGTATTTGTCAAATGAACGGACCTTATAGTCAAAACCATTAGTGACTTGTCTCAATTCGGCGTCCATAGACTCTGAATTAGCCTACAAGTTTAATACGAAAGGATTGTTGCATTACGCACAAATTAGCGAATGAAACGAAATTGTCTAATAGAAATTACCGTTTGTTTGAACCAAGAGATGAAACCGGGATAGCCGCCTCCTTGCTTTGCGAGAAGCTCATACTCTTCGACGGAATCCTTTTGGATCACCGCTCCATACGAGAATATGGTGACGTATCGGCTGTATGAAATATCCAGGAATAAGAGCAGTTCAAAGGAAATAGAAGTTGCGAAAAAATGTACCGAGAACTTACTCGATGTACGGCCGCACTTCTATCAGGTTGTTGAAGATATACAACGAAATGGTCCGCCATTCTTCGTTATCCAAAGATACTGGTTTTGAAACACTGGCTGGTGCGAGATTCCCTTTGAGTAGGCTGAGGTTGGATCCACCCTTTTTAGGGTCGTCAGCATTGTACCGAGGCTTCGGATTATGCAAATGACGATTTTTGGCTTCGTAGTGTGCTGTCACGAAGTTTGTCGCCTCCTCAGTGATGAACGCCTCAGCCATCGATGCTTCAATTCTACGTTTATTTTTACATTTTCTCGAAGCGTCTTCTGCATCCTCTCAGTTGGGTAGCACCAACGATTTTGCATGGGCCCCCCAATCTTGCCTCGGTCGGGAGATGAAAATCAAATGCTGCATTGGATTAAAGAAGCCCGGTGGAAAGATCTTCTCTAACTTGCAGATCAACTCCGGCGCCAACTCTTCCATTTCTTCTAGCACGCCAGGCGATAGTTCTTTCGCACAAAGAACACAGAAGAAATAGCTGAGTTCTGCCAGTACTAGCCATTCATCCTCAGGGATGAAGCCACGCAACATCACCGGCATTACCCGCTCAATCCATATGTGCCAATCATGACTCTTGAGACCAAATATCTTCAATTTATCAAGACTCGCTCCCCTCTTTAGATTCGCTGCATACCCATCAGGGAACATCAACTGCATTTTCACCCACAAGATAATTTCCCTCATAGCTGGCCTTCCAAGATTGAACCATGCCTTTGGCTTCATCCAGTTCTGCTTTCCTTTCGGTTCTTTCATGTTTTGTAACGGCCTATCACATAGCGCCTCCAGATCGACTCTAGCCTTAGTATTATCCTTTGACTTCCCATCTATGTCGAACAATGTACCAAAAAGTGCCTCGACGATATTCTTCTCAGTGTGTATCACGTCGATGTTGTGTGGGCAAAGGAGGTCTTTGAAGTAAGGCAGATCCTATAAGCATGTCTTGTGAGTCCAGGCGTGCTTAGAATTATACCCCTTGAAGTACCCTGGACGCTCTGGATCTGGCTCGAGAGCGTTTAACTGATCCAGGGTCTATTGGCCTGTCAACGCAGGTGGTGCAGAGTTTTTGACAACTCTACCTCTGATGAAGTTCTTCTTGTCTTTCCTGAACTTATGGCGAGGATCCAGGAACTGTCTATGCATGTCGAAGCAAGAAAACTTGCGACCGGCCTGAAGCCAACGAAACTCAAGAGCTCCCTTGCATGTGGGGCACGGGAACCTTCCATGCACACACCAGCCAACGAATAGCGCATACGCCGGCAAGTCATGCGTCGAGTACATGTACCAGACACGCATTATGAAGTTCCATTTGCTATAGGCGTCGTATGTCTTGAACCCATTATCCCAGGCTTCTTGCAATTCGTCCTTAAGCGGCTGCATGTACACATTCATATTTTTTCCCGGATAGTTGGGCCCTGGAATTATCAACGTCAGGAAAATGTTCTTTCTTTGCATAATCTGTCTGGGGGGAGATTGAGTGGAAAGACAAATACGGGCCAACAACTGTATTGGGCTGCCGTCAGACCAAACACACTGAACCCATCCGTGTTGATGCCGACTCGAGGATGCCTCGGATCTGCCGCTTTTTCAGCATGTAATTCATCAAACTTTTTCCACGCAACACCATCCGATGTGTGTACGATCATCAGATTCCCATCTGCATCTAGTTCGGTTCTTTTGCCCGTTTTGTGCCATGTCATCTGTCTGGCCGTCTCTTCGACCATGAAAAGACGTTGAAGTCTTGGTACGATTGGCATATACCGAAGAACACTAACGGGGATTTTGGTCTGTGTCTTCTCACCCATACCGTTGTCTACCACAACATACCTGGAAGACTTGCAAATGGGACAATAGTTCAAGTCCGCATAGTCAAGCCTAAATAAAACACATCCTTTCTCACAGGCATGTATCTTCTCATAGGGCATCTTCAGTGCACGGAGGATTTTCTCCGACTGGTACAGGTTTGCAGGCATTACATGGCCTTTGGGTAGAAAGCGTCCAAATACTGTCATCATTGCGTCTTAGCATTCTCTGCCCAAGTTGAACTGAGCCTTCAGAGCCATTACTTGTGAGATGGCATCCAACTGACAAAGCTCAGTGTGCTCATGGAGCGGACGTTTTGAAGACTCCAACATTTCATAGAAGGCCTTTGCAGATTCCTCCATCTCCTCGTCCGAATCCCGAGCATCATCGAAGTCTTGCACCATGTTTTCCATCCCGGTACCATGCTCGTCGGTGCGACGACGATCCACCTCAGCTCGGTCACGTTGGGCAGACTCACCATGATATGTCCACACCGTATAATTGGGCGTAAAACCACTCTTCTGCAGGTGTTTGCCCATTTCAGCCTCTGTCCTCTTTTCCCAATTGCCGCACCGTAAACAGGGGCACCAGGTTTTCCTCTGGCCATTTGCAAATGCAGCTTGCACAAACCCCTTGGTTTTTGTGAACCATTCAGTGCTCCATTTGTTCTGACCAGTGTGACCGGTGTACATCCACGCACGATCACTCATCTTGACTTTCAGAGCTACTGGACACACAACAAATATATATATATATATATATAATTCACCATGTATATATTCATCAGTTGATCTACTTTGTCAATTTTATTACGTCCATGCAACCTACACTCTAATAGGTAATGATAGGTCCAAATCCCACCCGAGTATGTGTAGATTGGGTTCATTTTCCCATGCTATGCTCCGGATCCGACGCAAAATTTCGGCAGCACCTCCCCGCTATTCTCCTGATACACGTCTCTGCAATAAACAAAGAGGATGTGTACCCGGAGAACAACAGGGGAGGCACTGACGAAATTTATGCGTCGGATCCGGAGCAAAGCATATGGGAAAACGAACCCAATCTACACATACTGGGGCTGTCCATGGATAGCGTTGGACAATTCGAAAGAATCACGGTTATAAATATGCAAATGCATGCATATTTATAACTATAACGCTTTCGAACAGGAGACACATATTGGTTACGCATACTGATGATTCAAGACAGATATATAGCTAGCTATCAAGTTTCATCGGCACGAACACCAGAACAGAGCAAATAATTAAGGGGGGAGGAGGACATGTCATTTGTGCTCACCCACGAACGAAGGGGCAGAGCTCGTCAAACGCACGGGGAGGTCGTCGAACACCAAACCTCGCAGCGATGAAACAACTTCACATTTAAATCTACCCGATCAACACAATTATATATGATGTTTTTCATAACAAAATCGAAAAATATATGACCTAACTCATAATTCACAAATATATGACCCCGTCGGCCTCTGGAAGGCCAAAGAGCACCTTTTCGGGAGGTGTCGGGGGTCGGGGTGTCGTGTCGGTGTCGGGGTGCCGTGTCGGGGTCGGGGTGCTGTTTCGGGGTCGGGGTGTCGGGGTCAGGGGGTCGGGGTGTCGGGGTGTGGTGTCGGGGTCAGGGTGTCGGGGTCAGGGGGTCGGGGTGTCGGGGTGTCGTGTCGGGGTCGGGGTGTCTGGGTCAGGGGGTCGGGGTGTTTCCTTCTATCCTTCTTCTTCTTTCCTTTCTTCTTCTTCTTCTTTCCTTCTCTTCTTCTTCCCCTTCTACATATTCTTCTTTTCTTCTTCTTCTTTTTTCATCTTTTTCTACTACTTTTAATAATATAACTAATTATCTAAAACCCATGCACTAAATCTAACACTAACACATATCTAGCACTAAATCTAACACTAACACTAACACATATGTAGACCTAAATCTAACACAAACAATTAAACAGCAAAAAACAGAAAAAACAGAAAAAATAACTCCCCGGAGCTCGGGGGGTGGCGGTGGTGGCGATGGCGACGGGGGCGGCGGGCGGCAGGGTGGCGGTGGCGACGGGGGTGGCAGGGCTCCGGGGCGGTGGAGCTCAGGGGGAGCCGGCAGGGAGGCGGGGCCGATGGGGCCGCGGTGGCGCCGGGGGCGACGGTGGCGCCGGGGTGGTGGGCGGGTGGTGGGGGCGCCGGGGCAATGGGACGGTCGGGCGCCGGGATGGTGGGGCGACGGGGCGTCGGTGGGTGGGGGGCGGCGGGGTGGTGGGGCGACGGGGCAGGCTGCGACGGGTGGCGGGGGCGGCGACGGGTGCTGGGAGCGGCGGGGGCGGCGGGGGGTCGATCTGGTCATCGAGAGGAGAGAGGGAGAGAAACAGAGATGAAGGGGGTGGGGGGCTCGGCCGTTAGTTAGGTTAGTGTAGTTAGGTCTTTGCCGTCCGCCGTGCTTTGCCGTCCGCTATTTTTCTCTCTTTGCCGTCCGCTAGTGGACGGCAAAGAGGGGAGCCGTTAAGTTTTATCTAATCAGCTCGTAAGTGGGGCCACCTCTCTCTTTGCCGTCAGCCAGCTGACGGCAAAGAACTGGCTGATGGCAAAATCCTTCTTTGCCATCAGCCAGTTCTTTGCCGTCCGTTTTTTGTAAGCGGACGGCAAAGACCTTCTTTGCCGTCAACTAGCAGACGGCAAAGAACTAGCAGACGGCAAATAAGCTAATTCCAGTAGTGATGGATGGTAGATATAGGTATTTGTAATCTGAAAATATAAAAACAGCAAGGTAACTAATGATAAAAGTGAGCACAAACGGTATTGCAATGCTAAGAAACAAGGCCTAGGGTTCATACTTTCACTAGTGCAAGTTCTCTCAACAATAATAACATAATTGGATCAGATAACTATCCCTCAACATGCAACAAAGAGTCACTCCAAAGTCACTAATAGCGAAGAACAAACGAAGAGATTATGGTAGGGTACGAAACCACCTCAAAATTATCCTTTCTGATCGATCTATTCAAGAGTCCGTAGTAAAATAACATGAAGCTATTCTTTCCGTTCAATCTATCATAGACTTCGTACTAGAATAACACCTTAAGACACAAATCAACCAAAACCCTAATGTCACCTAGATACTCCAATGTCACCTCAAGTATCCGTGGGTATGATTATACGATATGCATCACACAATCTCAGATTCATCTATTCAACCAACACGAAGAACTTCAAAGAGTGCCCCAAAGATTCTACCGGAGAGTCAAGACGAAAACGTGTGCCAACCCCTATGCATAGGTTCATGGGCGGAACCCGCAAGTTGATCACCAAAACATACATCAAGTGGATCACGTGATATCCCATTGTCACCACAGATAAGCACGGCAAGACATACATCAAGTGTTCTCAAATCCTTAAAGACTCAATCCGATAAGATAACTTCAAAGGGAAAAACTCAATCCATTACAAGAGAGTAGAGGGGGAGAAACATCATAAGATCCAACTATAATAGCAAAGCTCGCGATACATCAAGATCGTACCACCTTAAGAACACGAGAGAGAAAGAGAGATCAAACACATAGCTACTAGTACATACCCTCAGCCCCGAGGGTGAACTACTCCCTCCTCATCATGGAGAGCGCCAGGATGATGAAGATGGCCACCGATGAGGGTTCCCCCCTCCGGCAGGGTGCCGGAACAGGGTTCCGATTGGTTTTTGGTGGCTATAGAGGCTTGCGGCGGCGAAACTCCCGATCTATTGTGTTATTGTGTTCTCCGATGTTTTTAGGGTATATGGATACATATAGGCGAAAGAAGTCGGTCAGGGGAGCCACAAGGGGCCCACGAGGGTGGGGGCGCCCAGGGGGGCAGGCGTGCCTCCCTGCCTCGTGGCCACCTCGAAGCTTCCTTGACTTCAACTCCAAGTCTCCTGGATCACGTTCGTTCCAAAAATCACGCTCCCGAAGGTTTCATTCCGTTTGGACTCCGTTTGATATTCCTTTTCTGCGAAACACTGAAACAAGGGAAAAAACAGAAACTGGCACTAGGCTCTGGGTTAATAGGTTAGTCCCAAAAATAATATAAAAGTGTTTAATAAAGCCCATAAACATCCAAAACAGATAATATAATAGCATGGAACAATCAAAAATTATAGATACGTTGGAGACGTATCACCCATTAAGGCCCACTACTTCCCCCGGCGAATTCCCGTAACTCTCCGGTACTCCGAAAAATACCCGAATCACTCGGTACCTTTCCGATGTCCGAATATAGCCTTCCAATATATCGATCTTTACCTCTCAACCATTTCGAGACTCCTCGTCATGTCCATGATCACATCCGGGACTCCGAACAACCTTCGGTCATCAAATCACATAAACTCATAATACAAATCGTCATCGAACGTTAAGCGTCTGGACCCTACGGGTTCGAGAACTATGTAGACATGACCGAGACACATCTCCGGTCAATAACCAATAGCAGAACCTGGATGCTCATATTGGCTCCTACATATTCTACGAAGGTCTTTATCGGTCAAACCGCATAACAACATACGTTGTTCCCTTTGTCATCGGTATGTTACTTGCCCAAGATTCGATCGTCGGTATCACCATACCTAGTTCAATCTCGTTACTGGCAAGTCTCTTTACTCGTTCCGTAATGCATCATCCCGCAACTAACTCATTAGTCACATTGCTTGCAAGGCTTATAGTGATGAGCATTACCGAGAGGGCCCAGAGATACCTCTCCGATACACGGAGTGACAAATCCTAATCTCAATCTATGCCAACTCAACAAACACCATCGGAGACACCTGTAGAGCATCTTTATAATCACCCAGTTACGTTGTGACGTTTGATAGCACGCTAAGTGTTCCTCCGGTATTCGAGAGTTGCATAATCTCATAGTCATAGGAACATGTATAAGTCATGGAGAAATCAATAGCAATAAACTAAACGATCATAGTGCTAAGCTAACGGATGGGTCTTGTCCATCACATCGTCCTAATGATGTGATCCTGTTCATCAAATTACAACACATGTCTATGGTCAGGAAACTTAACCATCTTTGATTAACGAGCTAGTCTAGTAGAGGCATACTAGGGACACTTTGTTTTGTCTATGTATTCACACATGTATCAAGTTTCCAGCATGAATAATAAACATTTATCATGATATAAGGAAATATAAATAACAACTTTATTATTGCCTCTAGGGCATATTTCCTTCAGAAGGTGCTGGAAGCAGCGAAGGTGTGGGCCTAGCGACCAGGTATAATCAAGGTTCCAGAAAGGAGAAGGAGAAACCGACGAAGAAGAAGGGTCCAAAGTCCTTTCATTGTAAGGACTTTGTTGGTCACATAAGGAGGGAGTTCCCAGAGTGGAAGAAGGCTAATGCATCGTCTAGTGTGGCCGCGTCTTCAGACAATGACTCTGACGATGACATGCTTACCCTATCAAGCGAGCGGTCTAATGAGGCGTGGATATTAGATACAATGAGATCTTATCATGTGACACCTAACAAAGAGTGGTTCGTTGCCAATAAGTCTGATGGTTTTGGAGTAGTCTTTAAAGGCGATGATGTGCCTTGACGCGTTTTGGGCATTGGAGATGTCAAGATCAATACTAAAAGTTGTGTTGACCATGTGCTCAAGGATGTTAGACACTTGGAGTGGTTCGTTGCTATTGGTGATGGTTGTTGATATGTCTCAGATGTATCTATAATTTTTTATTGTTTCATGCTATTATATTATCACTTCCGTATGATTTCTATGCCATGTTATATTATATTTATGACTAACCTATTAACTTAGTGCCCAGTGTCAGTTCCTGTTCTCTGCATGTTTTTTTTTCAGGAAATCCATACCTACAGAAGTCCAAATACGACGAAAAACTTTTTGACAATTTTTCGGACAAAAAGAGAACCTGGAAAGTTCAGGAGAGGACCAGAAGACCCACTAGGTGGACACAAGGCAGGGGGCGTGCCCTGGGGGGTACGGTATGCCACCCTGGTCTATGGGCCCCTTGTGACTCCATTTGCCCTAATTCTTGGCCTATAAATTCTCATATATTCAGAAACCCCCGAAGCCAGACCCAAAACAATAATTCCGGCGCCGCAAGCCTCTCTTCTGAAGCGATCCCATTTGAAGGCCTTTTCCGGTACTCTGCCGGAGGGGAAACCATTGGGGAGGCAATCTTCATTAACCTTGTTGTCTCCATGATGATGTATGAGTAGTTCCTACAGGACCTACAAGTCCATAACAGTAGCTAGATCTCTCTCTCTCTCTCTCTCTCTCTCTTGATCTTGATCTTGATCTTGAATACGATGATCTCCTCTAAGATCAATCTGATGTAATATTTGCGGTGTATTTGTTGGGATACGATGAATTGTGGGTTATGGTCAGACGATTCATTGATATTATTTGAGTCCTTTGAGATCTCCTTGATTGCATAATTTCATAGCCTTGTATTTTTCTCCGATCTATCCGTCTTCTTTGGCCAACTAGATTGATTTATATTCAGCGGGAGAGGTGCTTGGTAGTAGGTTCAATCTTGTGGTGACTTACTCTGTGACAGGAAGGGTGATAAGGCACATATTGTATTGTTGCTGCTAAGGATAAAACGACGAGGTTCGGTCATATTAGTTGATCTTATTCTGTCTACATTACGTCGTCTTGCTTAATGCATACTTTGTTTGAACTTAATAATTTGAGATGCATGCCGCATAGCGGTCTTGGGGAGGAGTAATTGTAGTAGATGCAGTTGGATTAACGGTCTACTTGTCACGGACGTAATGCCTATGTATTGATTAAGTCCTGGATGATTGTCATAACTATGCACTATTCTGTCATTACCCAACAGTAATTTGTTTACCCACCGATGCTATTTATCAGAGAGATGCATCTAGTGAACCTATGGCTCCCGGGTCCATTCTCAATTATTATCAAGCTATCTTCCAATTACTTGATGGTTTGTTTTACTTTTATTTTACCTTTATTATTATACTCCCTCCGTTTCTTTTTAGTCTGCATATAAGATTTGGTCAAAGTCAAACTTTATAAAGTTTGACCAACTTTGTTGGAAAAAATATCAATATCTACAATACTAAAGCTATAAAGTATGAAAATTAATTTCATGATGCATCTAACAATATTGATTTCATATTGTGAATCTTGGTATTTTTCTATAAACTTAGTCAAAGTTGACAAAGTTTGACTTTGACCAAATCTTATATGCAGACTAAAAAGAAACGGAGGGAGTACGTATCACTATCATATTTGATACCTGCAACTGGCAAGAACAAGGGGAGTGATGCCCCCTTGCATTTCTTGGGTGCAAGCATTTGTTTTGTGTGTGTGTGTGTGCAGGTACTGTTGACGTTGTCTATGTGTCGTCTCCTTCTGGTTCGATAAACCTTGGTTTTTAACCGGGAGAAATACTATCTGCTACCTATACTACATGACCCTTCCTCTTCGGGGAATCCCATTTATCATAAGTAGCAGTTATGTCTACAAGGTGGACAGGGACAAGAAGACCATGAGGATCAAGAAGGGCAAGAAACTCATGATGAAAGTAAGGAGGGCCAAGAACAATTTATACAAGATGCGAGCAAGCTTAGTTGAAGGTGTAGCTTATGGAGACACCCATGGCGATCACATCAGTCCAGGCAACCAAGTCCGAGGTGGAGGGTTTAGCGCCCGGCTCATGCGGGTGAGCAAACAGGAGAAGACCCAAGTCTAATCATACATGGGTGTTCACGCAAAGATGACGACTTTAGGATGGTGAAGACATATTCGTCAAGATGGAGTGTTAAAACGGTGTTGAATATGTGTATTGGGCTATAATTAGACTTCGAGTACATGGAGGGTTATGTGTTTGAGTAGGACACGTGTAGCCCGAAACTATTATATAAGTTCGCCGTAGACAGCCAAATAGACTAGACATAAGTTGTAGGTTAAGAAAGAGATCATGACAGGGACGGTCCGGGCGCGCGTGGCCGTGGTGCCGGACCGACCGTGACAGGGAGGTCGTAGCACTTCTGGTGGTTTTGGAGGGCTTATCGTCAATCTATATCACGTGATTGGTACATGGGGCCCGACCCCTTATGCCCCACGGATTGGCCACGATGGTGGATCTCATTAACAAAACATCACATGTCTCATCTACTTTTCTGCAATGACATATTCGCGTATTTTCTAACCATATTGGCCCGATCGCCATAATAACCACTATTATGATGGTTTTGATATATAAAAAAATAACACTCTAGCAGAGTTGCCATGCCTGACAATATCGTCGTAATTTATGGAGCACCATCTACCGGTGGCCATATTTGACGTATCGGGGCTGCCTTTTGGAGTACAATCCATATGGCACTTACATATGTGGCTAAATACCATCATATGTGGCTAAATACCATCCTATTGGAGTTGCAGTGCTCCAATACGCGGATGATACTATAATATGTTTGGAACATGATGTGGATAAAGCAGTGAACCTGAAGTTACTGCTCTACACTTTTGAACTGATGTCTGGGCTTAAAGTCAATTACCAAAAGAGCGAGATTTTCACTGTGGGTGGGGATGAAAACACTGTGAAACACTACGCTGAGTTGTTTAACTGTGATGTGGGTAGCTTTCCTTTTAAATACCTTGGTATGCCTGTAGGCTATACTGCTCTTAGAGACTCGGACTGGGAGTTTATTGTGGCTAAATACCTCAAGGGATTTGAGGCTTGGATCGACAATGCTGCATCCATGGGGGGGGAGACTTACCCTGTTAGATTCGGTTGTCACACAAATTTCGTTGTATCTATGTGGCTAATGAGCAAGACTTTCATTGAAAAACTTGACAAACACAGAAGAAAATTCTTTTGGCAAGGGTATAACAAGAAAAAGAGATATCACCTGGTCAGGTGGGGCAGAATCTGTAGATCGAGAGAGAAAGGCGGCCTGGGAGTTAAAGATCTCCGGAAACAAAACATAAGTTTGATGGTCAAGTGGTGGTGGAAGCTAGAGACCCAAAATGGGCTATGGCAAGATATCATGCGTGCCCGATACTTGAAAAACAAAACTGTGGCAACGGTCGAACCCAGATTCGCTGATTCGCCGTGCTGGAAAGCCCTCCTTAAAGTCAAGGCTTATTACATGGCTGGTAGGAGAATTAATGTGGAATCTGGAAATCTCACTAGGGTATGGAAAGACCCCATTAATGGGTCAAGCCCTCTTCAGGAGAGATATCCTTTACTTTTGGATATTTGCACTAACCAAGACTATACTGTTGCTGAGTTTAAAAATGTTGAAGCCAACACCTTCTTCAGGAGAAGGCTCACTCCTGACCTCCAGAAACAATGGGAGGAAATGAGGAACAATATTAACAGTATGCAGCTAGGTTTGGGGGGGGGGGGGGTCGGGTGTATTGGGGGCTCAATGGAAATGGTAGATTTGTTGGAGAACGTAGCAGAAATTCAAAAAAATTCTACGCATCACCAAGATCAATCTATGGAGTAATCTAGCAACGAGGGAAGGGGAGTGCATCTACATACCCTTGTAGATCGCTAAGCGGAAGCGTTGCAAGAACGCGGATGAAGGAGTCGTACTCGTAGCGATTCAGATCGCGGTTGATTCCGATCTAAGCGCCGAACCACGGCGCCTCCGCGTTCAACACACGTGCAGCCCGGTGACGTCTCCCACGCCTTGATCCAGCAAGGAGAGAGGGAGAGGTTGGGGAAGACTCCGTCCAGCAGCAGCACGACGGCGTGGTGGTGATGGAGGAGCGTGGCAATCCTGCAAGGCTTCGCCAAGCACCGCAGGAGAGGAGGAGGACATGGAAGAGGGGGAGGGCTGCGCCAAAACTTGGTGTGCTGCTGCCCTCCCACCCCCCACATATATATAGGGGCAAGGGAGAAGGGGGTCGGCCCCCTCAGATCCAATCTGAGGAGGGGGCGGCGGCCAGGGGGGTTGCCTTGCCCCCCAAGGCAAGGGGGGCGCCTCCCCTTAGGGTTCCCCCAAACGCCCAGGCGCATGGGCCCTGGGAGGGAAGGCGCCCAGCCCACTAAGGGGCTGGTCCCTCTCCACATACAGCCCATAGGGCCCTTCGGGGCTGGTGGCCCCTCCCGGTGGACCCCCGGAACCCTCCGGTGGTCCCGGTACATTACCGGTGACGCCCGAAACTCTTCCGGTGGCCAAATCGGGACTTCCCATATATAAATCTTTACCTCCGGACCATTCCGGAACTCCTCGTGACGTCCAGGATCTCATCCGGGACTCCGAACAACATTCGGTAACCACGTATATCTATTCCCTATAACCCTAGCGTCATCGAACCTTAAGTGTGTAGACCCTACGGGTTCGGGAACCATGCAGACATGACCGAGACGTTCTCCGGTCAATAACCAACAGCGGGATCTGGATACCCATGTTGGCTCCCACATGTTCCACGATGATCTCATCGGATGAACCACGATGTCGGGGATTCAATCAATCCCGTATACAATTCCCTTTGTCTATCGGTATGTTACTTGCCCGAGATTCGATCGTCGGTATCCCGATACCTTGTTCAATCTCGTTACCGGCAAGTCTCTTTACTCGTTCCGTAACACATCATCCCGTGATCAACTCCTTGGTCACATTGTGCACATTATGATGATGTCCTACCGAGTGGGCCCAGAGATACCTCTCCATTTACACGGAGTGACAAATCACAGTCTCGATTCGTGCCAACCCAACAGACACTTTCGGAGATACCTGTAGTGCACCTTTATAGCCACCCAGTTACGTTGTGACGTTTGGTACACCCAAAGCATTCCTACGGTATCCGGGAGTTGCACAATCTCATGGTCTAAGGAAATGATACTTGACATTAGAAAAGCTCTTAGCAAACGAACTACACGATCTTGTGCTAGGCTTAGGATTGGGTCTTGTCCATCACATCATTCTCCTAATGATGTGATCCCGTTATCAACGACATCCAATGTCCATGGTCAGGAAACCGTAACCATCTATTGATCAACGAGCTAGTCAACTAGAGGCTTACTAGGGACATGGTGTTGTCTATGTATCCACACATGTATCTGAGTTTCCTATCAATACAATTCTAGCATGGATAATAAACGATTATCATGAACAAGGAAATATAATAATAACCAATTTATTATTGCCTCTAGGGCATATTTCCAACAAGATTCTCTACCAAATCCATGTACAAATGGTTGGAAAATCCTCTTAGTGGCTGTCACTACAGATGGATTTGGAAGGCCAAAATCCCTCTCAAAATCAAAATCTTTTTGTGCAAATGTCCCAGGATGTTGTTCTTACCAGGCAAGTTATGAAAAAAGGAGGTGGCCTGGGAACCCCAAGTGCTCATTTTGCAATGAGGTTGAGTCTTCCAGACATTTATTTTTCACTTGCCCGGTGGCTAGAGCAATATGGAGATGTATTGGGATGGCATTGGGGACTGACTTGTGCCCGAATAGTTACTGGCAATACTTCTCTTGGTGCCACACTTTCCTCCCTGCTGGAGGAAAGTATTATACAATGGGTCTCGCTGCTGTTTGCTGGGCAATCTGGCTTGCTCGAAACCGAGCAACTTTTGAGAAAAAACAGATTAAAACTCCTTTTGAGATTGTTTTCTCCGTGGTTTCCTTTTTGCTGTACTGGGCAGGTTTACAACAGGGAGAAGGGCTCAAGGAGCTGCGAAGCGGGGCGGAGATGGTCAGGTCGAGCACAGTGCGGCTGATGAAGATGTGCGAAGCGGTGAGGAGGCCAATCGAGGGAGAATGATCGTGCAAGCTCGGCTTCGGATGCTTTTGTTGGGTCAAGATCTGGCTTTCGTGTTTTTGCCTCTGTGCTGGCGCCTAGTTGTAATAGACCTGTAGGGTTGGTGTTGAACTATGGTGTTGTCAGGTTTTCTCCCCATGGCGTTCGTTACGATGACGAGCGAACGCAGTGGGTTTCCTGGCAGTGCTCGAACTCGCTGTACCTCTTTCCCCTTCCTCCTGTCGTTTTCGAAACTTTGTATTTCCGTTCATTTGCAATGGAAAGGGGTCATGCCCGGTTCGGAAAAAAAATATGGCACTTACATGCTGTGCGAAGAAAATTTACGTGGTCTTTATCTTACGTGGAATGACAGAGAGATCGGAAAAATGATGTCCCACTGACAAGTGGGTTTCAACGATTACGAAGGCAGCAAATATGGCCGACTCTGAGGCAACCTCTGTATCCATATGAAACGCGCTCTGTATCGATCATAACAGTGGTCATATGGCAACTCTGCTCCTCCAACAAGTGAGAGCACCGACTACTGAGTAGGCAGGTACGTACTTGGAGGGGCAGTCCAGTCGCCGCAATGATGGAACGTTTCATTTCACCGGCCGTTTACAAAAGTGGTCACCGGAAGATTTGCTACGCCGTACTACGTTGTCCCGATTTCTCCCGGTTATTTTGACAGGAAATTAAAAAAAAACGAGACCAACCCGGGCTAGACTAGCAGTTCTCGACAGGAAATTAAGAAGAAGACACTCATTGACAAGTCCTTGGTACTTTTGGTTAGTAGCACAGCAAGTCTTCAGTACGTAATACTAGCTGTTGACTTGTTGTTAGGGTTGTAAACAAACTAGACGACCAACTATTGAGCTGAAAAGGATCGACGGTAAAAAGGCACGCCTGACTGCCTGAGAACTAAGCTAAGCTAAAGACCTTCAACTTTGTTATTGATAGTATAGATGTAGAAAGAAGAGCTTCCTAACACCACATTTGTCCCAATCAGTCAATCAGTCGTGTTTTGGTTTGTTTAACATGATCAACCCCGGCACCTAATATATCATTGATTATTCAACAATGTCAAGCAGATTTGTTTGGCATCGATGCTTGGCTTTGCTCAAATCTTCTTTCAAAAAATAAATGAAGAAAAATACGAGATCATCCAGAAAAGGTTTGCCTCGCGACAGTATCTTTAAAAACCTTATGGCATGCGACCAAACAACGAACAAGCACGCTACTCCTAGGCCAAACCTTTACGAAGAGACCACCGCACGTACGTCGATATTGACGGGTCCAACCAAAGGTTGAACTTCATATTTTCATCCCCAAGCCTAGCTTCAAGCCAACACGTTCAACAAGAGCACAACACACACACACGCCGACATTGTCTGATCAAGCTAGAGAGACAGGATCATGGGTTTTCATCTGGAGTATGCACATACTTGTCGTCAAAGCATTACAAATAGTCATTCTACTAGCTAGCGACGTCTCGCAAGCTGGATCGCGACGTTGTGAGATCACAAGGCCTACTCACGTAGCTAGAGAAAGCGTCAGAAGTAGGTAGATGACCTCGTTGTCCAGCTTCCAAACACTATCGCATCACCTTTGATCTCCATCGATGGGAGTGGTAGAGATGTTTGAGAGAGGGTTACACCGGGGAAGACTACAATAAAAACACTTGTTAGTATGCAAAAACAGAAAAATCTAATAAGATACGTTGGATCTTGGATGGATGTCTTAGATGAATCCCAAGGGGGGTGGTCGTGAAATGATCATGAAGGTCCACCTATTCCGTGAGATACATTATGAGAAATCCATCTAGGATCTGATGGCTCTCATGAGATTTTTGTTTTCCTATTTTTGCACACTAAGTGCTTTGATTGCAGTTTGGCCGTGTTACACCGCCATTGCAGCCACCTCACATCCGCCGACCACATCCTTGGGACGCCACCTAGTGTACACCACTCTATTGCCTTCGCAGACAACTGTCATGTCGCCCGTGGCCTGCACGGTCCACGTGTTGGATCCACGCTTGTAGACGGATGACAAACCGCGTATGTACCCTTGCCATTGCCGACGAAGACGACATTCGTGTTGTCGCAACCATCTATCTCCACGGTGCCCTCCTGGACGCGCTTTGGTTGTCGATGCAGTGTTCGACAGTCCACACCGTTGAAGTCAGCCAAGACAGAGGCCCCACCACCGATCCTCAACCCCCCCCCCCCCCCCCCCCCCCACATGATGGCCAGCGGGCTGATGGAAGCACTCGGCGTGGATTGACACATGGGCGAACCATTTTCTTCGGACCGGACGGTTCGCCCATCACCGGTCCGTCTTCATCCGAACACGTCCATGGTATCACAGCGGTCAAACAAACCGCAACAACCTCGAAGATTAATCGTCTCTCGACACGTCAAAAATAAGTTGCATCTCACACCGATGGTGTCGTCTCGACGCTCCGCGTGTCCTCCTGTCCTTTACGACAAGCTTAACGGCCAATGGAGTGGTCGGCCGAGCCAAGCGTGTGCGGGAGAAAAGCAGTGTCGTCGTGTGAGGTAGAAGAAAGACAGAAAAGGTGGCGCCCGCCAGGTCGATTGATCCATCGGTCGGGAGGGGCCGGGGAAGAAGGAAGGCTGCCTGCTTTGGGTGGGTGCCTTTTTCACGTTGCACGCTACCATTCCGCAACGTGACACGGACACAACCCCGCCCACCAACGAATAAAACTGACGCTCACTGCTCCCTCCCCACCTCCACCTCCACCCCGCCATTGCCCGCACCTCTGCCCTCCTCCTCCTCCTCCCAATGGCCCCCCGCCGCTCCCGTTAAGCCGTCTTACCTTAGCGCTGCAAGAGAAGCAGATCACTCGGAGCTCTTCTTCTTCTTCCTCCTGCTGCTGCTGTGGCGCGGCGATGAGGTGAGTGAGCAGAGCTTGCCCGGGAGGGGGATCGATGCCCACGCAGCAGCTCACGACATTCCAGCTGCTCCCGCCCGCCCACGCGCACGGCGACCGGCGACAGTACCAGTTCCAGGACCAGCAGCAGCTCGCCTGCGGCAGCGGAGGAGGAGGCCTGTGGGACCCCGCGTCGGTGCTCGACCGCCGGGCCAGCCCCGCCGCGCATCCCACGCTGTCTTCCCCCTCGCCCCTGCCCGCCGGCGTGGCGGCCCTCGCCAAGAACGTCTCCGCGGCCCCGCCGGCGCAGGCATGGCCGCCCCCGCCGGGCCCCGGGGCGAACGACGACGACGCCAAGGACGACTGGGTCCACCACCTGCCGCCCCTCGACATGGCCGGCTGGGGCGACCCGCACGCCGCCGCGATGCAGGAGCCGCACCCGCCGCCCTCCTCGCAGGACAGCACCTTCCTCCGCTGGATCATCGGCGGCGGGGACGACGACGACGACGACGACTCCGGGGCCGCCATGGACGGCGCTGACCCCCCGGATCTTGACCTCGACCGCATCACCATGCTCCCCCGCCACCCGCCTTCGCTCATGGGGGGCACGGGCCACGGCCTCCCGTTCACGCTCGCCGGCGAGGACACCAAGCAGCAGTTCCGCCCCTCGCCGGGCGCCGCCCTGCATCAGCAGCAGCACCACCTGCCGCACGCGTTCCACGGCGGCGCGTTCCCTTCCTTCGACCCGGCGAAGCGGCAGCAGCAGCAGCAGCACCCGATGGCCGGCGCGGCGCCGCCCAAGCTGCCCCCCTTCGCCGGCCACGGCGCTGCGGCCGCCCTGAAGCCCAAGGCGGAGGCGCCGGCCGACGACGGCGCGGCCGCGGCGGCGGTGGACCAGCTCACCGAGGCGGCCAGGCTCGTCGAGGCCGGCGACGCCTACGGCGCGCGCGAGATATTGGCACGGCTCAATCACCGGCTCCCCGCCGCCCCCGCGGCCGGGACGCCACTGCTCCGCTCCGCCTTCTACTTCAAGGAGGCTCTCAGCGTTGCCCTGGACACCACCGGCGCCCACGCCTCCTCGGCGGCCGTGGCGTCCACCCCCGTCGACGTCCTCCTCAAGCTCGGCGCCTACAAGGCCTTCTCCGAGCTCTCCCCAGTGCTCCAGTTCGCGCACTTCACCTGCGTCCAGGCCGTGCTCGACGAGCTCGGCGGCGCCGGCTGCATCCACGTGCTCGACTTCGACATCGGGGTCGGCGAGCAGTGGGCGTCGCTGATGCAGGAGCTGGCGCAGCGCCGCCCCGGCGCCGCGCTCAAGGTCACCGCATTGGTGCTGCCGTCGACGCACCACCCGCTCGAGCTGCAGCTCATCCACGAGAACCTCGCCAACTTCGCCGCCGAGCTCGGGGTCCCCTTCCAGTTCGTCGTGTTCAACCTCGACTCCGTCGACCCCACGGAGCTCCTCGCCATTGCCGGCGGCGACGCCATCGCCGTGCACCTTCCCGTCGGCTCAGTTCACGCCGCCGCGGTGCCATCGGTCCTTCACCTGGTCAGGCGGCTCGGCGCCAAGCTTGTCATCTCGGTCGACCGCAGTGGTGACCGCGGTGAGCTGCCGTTCGCGGCGCACTTGCTCCAGGCATTCCAGTCCTGCGCGTTCCTGCTCGAGTCCCTGGACGCCGTGGGCACCGAACCCGATGTCGCGAGCAAGATCGAGCGCTTCCTGATCCAGCCAAAGATCGAGAGCTGCGTGATCAGGAGGCACCAGGCCGCGGCCGCCGGCGACAAGCTGCTGCCATGGCGGACAATGTTCACCTCGGCCGGGTTCGTGCCGGTGCACATAAGCAACTTCGCCGAGGCGCAGGCCGATTCACTCCTGAAGAAGGTGCCGGTGAGGGGCTTCCACGTGGAGAAGCGCGCCGGATCGCTGGTCCTGCATTGGCAGCGCGCCGAGCTGGTGTCGGTGTCGGCATGGAGATGCTGAAGGAGCTGCCATGATGAACACAAGTCGGTAGGTTAGTTAGGACTAATGATCCTAACAAATATTTCTGCTGCGACGATCAAATTACTCGTTAAGCATTTCGCCGCCACCTTGATGGATGTTCTGCTGATCATGTCACTTGTTTTGAGTAGATTGTTTGGCAGACTGCAAGGTCTGGTACAGTATCAATGTATTTTAGTACTCATGTTACTATTTTCATGTGGAATCAATATGGTTATGGTGTTTCAAATGTTCCATCAAAGCCGCTATTCGGCCATTTATCTTGCTATTGGTTCTCTGTTAACTTTTTTTTTTTTTTTGCGAATATGGTTCTCTGTTAACTAGCCTACAAAAACGTCTTATATCTTGAGACGGAGGTAGAACTATATAATAAAGCTCCGAAAACATAACACTCATAACCTTGCATCCTTCAGTTCAAATAAGAAAAACTTGCCTGCTTTAGAGGATTATGGTGGCCATTATTGATTGTCCATAATCTTCATGTTCTCGAAATACTTGCATATACTTCTGTGAAAGGAGGCATTATAGAGTAAAATAAAATTTGCGAGGAAATAATAATATCAGCTCTGTTGGTGGTGGTCGACTGGGAAAACAATATGCATTTAGTCAAGAAGACCAAGGCATTCAAATCTTCCAGGATCCGCCAAATTGACATCTAATATGATCAAAAATTTCTTGAACTTGAATCAAAGAGTTCTTGAAAAGGTTACAAATAATTTAGAAGTTGTCTCTACATACGGGCGGATTATAAATGATTTGCGTATTGCACTACTTGTCCATTTTTTTTCACCTGGGACTATTTTTTTCATTGAATTACAAGCTAGCAGGCCACATATACTCTGTAATACCATATTTGCTCTGTTCGACTAAATGTAGCTCATCGTACTAGCAACGAAGGTATTTTCTATAAGTAAATTTATGCTAGGCATCATACATGGTCAGAAGCTTTGGCTTTGCAGTGTATCATTTTCTCTGAAAGTTCTGAAATTGTTAGGAACACTGGCTTTTAGACAAACTTTGGCTTTGGTCCAGATCAATGCAGATCTTTGATTTGACACTTTCGTACATTTCAGTTAAAAGAAATCGATAGTACATATGCGGTATAAATTTGGAAAGCTTTCTCGGAAAAATTGCTGCCGGACCGTTGTATCTCCAGTTATTAGTTAACTTTTTATCTAGTCCAACTTCCATAATATTAGCAAAAAGAAATTGTTATATTTATTCTTAAAACTAGACAAGAAGATGCTAATGCATGATTGGTGAGGTGAGGTACAGTGAAAACAAAATAGAATATCATAATTTTAGATCTCGGTAATCCGATGCCTTGAGAAAGCTCTCTCCTTCAGGAACCTCCGGACACCTGGAAAGTAGAATTGCATGAGAAATGCATGTTTAAGAACAATAATCGCCTTTTTGATATTGTACTTGGGAGAACATTTACAAGTTGACAATTGTGGAATGCAGCAACACTGAGAATAAAGCGGCCATGGATGTTAGTGGCACAACATAAAGCAGCAGACATATTTTTGTTTGTTTGTTTGTGAGATTTTGGTTTGCATTGTATCATCTCCAAAGTTAGCTGAGCGAAGGATCTTTCATGAGCGTTGATGGTTTCATCTACACAATTTGTTATGCATTGCTTGATTAGATTTGCGTGGTATACCTCGTATCCATATGCTGTCATTCTTATTCTGAAGTCTCAACTTAGCAATTGGGTATATGTTACTCATTTCATACTTGAAGTTGCAGGTTGCAGCATCTTGACATTGTTAACTCCGGTACCGCCGATTTCTCGGCTGCTTCCTTCTCTCAGGTGAAAATAAATAAAATAAAAATATGTCTACCCATTTAATACTTGCAGCATCTTAACATTGTTAACTGTTGACCCTAATGCCAGCAATTTCCTTGTTGCTTCCTTCTGTCAGATGAAAAGGGAAACAAATCATCAGTCTTGTAGGCATCTTGTTCAAATGTAATCACAAGAAGATTAGCAATGAGGATTGACCCCTACTTGTCAATGTATAGTTGATCATTATCCTGCTGCTTCACCTATTTTTCAGGTCTGAAGTCCTGGGTATGTACTTGGGCAGATATGAACCGCACATGTATCATCCATGCTCAAATAATGAATGCTTCATTACTCATCATATTTATCTATTTATTCCTCAGGATGGAGAAAAAACAAGTCTCGTCTGCGAATCTTCTTTGGAGCAGATAAGTGAGCCCCAACCGTTGTTTGCGCAACAGCCCGGGTGATCGACAGGCATTAGTTGCTTATCAAGATGGAATTTCTCGCTGCAACATGAACCGAATCGTGTGTTTTGTTCTGATGGCAATCGCAGCGTAAAGCTGGCGTGCTTTACCTCAATGGCACCAAGCATCTCCTGTCATCAGCACCTGTGCTGCTGATTGCAGTCCCAAATTCGTCCACGTTGGGACAATGTTGTGAGGGTACAGTTCAATATGCTTATGCTGCTGCCGCCCCCCTGATGCTATCTGCAGGATTGATTGAATACACAGATAAGGTTATAGCTGTCCCTAAGGTGCTGAGTTCTCTCATTCAGGCTTTGTCTTATTGTCAGATTCACGCAATTTCGCATCGTCTCAAGAAGAAGAACAGTCGACACGTTATCGGATATGAGGAGATGAAATGTGGAGTTGTTCTGTTCAAGATGTCACCCAAAATGAGGATGAAAAGATTATACATGGTCCATGGTTATGCTTGTGGAGGATTGATCCATGAGCATTATGGGAAATTTAACACTTCATGCGAAGCTGAAATATATGGCTTGAAGATTCAGATACTGTTTCTCAAGTTGAGGCCTCCACTCTGCACAGATGATGAATCTGCGGTAATTCCGACTGAATGCATCATTAGTTTTCATGATGAAAACTCATTCCTCAGGCACCCAACAAAATTGCAGTTCTGCAACCACTAATTAAACAGCCTAACCAGTAACCCCATGGTTAGGCTGTTCTAAACCAATCCATCAGTTGCAAAGACTACGACCTGCTTTATTTATTCCCCATGCAAATATGCAATGCACCCATCTCCTACCATTATTAAAAACCCATAGGCGCGAACTTTTGTTCGGCGCACGGGCGAAGCGATTAAAGCGCCATGAGTGAATGAATCGCTAAGATCACAAAGTAGAACTAACCCATTTTTATCAGCAACAGGACCTGAAAGCTCAAGACCCAGGGAATCGGATCCTGAAAGCCTCACCTACACAAGGAGTGAGCACTGAACAGAGCAGTAGCATCAAGCTTGTGGGCACCAACACAAGGAGTGCCGCCCCTGGAAAGAGCTAAAGACCAGCACCTTTCTGAGAGAGAGGCTAAACTAAAGGAAAAATCTAAAGAGGAGGCTGTGTCATGGTGAAGCCTCCTCGGAGAGTGGGATTCGGTTCAGACTGTGAGACTTTTCTTCCTCCCCCTTTCTCTAATATAGTGTTCTTTTATGTTCAAGAGTTATGAAGTTAATGGACACACACACTTGCATGTTACCTAACAAAAAGACACTTTCATCGCAATGTTCGCAACATAAGTTTCAAATTTTGCAGGATTTTTACAGGAAAGAGTTGAGTTCTCAACATGAAGGGGTCTCTGGTTTCGAAGAAGAGGAAGCGGAAGGGAGGGATGCCGGCGAGATATTTGAATGTGTGGAATGTATTTTTCTCCAGTCTTGAGATGGTAGTGGTAGCTAGAGAAGACTTTGCTAGGTCTTCATGTTCCAGCATTTGAATCCGAACAAGCGAAATGTTCGATGACCGAAAGTAGGAGAACCAAAAGACTCACCTACGCCTGGAGTCAACTGCAGATTCACATTTTCTAGGGTTAAGCTGCGCATGTGTGAGTATGCGCCGCAAGTCTAGCAAGAGTCATGCCTACTTGCTGCTTGACACATACATGTCCATTATTGATTCCATCGTAACCCTGAAGCTGCACAGTTACAAACACAGATAGACAGACAGACAGACAGACAGCACTCGTGTTAGTCTTTCAGTCTTATACACAAGAGCAGAAAAGTAGATGTG
The DNA here is from genome assembly GCF_002575655.3 of Aegilops tauschii subsp. strangulata. Classification (NCBI taxonomy): domain Eukaryota; kingdom Viridiplantae; phylum Streptophyta; class Magnoliopsida; order Poales; family Poaceae; genus Aegilops; species Aegilops tauschii. Next base: position 516,792,544 of record NC_053038.3, on the reverse strand, counting down.
CATGCATGCATGTATTCTGCTGCTTGGTAGGAGACTTGTGGAAGACTCACTCACTTACCAGGACAAAGGAAGTTGTTCAGTTGGTCTGAATTGCCAGGCGGCACTTGAGATGGAATCTCGGCTCCTGCTGCTTACTCCGCTGACAAAAAAGAATAAATTGGATGCATTCATCATAGTACTTGAGAAGAAATAGAGTTTAATTAAGATGGGTTAATCAACGAAAATCAGCTAGAACCTTCCCTAACAGTCACTATTACTATTATATCTTGTGATCACTGATCAGATCATCGACTGCAATAAGGACCGTTATTAATTACCAGCATTCGACATGCAGCAGTTAGCATGGTAGAGCAAAATAACCAGAAAGTGCAGTGTACAAAGGAATAATCAGAGATATTGTCCTATTGGAGTGCGTGCTCAAGATGATTCTGTAAAAATATATCGTCAACAAACAAGAAACAAGAAACAACTATCGTCATATTTCTAAGCATGGCCATGCTTGCCGAAGGAAATTGACATGCTCGAGACAACTTAATTTGCCATCCTGGCCGTCAGATTTACCATGCTTAAAAGCCTGACGCCAGATTTATAGCGAATTCCTTTAGTTAAGGTGGGTTGATTTGGTTGAATATACCTGGAAAAGAAAGTTAGTTAAGCGACGTCGAAAACCAGAACCTCCCCTAACTTTCATGCCAGGAAACAAGAATAAAAGTATTATTTTGTGATAGCCGATCAGATCAACTCCAAAGGGCCATCATTACCCACATCGGAAATACACTGATTGCATGAAAAAACATATAGTTTTACTTTTTTAACTTTTTGCGGAGGTGAAAAAACATATAGCCAGCAAGTGCAGTGCAGCGCACAAGGGAATGAATAATCACAGATATTGTCCTCCTGGAGTGTGTAAGATGATTGTGTAAAACACCGCGCGACGCCGGTTAAACAAACTCTTTTTGGCACCGCAACTCAACTCAATCAATAAAGCAAAGCAAAGCAAGGCATGCGGGAAGGAATATATCCCTCTGAAGGAGAGGAGAGGAGGACGGCCGCTAATGCGTCTACACCAGTCTGTCTTCCGTGAGGCATCTAGCAAATAGAAAAGGGGCCGCCGGCGCAATGACAGGAAGAGGAGAGGAGAGGAGATGCCCCTCTAATAACTTCGAGGGCAAGGCTCCTCCTCCATGGTCTCTTAAGAGTTCACCATATATGTGTGTCATGTGTCATGTGTTGTGGCCATCGAATCTCAGGCTAAAAGACTTTACACAATGCGCAAAGTGAAGAGCACAGCAACATATAATGATGATATATAGTAAAAGTAGTGTAATAATGTGACTGGAATGTTTATCTTGCTGATTGATGATGGGCCGGATTTGCTGAGAGAGACAGGCCATAGCTGGACAATGGGGCGAATGCGCGTCAACGGATGGTCGCATTATGCTGAGGAAGATAACGGTTATCTGCCAGATGCAGCGACGGAGGAAATAAGAAGCAGTTGCATCCATGATTGGCAAGAAGCCAAGAAGAAGTTTTCAGGCTGCAGCCCAAGAGAGATCATGGACAGACCAACAAGAAGGTTTCACAAGATGTCTATGGGCCTGGATGCCTTTTTAGATGACTATGTATCCTCCTTTGTACTGAAAGTGGAATACCAGCTTACTTCCTCAAAATGTAAGACGTTTTTGTAGGCTAGTTTAGCCTAAAAAAACATCTCAAAATGTAAGACTTCTGTAGCCTAAAAACGTCTTATATTTTAGCCTAAAAACGTCTAGTATTTTGGGACAAAAGTAGTATAAGATTATGGAGCCTAGGCTAAATCTTTGGGTTTGCTAAATATCTTTGTAAGAAGCAGCTGCTTCTTCAATATCTTTGGGTTTGCTAAATGTGCGTGCCGCACATGCCACCGCCACAACACAAGCCTGGCCTGATCCGGCTCGTGCCTCGTCGGATGTGCCTCCATTTGGGCACAATATTTACAAACATTGCCCAACCCAATGTTTGCATTACTTTGATGTTCTACTCTCATCATAGGTGTTAGGTCCGAGCAGATACATCAGGTCTGCAGCCCTGCATTGCTTCACCCAACTGTTTCAACGAGATTTCATCAATTTCTGCAAAGCCCTGACTTCAGATTTCCAGCCAGGCCAATACTATCCAAGACACACACCCACAATATGAAACAAGCCACATATTATTGTATTTAGTTAATTTCTGATGAGGCAACCAAGCATAACGATCCACATACCAGAATAAGTTAACAGCAACCAGAAAAGTTTGCTAGGGACGACAGTTTCACACCAAACGAGAAAACAACGAGGTCACTGGGGATATTTGGAGATATAGCAGACTTTTGGTATGTGGCACATATCGGAGCTCGACATGTACTAGCACTACCATTTTACTTCAGGAGGGTCTTCACAATGGATTTCACGTTCAGCTTCTTCAGGTCAGTGTAGGACTGCCCGCATCCGACGAACATGACCGGAGATCCAGATATGTAAACCATGGACAGCGCAGCTCCGACCTGCATATATTTTTCATAAACTCGTCATCAGAATGCTGTAAAAGAGGGGTTGTTGGTTGTAGTGATTATTAATCAAGCATATGTTCGGCACAAGTTCCCCCTACCTTGTCGTCGATAGTGTCAAACTTGGTGAGCAGGATACCATCAATCAGCCTCGCTGTGGGAACAGTGGAAAGATCTGCCAATTTCTGTGCAAGAAAGAAAAGTTCAAAGCAGTCAGTAACGAAAGAAAATACAGCATGTGTTGGTTGCTTCAATCTGTTATTGCAAAACCAGTACCTGATTGAACTTGTTGAGTTGATCGACTGCATCATTTCCAACCAATGCTTCTCCCACAAACAAGACCAGATCTGGCTTGTTGAGATTGATGAGCTTGGAGAGTGCTCTCATCAGTGGCTCATTATCCTGGCAAAATCAATTCACCACACAGAATGTATCAGAATGGTGTGAGAGTGGGGTGGTTAAGAACGACACAGTTCAAGAAGAACAACAGAAAAAGATACGAGTACATTGCAGTTAAGCCACTAGACTAACCTGCATACGGCCAGCCGTATCAACAAGAACAACATCTGATTTGTTTCGAGTGGCTTCCTGGATAGCTTCTTTCGCCACAACTGCTGGATCCTTCTCATATCCCTTCTCAAATATAGGTATCTGTACACAATGTCATCATGTAAGGATCAAGTTACAAGTCGGTGGTTTCGTTCTAGAAGGTACAACAAGTTGTGCATTTAAGGTCCCAATGAAAAAAAATACAACATACTAAGCAAAACAGCAGGACACATATTTTGCCACCAGGAGAAGTTAAGAAAAAGATGTGTTATATACAGATGAGCCAATGAGGCCACATTTACAGACACTCATACTAATGACAAGGAAAGGCTAAGCCCACTGAAGAGGTTAGAGATTCAGCAAGTGCATTACACCTTATTCTTTTACCTATATTTATCATGAAGTCATGCAGTAGGATTCTTCCCAATTGGTTTTCCACAAATGTAAGTGCATTATATTGCTTGAGCAGAATAGATTCACAATACGCACACAAACTATGATTATAACATTACTCTTATATGATTAATTGATTACAAAACAAAACAGTGACCTACAAAGTTCAATGTGAGCTGTCGTATGTACCCAGTTTTGCAACAGCTCACATTGAACTAAGTGACATACAACTGTTGTGTTACTCAAGAGGAGATGGTCAGTACCTGAAGCCTGCGAGCATGAGTCCGCAGCTGCTCAACAGCACCAGATCTGAAGGTATCGCATGCTGCCATCATGACACTGAGGTTATGCTGAAGAAGCCAATAAGCGACCTGTAAAGATGCAAGACAGGATGACGTCAGCAAATTCTTCAAACGAAGTATGTTTTCTCATGGACAGCATTTGAAATATATTAAACCTTTGCAAGATTGGTAGATTTTCCAACTCCATTCACTCCAACAAAAACAACGACATATGGCTTGCCACGCTCCTTGGCAGCTTGTACATCCCTTAATATGTCAATGGATCGCCTTGGAGTTAAAATGCGAAGAAGAGCCTCCTCCATAGCTGTCTGAAGATGCGACAATCAAATGAAGTGTATGAGGAAGCTGTACAGAATGTCTGCTTGAATGTAAATGTGAAGTGATTCAGAGTGGTGTGTGCTGCAAACCTGAACAGTAGAAGAAATTCTTGTGAAGGAACCTAGCTTCTTGCCCTCAAGGCTAGCTGCTACTGATTCACAAAGCTTTTCTGCTATTTCTTCAGCCTGCGCAAACAAGGCCAATTTCATTACCCAGACAGATGAAGAACCAAACTACAAAGAGCTGGTTTAGTAAGGTCATTAAATATGAAGCAAGTCGCCTAGTAATATGAAGAAATGCATACCACATTCTTTGTCATCAGTCTATCTTTAAGAGCTTTGAGTGCAGGTTGCAGATCAGACTTCTCAAGTACATTGTTACCTGCAATGCTGAGCACAGAAAAAATACAAATGTTGCAATTAAGTGATATGTTCATAGATTGCAAAATTGTGAGAGAAAGCTAAACAGCTGGTAAACACTACTTGAATGCAGGATTTTAGAAGAAAACAAGAATTCTAGTTAATATATTACAGGCAGTGAAAGACTAACCACCACCTCAGATATGTACCCTGTCTCATGGTTAACATGCTTATATTCAAGGTTTCAAACTCAACTTGCTGTTCTATATCAGATTTTCTCGATGTTTTCTTTGGAATACAACTATACTATGTACTGTGCGCCACCATACCAGGTATGTGTGTATCAAGTGTGCAAACTGAGGTGGCAGGTGCAATGGCATTACTCCACCTATGCAGTTAGCTAATGGTTTAGCTAGCAAATTTGGGAATAAATCTTGTTTCACATATCTGCATCTCTTTCCTCAACGAAAATGTAACTTGTTATTTCAGATAATGACCAATGATTATAGAGACATCAAAGTCATATAGTGCTTCTGAAGACTAAACTATCTACTATCTTATTTCCATGCCACGGGTTTGAGCTATAGAATTAGTATGGCAAAACATTATGTAAACGCTCACATCACCTGAGTGCAAAATAGGTTAAATTGACACTACGCAACTTGTTAAGCCAATGCAACTAAAGAGAGATTATTAATTATAGGCTACTAATGATAAGAGCAAACAAATGCAGCAGAACACAATTCTTATATACCTCTTGAACATGGAGGAGAACCAGCCCTTCTTCTTCTGGCCAGCCCCAGCATTCTCCTCTTCCTCTTCCTCTTCGTCCTCACTATCGCTGCTCAGATCTTCATCCTTATCCATCATGCTGTCCCCCTGGTTGGTAAGCACCTTCTCAATCACCTCCTCCCCTCTCTCGTCAGCCGGGTCCGTGAAGTCCAGCTTCTCGTTCTTCGGCGGTTTGTCGTCCCAGACCCTCATCTGCTTGACAACCTTCTTGGGCTCGGTCTTGGCCGGCTTCTTCACATCGTTCTTCTTGCCGCCGCCGCCACCGCCGCCCTTCTTTCCTCCTGTCTTCCTACGCAAGGTATTTACATCGAAGGCCCCGTCGTTGGGGTCCCCGTTCTCCTTGCCGTCATTGTCAACAACAACAGCCCGGGCGGCGCGAGAAGTGTCCTTGACAGCACCATTCTCCTGCCCGCCCTTGGCGACGCTACCACCGTTAGCAGTGAAACCACCGTTCTGCTCCTTCCCCGAGTCGCCGCCGTCGGAGTCATCCTTCCCAGAGCCAGAGTTCTTCTTCCCACCAGCACCACCACCAGGGCGGCCATTGGGGCCGAGCTTCTTGCCGGCGGGACCACGGGCAGCACCGCCGGAGGAGGGGTTGGCGGGCTGCTGCCTGGACTTCTTCATGGCCTCGGCGCGCGCCTCGGCCTCGAGGTGCAGCTGCCGGAACGTCTCGGTGAACAAATCGTCATATGAAACCCTTTTGGGGTTGTAGATCTGGGAGAAGTCCCTGCGGACGGCGGCGAGCAGGTCGTCGACGTAGAGGAGGTGGAGCATGCGCTGGTAGACGGCGACGAAGACGAGGCCGAGGTCGTTGTTGAAGGTCCACTTGAGCGCGTAGGCGTCCTTGGTGAAGCCGGCGTCGCCGGACCGCTCCTCGAGCAGGCAGGAGCGGATGAGCGCGTCGATGGGGGAGCCCTTGAGGAGCGCGGCGCCGCCGGCCAGGGCCCGGCAGGACGACCACAGGATCAGGCCGCCCCGCGTGAAGATGAGCAGCTCCTCCAGCATCGTCGCCGGCGACCTGGATGGATCGAACGCTGATTAGCCGGGGGGAAATCGGCGGATCGGGATCCGGGGGCGGGCGGATCGGGCGATTTTGCCCCGATCCGGAGGCGAGATCGATCGATCGGGTGAGGGATTGGGGAATTCGTACCTTGGATGACGAGCGATGGATTTTGCTTCCTTCCTCGCGGAGGGGAAAAAAAGTGGGAATTAGTTTTTGTGGTGTGTCAGCGGGTGGGATATATGCGTTGGCTGGTGGGGCGGCGGTGGGCGTCCAACTCCGACCCGGCTCTGCCTGTGTGTTCAGCCCGGCGGTTGACTGCGTCCGTCTCGGCGTCCGCGACTCCGCGTTGGAGGGAACATTGTGCACGTGATGGCGCGGCACGCGATGGGATGAACGATTGCGAAGGTTTTTCAAACAAACTTTGGAGTCTCATGGCGCCCACTGCCCAGCCAGAACCAAGGAGAAACTTGGTGGACATGGAGGAACCCTAGGGCGCGTAAACCCGTTTGGTTGCCTGCATACAGCCCTACCAGGTTCGCGTGGGAAGAAAAAGACAGACGATTTGTTGGCTGACGAAGACTGTGAAACCAACCATAATCTTGGTTTCCTAAAAAAACATAGACCCGATATGGACTCAGTTGATGTTTATTTTATTTTCACAACAAAATTTACGGCGCCAGCCAAGATGCTCAGTTATCGGCTGACTCCATCTCGCCGGCTTACATGCAGGCCGAAGGGTGGCCTTCTTATTTCTTCCTCCCGGCCAAAGAGCCTAAAGGGAGGCAACTCATCTAGTTATCTTCTCCATGGCGTCTATGGCGTGGTACCATGAAAGCTTCTCCGTCTCGAGAGGCGCTACCTCTAACAACGTCGTGGCTACAATCAATATCAATGTAGTGTACCGTTGTTTCAATATCAATGCATGGCCAATTTGCTATTAGGGTTAGTTTTGGGTCTTTTTGCTTTCTGCAGTGTACCATTGTTTCAATATCAATGCAGTTTCGGGGTTCTTCTGGACCCCTCTCTCATTCAAACAAAAATCAACATGAAATATCCGATATGCTAAAAGAACTTGCCCACAAATATATGTTTGCTCCTCGAAAGATTTTTCCTTTTCCACATAGTAAGTTCTATTGCATCATATATTTGCCACATCCTCTTTTTTTAATATGAAGGCTCACTTTTTTAGCTCGAAGGTGTTGCGCTTTATTCTATCATCTTGGCGAGATCTGAGTTCAAAACCAAACAGAACCAATCCAACCAAATACAAAACCAAGTTTTATCAATAGCTTGCTATCTCGGGCTACAACATTTGGAGGGAATCATGCCGATAGCATCATGTACAATTTAGCGGCTTTAGCATGGTACTAGAGGCTCGTGTCGGTCTTCACTCGTGAAATTAACTTTTGTATATCTATAGATTATTCTAATCAGTTGTTTTGTTTTGATTTTATCTGTGTTGGCTTTGTATATTTATAGATTATTGTGATCAGTTGGTTTATCTCGGGCTACAACATTTGGAGGGGAATCACGCCAATAGCATCATGTGCAATTTAGCGGCTTTAGCATGCTATTGAGACCAGTGGCGGTGATTAGCGATGTGTTTCACCCTAAAGTTTATTGGCGTCATCGTCTTGCGCCTCCTTGCCTTCCCGACAGTGGCATTTCCTATTTTGGCGCACACACACACCCTCATGCTGAGTCGGCCCATTTGCGCCTTTTTTGCGTTAAACCGCAAAAAAGGATGCGTCCCCGTGAATCGAACTTGTGATCTACTCCGACAAGCATTTTCGGAAGGAGGGACTATTCAGTAAGTCCAACCCGCATTAACCACTAGGGACAACTAACATATCTGCCTTCATACTTCTTCATTTCTTTTTATTCCATCTTAGTTTGCGGAAAGCCCCCAGTTTTACCGGTTTTTCCGGTTCACTAGACATTTTTTCTAACTGTTTTTTCATTGTTATTTTCCTTCTGTATCTTGTTCCTTTTTCTTATTTCTTGTTCTTTTTCCTTTTCTTTTTGTCCTGTTTTGGTTTTCTTAAATGCTAAAAAAAAACATGAACTTTTTCAAAATTGATCAACTTTTTTCAAATTCATGAACTTTTTCTTCAAAATCGATGAACTTTTCTCTGGTTTTTGAAAAAAAATATCAATATTGATGAACGTTTTTTTTCAAAATCGATTAACTTTCTTTCAAATTCCTGAACTTTTTTTCAAATTGATGTTTTTTTTCAAATTAATGATTTTTTTTATAAAATTAATGAACTTTTTTTTTCAAATTTATGAACTTTTTCCAAAGTCGATGAACTTTTATCAAAACCATGAACATTTTTGAATCATGATTTTTTTGACTTTTTGTGAATTGTTTTAGGATTTTTTATTTTTTCCTAAAGTCAACCGTGATCAGTCAGCAGCGAACCCAGCGCCCAGTCAACAACGAACCAGCGAAGGAAGTGGCCAGCCAAAACAAGGTGCAGGACGAGCGAGCGAGCACGCTGGGCCGGCCCAAGTGTGTGGCTGCACGCTAGTTGCCCTCTATCGGATGCAGATAAGAGACGCCGCGCATCTCCGTTTCTCATTTCAACTTGGCACTTGAAGATGCTCCAATGGCCCCTGCTGATTGCCGTTGGTGGTTTACTTATACATGTATCACGATCTAGTGAGCTTATCACTGATCAATTTCCGAAGGCATGTACATTCCAGTAATGTTTTGTCAAATGTGGTGATACCTTAAAAATTAATAGTAGTTGCGTGTCATTGAATGAGAAATACAAATTTAATACATATTTTGTTTTTATACTAGCTATACTTTCTATGGAAAAGTGAAGATAAAGAATAGAATAAATTTAGAGAAGTGCTATTTTATACCTACGACAAAGCACATATAATTTTAGTACGACACTAGAGTTAGCGTCGTATCTGAAGCAATCATCATCAGTTCTCAACCAGCTCCGAGCATTTCTTGGAATAAAATCGCAATCTTGATTAATTCATCTCTTCTCAGCTCATACTTGTCTATTCTCATTCTAGAATCAAGATCATCACATCCCAAACATATAGAAACAATGCTGACTGAACCGGCTCAATCAGTGTAGCAACACAATCTAATCATCCAACAATATTACATTTGGGGCACATGTGTTCGTTTCAACCAAATATACTTTACTTTCATTCATCTTGGGTTTCAGCGAAAGACACACAGAGTACCTACTCTCACAAGTAACACTGTGTGGGAATAAAGATAAGGTTTTCCATTGCACATCTTAATTAACCCCACTTCCAAATTCTTTCTCCGAAAATTTAAAATTGCAGCCCAAAGATCCATGATCTTTTGCATCACAAAACCAGATTATACAGGTATCACCACCATGCATGTACATATAAGGAAAAAAAAGGGGATAAATCATACTGATTCACCGGGTTGATGAGTGTAGCGAAGCAATAGACGAGCTGGATTTCGGTGCCTTCAAGGACATGATCATCCTTAACCTTCTCATACACAACAAGATGGTCACTCCATCGAACATGTCCACATTCCTCACCTGCAACCAACCACACCAAGAGTCCTTATTTCCGGTGGCCACTCAGCCATGTTGACAGACAAACATTGAGCTTGTCCACGAAGCAGCATCTCCTGTAAAACTGGTGTTGCCACTGTCAGTGAGAATTGGTGTATTGATTTCTTTCACCTACATGCTGCTATTTGTACAAGAGTATGTACCTCAATCAGATATCTCTGGTGCATAACATTCTCTTGTTATCTGTCTGCTTCAGCTGCTTTGTCGGCCATCTTGAATGGAAAAGGGGACGTGCTTATTTCTGAGTTCCAGGCCATGTTCAAACTGAACCCAGCCGGGAGATGATAGCAGAATTCAAGAAAAAAAAAAGTTCACATACAGGAACAAATAGATCGTACAAGCTTTCACTTGGCAAGATTCTCCCCAAAAGTAAAAAATAAAATAAAACTGAGAACAGAGATCCACTTTCAGGCTTGAAGAATTGTATCAGTTCCCGTCCAATTCCAGTTTATGCACACAGGTTTAAAACGTTAGCTACGTAACCTACAAATTTTAATACCTACGGGTTTATAATGAGGTTAAGTAAGCAAGCAGGATACTCCCTCCATCCCAAAATAAGTGCATCTGATTTAGTACAAAGTTGTACTAAATCAAAGACACAGCCTGAATCTTAGCATTCCTTCCTGAACTTCCGGTCATGATCGAGATAATCAGAACCTGGCAAACACGACATTAATCATCAGGATTACAGCCATACCAGACAGGCAGTTTATAAGAAAATCTACACGCTCTTGATCCATACTAAACACCATTGGCTATAAAAAAACTTGTTTTGCACAGAGATCAGAAGCCTGCCATATCTGCACCTTCCCTTTCATATCGACCTACTAAGCAAGTTTATGAAACAAGAAACTCCCGACAGCAGCCAACTGACAACTCTAGTTTAGTTGAAAACAAACGATATTTTTCTGCCATACTACTATTTTCTCAAGGCAGCTGCGTGGTACCTGGAGTGTGCCATGTTCTTCCCAGGCACCTGAAAAGAGGTGCCCATCTGCCTTTTTTGTTGCCGCGTGCAAAAAGTTGACATATATATGACGAGCAGTTTTCCCAGCTTCCATTCTGTAGCTACCACTCTTGTTGAATCTTTGCTGCCATTTGATGTAGGGAAGGTCTCCGGAAAGACACCTTCTGTTCTTGGTTAATTAATTCACCGATGCTATCTGTAAAGAGAAGGATACGGGACTTCACTTTGGATCCAATCCAAGGAACTGAAGATATACAGGTAAACAAAAATCTCTAGTCCAAGATTATGTATGATCTATACAGGTAGAGATAAAACAAAAATCGCTAGACCAAGATTATGTATGATCTATACAGGTAGGGATAAAATAAAAATCACTAGACCAAGATTATGAATGATCTATACAGGTAGGGACAAAACAAAAATCACTAGACCAAGATTATGTATGATACTAGTTGGGATTCAAGCCGGCTCTTTATATGAATATAAAACTGTTACACGCGTGACACGTCTGACTCATTCCATGCCAATTTTAAAATAAATACATCATCAGTTCTGGAGCAGCTCGGAGGTTTTCTTGGAATAAAATGGATTCCAGAGTCCTAAAAAGAACATTCAAGAATCAGGAATCGCCACATCACAAACATACACAGAAACAACGCTGGTTGAGCCGACTCAAACAGGGTAGCAACACAGCCAAAGCAATCAACCACACCAAGAGATCTTATTTATGGTGGCCATCAGTCGTGTTCACAAACTAATATCGTGTATGAAGCTAAATCTATATAAAATTGTTGTTACCACCGTCAGTAAAACTCTGGTGTACTCATTTCTTTCACCTGCACGCTGCTATTTGTACAAGAGTACGCACTATAATTTGATTTCATTGACATAGATGCAATTTCTCTGTGATTAACAGATCCAAAGCTCCACTGAATTCATTAGCTACAGCGAACATACATAAAAAGAACTTGCTCAAAGGCAGTGTTTTATCAAAATACTGAATGAATAATGTCAACTAGACATTTGCACTAGTAACCACTCTGATTGACCCTTTCACTACACTACCAGGTTCAAAATCTGCAATAGGATTTAGGATAACCATAATAACTGATTGTTATGGAAAGGAAGAGCGATTAAAGTATAATTTAGCCACATGGAACTAATACATGTCCAGAACAACAACCTGTTAAACAAGAACAGGGGTAACAACCTGTGCTAGGTTTACCAGGCATTGCTCTGAACTGAAAATCAACCAAGCAGGAGTGTAAGCACCAGCAAATTGAGCGGCATGATTCAAGCAGATTCAGAGGTACACAAACAAGTACTTCAGCAGGCAGAAGAGCCAATTATTGGAGGAAGCACAAGCGTGGTTTGAAGGTAACACTACCGCCCATCTCCATCTGCTAATGACTCCGAGAACAGAGGAACATAAGGTAGAAATCGTTGAGTATTCTTCTCAAGATTAATGATACAACCAACTTTCTGATGTTGCATATCGTACGCTACCAAGGTATCACCTCCATGTGAAACCAGGAAAATGGTGTCGCAATCTGGATGAATCCCAACCACCCTGTACTTCTCCCCAGTCATGCTCATAAGCTCATCGATGCTGGCAGTATGCTTCAGAACCATTTCTTTACTGTCACAATCCTTGAGGCACCAGAGTTCTATCTCAGAAACTAGGATTTTATTGTTATCATCGACGGAAGATACAGCATAGAGTAAGCACCCCTGCGACGATCCAATCGTACCAAATCTTCGACCGTACGGCATAGGGATAGTCTTCCGCACTTTACCTTGCATGTCAATCCCCAAGAGCACATGCTCGTTGCTGATGCCCTTCGGGTTGCCAATCACGTACATCATACCGCCGAGAAAGACACCCTTACTATAGAAGAACAGCGCCACTTTCTCAACAATCCCACCATCTCTGCGACTCCAGGCCCCTGTTCGTGACGAGTAGATGTTCACTCCTGTCATGTACGTTTCCACGGTGGTCTCCTCGAAACAAAAAACGTGGAAATGGGATGAGACTGCCGGATCAAAAGCCAGGCCTGCCATACAGTTATATCTAAATCTGTCTGCCGGCGCCTGCGGTTGAGGGGGCAGCTCCACCCACCTCCCAGTGGCCGGATTGCACACAACAAAACGGAAATCATCCTCTTCCAAAGCCCAAGGGTTCACCATGTTCTTGCTGGAGCTTAGGTAGAGAAGGAGGCCATTGCAGGAGTCCACCTGAGCCATGTCCTTGTACTTGCTAGGCTGCAGGTAAGGGAGGGAAGGGTCGAACGGGGCTGCGCCGCAGGAGACGCTGGCGAAGTGGTGGCGATTCCGGCCGGCGGTGGTCGTGTAGAGGAAGCCGGCGAGGGTCTGGGGCAGCTTCTTGCGGTTGGCGGGGTCGGCGATGAGGTCGCGCCAGCGCACGGAGACGCACTTGAAGCGGTGGAGGGATCTGGCGGGGATGCGGGAGAGGATCTCCAGGATGAGGTCGTCGGTGAGCCGGCAGGCCGTGGCCGTCCCCGCCGGCGTCCCCGGATGGCTGTCCAGCCTCGACTTGTTGTTCCTCTCGAAGACCTCCCCTTTATCCGCCTCCTCCATGGATCGGAAGCGGGAGAGCCTAGGCAGGGGACAGGTAAGGTCTGGTGGATCTGCAATTGGAGAGAGGATATCATCGATCTGGCTTAGGAAAATCGACCCGGGTAGCAGCCGGCGGTGGTGACCTCGCCGTGGTGGTACCTTGGTTTAGGCGGCGACGGCCGACGGAGATGCAGCCGGCGGCGCCTAGCTTCTCGGAGGACAGCGGCTCAGGAAAATCAACTCTTGCGAATGTGAATGCTGAACTCTTTTTTTCCCCGAGGAAATTGAAGCTCTTTGTTTGTTGTAGAAGAGTTACCGAATTTTGAGAATTCATAACTTTTGGAGTTTATCATTTTTCAAACATGTGTTTTCAAAGTCAAAGAAGAAAATAACACCAACCGAAGATGACACAATTTGAGGCAACAATTCCCGATCAAATGGTACCTCGTATGATCTTATTCGCCGCTTATCTTCATGGCAAAGAAATGTTGAATCGATACTCCAAAAGACCCCACATATTTTCGCATGAAATTGAAATGATCACTTTACAAGGAAAATTGGTTGAAAATTAATACATATTCACACACATGCCAGCCCCGAAGCTGCCCCAAGTGAGCCGATGACTTTGTCATTCAAGTGGCCACAGATGACACCCTACTATAGGACACTGAGCCGCTGCTCCAACTTTACAAGCCACACCAACACACACACCGACCTTGTGGTCGAGTTTTCGAACAAGCCGACGACCCCTACCGCCCAACCAACCAAAGAGACACCCTACAACATGATCTGGTGGCATCGCTCGGGCTCACAAATCGCACCAATGCACACACCAAACCAGAGCCCACGTACCGGATGAGCTGAAGACCTTGTACCGAAGCAACCTTAGACGACATATCGCAAGGTGAACTAGGGAGCCGTCGCTCGAAACTTAGGATGTGAAGTATGCCCCCATGTGGACCCCATGGTTCTAAGGCCTAATCTGGTGCTCCACCATGTAGAAGTGCTAAAATCGGATCGACGGGAAGATGGAAAGGTGGGGAGATGAATGGGATTACCTGTTGGTCCAGATCGCCGACGTCGTCCTGCCCTCCTCTGCTCAACAACATGACAAACAGTGGAAGGCCTGATCCCCGTCATCGTGGTGGCGCACTACCTCGCAGGTGGCGGCATCATCCAGTTTCTCCGCGCCCACGATGGCCGTGATGCTCGTCGCCCCGTGCGGCACGTAAATGTTCGAGTGGGGATCAAGGGGGAGTTCGATCTGGCGACCACGGGAATTACGTCCACACTTGGCGTTGGCGGCGGCGCGTGTAGATTCCACGGCTGGCCTTGACGGCATTGCGTCAAAAGTTGGAGGACCGAGGTGACGATAATGCCTGGAGGGAGGTTGAGGATCAAGGGAGAGGGAGGCGCCATCGGTGGCGGCCATCTAGGGTTACACATGGCGGGAGGTCGGTTCGCTCGTGTGAGGGGAGAGGTGAGACAGAGGCTCCCGACTAAAGGATGTAAAAGAAACCGTGGGAGAGAGAAAATCAGTGGGACGAGAGGAAAATCGGTGGGGATCGATGATGAGGAAGGGGTCGATGACGGGGTACCGACGAACGACGTACGGACTCCCTCTTTAGATTTAGATAAATTCGAAGGCATGGAGCATCACCGGGCAGCTCATGCATGGCGTGTTAATTGGAGTATAAACGAGGCTAGACAGCGTGCAGTTGGCAGCAGCGCGTGCAGTGCATCCTCCTCGCAGTAATTACATATGGGGTTCAGATGTAATAGTGACTAATCCAAAATTAGTTTTGAGACACCTGTCAGTCCTTTTTTTCAAGTTCTTTTCTCGCTTTAGTGAATGTCCCTGTGCCGAACATTGATATCAGACAAATATAAATGAAATTGGAGCGGGTGTTCTATCTTTCTGAAGCTAGCATCCATCCAAATGGGGTTCAGATGTTTCAGGAACGCCAAAGGAAAAACCTACAATTGGTGTACCAACTTGAGATCATCGTCCCTCGCCGCGGGCGCTCAGCTGGGAGAACACCTCGCCGCGGGCGCTCAATTGGTGTACCAACTTCAAGGCCTTATAAAAATGAACAAAGGAAATAAAACAAAAAATCCCATCCGTCAATAACTGGTAGTACTAATTTTAACTGGACACACATCATTGGAGCCCAACTAAAAAACACATGTTCGATAATAGCACTGCAGATCTGTAAAATAGAACGTGATGTTTTTATTTGATGATTTTCCAAAGCATAAAATAAATGCTTCCTCCAATGTTTTGCATCATGGAAGAAAACTAAAAAATCATCACATTAAACTTACAAACTACAGCCCACAATGCAAAATTGAACCTACTTGATCGCTCAAGATAACTGTTCGTCTTTCCTGTGATGTGGTGCACACATACACCTCACAGCCATGAAAAAATAACCGGGTGCGGCTAAACCAAGTGACCGGTTCAAGCATGGGGAAAACGCCAAGAGGAATCTGATGGCAGAGATTTAGCTGGCAGATCGCTCTCAAAAGAATTACTGGGGTAAAAACTGGCAAAACTTTTGCTAAATGGGGTAATCTGGAGAAAATTTATTAAATGAGGTAATTAGTGTAAAAAATGTTAAAGTAAGGGGCAAAAACTGGAATTCACTCTTAAATAAAACATGTATGTAAGAATAGCATTGCTCTGAAGTTTTTTATATTGATTTCAGACAAATGAAATTTGGAGAGAGTGTTCTATATTTCTGAAGCTTACATCGTCCATCATATGGGGTTTCAGATGACTCACGGAACGCCAAAGGAGAAATGTACAATTGGTGCACCAACTTCAGATCATCGTCCCTCGCTGCGGGCGCTCAGCTGGGAGAACACCTTGCTGTCGCCAAGCTTTTTCCAACCGGGCTCACAACCCCTTTTCATTAATTTTGCAATCAACGGAAATACATCAGTCTGGTCTCAAGTTATGTATCAAGCATCCACTTGCTAAAGATAGCTAGACCGAAAGATAAGACTAACCGCAAGCAAAATGAGACTGAAAGGGGGGATCGGGAAACCCACCGCAGGACGACCCTGGAACGGACCATCCGCCATGGGGCGAAAACCTGATGACACTTACAAGTCACTGCCCAACAAAATAAAAGGTTCCCAGGATGAAACTGCCAACAAACCTCTACGACTAGGCGAACCACTACCAGGAAGCACAATTCCAGCGGGCATCAAACCATGGTGGACAACAGAACGCAAAAGGAAAGACCCAAGCGCAGATCTCATCTAACCAATCTAGATCCCATCTCTGTCTCCCAAGAGAGGTCTGCCACGAGGGAAGGACCTGTCCGCCAGTGCAGCAGCCGCGTGAGCTAACCTCTTCACTCCAGCATGGAACTTCACCTTTTCTTCCTGAAGCAAATATGCCCTAGAGGCAATAATAAAGTTATTATTTATTTCCTCATATCATGATAAATGTTTATTATTCATGCTAGAATTGTATTAACCGGAAACATAATACATGTGTGAATACATAGACAAACATAGTGTCACTAGTATGCCTCTACTTGACTAGCTCGTTGATCAAAGATGGTTGAGTTTCCTAGCCATAGACATGAGTTGTCATTTGATTAACGGGATCACATCATTAGGAGAATGATGTGATTGACATGACCCATTCCGTTAGCTTAGCACTTGATCGTTTAGTATATTGCTATTGCTTTCTTCATGACTTATACATGTTCCTATGACTATGAGATTATGCAACTCCCGTTTACCGCAGGGACACTTTGTGTGCTACCAAACGTCACAACGTAACTAGGTGATTATAAAGGTGCTCTACAGGTGTCTCCAAAGGTACTTGTTGAGTTGGCGTATTTCGAGATTAGGATTTGTCACTCCGATTGTCGGAGAGGTATCTCTGGGCCCTCTCGGTAATGCACATCACTATAAGCCTTGCAAGCAATGTGACTAATGAGTTAGTTGCGGGATGATGCATTACGTAACGAGTAAAGAGACTTGCCGGTAACAAGATTGAACTAGGTATTGAGATACCGACGATCGAATCTCGGGCAAGTAACATACCCATGACAAAGGGAACAACGTATGTTGTTATGCGGTTTGACCGATAAAGATCTTCGTAGAATATGTGGGAGCCAATATGAGCATCTAGGTTCCGCTATTGGTTATTGACCGGAGACGTGTCTCGGTCATGTCTACATAGTTCTCGAAACCGCAGGGTCCGCACGCTTAAAGTTCGGTGACGACCGGTATTATGAGTTTATGTGTTTTGATGTACCGAAGGTAGTTCGGAGTCCCAGATGAGCATGACGAGGAGTCTCGAAATGGTCGAGACGTAAAGATCGATATATTGGACGACTATATTCGGACATCGGAAAGGTTCCGAGTGATTCGGGTATTTTTCGGAGTAGCGGAGAGTTACGGGAATTCGCCGGGGAGTATATGGGCCTTATTGGGCTTTAGGGGAAAGAGAGAGGGGAGGCTGCGCGCCCCCCCAAGGCTTAGTCCTAATTGGACTAGGGGGAGGGGCGGCGCCCCCTCCTTCCTTCTCTTCTCTTTTCCCTTTCCTTCTCTCCTACTCCTACTACTTGGAAGGGCTCCTAGTTCTACTAGGAAAGGGGGAATCCTACTCCCGGTGGGAGTAGGACTCCCCTAGGGCGCGCCATAGAGAGGGCCGGCCCTCCCCCTCCTCCACTCCTTTATATACGGGGGAGGGGGCACCCCATAGACACAACAATTGATCATTGATCTCTTAGCCGTGTGCGGTGCCCCTCTCCACCATACTCCACCTCGATCATATCGTAGTGGTGCTTAGGCGAAGCTCTGCGTCGGTAGCAACATCATCACCGTCATCACGCCGTCGTGCTGACGGAACTCTCCCGTGAAGCTCTGCTGGATCGGAGTTCGCGGGACGTCATCGAGCTGAACGTGTGCTGAACTCGGAGGTGCCGTACGTTCGGTACTTGGATCCGTCGGATCGTGAAGACATACGACTACATCAACTGCGTTGTGCTAACGCTTCCGCTTCGGTCTACGAGGGTACGTGGACAACACTCTCCCCTCTCATTGCTATGCATCACCATGATCTTGCGTGTGCGTAGGAATTTTTTTGAAATTACTACGTTCTTCAATAATGGCATCCGAGCCTGGTTTTATGCGTAGATGTTATATGCACGAGTAGAACACAAGTGAGTTGTGGGCGATACAAGTCATACTGCTTACCATCATGTCACACTTTGGTTCGGCGGTATTGTTGGATGAAGCGGCCCGGACCGACATTACGCGTACGCTTACGCGAGACTGGTTCTACCGACGTGCTTTGCACACAGGTGGATGGCGGGTGTCGGTTTCTCCAACTTTAGTTGAACCGAGTGTGGCTACGCCCGGTCCTTGAGAAGGTTAAAACAACACTAACTTGACAAACTATCGTTGTGGTTTTGATGCATAGGTAAGAACGGTTCTTGCTCAGCCCATAGCAACCACGTAAAACTTGCAACAACAAAGTAGAGGACGTCTAACTTGTTTTTGCAGGGCATGTTGTGATGTGATATGGTCAAGGCATGATGCTATATTTTATTGTATGAGATGATCATGTTTTGTAACCGAGTTATCGGCAACTGGCAGGAGCCATATGGTTGTCGCTTTATTGTATGCAATGCAATCGCCCTGTAATTGCTTTACTTTATCACTAAGCGGTAGTGATCGTCGTAGAAGCAATAGTTGGCGAGACGACAACGATGCTATGATGGAGATCAAGGTGTCGCGCCGGTGACGATGGTGATCATGACGGTGCTTCGGAGATGGAGATCACAAGCACAAGATGATGATGGCCATATCATATCACTTATATTGATTGCATGTGATGTTTATCCTTTATGCATCTTATTTTGCTTTGATTGACGGTAGCATTATAAGATGATCTCTCACTAAATTTCAAGATAAAAGTGTTCTCCCTGAGTATGCACCGTTGCCAAAGTTCGTCGTGCCGAGACACCACGTGATGATCGGGTGTGATAAGCTCTACGTTCATCTACAACGGGTGCAAGCCAGTTTTGCACAAGCAGAATACTCGGGTTAAACTTGACGAGCCTAGCATATGCAGATATGGCCTCGGAACACTGAGACCGAAAGGTCGAGCGTGAATCATATAGTAGATATGATCAACATAGTGATGTTCACCATTGAAAACTACTCCATCTGACGTGATGGTCGGACATGGTTTAGTTGATTTGGATCACGTGATCACTTAGATGATTAGAGGGATGTCTATCTAAGTGGGAGTTCTTAAGTAATATGATTAATTGAACTTAAATTTATCATGAACTTAGTACCTGATAGTATTTTGCTTGTCTATGTTAATTGTAGATAGATGGCCCGTGCTGTTGTTCCGTTGAATTTTAATGCGTTCCTTGAGAAAGCAAAGTTGAAAGATGATGGTAGCAATTACACGGACTGCGTCCGTAACTTGAGGATTATCCTCATTGCTGCACAGAAGAATTACGTCATGGAAGCACCGCTGGGTGCCAGGCCTGCTGCTGATGCAACTAACGACGTTAAGAACGTTTGGCAGAGCAAAACTGATGACTACTCGTTAGTTCACTGCGCCATGCTTTACGGCTTAGAACCGGGACTTCAACGATGTTTTGAACGCCATGGAGCATATGAGATGTTCCAGGAGTTGAAGTTAATATTTCAAGCAAATGCCCGGATTGAGAGATATGAAGTCTCCAATAAGTTCTATAGCTGTAAGATGGAGGAGAATAGTTCTGTCAGTGAACATATACTCAAAAATGTCTGGGTATAACAATCACTTGATTCAACTGGGAGTTAATCTTCCGGATGATAGTGTCATTGACAGAATTCTTCAATCACTGCCACCAAGCTACAAGAGCTTCGTGATGAACTATAATATGCAAGGGATGGATAAGACAATAGAGTACTCAGTACTCACTCTCTACATGGTATCCCAGTCTTGGTACTCTTGTGGTTTCTTTTGTTTGCTCTGGCTAGCAGGTGTATCTGTGTTATCTAACCTTGTTTACTCAGGTTCATTTCTTCCTAAGCCAACTCAAGACCACAAGGTAAGTATATGCATCACAGTCATGTGTATGAGGATCTCTTGCTGTTGTACATACTGTTTGCAAGAAGGACTCATGAGCATGAAGGTACATTTCCTATATTCACATCATTTGCTCTCATGCATATAGCCAAGATACATGTAACACATGGCTTACTCTGTCATGCTTATGCATTCACATGCTCCTATCTTCCATATTTATATGATTGCATACATGTAGGGGGAGACTATGCATGTTATATGTCTTTCCAAAGCTTTACTTGTTATTCTCTATATCCTTATCTAAAGCTTTGATGTATGTTGTCATCAATTACCAAAAAGGGGGAGATTGAAAGCACAAGTGCTCCCTGGGTGATTTTGGTAATTAATGTCAACATATCTCTTGTTGGACTAATACTTCTACCTAGTATGTTTCAGATAAGTTCAACAATGGAGTGGCATGGACTAGAGGATGTGGAACCTCTTCAAGATGCTGAGGACAAAGGATTGGCTCAAGCTCAAAGCTCAGGACTCTACATTTTCTATTTTAGTGGTCCAAGATCACATTGAGTCCATAGGAAAGCCAATACTATTAAGAGGGGATGAGGTGTTGCTTAATGTCCTGCTTGCTCAAAGTGCTTAGTGATATGCTCCAAAGCCCTCAACCACTTTCTCACATCCACATATGTCCTAAACCAAAAGTCAAACTCGGACCCACCGAAACTTTCTATCCGGCGCCACCGAGTTCAATTGACATAGCCACTGCCAGAAACCCTAATCAATTCGGTCTCACCGATGGGATCTCGGTCTCACCGAGATGGGCTTGCAAACTCTCTATTGCCTATTGCAATAATTTCGGTCACACCGAGATATACAATAGGCCCCACCGAGTTTGCTTGGCCAACTCTCTGTTTCGCTTATTACCCAAATCGGTCCCACCGAGTTTGAGTAATCGGTCAAACCGAGATGAGGATTTACCCTAACCCTAGCACATCGGTCCCACCGAGTTGATCCATTCGGTCCCACCAAAATGCCTAACGGTCACATTATGAACCAAATCGGTCTGACCGAGTTCTCTGAATCGGTCCCACTGAGTTTGGTGATTTGTGTGTAACGGTTAGATTTTGTGTGGAGGCTATATATACCCCTCCACCCACTCTTCATTCGTGGAGAGAGCCATCAGAACATGCCTACACTTCCAACATACATTTTCTGAGAAAGAACTACCTACACTTGTGTTGAGGTCAAGATATCCCATTCCAACCACATAAATCTTGATCTCTAGCCTTCCCCAAGTTGCTTTCCACTCAAATCTTCTTTCCACCAAATCCAATCCTATGAGAGAGAGTTGAGTGTTGGGGAGACTATCATTTGAAGCACAAGAGCAAGGAGTTCATCATCAACACACCATTTGTTACTTCTTGGAGAGTGGTGTCTCCTAGATTAGCTAGGTGTTACTTGGGAGCCTCCGTCAAGACTATGGAGTTGAACCAAGGAGTTTGTAAGGGCAAGGAGATCGCCTACTTCGTGAAGATCTACCCGAGTGAGGCAAGTTCTTCGTGGGCGACGGCCATGGTGGGATAGACAAGGTTGCTTCTTCATGGACCCTTCGTGGGTGGATCCCTCCATGGACTCGCGCAACCGTTACCCTTCATGGGTTGAAGTCTCCATCAACGTGGATGTACGATAGCACCACCTATCAGAACCACGGATAAAAAATCTTCGTGTCTCCAAATTGCGTTTGCACACTCCAATCCCATCCCTTTACATTCTTGCAACTACCATGCTTTACTTTCTGCTGCTCATACACTCTTGTCATGCTTGCTTGATATGTATTGTGAATGTTTAAACTTGTGCCAAAACTCCACATCAACTTAAAGAGGAAATTAAAAACTGCAACTTTTCTTGGTTAGAGTCTATTCACCCCCCTCTAGACACCACTTCTCGATCCTTTCAACAGCATTAGTAGGTTAGAAATAAAAATAAAAGGAGTGCATGCAATGCAACAATCCGCTACAAACACTACCGACACTCAACTTTTACTCTAACTAACGTCAAGTTAACACGTCGGTAGTCTAGCGTGTCCTACAGTTAGCGCGGCTCTGATACCAATCGTTGTGGCACCCCGGCTCAGAGCAACCGATTTACCTTGCATTGCCAGCCAGAGATCATGTCTTCTGGCAACACACAACATCTTGGTACAGAAAACAACCCCTTTATTGAGACTAGCGGAACATAGTTCACATTACATCAGGTTGCGAGGCCAAGCAGCACACACAGGGCGGATGAACAATATGTACATTATTTAGTGAACATAAGGGGCCTCGATCACGACAACTACGCGGCAGCGGAACAACGACGAAGCGGGACTCCATAGCACAGGGACACCGATGTGGACACGATCTAGACTCGGACAGCACTCCGTTCCAACGAGACTTTCCTGAAATCTGGCATGACACGCCAGGTCAGTACATTGAATGTACTTGCAAGCTCACAACAAGCATAAACATAATGACAAACAATATCATGATATGAACCAAATTGTCATCAATGCAAAATCATACTAGGGATGCAGTGAACAAGATCTCGTGCCTCAAGTCCCTCGGACTTGCTTACCAAACGGGTTACCTCGTAACCAAACGGTGATCTTTCTCGGATCACAAACGGACCAACACTTTGGTCTCCAAACGGGTTACCTCGTAACCAAACAGTGATCTTTCTCGGATCACAAACGGAACAACACTTTGGTCTCCAAACGGGTTACCTCGTAACCAAACGGTGATCTTTCTCGGATCACAAATGGACCAACACTTTGGTCTCCATCATCAACATGGTTTGTCAACCATCATCTTTCCAACAGTGCCATGTTATTAACATTAGTGTGCATGATTATTTAAACGTTGACCCATGGTGTGACCTACTTCCGAGTTGTGTTTGTAACCATGGACACGGCTATCGATAGATTAAATACACTATGCAGAGGTAGCGCACTGTACCCACACCACAGAACCCATGGCCTCGCACTCCCATTCGGGTGGACCAACGGCATTCCGACGAACCCCCCCCCATTGCCATGACCCTCTTCCGGCCACTCCGACTTACTCCCCACTGGGCTAAGTCCTGGGTGGCCCCGTGCCTACCAAAGGCATCACGGCCACCGTCGTGGCAAAACGGCAACCATCGTGGCAAAACATAAACGGTCGCAAACGAGGACAAGGTACCATAACAACTAAGGGCACACAAGGTTATGCCTGCTTAACTGGCCAGGGTAACGCACGCCCATAACCTTCCCTCATTGGAGGCACCGACCAGAGGCATGACAACGCGCCGAATAAAGGCCTTCCCATAAAGACAAATGTGGTTGCACTGGAAAAAACTCGATTCAGTGGCACCATGACCCGATCAACGATATGTTCAAGTTGAGTTATTATCAGGTTTAACTCAAAGTAAAACTAACCGGTGTCATGATATGCCATGAAAATGCAACCTTACAATATGCATCACATATCATCGGAAATAAATGGGTCAACCACATCACGCACTAAACCTAATCATCAATAACTCATACCACTTCTCTGGTTATTATTATTCATCAAACTAAACCATGATGTTAGCTTAATATAATTCATTTTCTCACTTAAGAAAATATTAACCAAAATAATTCTTTTTCATAGTCATTTTATTTCTTCATAACCAAATATTACTTCTGCTGACTTAAACTAACTTAGTGAGTTTCAAACTACTGTAAACTAAACATACCAACCAAATCAAGCATTCAACAGAATTAAATATTTAATTGAGTGATTTAAATGCATGAACTAATTCATTTATTCAAGTGGAAAATCACAAATATTGCAATGGCACCATGAAAATGTTGTTGTGGCTTGCCTTAGTGCAGATGAGGTTCACACTCCTCCTAGTGATCCTCAAGACAAGCTTCACCTTCTGAAAATAACTAAAAACAGAGAAAGAAAATATCAAGAAACACTCTGAAAATCACTAGAAAATCTAGGCAGCAGATAAAAACCTCTTTTTTGGTGAGCTGCTAGATCTTTTCATTAAGAACACAATGCAAAAGGAATCACTTCATTTGGACTTATGGTTAAAGAGTTGTGGCTGTTTGAAGTTCTCTGGATAATTTGGATTAAATTTAAATAAAACAGAAACTAGGGAAGAGGTGACGTCGAAGACGTAAACCCGCGGGGCGCCACCACTCATACCGCTTTGGGCGCGGCCTGAGTGGCTGACAGCGGGCCCTAGTGGTCAGGTCGGAGGGGGGAGAGAGAAGCAGAGACGGGGTGGTGACGCGCCGACGTTTCTCCGGCGAGGAGAGGTCGGCGGCCAGATCCAGAAGGGTAGGAAACAAGAGGAGGTCGAGGCGCACCTGCTCGTACCCGTAGCGTGGCTAGGGGTGGTCGGATGGCGTCGGAACGAGCTTCTCCAGTGGCGGCAGGAAGCAGAGGTCGCCGGAGTTGGAGACGACGGCAAGGTGGGGCTGCGCCAGAGGCTCCAACCGGGTCGGACAACACCAGTGAAGAACTACGAAGGCTATGGAAGAGTGGCTCGAGCTCGGGAGGGGCTGGAACGGTGGGGGCGAACCGCGGGGATCGCCGGCGAGCTCGAGCTCGGGGACGACGGCCCGAGGCCTGCCCGGCTGGGCTGTGGCTGTCTACTGCGTTGTGGAGTGTGTGTGGTGAGTTGGTGATGCTCGAGAGGGCTGGGGGTGGCCGTATTTATAGGCGAGCGAGGTGAGGGGATCGGGCTCCGCCGAAGAGCTTCTGGACACGGCGCCCAACGACGAACGGCGTCAGTGACAGGGGGAGAAAGGCGACGTAGCTCACACGGGCACTATGGGAGAGCGGAAACGAGCACAGGAACGGGGGTGGCGACGAGCACAGTGGCGCGACGCACTGTTCGGTTGGCCGGGTTGTGCCCGTGCTCGCTGCGGTGAGCTCCGGCGCTCGACGGCATCTAGAGCGCGTCGACTAGCACGTTGGCATCGTGCACACGCGTGGTCACCGCGCGAACTCTGGCATAGAGCCACGACTTGCCATAAATTCGTGTCTGGCGTGTAGTCCTTAGTGGTTTGGGTCGTTCCAATGCTTTGAGTCGAGCCCAGGTGCTGTAAGTTAGTGTTTTACTTCCTGGTAAGTTTCTGGGCAATAACTTTGGGAGTTAACTATGGTCAAACCAGTAAGAGTTGAGGGCTGAGCTTTGGGGTTTAGCAATCACTTAGGAAGGTAGTGATGCTCAAGAAAATTCAGCAACATTGGATAAAGGAAAATGGTACTCGTTGTAGAAACTGCCTTTTCTGGCTAGAACAGAAAAGATTTTCTGCAGCAAAAATATTCCAAAAAGTGATGCAATATTTTTGCTCAGGGAAGTGCCCTAGGGTTCAAAGAATATTTGGGAATTTTCTTAAATTTTTGTGGGCAAATAAAATGGAGGTTGCTTTGGAGCACATGCTGCTGATTAGGGTTTTAGAGGAGGAAATGGATATTTTTCATTTAAGAAAAATATTCCTAAGATTATTTTGGGAATAACCAGAGAAGAAATGATG
The DNA here is from genome assembly GCF_002575655.3 of Aegilops tauschii subsp. strangulata. Classification (NCBI taxonomy): domain Eukaryota; kingdom Viridiplantae; phylum Streptophyta; class Magnoliopsida; order Poales; family Poaceae; genus Aegilops; species Aegilops tauschii. The sequence continues at coordinate 516,766,559 of NC_053038.3, read as the reverse complement.
GCTTGGGGAGAGGTGTGCCACTTGGGGTGAAAATCAAGGTTATGCCCAAGTGTTTAAGTCCAACTGAAATGATTCAAAAACCCAAGTTCAAATAAAAGGCAAATAAAAATCAGAAAAAGAAGAGAGGGCAAAAACCAGGCTGTCACAAACCTCCCCCACTTAGGATGAATCTCGTCCTCGAGATTCGGTTGCTCAGGAAAACAATTCTAGATAGGTTGCCTTTAGAAATTCCTCTCGTTCCCAAGTTCCCTCTTCCTCTGTGTGATGCTCCCACTAAACCTTATAAAATTTCCTTGCTTTACTACGAGTGACTCTTTCCATCTCATCCAAGATTCTGAACGGTTTCTCCTCATATGTTAAATCCTTAGCCAGCTACAATTCCGACATATCAGTCTTTTTCTCGGGAGGCGATATACATCGTCTTAGCTGTGAGACATGGAACACATTGTGCACTTCTGACAATTCCGGGGGCAATTCCAATTGATATGCAACAGTACCCACTCTGGACATAACTGGGAACGGACCAATATACCTGGGTGCCAATTTTCCGTGAGTCTGAAATCTCTTGACTCCTTTCATAGGAGTGACTCGGAGGTATACATGCTCTCCGGGTTCAAAACTGATCTGTCATGGATGAAGGATGGCGTGGATGGCCATTCAGGCAGTGGAGTTGTGCTGGTGCTGTGAGCAAAGTGAGGATGCCGATGATCACTGGGATGAAGGTGCATGCACAAAAATTCGTTCCGGCGACCAGTTCACTTGGAAGGTGGACTTCTTTTTCTGGATAAGTTATTGAAGGTGGACTTGACTAAACTTGGAAGCTAGGGTTGCCCGTGCGTGCTGCTTGGGTGAGCATGGTGGACTAGCCAAAATGGTAAATCTAGGAAGAGTATATGCAAGGTTACCAACGTCCAAACTAATCTAAACAGGACCGGCTAGAGATCACAACTGGAGTATATAGCAAAAAACTACCACATTACAGGCTATTGCTACAAAAATCTACCACTTTTTTTAATTTTTTAAAAATCTGCCACAAAATTGGTTGGCTGTTCCAAAAAACACTAATGACTCGGTGATTAAAATTTGATCCGGATTATGACATGGTGGGCCCACATGTTTGTTTGACCGTTAAGTCTGACATTATGACAAGTGGGCCCACATGTCAGCTTCTTCCTTCCCCAGCTTCCCTAGCACAGGTGACCTTATTTTCTTCTGTCAATTGCCGTCGTCGAGGGGAGCCGCGTCTGAGGCCATCGGGAGGGGAGCCAGGGTGGGGGAGCAGGTGCACTTTAGGCCGTCGGGAGGGGAGGATGAGCTCGCCGGCTCGGACCTCGACCATATCAGGCTTCCCACGACCGCAATACGCATTCATGGCTGACCATGGCGAGGCTGCCAACGAAGCAGTGAGCCCGGAGCGGCGGCTGCGAAACCAGCGACGGCTAAGACAGGCAGCAACGGAGAGCAGCAGCGGCGGTGGGCAGCAGTGGAGAGCAGCAGCAGCGGTGGCGGGCGGCAGTGGAGGGCAGTAGCTGCGGCGGGCGGCAGCGGAGAGCAGTAGCAACGGTCGAAGCTTCGGTCCGCAACCTGTGCGCGGCTCTAGATTCCAGTGAGACGCGGCCGCGCGACGACTTTTAGGCAGCGGCCAAGCGGATCCGAGCGGCCGCAGCAGTAGGTGCTGGATGGGAGACCCACGGGCGGTTTCCAGATGCGAGCAGCTGCTTCTTGCTACCGGCCATGGCCGCCACAGCCACGGCTAGAGCAACGCCGGCAGACCAGCACCTCGGCTCCGGCGACGAGCTCGTTGGCAAGGACCCGATTGCTTTTTGTATTTTTTACAGGGACCTGATTGCTTTTTGTAAAATATAACAGGGACCTGATTGCTTCTTTAAAAATATTTGGACCCCACGTGTCATAACCTGTCAAACAGTCAATGTAACGGTCAACCTGACGAGTGGGTCCAAGCTGTCATAATCTAGCTTAAAATTTAACTGCTCAGCCATTAGGGCTTTTTGGAACAGCGAAGCAATTTTATGGTTGATTTTTGAAAAATTAAGAAAAGCAGTAGTTTTTTGTAGCAGTAGCCTATAATGTGATAGTTTTTTGCTATATACTCTCACAACTAAAGACGAAATTTGGGTCAGTCAGACCCACCCAAATTTCTTTCAGTCCATTTGCTCCAAATGGGAATGGAGGGATAGAGAGCTGTATGGGTCGATCTTGAGAGTCCAACAATACATGATCTGTAGTGCTGCTCAGGTGTGGCTCGCGCGGAGCTGGGTTCACTTCCATGCACACAACTGCACAATCTCATGAGCAATATTTTGTTCATTAAGCACTGGTCATTAGCATTTAATTAATCACAAGGAAAACCAGCCATCACAGCCATTATTCGAACGGCAATACAATGTGTTGTATGCAATCATTAGTGACAATATGTGCAATGAAAAAGAAAAGGCTTTCAAAACGCACACAATTTGCACTGAAATTGCACTTTCTGAAATATGCAAAGAATAATACAATAGTGCATTTGTCGTATTCTACTAATAATTTACACATAGTGTAGATGAGAATAATGTATTTCCTTTCAGAAGAAAGAAAACTAAAAACAACTTGTGCCCAATTTTGCACCAAAATTGCACTAAATCATAATATGCAAAACTAATCATGTAATCATGAAATTTTGGCACATAATATATAGTATTTGTCTGTATATAATTACACTAAGCCAAAAACCCACAAAAACAAAAAAGTAACCAATGAAGCAAAAAACAGGAAAAAGAAAAACACATAGAAACAGAAAACAGAAATAGAAAAATAAAGCATAACTGAGTATATTATAGTGAGGTTTCCGCAAAAGAAGTGTGACATCGGTATTACCCTTACAAAAGAAAAGAGATGAAAACTAAAAAATAAAAAAAATGAAATAAGAACAAAAACAAATTTTAAAAAAAGTTGTTTTCTATGTAAGAATTATTCGTGGCACTGGTATTACTGTTCCAAAAAATTAAACAAAATCAAATAATGAAGTTTTCTAAGAAAGAATGAAACCCTTTTAAGAAGAAACAAAACTAAAAAGAAAAAAACTTGCACACAATTTGCACTGAAATTACTCTTTTTGAAATATGCCAAGAATAAGCATATAGTAGTGCATTTATCTCATTCTACTATAATATACACATAGTGTAAGTGAAATAATTTATTTTCCTTTAAGAAGAAAGAAAAAAACTTGCACCAAAAACCAAAAAAGGAAAGAAAAAACACATAGAAAAATAAAACAGAAAAAAGCAAAAATACCCACGAAAGAAAGAATCAAACTTCCTAAGAAAGAATGCATTAGTGGCATTGATATTACCATTTACGCTTTTAAAAAATGTGCAAGAATAAGCATTGGCAAAATTTGCAGGAAATATACATAAAAATTATGCTTTTTGGAAATATGCAAGAATAAGTATATAAAAGTGAAACTTCTGCAAAACCAAAATCTAAGAACAAATGAATAGTGGAATTGGTATTAACCTTAAAGTAGAATGAAAATGAAGTAAACACTAAAACAATATTAAAATAATGATTTTCCTAAAAAAGAATGAATTAGTGGCGTTGGTATTTCCTTTAAGAAGAGAGAAAATAAAAAAACTTGCGCACAACTTTGCATCGAAATTGCACTTTATCATAATATGAAAATAATAATCATATAATCATGAAATTTTGGCACATATTATATAGTATTTGTATGTAGATAATTACACTCATCCATAAACCCACAAAACAAAAATAACCAATAAATGAAAGAAAAAATAAAAAATAAAAACGCGACTCAGAAGAGCAAAAACGAGCCCAAGAAGCAATTTGACTGACCAAAATAGGGATCAATCGATTCCACACAGCCCAACTCACCACCAAAATGACACTGAAGAAAAACATGACACATCTCAAAGCAGAATCGGATGGCCACAAAATCGATTGACCCAATTTTTTTCAGCTGACTGATATATAGCTAAAGTGAATCTAGACATCACCCTCCTAATTCTCAAGGGGTTGGGCCCCTCCTCCCCTAAACACCAATCCAATTCTTCGATGTTGGCTAGTAAGTAAACATAAGAGTATCTCCAATAGAAGATGCAAATTTAGAGATGTAAAACAGGAGATGTAAAATTTTACATCTTCAAAAAGTTTGTGTCGTACCAAATGCATAGCAAGCGTGGGTGGGTGTCCCTTTCAAAGCGATGGAGGGTGATACAACAAGAGTGCAACAAGTTTTGTGCCACCCTTGAGAGCATCGAGGCACGCCCTGTGAGCGGCATCGGCATGCAAGATATGGTATACATGCGCCCCTCTTCGTTGTCATTCCCGTTATGCTTGCATGTCCATTTGCATATCCATTTCCCCATATGCTTGCATGCTATTCATTTGTAAGCATTCCATGTTTTGGAGGCATTCAAGGTCCAACATGACGGCAAGTCCTTCAACCTCTCCCATTGTTGGATGGTCATCAACGGGGAGGAGAAGTTCAAGGCGCAATATGTCATCCTCATGGTGCGTGGGGGGAAGGTAGCCGTGTAGGAGGTTGGGGAGGGCGAAAAGCCACGGCCGCGGGGGAAGACCAACTCCAAGAAGGAGGACAAGCGGGATGCTGCGTCGATCGCCTTGCTTGCAACCGTGGAGGGCATGATGAGCAAAAAAGACTCAAGGTGGGAGAAGCGCCGGCAAGACAAGGAAAAAACAAATAAACACCTTCATGGAGATCCAAAGGAGGAGGCTTCAGATGGAGGCGGAGAAGCAAGTCGGGATGCTTGAGATGGAGGCGGAGAACCAAGCCAAGATGCTCAAGATCGAGGCCGCCAATCCCAAGACCAAGGTGAAAGAAATGGCGCTCGCTAGCATGATGATGGGTGTGGAGATCATGAAGGTGAACCTGAACACCGTGTCGCCGAGGAAGAGGCCATGGTTCGCGAAGATGTAGGCCGACATGCTGAAGTACGACGACGAGTGATCTACGGCGGAGAGTGCCATCCCTTTTTTGTATGCCGGCAAGTGTGCTGGCATGACCACGGTCGAGATGGCGTGGTTGAATTCCCGCCCCTTTTGTGTGTTGGCATGTGTGTCGGCCGCTGGCAAATGCGCCAACATGAACTGTGTGGTGATTTTTTTGGAGGCTGACATTGTATGCCGACCGCAGGCATGAACTTTGGGCAACGGCATGGCCGCTGGCACGATCTATGGCCGTAAACCTTTTAAATTTATGCGCGGACATATAGTGAGTGGTCAACCCAAAACAAAAACAAGGACAAACGAAAAATGAACGGAACATGATTTTTTTTCTTCTCGTCAGGCTTAATGAGGTTAAGCAGCCACAACAGTTTCCTTGTTTTTGTTGGCAGTCTCATCACATGTATAAAGTGAAGCATTGAGAGGGGTCTTGGTGAGCACGAGCTTTACGAGGCTCGTATAGTCCACTGACGTGACAACTTTTCTTGCGGGGCCGAAGCTGCAACCGAGATTCCACGAAGCCCCAATGTGGTTGTGAGAAAAACGCGTTTGTTGATTTTTGGCGACCCAATCAGCTCCAGTCTCCAGTCCACCATGCTCCCTCTGCCACGCAGCTACTTCCAACTCTAGTCAAGCCCACCTTCCAACCACATTCACATGAAGCTGCTGGTAGCGGGAGCGAATTTTCCTCCACCTCCGAATGGAACTGTCCGTCCGAATCTACACACCACTCCGACCGTGTTCCGTTACGTACGTCCACCGCCCGCACTTGCTCCGTTCCGCTGGGATCGGTTGCACAGCACCAGCTCGACTCCATTGCATGAATGGCCGTCCAGGCCATGCTCCTCCTCCTCCTCGCCACGGTTCTCCCGTGCACCGCCCTCGCCGCCTTCTCTCCGGACTTTCATTTTTTCCTCGCATGCGGCGCCACCTCCGCCGTCTCCTTCCCGTCCGACTCCCCCGTGCGCACCTTCGTCTCGGACGCCGACTACCTCTCTCCCATGGACGCCCCGGCAGTGTCCGCCAGCTCCACCCCGGCCTCCCCGCCAGCTCTGTACGCTGCCGCGCGCGCGGACATCTCGGCCTTCTCGTACCGCCTCCCCTACCCCGCCTCTTCGGACGCGTCGTCATTCCTCGTCCTGCGCCTCCACTTCTTCCCTTTCTTACCCGCCAACTCCTCCCAGTCTCTCGTCAACATCTCCTCCTCTCGCTTCACCGTCTCGATCCTCGACACCCACGCCGAGATGCCTTCCTTCAGGCCGCCGGCCACCGGAGGCGTCAAGGAGTTCTTCATCCCACGTGGCGCGTTGGGCGGCCACTTCACCGTCACGTTTGTCCTGGACGCCGGCTCATCTGCGTTCGTCAACGCCGTCGAGCTGTTCCCAGCGCCGCCGGAGCTGCTGTGGAGCAAGAGCAACGCGGCGACGCCGGTGGACCCCGTGGGAAGCAATGACCTGCCCCAGTGGCAGCAGGACGCGCTGGAGACGGTGTACCGCCTCAACGTCGGCGGGCCCAAGGTGACCAAGGCGGACGTGGCTCCCGACGGCCCCTACCTCTTGGGCGCCCCAGGGAAGTCAGTGGTGAACACCACCTCCAGCACGATCATCTACGACCCATCCAAGGGATGCACAAGGGAGGTGGCGCCCGACGTCGTGTACCAGACCCAGCGCGCGGCGAACTTGACGGCCACCACGCCGGGCCAGAACCTCAACCTCACGTGGACGTTCCCGGCGGAGCCAGGGTCCGGCTACCTCGTCCGCCTCCACTTCTGCGACTACGAGGTGGTCAGTTCCCTCATCTTTGCTGGCATCGTCTTCAACGTCTACGTCGCGCAAGCCATTGGCACTCTAGACCTCTCGCCAAAGGATCGGTCGACACAGTCGAACGAGGCCTTTTACTTGGACTACGTGGCTAGGGCGCCCAGCGCCGGGAACCTCACCGTGAGCATCGGCTGGTCGCGGAAAAGCAGCGGAGGCGGCATACTGAACGGGCTGGAGATCATGAGGCTGCGGCCCGTCGATTTGAGATCGAGGGGGTCACTGGCGGCAACCCTAATCATTGTCATTACGTTGTCGGCAATGGTCGGCGCCACCGTTCTGGCTGGCGTGGTGCTCGGCTTTTTTGCCGTGCCATGCGCGAAGGACGGCGCCTCTGACTGGGCTGTGCAGTTGAAGAACCGGTCCAGAGAGGGCAAGACCGGCGGGATGGAGAGGGTGAGCACGAAGCTGCACATCTCGCTGGCGAACATCAAGGCCGCGACGGACAACTTTCACGAGCGCAACCTCATCGGAGTTGGCGGGTTCGGGAACGTGTACAAGGGCGTGCTCGATGACGGCACGCCCGTGGCGGTGAAGCGCGCCACGCGCGCCTCGCAGCAGGGGCTGCCGGAGTTCCAGGCGGAGATCGCGGTGCTGTCCGGCATCCGGCACCGGCACCTGGTGTCGCTCATCGGGTACTGCAGGCAGCAGGCGGAGATGATCCTGGTCTACGAGTACATGGAGAAGGGCACGCTGCGGAGCCACCTGTACGGCTCCGACGAGCCGGCGCTGTCATGGAGGCAGCGGCTGGAGATCTGCATCGGCGCGGCGAGGGGCCTGCACTACCTCCACAGGGGCTACGCGGAGAACATCATCCACCGCGACGTCAAGTCGACCAACATCCTCCTCGGCAGCGACGACGACGGCGGCGTGATCGTTGCCAAGGTGGCGGACTTCGGGCTGTCGCGCATCGGGCCGTCGTTCGGGGAGACGCACGTGAGCACGGCGGTGAAGGGCAGCTTCGGGTACCTGGACCCGGGCTACTTCAAGACGCAGCAGCTGACGGATCGGTCGGACGTCTACTCCTTCCGTCCTTCGGCGTGGTGCTGCTGGTGGTGCTCTGCGCGCGGCCGGTGATCGACCAGAGCCTGGACCGTGGCCAGATCAATATCGCCGAGTGGGCCGTGAGGATGCGCGGGGAAGCAGGGGGGCTCGACAAGATCGCTGACCCGCGGATTGCCGGCGAGGCGGACGAGGAGTCGCTGCGCAAGTTCGCCGAGAGCGCGGAGAAGTGCCTGGCGGACTGCTGTGTGGACCGGCCGTCCATGGGCGACGTGCTGTGGAACCTAGAGTACTGCCTCCAGCTGCAGGAGGCGAACGTCGCCGGGGATGAACTCGAAAACAGCGACGCCGTCGCCACGCAGCTCCCAGAGGACGTGGTAGTGAGCTTGTTGATGGACGGCGCGGAAGAGAACGGCTTGAGCATGCCGGAGGTGGACGACAGCAAGGCGTTCTCGCAGCTGAGCGCCCGCGGCCAGGGACGATGATCCGAAGGTGGTACACCAATTGTAGATTTTTCCTTTGGCGTTCCCTGAAACATCTGAACCCCATTTTTGGATTCAGAAATATAGAACGCCCTCTCCAATTTCATTTGTCTGAAAAGAACTTAAGAAATGCACTTTACCTATATGTCAGGGGACTGATTTTTTCATTTTGGGTCAGTCAAATTTGTAGCCCTTGATTTAAGGTGCTTTGTGACACGTGTAGAAACTCAGCATGGATGTGACGGACCCGTTGTTTGTCCAGTCGATTTCTTGTCTTTTCTTGCTAACGCTACATGTACAAAAGAGTTACAAGGTTTTACAAAAAGGGTTAATTTGATTGGTCAATAGGTGAGGAACATGGCCCACCCCCTGAAAATCAGGAGGGGCAAGTTTATGATTGGTTACTAGATGAAGAGATCCTGTAAAATCCTGTATTCTTTTCAACGTCTACCATTTTTGAAGCATGATGCCCTCTTCATGCATGCATGTCTCCAGCTCACGGCTCTACCAATGGATGGAATGCATGTCAATTTTAGTCTGTGTGTGTATGCTTCATTTATTTAGTCAGTTTTTTTATGTGTATTTTTGGATGTTGAGTGTGTGTAAATATGTACGCGCACAAATATGGGTATAAATTATACTGGAGTGTGGAAATGTCATTGTTATATGTCTATTTTTATGTATTATAAAAAATGCATTTTTGTGCTAATTGTGTGGACGTTTTTTTAAGTTTTTTTATTTTCTTTCATCTTTAATGGTAATACCAAGACAACTAATTTATTTTTTATTAGAAAATGTCATTATTTATTATTATTATTTTTGTGTGTAAGTATGCACACATGTAGTAAAATAATCACTACTAGGGAAAACCCTAGTAGTAGCGCGGGTTTTGAGGCTATCAGCAGCGCGGGTGGCCGCGCTACTACTATGGCGCTACAGCTAACTATTAGTAGTAGCGATGTCCGTACCCACGCTACTACTATTGACCATATCAGCGGCGCTTTTCAGGAAATCGCTACTATTAGTTAGCTGTAACGCTTTCGTATCCCCGCACTACTGCTATATCTTTCGTCATTTTTCCCCTGCTTCCTACCCCGTTTCAGTTTCAATAAACTGCAATTTCCAGATACTAGATACTACTAGATATCAATTTCATAAAGCATTATAGGTACCAGGTAGTACTAGATAACAACTTCATATATAGTCAACATGCATCCTCAAGCAGTACTAGGTAGTCTTACAGCCACACATATATAGCAGTTCTACTAGCTATATATAGTCATATAGCCACAAACACAAATGTAGTTCTTGATGATATCGACGACGATCATCATCCTCAAGCCTGGACGGTGGGTGTTCCTGACAGTAATTAGGATGGCCTGTTCAACACAAAGATTCTTGTCAACGAGGAAGCTCTTCCACCCAACCGAGCTTAAGTGTGTGCGACCGTCCGTGTCCATGCGGTAAGTACAGGTGGTGACGGAGCCCCTTGCGATAACGCGTAGTCCAGCTGAGCCTTCTTCATCAGGCTTGATACCACAACTCATAGATAGGCTCTTTGGCAATTTCTGAATAAGAAAAACATATCAATTAATAAATAACCCCGCACATACTCTTGCAAATATATTTCTATTAAGTATAGATTTCTATACTATCAAAAGACACAGTACTACACATTTGTACTAAGCATGAATTCTACTAGTAAGTATATATGGATTATCTACATTATTAATAGTTCCTTGGATTCTATACTAATAAGCATGTGATTGGACTCTACACTAAAGCATATCATCGACTAGATTCCACACATCATATCATTGGACTCTACACTAAGCATATCATCGGATAATTTGCATTTGTAAGTATAATAATAAAGCATATATATATATATCATCAAATTACTACAGTTAGTATAACATACCATATCATGCCGATCGACCATGGTACTTGTCAGGCGGGTCACGAATGGCACCCCGACAAAGTCATCACGTGACGGAATTATGTCCCATAGGTTGCACACCTCCTCCTCGCTCAGCCTCATTCTTTGAGTTACGATGGCTTCATGAAGTGGGTCATCATCATCTTCGTCGAGTGGGTCCTCATCATCTTCATCATCTTCCACCAGGTTGATATAAATGACAGCCAGCTTGGATCTTTCTGCTCTGAAGGAGAAGCTGATCAACTCACCACCAGTAAGACGCATGCGGGCGAGGAAACGGGCCCATCCATCTCCTCCAATCTGCGACATATTGCGTCCTTTCTCGACCTCCATAGTGTAGGGCCCCCCAGGAGCCTCAAAGATCACAGTGTCTCCTGTCAGCTTGTTGAATTTCAACCTCACATTGCATGGGACGATCTGTGTAAAAAAAGCAAAATGGCACAATGCATTAATGCCAACACTAAAAACAAAATAGTTGTTACATTTCATATAATTTCTTACCGCCGCATGACGAAAACTCGGCTGGAAGTAGATGCCGAACAGCTTGCCAGTTGCAAGGCTGCTGGCGCACCTTGACTTGCACAGTCGACATGGTGGTGGTGGTGGTCGCGCCATTTTCCTAAAGCAATATGAGCAAAGAAAACAATAACTTAGTATGGGATGATCACCAAGCTCAACATGCAAACCAACATAGCAAACTAGCATCGACTATTCTAAACCCTAGAAAACTATCCTATATCAAAGTGTTATATATGACCAGAGGCTTATATCAACTAAAAACTATCAACTGTGTCTAAATTTTTACTAATCAGTTAATCATATCAACTAAAAACTATCAACTATCATATCTCTCTCTCTCTCTCTCTCTGTCTGTCTGTCTCTTTCTAAATGTTGCATATCAACTAGCCTACTAAATCAACTAAATCAAAATGTTCTACATCAACTAGCCTACTAAATCAACAAAATCAACTAGCCTACTAAATCAACTAAACCAAAATGTTCTAAATCAACTAGCCTACTAAATCATGTAAATCATATCAACTAAATTAAAATATTGCATATGAACTAGCCTACTAAATCAAGATGTAGCAGGGAGTGGGGGTTGTGGATGGAGGAGGAAGGATGGAGAAGGAGGGGCGACTGGAGGAGGGAGGAGGAAGGAGGACGGCAGAGCGAGGAGGGGCCGGCCGGCGGCGAACGGAGGAGTGGAGGGAGGACGGAGGAGGAGGGGGTGAGGAGGAGGGAGGACGGAGGTGTTGGGGAACGTAGTATTTTCAAAAAATTCCTACGCACACGCAAGATCATGGTGGTGCATAGCAACGAGAGAGGAGAGTGTTGTCCACGTACCCTCGTAGACCGAAAGCGGAAGCGTTAGCACACCGCGGTTGATGTAGTCGTACGTCTTCACGATCCGACCGTTCCAAGTACCGAACGTACGGCACCTCCGAGTCCAGCACACGTTCAGCTCGATGACGTCCCGCGAACTCCGATCCAGCAGAGCTTCACGGGAGAGTTCCGTCAGCACGACGGCGTGATGACGGTGATGATGTTGCTACCGACGCAGGGCTTCGCCTAAGCACCGCTACGATATGACCGAGGTGGAATATGGTGGAGGGGGGCACCGCACACGGCTGGGAGAGATCAATAGATCAACTTGTGTGTCTAGAGGTGCCCCCTACCCCCGTATATAAAGGAGCAAGGGGGGAGAGGCGGCCGGCCAAGGAGGGCGCGCCAAGGGGGGAGTCCTACTCCCACCGGGAGTAGGACTCTTCCTTTTCCTTGTCAGAGTAGGAGAAGGGAAGGAAGGAGAGAGGAGAAGGAAAAAGGGGGGCGCCGCCCCCCTCCTTGTCCAATTCGGACTAGAGGGGGAGGGGGCGCGCGGCTGCCCTGGCCGCCCCTCGTCTTCTCCCACTAAGGCCCATTAGGCCCAATCTACTCCCCGGGGGGTTCCGGTAACCCCCCGGTACTCCCGTAAATGTCCAAAACCTCCCGAAACACTTCCGGTGTCCGAACATAGTCATCCAATATATCGATCTTTACGTCTCGACCATTTCGAGACTCCTCGTCATGTCCGTGGTCATATCCGGGACTCCGAACTACCTTCGGTACATCAAAACACAAAAACTCATAATACCGATCGTCACCGAACTTTAAGCATGCGGACCCTACGGGTTCCAGAACTTTGTAGACATGACCGAGACACGTCTCCGATCAATAACCAATAGCGGAACCTGGATGCTCATATTGGTTCCCACATATTCTACGAAGATCTTTATCGGTCAAACCGCATAACAACATACGTTGTTCCCTTTGTCATCGGTATGTTACTTGCCCGAGATTCGATCGTCGGTATCTCAATACCTAGCTCAATCTCGTTACCGGCAAGTCTCTTTACTCGTTATGTAATGCATCATCCCACAACTAACTCATTAGTCACATTGCTTGCAAGGCTTATAGTGATGTGCATTAGCGAGAGGGCCCAGAGATACCTCTCCGACAATCGGAGTGACAAATCCTAATCTCGAAATACGCCAACTCAACAAGTACCTTCGGAGACACCAGTAGAGCACCTTTATAATCACCCACTTACGTTGTGACGTTTGGTAGCACACAAAGTGTTCCTCCGGTAAACGGGAGTTGCATAATCTCATAGTCATAGGAACATGTATAAGCATGAAGAAAGCAATAGCAACATACTAAACGATCGTATGCTAAGCTAACGGAATGGGTCAAGTCAATCACATCATTCTCTAATAATGTGATCCCGTTAATCAAATGACAACTCATGTCTATTGCTAGGAAACTTAACCATCTTTGATTCAACGAGCTAGTCAAGTAGAGGCATACTAGTGACACTCTGTTTGTCTATGTATTCACACATGTATTATGTTTCCGGTTAATACAATTCTAGCATGAATAATAAACATTTATCATGAAATAAGGAAATAAATAATAACTTTATTATTGCCTCTAGGGCATATTTCCTTCAGTCTCCCACTTGCACTAGAGTCAATAATCTAGTTCACATCGCCATATGATTTAATACCAATAGTTCACATCACCATGTGATTAACACCGATAGTTCACATCGTCATGTGACCAACACCCAAAGGGTTTACTAGAGTCAATAATCTAGTTCACATCGCTATGTGATTAACACTCAAAGAGTACTAAGGTGTGATCATGTTTTGCTTGTGAGAGAAGTTTAGTCAACGGGTCTGCAACATTCAGATCCGTATGTATTTTGCAAATTCTATGTCAACAATGCTCTGCACGGAGCTACTCTAGCTAATTGCTCCCACTTTCAATATGTATCCAGATTGAGACTTAGAGTCATCTGGATCAGTCTCAAAACTCGCATTAACGTAACCCTTTACGACGAACCTTTTGTCACCTCCATAATCGAGAAACATATCCTTATTCCACTAAGGATAATTTTGACCGTTGTCCAGTGATCTACTCCTAGATCACTATTGTACTCCCTTGCTAAACTCAGTGTAGGGTATACAATAGATGTGGTACACATCATGTCATACTTTATAGAACCTATGGCCGAGGCACAGGGAATGGCTTTCATTCTCTTTCTATCTTTTGCCGTGGTTGGGCTTTGAGTCTTACTCAATTTCACACCTTGTAACACAGGCAAGGACTCTTTCTTTGACTGTTCCATTTTGAACTACTTCAAAATCTTGTCAAGGTATGTACTCATTGAAAAAACTTATCAAGCGTCTTGATCTATCTCTATAGATCTTGATGCTCAATATGTAAGCAACTTCATCGAGGTCTTTATTTGAAAAACTCCTTTCAAATACTCCTTTATGCTTTCCAGAAAATTCTACATTATTTCCGATCAACAATATGTCATCCACATATATTTATCAGAAATGTTGTAGTGCTCCCACTCACTTTCTTGTAAATACAGGCTTCACCGCAAGTCTGTATAAAACTATATGCTTTGATCAACTCATCAAAGCCTATATTCCAACTCCGAGATACTTGCACCAGTCCATAGATGGATCGCTGGAGCTTGTACATTTTGTTAGCACCTTTAGGATGGACAAAACCTTCTGGTTGCATCATATACAAGTCTTCTTTAAGAAATCCATTAAGGAATGTAGTTTTTGACATCCATTTGCCAGATTTCATAAAATGTGGCAATTTGCTAACATGATTCGGACAGACTTAAGCATCGCTACGAGTGAGAAAATCTCATCAGAGTCAACACCTTGAACTTGTCGAAAACCTTTTGCGACAATTCGAGCTTTGAAGATAGTAACACTACTATCAGCGTCCGTCTTCCTCTTGAAGATCCATTTATTTTCTATGGCTTGCCGATCATCGGGCAAGTCAAGCAAAGTCCACACTTTGTTCTCATACATGGATCCCATCTCAGATTTCATGGCCTCAAGCCATTTCGCGGAATCTGGGCTCATCATCGCTTCCTCATAGTTCATAGGTTCGTCATGGTCAAGTAACATGACCTCCAGAACAGGATTACCGTACCACTCTGGTGCGGATCTCACTCTGGTTGACCTACGAGGTTCAGTAGTAACTTCATCTGAAGTTACATGATCATCATCATTAGCTTCCTCACTAATTGGTGTAGGAGTCACAGAAACAGATTTCTGTGATGAACTACTTTCCAATAAGGTAGCAGGTACATTTACCTCATCAAGTTCTACTTTCCTCCAACTCACTTCTTTCGAGAGAAACTCCTTCTCTAGAAAGGATCCATTCTTAGCAACGAATATCTTGCCTTCGGATCTGTGATAGAAGGTGTACCGAACTATCTCCTTTGGGTATCCTATGAAGACACATTTCTCCGATTTGGGTTTGAGCTTTATCAGGATGAAACTTTTTCTTATAAGCATCGCAACCCCAAACTTGAAGAAACGACAACTTTAAACCACAGTTCATACGGTGTCGTCTCAACGGATTTAAATGGTGCCCTTTTTAACGTGAATGCAGCTGTCTCTAATGCATAACCCCAAAACGATAGTGGTAAATTGGTAAGAAACATCATAGATTGCACTATATCCAATAAAGTATGATTATGACGTTCGGACACACTATTATGCTGTGGTGTTCCAGGTGGCACGAATTTGTGAAACTATTCCACATTGTTTTAATTGAAGATCAAACTCGTAACTCAAATATTCGTCTCCGCGATCAGATCGTAGAAACTTTATTTTCTTGTCACGATGATTTTTCACTTCACTCTTCTTTGAACTTTTCAAATGTTTCAGACTTATGTTTCATCAAGAAG
The DNA here is from genome assembly GCF_002575655.3 of Aegilops tauschii subsp. strangulata. NCBI lineage: Eukaryota > Viridiplantae > Streptophyta > Magnoliopsida > Poales > Poaceae > Aegilops > Aegilops tauschii. The sequence continues at coordinate 516,751,067 of NC_053038.3, read as the reverse complement.
ATATACCCATATCTGCTCAAATCATCTGTGAAGGTCAGAAAATAACGATACCTGCCGCGAGTCTCAACACTCACCGGACTGCATACATCAGTATATATTATTTCCAACAAGTCTGTTGCTCGCTCCATTGTTCTGGAGAACGGAGTCTTAGTCATCTTGCCCATAAGGCATGGTTCGTAAGCATCAACTGATTCATAATCAAGTGATTCTAAAAGCCCATCAGCATGGAGTTTCTTTATGCGTTTTACACCAATATGACCTAAACGGCAGTGCCACAAAAGCTGCACTATCATTATTAACTTTGCATCTTTTGGCTTCAATATTATGAATAGGTGTATCACTATGATCGAGATCCAACAAACCATTTTCATTAGGTGTATGACCATAAAAGATTTTATTCATGTAAACAGAACAACAATTATTCTCTAACTTAAATGAATAACCGTATTGCAATAAACATGATCAAATCATAATCATGCTCAACGCAAACACCAAATAACACTTATTTAGGTTCAACACTAATCCCGAAAGTATAGTGAGTGTGCGATGATTATCATATCAATCTTGGAACTACTTCCAACACACATCGTCACCTCGCCCTTAACTAGTTTCTGTTCATTCTGCAACTCCCGTTTCGAGTTACTAATCTTAGCAACTGAACTAGTATCAAATACTGAGGGGATGCTATAAACACTAGTAAAGTACACATTAATAACATGTATATCAAATATATCTTTGTTCACTTTGCCATCCTTCTTATCCGCCAAATACTTGGGGCAGTTCCGCTTCCAATGACCAGTACCTTTGCAGTAGAAGCACTCAGTTTCAGGCTTGGGTCTAGCTTTGGGCTTCTTCACGGGAGCAACAACTTGCTTGCCGTTCTTTTGAAGTTCCACTTCTTCCCTTTGCCCTTTTCTTGAAACTAGTGGTCTTCTCAACCATCAACACTTGATGTTTTTCTTGATTTCTACCTTCGTCGATTTCAGCATCACGAAGAGCTTGGGAATCGTTTTCGTTATCCCTTGCATATTATAGTTCATCATGAAGTTCTAGTAACTTGGTGATAGTGACTAGAGAACTCTGTCAATCACTATCTTATCTGGAAGATTAACTCCCACTTGATTCAAGTGATTGTAGTACTCAGACATTCTGAGCACATGCTCACTAGCTGAGCTATTCTCCTCCATCTTGTAGGCAAAGTACTTGTCAAAGGTCTCATACCTTTCGACACGGGCATGAGTCTGAAATACTAATTTCAACTCTTGGAACATCTCATATGTTCCGTGGCGTTTCAAAAACGTCTTTGCAGCCCCGATTCTAAGTGGTAAAGCATGCTGCACTAAACTATCAAGTAGTCATCATATCGAGCTTGCCAAACGGTCACAACGTCTGCATTTGCTCCTGCAATTGGTCTGTCACCTAGCGATGCATCAAGGACATAATTCTTCTGTGCAGCAATGAGGATAATCCTCAGATCACGGGTCCAATCCGCATCATTGCTACTAACACCTTTCAACTTAGTTTTCTCTAGGAACATAGCAAAAAATAAAACAGGGGAGCTAAACACGAGCTATTGATCTACAACATAGATATGCTAATACTACCAGGACTAAGTTCATGATAAATTAAAGTTCAGTTAATCAAATTATTAAAGAACTCCCACTTAGATAGACATCCCTCTAATCATCTAAGTGATCACGTGATCCATATCAACTAAACCATGTCCGATCATCACGTGAGATGGATTAGTTTTCAATGGTGAACATCACTATGTTGATCATATCTACTATATGATTCACGCTCGACCTTTCGGTCTCAGTGTTCCGAGGCCATATCTCCATATGCTAGGCTCGTCAAGTTTAACCCGAGTATTCTGCGTGTGTAAAACTGTCTTACACCCGTTGTAGATGAACGCAGTCCGTGTAATTGCTACCATCATCTTTCAACTTTGCTTTCTCAAGGAACGCATTAAAATTCAACGGAACAACAGCACGGGCCATCTATCTACAATTAACATAGACAAGCAAAATACTATCAGGTACTAAGTTCATGATAAATTTAAGTTCAATTAATCATATTACTTAAGAACTCCCACTTAGATAGACATCCCTCTAATCATCTAAGTGATCACGTGATCCAAATCAACTAAACCATGTCCGACCATCACGTCAGATGGAGTAGTTTTCAATGGTGAACATCACTATGTTGATCATATCTACTATATGATTCACGCTCGACCTTTCGGTCTCAGTGTTCCGAGGCCATATCTGCATATGCTAGGCTCATCAAGTTTAACCCGAGTATTCTGCTTGTGCAAAACTGGCTTGCACCCGTTGTAGATGAACGTAGAGCTTATCACACCCGATCATCACGTGGTGTCTCGGCACGACGAACTTTGGCAACGGTGCATACTCAGGGAGAACACTTTTATCTTGAAATTTAGTGAGAGATCATCTTATAATGCTACCGTCAATCAAAGCAAAATAAGATGCATAAAGGATAAACATCACATGCAATCAATATAAGTGATATGATATGGCCATCATCATCTTGTGCTTGTGATCTCCATCTCCGAAGCACCGTCATGATCACCATCGTCACCGGCGCGACACCTTGATCTCCATCGTAGCATCGCTGTCGTCTCGCCAACTATTGCTTCTACGACTATCGCTACCGCTTAGTGATAAAGTAAAGCAATTACAGGGCGATTGCATTGCATACAATAAAGCGACAACCATATGGCTCCTGCCAGTTACCGATAACTCTGTTGCAAAACATGATCATCTCATACAATAAAATATAGCATCATGCCTTGACCATATCACATCACAACATGCCCTGCAAAAACAAGTTAGACATCCTCTACTTTGTTGTTGCAGGTTTTACGTGGCTGCTACGGGCTGAGCAAGAACCGTTCTTACCTACGCATCAAAACCACAATGATAGTTCGTCAAGTTAGTGCTGTTTTAACCTTCTCAATGACCGGGCGTAGTCACACTCGGTTCAACTAAAGTTGGAGAAACTGACCCCCGCCAGCCACCTGTGTGCAAAGCACGTCGGTAGAACCAATCTCGCGTAAGCGTACGCGTAATGTCGGTTCAGGCCGCTTCATCCAACAATATCGCTGAACGAAAGTATGACATCCTGGTAAGCAGTATGACTTGTATCGCCCACAACTCACTTATGTTCTACTCGTGCATATAAAATCTACCCATAAACCTAGCTCTGATACCACTGTTGGGGAACGTAGTAATTTCAAAAAAATCCTACGCACACGCAAGATCATGGTGATGCATAGCAACGAGAGGGGAGAGTGTTGTCCATGTACCCTCGTAGACCGAAAGCGGAAGTGTTAGCACAACGCGGTTGATGTAGTCGTACATCTTCACGATCCGACCGATCCAAGTACCGAACGTATGGCACCTCCGAGTTCAGCACACGTTCAGCTCGATGACGTCCCGCGAACTCCGATCCAGCAGAGCTTCACGGGAGAGTTCCGTCAGCACGACGGCGTGATGACGGTGATGATGTTGCTACTGACGCAGGGCTTCGCCTAAGCACCGCTACGATATGACCGAGGTGGAATATGGTGGAGGGGGGCACCGCACACGGCTGGGAGAGATCAACAGATCAACTTGTGTGTCTAGAGGTGCCCCTGCCCCCGTATATAAAGGAGCAAGGAGGGAGAGGTAGCCGGCCAAGGAGGACGCGCCAAGGGGGGAGTCCTACTCCCACCGGGAGTAGGACTCCTCCTTTTCCTTGTCGGAGTAGGAGAAGGGAAGGAAGGGAGAGAGGAGAAGGAAAAAGGGGGCGCCGCCCCCCTCCTTGTCCAATTCGGACTAGAGAGGGAGGGGCGCGCGGCTGCCAAGGCCGCCCCTCGTCTTCTCCCACTAAGGCCCATTAGGCCCAATATACTCCCCCGGGGGTTCCGGTAACCCCCCGGTACTCCCGTAAATGTCCGAAACCTCCCGAAACACTTCCGGTGTCCGAACATAGTCATCCAATATATCTATCTTTACGTCTCGACCATTTCGAGACTCCTCGTCATGTCCGTGATCATATCCGGGACTCCTAACTACCTTTGGTACATCAAAACACAAGAACTCATAATACCGACCGTCACCGAACTTTAAGCGTGTGGACCCTACGGTTTCGAGAACTATGTAGACATGACCGAGACACGTCTCCGGTCAATAACCAATAGCTGAACCTGGATGCTCATATTGGTTCCCACATATTCTACGAAGATCTTTATCGGTCAAACCGCATAACAACATATGTTGTTCCCTTTGTCATCGGTATGTTACTTGCCCGAGATTCGATCGTCGGTATCTCAATACCTAGTTCAATCTCTTTACCGGCAAGTCTCTTTACTCGTTATGTAATGCATCATCCCGCAACTAACTCATTAGTCACATTGCTTGCAAGGCTTATAGTGATGTGCATTAGCGAGAGGGCCCAGAGATACCTCTCCGACAATCGGAGTGACAAATCCTAATCTCGAAATACGCCAACTCAACAAGTACCTTCGGAGACACCTGTAGAGCACCTTTATAATCACCCAGTTACGTTGTGACATTTGGTAGCACACAAAGTGTTCCTCCGGTAAACGGGAGTTGCATAATCTCATAGTCATAGGAACATGTATAAGTCATGAAGAAAGCAATAGCAACATACTAAACGATCGTATGAAAGTCAATCACATCATTCTCTAATAATGTGATCCCGTTAATCAAATGACAACTCATGTCTATGGCTAGGAAACTTAACCATCTTTGATTCAACGAGCTAGTCAAGTAGAGGCATACTAGTGACACTCTGTTTGTCTATGTATTCACACATGTATTATGTTTCCGGTAATACAATTCTAGCATGAATAATAAAAATTTATCATGAAATAAGGAAATTAATAATAACTTTATTATTGCCTCTAGGGCATATTTCCTTCAGGAGGAGGACACTACTAGAGAAAACCTTACTAGTGGCGCTGGTCTTTTACATACCAGTAGCGCGGACACCCACGCTACTGATTGGGCGCTTCAGCTATTATTTAATAGTAGCGCGTTTTTAAACAAGCGCTGCAGCTAAAATACTTAGTAGTAGCGCGTCTTTCTCTACCAACGCTACTACTATCATCACATAGTAGTAGCACCCTATTTTCTCCCCACGCTACAACTAGGTAAATAGAAATTAAAAATAATAAAAAGAAGTCAGATGCAATATTCATGGAAATCAAGACAAGTCCAGTGCAAATAAACTAAGTTCATAGAACCATCTCACAAACATTAACGACAGTACTACATTTAATAGAACCACACAATCTCACAAACTCATATGTAGTAGTCAACAATGCATGGATATATCATAGTTGATAAGTCTACTAGGTAGTCATACTAGCATACATATGGTTCAGCAGCCACACGCATGCATATGTAGTTCTAGATGATATCGATGACAATCATCATCCTCAAGCCTGGGCGGTGGGTGTTCCTGATAGTAATTAGGATAGCCTGTCCAACATGAAGATTCTTGCCGACGAGGAAGCTCTTCCACCCAACCGAGTTGAAGTGTGTGCGATCATCCGTGTCCACGCCGTACACATAGGTGGTGACGGAGCCCCTCGCGGTAAGGCATATTCCAGAAGAGCCTTCTTCATCAGGCTTGATACCACAACTCTCAGATAGGCTCTTTGGCAATTTCTGAATAAGAAAAAACATATGAATTAATAAGTAGCCTCACACATTCTACACTATCAAAAGATAGTACTACATTTCTACTAAGCATGAATTCTACTAATAAGTATATATTGATTCTACACTATTAACGGTTCTTTGGATTCTACCCGAAGCGTATGTATCATCGGATTCACTAAGCATATAGATCATCAGATTCACTAAGCATATAAGATTCACTAAGGATATATATCATCGGACTCTACACTAAGTATAACAATAAAGCATATATGTCATCGGATTCACTAAGCATATAGATCATCGGATTCACTAAGCATATAAGATTCACTAAGCATATATATCATCGGACTCTACACTAAGTATAACAATAAATCATATCATCAAATTACTACAGTAAATGCAACATACCATGATATGCCGATCAACCATGGTACTTGTCAGGCGGGTCACGAATGGCACCCCGACGAAGTCAGCACGTGGCGGAATGATGGCCCATAGGTTGCACACCTCCTCCTCGCTCAACCTCATTCTTTCAGCTATGATGGCTTCATCAAGTGGGTCGTCATCATCCTCATCATCTTCATCATCTTCTGCTTTGTTGACATAAACGACGGCCAACTTGGGTCTTTCTGCTCTAAAGGAGAAGCTGATCAACTCACCACCGGTGATACACATGTGGGTGATGAAACAGACCCATCCATCTCGTCCCACCTGCGTCATATTTCGTCCTTTCTCGAGCTCCATAGTGTAGGGGCCCCCAGGAGCCTCAAAGGTCACAGAGTCTCCGGTCAGCTTGTTGAATTCCGACCTCACATTGCATGGGACGATCTGTGTACAAAAAGCAAAATGATATGTACACGATGCATTAATGCCAATAACACTAAAAACAAAATAGTGGTTACTAGTTTCATATAATTTATTACCGCCGCATGAAGAAAACTAGACTCGAAGTAGATGTCGAACAACGTTCCAGTTGCAAGGCTGCTGGCGCATGTTGACTTGCACCGTTGACATGGTGGTGGTGGTGGTGGCGCCATTTCCCTAAAGCAATATGATTAAAGGATTAACGATCCAAAAAGTAAACATGAAGTTTTCAATACACATCAGGTTTTGAATAATATACACATCAGGTTCACATCATAGAGAATACACATCAGGTTCACATGGCAAGCAAAATAACAACTAAATTGTAGTTCAGTTCAGAGAATAACCTAATAGAGATCATGTAACCCAAACAGAGCCTAATAATAAGATAAATGTCATATCTACACCTACAGTGAGTGGACATAGATGGCACAAACCCATCAAATCCTAATGCTACTTAACTTAAACTTTGTGGATTTTGGCATGCTAGTACACTAATAATAATGATGAAAGTTGTCTCAATTTGATAAGACTGACGAATCAAACCAACACAACCAAAAACCAGAAGGGATCGTCGGAGCAAATCTTAAACATGTCAGGGAGTTCTCTGCAGAGCTTATGAGAGGGGGTCCTCCAGGTGCATCATGTAAGGTCACAAATTCAGCTTTTTGGTTCTCTGCTAGTGACTAGTGACTAATCCCGGGCCTTGTAGCGCAGGCAGGTGAGAACGAACACCTCACCTCCGATCCTAGAGACCATCTCTTGGAGTTTGAATCCAACGGCATACGCACTCCTCAATATGTGCTAAACAAAAACTCCAAGCGGTCTTCTAGTGCTAGGACCAGCACGGATTCTTTAGCACCCAATCCTGCGAAATTCTGCAAATTGAGCGCTCCTACTATGCATCCGCGAGCATTCTCAGCTATGCTATGATGGGCTTCTCCCCACTCAGCGTACACCAACCAACATACACAGAAACAAGAACCAACCTAGCTTCAGTTCACTCCCCCTCAAGCAAAATACACTAGCAGGCCTAGAGGCGGAGCCGTCGCAGCTACTTACGGCACACCAGCGGTGATAGGGATGGGCGGACGATAAGGGAGGGGAGGGGGGTGGGGGGAATGTACTGCTGTTCCGCGTCGGGCGCGGGGGCGGGCGGGGGTAGAGAGGAGCTCCTTGGCGGCGCGGAGGGCCTTGAGGTGCTCGCAGCGCCGTCGACGGGGGTGAGGCGGCCGGGGAGGAACCCTAACCGCGGCGGCGTCGTCGGGCGGAGGGGATCGATAATGTGAGAGTGAGGGGGTGCGGGGGGCGCTCGGGCCGCTTTTCTTTTCCTCTAGTAGTAGCGCTGGGTAGAGGCCGGCGGTACTGCTAAGCCCACCAGCTGTAGCGCCCGTTCAAAACAAAGGCTACAGGTAAGTGAGCTACCGTTTTTTGCCCTGCGGCCGAGGTAACAGCAGCGCGACCCAAGCTAACAAACGCTGCTGTTATTTAGTAGTAGTAGCGTGTTTTGTACCAGGCGCTACTGGTAAATACCAGTAGTGTGGGTGCTTAAATAGGCTCTACTGCTAAACTTCTATCTATAAGCATTTTTCTAGTAGTGGGAGGGGGCGGGGAGGAGGACGGCTAGCGAAGGATTACCGAGTCCAGGGAGGAGGAGGTGGTGACGGCGGTGCAGAGGGAGAAGGGGCAGGCGACGACGGCCGGCGGGGGCGAGGGCGGCCGGCGGGGGAGGACCGGCTCGGGGGGATTAAGGGGGGAGATCGAGTGAGTGTGAGTGGAGAGACGAGAGTGAATGGCGGGTTGGGGAAGATAGAATGGCTTAGCAGTAGCGCGCTATAGAGAAACTCACTACTGCTAAAGGACCTAGCGGTAGCGCCTTACAGCCAAAAAGCGCTACTGCTATGTGTAAACATGTAAAAATATACATCAAAAATACATTGATCATCAATGATCTTTTTGTGTACAATCTGAATTGTCAATATGAGTCCTCACCGGTTTTTAGAAACCGGAGAACACTCATATTGCGGCCACAAATTCTACACATAGAATTTAATGATGACCAAGTGGTTGTGATAGTTTGAGAAGTAACATATTTAAGGTGGTAAAAACCTGTTCGCGAAGCGAGGTGGGACTAAATGTTGTAGTAAACTTAGCAGTAGCGGTTATAGAGAGAATGCGCTACTACTATGATTTGTAGCAGTAGCGCTCTTTGTATTAAGGCGCTGCTGCTATAATTAGCTTCGCGGCGGGGTCGTGGCAATTATAGCAGTAGCGCAACTTATTATAGGCGCGCTACTGCTACATCTATGTCAGCAGCGCGTTTCGCCGGCACGCGCTACTGGTACGTAGCAGCAGCGCCTTATCTTAAAGCGCGCTACTGGTAAGATTCTGTGTATAGGCTTTTCCCTAGTAGTGAATTTGTGTGTAAATTATACTAGATTCTCAATTGCACTATTATATGTGTATCATTGCATATTACAAAAAGTGCAATTTTAGTGAAAAGTTGGGTGCAAGTTTTTTTGTTTTCTTTGTTCTTAAAGGGTAATACCAATGCACCTAATTTATTTTCTTTACATTTTTTTATTTTGTTTTAGTTTTTTTATTTTCTATCTTCTTAAAGGGTAGTACCAATGCAACTAACTCATTCTTTTATAGAAAAACTTCATTATTATTTTGATTTTGATTTAGTTTTTTATTTTGTTTCTTTTTAAGGGGTAAACCAGGGTCACTAATTCATTCCTTCTTAGTAAACTTCTATTTTTGCAAAAAGTCCACCATTTATATGCTTATTTTTGCATATTATAAACATGCATAATTTCTATGTAAATTTTGTGCAATTCTTGAAGCCCGTTATCCATTGCCTCTTTTCCTTATGTTTCTATTCATTTTTGCTTTGTTTTTCCTTTTTATTTTTTGGTTGTTTTTTTTCTTTATGGGTATTTGTGAGGTGTTGGATGAGTGTAAATGTATACACACAAGTACTATACAGTATGTGTGTAATTTTTTATATGCTTATTCTTTACATATTACAAAAAATATGTACTTTTCAATGTATAGATGTGCGCAAGTTTTTGAAAGATTTTGTTTCATTTTCTTTCTTCTGATAGGGTAATACCAATGCCACTAATACATTCTTGCTTAGGAAAATTAATGATTTTGATTTATTTTTAGTATTATTTCATTTTCTTGCTTCTTTAAAGGTAATATAAATGCTACTAATTTATTTCTTCTTTGAAAATTTCTTTTTTGCGAAAATTCCACTATTATATGCTTATTCTTTTTTTCTCGAATATGCACGAGTGTGCGTATCATATATTAAAGAAGAAAGGCAAAGAGTGCCTCCACCATAGGTTACAAGGTTATTGGTATATGCTAATCCTCACTGCTCACCCACCTCTCTACCCTATTAAAGAAGGAAGTTACATTCCCTTTCAGTAATCCAGTGGAGGACCAAACCAAACCCTCATATCTCACTCTTTGTAGTAACTGCTCGATCGAAGGACGCGCTCCCTCAAAGACAATGGCATTCCTGTGCTTTCACAACTCCCACCAAGTAAGCACGAAGATGGTGCGCGGATCCTTGGTACTCATGCTGTTCGATCCTCGCTTGTCGACGGCCCACTCAACCAGTGAGTCTTGGGGAGAGGGGGTCCAATCCGGTGTACCCAATGCATCACAAATTGCCGCCCATGCTGTCCTAGCAAACACACACGTGAGCAGTATATGGTTGATCGTTTCTTCCTCTTGATCGCAGAATGGGCATGCGGCCTGGTGAGGTAGACCTCTTCGCGCAAGACGATCTGAGGTCCAGCATCTGTCTTTCATGGCCAGCCAAGTGAAGAATCTGCACTGCAAAGGGGCACGCGACTTCCATTCAGATCCGCCGATGGGATTACCTCCCGTCCCCAAAATCCAGCCGCATACGCTGATCTCATCGAGAACTGCCCATTTGCCTCCCACGACCAGGCTATCTCATCCGGCGCATCCTCATATGCCTCCCAAGCATTAACCGCCTGCCAAAGTGAGAGAAATTCATGCAAAGTGTGTGACCCAAAGTTGGGATTGAAGTCCATTGCCCAAGATCCGTTCTCCATAGCTTTGCACGTTCATAGCAATGTTATAAACTAGTAAGTGGCATGTGCTTTGCACGTTCATAGCAATGCATGTCAGCGATTCATGTTGGCATTTCATAAAGTGCAAAATATGCATGATAAATCTGTAAAAATTGATTAAAAATAACGCGTATGCTTATATGGACTTTCTTATGTTGCATTTCTTTTTTTCGGGTGTATAATGTGAAAACTATTATGTCATTTTCACAAAAAAGACAAAAACTATTATGTCATGTGTTCCAATTATGTCGTGATTTATATTAGAGCTAATTATGTCACGTTTTCCGAGGCTGTAAAATTTCTTTTAGGAATTTTGAGACCGTGATTTAGCCTACTGTGAGATGAGATTTCCTTTTAGTGGTAGACCACTCATTCAGGCCAATATTGCACCACGTCATGATTTTTGGAAGAGGCAACATTTAGTGGTCTACCACTCATTAACGAGCTAGCCGCCCAACTTGCTACGTGTCGAGAATACACGTAGCTACCTTGAAATGTTGATGACTTAGAAAACAACTAATTGTCAATTAGGAAAGTATTGTTCTATCAATTTTTTCAGTTAACTGACACATAGGTGCTCTGATAGTGCTACATTCTTTGTACATTCAACCTCCTGCTGCCCAAGCGTAGTGTGTGTGAGGCGAAACAGTTGAAGGAACGGACCTGGAACTGCACAGACTCGAGTCATGCATGACCGACAACAATTAACAGCTTTCATGCTACAGTGCATCATATTCAGTCTAGAGCGATATGTTTGTTCGGGTGTGAATTAGGTTCATTGCCCTTTACGTATTTGGGTATACCAATTCACCATCGCAAGCTTTCCAACAAAGAATGAAAGTGCATTGAGGATCGATTTAAAAAGAAACTAAGCTGCTGAAAGGGCAAGCTTATGTCATATGGAGGCCGACTAATTCTCATTAATTCGGTACTCACGAGTATGCCAATGTTTCTCTTGTCCTTTTTTGAGGCATCAGTTGGAGTTCGGAAAAGACTGGACTTCTATCGATCGCGCTTCTTCTGGCAGAGCGCCGAGTTAAAATAAAAGTACAGATACGCTAAATGGGATATAATCTGTAGGCCAAAAGACCAAGGGGGTCTTGGTATTGAAAATTTAAAGGTGAAGAACAGATGTCTTCTCAGCAAGTGGTTGTATAAGCTATCTGTAGAGACCGATGCCACATGGGCCTAGATTCTGCGTAATAAGTACCTACATTCTAAAACCTTATCCGAGTTGATGGCCAAACCGACTGATTCACCATTTTGGAAGGGACTGATGAGAGTGAAATCAGTCTTTTTCAACATGACAAAATTTGTCGTTGGAAATGGTACTACCACGAGATTCTGTAAGGATACATGGTTAGGGGAGACGCCCCTTGCAATCCAATATCTTTCTCTTTATAATATTGTTCAGCGAAGAGACGCTTACGTTGCGTCAGTATTATAGTCCAACCCTCTCAATATTCAATTCAGGAGGACTTTAGCGGGAAACCGTTGGGACGTTTGACTCCATCTTGTGAGAAGATTGATGGATGTTCACCTTTCTTAACAGCCAGACCAGTTGCACTAGAAACTAACCAAGAATGGAGAGTTTTCGGTTAAATCCATGTATTTGGATATTATCAACACTGGCTCTATACCTCGATCAAAGTGAAGGAAATATGCCCTAGAGGCAATAATAAAGTTGTTATTTATATATTCCTTATATCATGATAAATGTTTATTATTCATGCTAGAATTGTATTAACCGGAAACTAATATGTTTCGGCAAGGCCAAATAGTAGTGGCTTTATATCCAGGCCATGTCATGGGCCATAGAGCTTTATTTTTGAGTTATGGTATTTTAATTCGGTTGGGCCTGTCCAATCCATATGTTTGTTTTGTTTTAGGGTTTACCTATATAAGTTAGCCGCCGGCTATTGTAATAGGGAGTTGAATTTTCGAGTTAAGACTAGACAGGAAAAAGGTCCCATGTTGGGGACACCAATATCGCTTGTTTTGCTTGCTGATTTGCAAGAATCTATTTTGTTGTTTGTGGAGTAGATCTAATTTGTTCAACAATCAAAATTATCTGCTGGTTCTATCGTTCGCCGTGAAAGATTGTGCCAAAAACCTTACGATCTCTACTTGAACCTTATCATCTTGGTATCAGATTCGTCGGGTTTCTCACGGCGTTTTCTTTGCTAAGATTTATCTGCTGGAGTTTTGCTGCCGGAGGCATCAAGCCAAGACACCGGTGTTGATCTATTGTTTTTGTTCTACTGGAGGCGTGTAATCCTGCCGCCGCCGTGATATCTAGTTACTGCAGCGCTAGTTACTTCGAGGTCGAATCAGATCAGTACAGTTTTCGATTGCGTACGGGAAGCACATCAAACCAGGAAAGAGAAAACGTGATTTGGTTGGAGACTACTTGGAGTCCTACCGTGAGTACACTTCAATTCTGTTTTGGCATCACTAAGATTTGTTTATTGGGGACGTGAGCATCCTTGTCTTGTTCCGAGTCGTGAGCAGCTTGGAGACCTGCTACAAAGGAATCCGTGTTTGGTTGTCTCGCGTCAATTTCTTGCCGTGATTGTCACCCCGAGGCTCTTGTCCTCCTGCTGATTGCCGTCTGTGTTCTGTCGTTGTAGCGACCCGACCTCAAACGGTCAAGTCTCTGTGCTTCAGTGTCATCCCTGGATCGGTAATGCTGACACACAGAGTACTCGAAGGATTTATAACAGAGTAGCAATCACACACTTATTACATCGAATGTCTCAAAAGAGAACTTGTTACAATAAATATGGCATAAGGCCATCTAATACGATAACAACGGAAGGCTTGGAAGATAAAGTGAGTCCATCAACTCCAACGGCATAGCTGAGCTGCACGGCAACGACCTAACGAACCTTACTCCTCGTCTGAAAAGTCTGCAACATAATACGTTGCAGCCCGAAAACGGGTCAGCACATGGAATATGCTGGCAATATAACACAGTAGAGTAAGAACAGAATAATGCTATCACTACATGCATATTTGGCTGGTGGAATAGATCTATGGTTATAGTTTTGCGAAAATCCAATTTTTCCCTACAACAAAGGAATATGTTTTATTTTAACTATCATGGTAGTTGAAACATCATTGATAAGGTTCCTCCAACTCAATCCCAATTAAAGTAATTATCAGCCCAAGAATATTAAATTAGAGTGATGAGATACTTATGATAATCCAAGTACTAGATACTCAAGATGTCCATAACCGGGGACACGGCTAATCATGATTAGTTTGTACACTCTGCAGAGGTTTGCGCACTTTTCCCCACAAGACTAGATCTCCTCCGTTGGATTTCTCGCACTACATGGTGTTTGAGAAACGGATACCGAGACACAGTCTTTCAGAAGCATTAACTCTAACCCCGGGTAGACAGTACCAACCTACATCCCTCTACATCTGCTAGCCTACCACTGAAAGAGGTCATGCAACTTACTCAACTATGCTAGAGCCCATAATAGCTTGTGGCTGCACACGGAAGTTTCTAGCATGAAATATCTCAGTTCCCTTGGAGCCTGGGTGGCGGCCCTTAGGATTATCACACGGGTACTCCGGGATATCCTAGGACTACACTGGATTCTCCAGGTGCCCAAACAAGCAATCCACCCAGATGTGTATTAAAGTTGCCACCTTAAGTTGAACCATTAATTAACAATCTCACATCTGTCATGGATTCACTCACCCAAACCACGTCTATGAGCATAGCATAGCAATATAAGCAATACGTAGAAATAACTCCCAAGGTTTGATAGTAACAGGGCAATAGGTTCTACCTCATCAACTACTTCCCAATACCCATATGTTAATCACATCCTAATCATGCAGTGTTTGAGGATTGAAGCTAATGCATAAAAACTGGGTATGAAAAGAGTATGATCAATGTGTTACTTGCCTTGTTGATGATCCGCAAAACCTAGAGACTCGTAGTAGCACGCTTCGCACTCCAGGAATTCTATCGCAAACAAACAATAGTATACATAAGCAATCAAGCAAAGATGCACGAGTAAAACTCAAGTAAGAAGATCTAACCAGAAAGTTCAACTTAAGAACTCCGGTTTCCAAAAAGAATCAAATCAAACGGAGGAAGGGAACTCAAACTGCGAAAAAACAAGATTCGTTTACTAATCTAGACTAAAGTCAAATTTTACGGTACCAAACTCTTGTTCAAGTTGGTTAAACAGAAAGAGGGTTCCGAGACGAAGATCTAGGCGCTTGAATCGCCTGATTCCGATAAGCGAGCGAAAAGTTAAACTAAAACGAAAATCGGATCAGAAATCACGATCGAGAATAATCGCGAAAAACCCGAGAAAAAGAAAAACTGATGAACGGGATAACGAACGAACGTTCGTTGTCCGTGACTAACGAGCGAAAACCGTTCGTTAAAACGAACGTACGGACGAACGTCCGCTAAATACTCTAAACCGAGAAAACCAGCGAACTGATCTAAAAAAACGTAACTAGGGTTTTAAAAAAAAAATCGACGGTTTTTACCTAAACCGAAAGAAAAAAACCGGCGGCTCCGGATCGGATCGGGTCGGCGGCGGCGGCTCCGGCTGCTTCTGCGGCGGTGCGGCGTGGCAGGGGCAGCGCGGGGCGGCGGAGGGCGGCGCGGGGCGGCTTGGCGGCGACGCAGCGGCAACAGCGGCGGGGCGGGCGGCTTGCGGGCGGCGGCGGCTGCGGCTTGGGGCTCCAGGGGTGCCCCGGGTCGGCTTTTAAGGGGGGAGGGAGGTGGCTTGCGGGAGGGGGCGGGGAGGCGTGGCCGACTCGGCCACAGCGAGCGGCGTCGTGGCGGTCGCGGTCTCTGCGAGGGAGACGACGGCGCGGGGAGGCTGGGCAAGCTGGGCCTCGGCCCAGTTCGGTCCGGCGGGCTTCTTTTTTTTAAGAAAATAGATTCCGCCGAAAAGAAATCCTAGAAAAATAAATAAAAATCTAAAAATACCAAAACAAATTTTCATCGTCTAAATAAAATATTTAGAACATGGTGAACATTTTCTTGGCCCTAAAATGCAATTTTGGAAACATGCATATTTTTCTGATGCAAATAAAATAGCAATAAAATCGGAATAAAACAAATATTTGATTTTAATATTTTTCCTCCAATATTTCGTTTATTTTGAAGAAGTCATATTATCTCCTCTCATATATTTTAATATGAAATATTTTTGGAGAGAAAAATAATTAAAACAAATAATCCTCGTTTCATTATTTGATAAAATTCAAATATGAAAACAGTGAAATCCCCAACTCTCTCCGAGGGTCCTTTAGTTGCTTAGAATTTCGAGGATCGCGAAACGAAATGCAAATAAAATATGCTATGCATGAATGACCTATGTATAACATTCCAAATTGAAAATTTGGGATGTTACAAACCTACCCCCTTATGAATCTCGCCCTCGAGATTCGGGTTGGCTAGAAAATAGGTGCGGGTGGTCTTTGCGAAGATCATCCTCTCGTTCCCAGGTGGCTTCATCCTCGGTATGGTGGCTCCACTGAACTTTGCAAAACTTGATAACCTTGCTGCGAGTAACTCGGCTAGCAAACTCTAGAATCTTGACTGGCTTCTCCTCATAGGTCAGATCACTGTCCAACTGAATCGCTTCCAAGGGCACTGTGTCTCTTAGCGGTGTATCGGCCATCTCAGCATGACACTTCTTCAACTGTGAAACATGAAACACATCATGAACTCCTGACAGTCCTTTAGGTAACTCCAACTTGTAGGCAACCTCTCCCATACGTTCCAAAATTCGGTACGGTCCTACAAATCTTGGGGCTAACTTTCCCTTAACTCCAAAACGTTTCACTCCTCGCAGAGGTGACACTCGCAGATATGTTCTGTCTCCAATTTCATAGGTTACTTCCTTGCGTTTCGAATCTGCATAACTCTTTTGCCTGGACTGAGCTACCTTCAGTCTATCTCAAATCAACTTAACCTTCTCTTCAGACTCCTTGATCAAATCTGGTCCAAACAACTGTCGGTCTCCAACTTCATCCCACATCAACGGTGTTCTGCACCTTCGTCCATACAGGGCTTCGAACGGTGCCATCTTCAAACTGGCTTGATAGCTATTGTTGTATGAGAACTCCGCGTAGGGCAAATTGTCATCCCAACTAGATCCATAATCTAGTGCACAAGCTCTCAACATATCCTCCAGAATCTGGTTGACTCTCTCGGTCTGTCCATCTGTCTGCGGATGGAATGCTGTACTGAACTCTAGCCTTGTACCCAAAGTCTGGTGCAGCTGATGCCAAAACTTTGAGGTAAACTGTGTTCCTCTATTTGATACGATGGTCCTAGGAACTCCATGCAGACATACGATCCTGGTCATGTATATCTTGGCCAACTTGGCACTTGTATAGGTGGTTTTCATTGGGATAAAGTGAGCCACTTTGGTCAAGCGATCAACTACTACCCATATAGAATCATATCCTGATTTGGTCCTGGGCAATCCGGTGATGAAATCCATGCCAAGCTTATCCCACTTCCATTCGGGTATCGGCATAGGCTGTAACAATCCTGCTGGCTTTTGATGTTCCGCCTTCACTCTCTGACATACATCACATACGGCTACATACTCGGCAGTATCCTTCTTCATACCAGTCCACCAGAAACGTTCCTTCAAATCCAAATACATCGTGGTGTTTCCGGGGTGTATGGAGTATGGTGAGTCATGAGCCTCCTGAAGTATTAACTTCCTGATCTCTGTGTTATTGGGCACATAAACACGGTCCTCAAACCATAAGGTGTCGTGCTCATCCTCACGAAAACCTTTGGCCTTTCCTTTGCTCATTCTCTCTTTTATCTCGGCAACCTCTTTGTCATCCTTCTAAGCTTCTCGAATCTTTCCTAACAATGTAGACTGAACTTCCATTGTTGCAACAAAACCTCTAGGAACAATCTCCAATCGAAGTTCCCTGAGATCCTCTGCTAACTCCTTTGGCAATCCTGTACTTACGAGGGTGTTAGCATAACTCTTCCAGCTCAAAGCGTCTTCTACGACATTGGCCTTGCCTGGATGATAGTGAAGCTTCATGTCATAATCCTTTATAAGCTGCAACCATCTCCTCTGCCTAAGGTTCAGCTCCTTCTGTGTGAATATGTACTTCAAACTCTTATGATTAGTGTACACATCACAACGGTTTCCAATAAGGTAATGTCTCCAAGTCTTGAGCGCATGCACTACAGCTGCTAACTCCAAATCATGTGTGGCATAATTCAATTCATGCGGTTTTAGTTGTCGTGAGGCATACGAAACAACTCTTCCGTCCTGCATAAGCACACTTCCAAGTCCTAAGCGAGAGGCGTCGCAATACACTTGGAAATCCTTGCGTATATCCGGCAGAATCAGCACTGGGGCTGTAGTCAGACGTTTCTTTAACTCCTGAAAACTCGCCTCACATTCCTCCGTCCATTTAAATTTGGTATCCTTCTTCAATAACTCCGTCATTGGCTTCGCAATCTTGGAAAAATTCTCAATGAATCTCCGATAGTATCCTGCAAGTCCAAGAAAACTGCGGATCTCGCTGACTGAAGTGGGTGCCAACCATTCAGTGACTGATTGAACCTTGGTGGGGTCTACTGCTATACCTTCTCCTGATATAACATGTCCAAGGAATCCAACTTCCTTCAACCAAAACTCACATTTGCTGAACTTGGCATACAACTCACATATACTTCCTGTGTAGCCTCAATATCCCAGCCGGGATCATTAAGCAACTGGACAGGATCTTCAGGCAATGCCTTTGGAGGGGTAATAGTGATGCTCCAAAACAGTCCCTGGCTGCTTGGGAGCTCGTTTTCAGGCCAAGAGATAAGGGTGGTTTGGGCATTATTAATCTGAACATCCAGAACAAAGGACTGCTTCTCAAGCATCTACACAAATTCTTTAACAAGGTTGATGTTCCTTGGGTGACCCTGATATGGAATAGCTACTATGATCATGGGGCCCCACAGGCAACAGCTACTGCTGGATCTTTCTGGTGGAGAGATATTCTGAATCTACATGAGGCTTACACTGCTATTGCTTCAGTTCACATCAACATGGGTGATTCTGCTCTTTTCTGGACTAATTCCTGGCACATTGGGGGCTCTGCTAGACCCCTATGTTGGAGATTGCCAAGGTTGTTTTCTTTTGTCAATAATGACAGGATCTCTGTGAGGGAATTTCTCCAATCCCAGGATCTCTTTTCCATGTTTTATCTACCTCTTTCTCAGGAAGCTGCTGCTGAGTTGCACATATTGGAAAATTGGATCATGCAGTTAGATAGAGACCCCACCATACCTGATGTTTGGATATGGCCTGGTCAATCAGGAGGGTATACTGCGAAAAGTTTTTACAGGATCATGCACTCCCACTTGCCTACAATACAACCCTGTAAATGGCTTTGGCAGAGTAAATGCACCATGAAGATCAAGGTGTTTGGCTGGCTTTTGTTCTTTGATAGACTTAACACAAAGGATATGCTGGTTAGGAGACACTGGCGCTCAAATCAGGATGACAATCTTTGCCTCATCTGCAGTGAGTTGGCGTATGAGAATAGGATACATCTATTTTTTAACTGCACCTTCAGCTGTAGAATCTGGAACTATTTGGGTATTGATTGGTCTGGAGGTTCAGATATCCTGCAATGTCTCCTGCACGCCAGGTCTAACTTCACACACCCGTTCTTCGTTGAAGTTATACTAACAGCAGCATGGAATATTTGGATTAGGCAAAATGGCAGAATTTTCAGAGCTGAGAGAGCTACTTTCAGTGCTTGGAAGTGTAATTTCATCCATGATATTTCTTTGCTTGCTCACAGGGTGAAGGACTGTAACAAGCCAATGCTTTTGGCTTGGATTGCTTCTTTGTTGTAAAGCTTGTACAATTAGTTAGCTAATAGGTAGACTCTTTCCCCTTTTGTTTTCCTTTTTTTTGTATATAGTGTTTTACTTGTACAGTGGTTCTTTATATAATAAAGGGCTGTGGGGCTTTGCCCCACAGTAAATATTCAAAAAAAAAAACTGATGTTCCCTGAGTTTCTCGAGAACTAAACGCAAATGCTCCTTGTGCTCCTCTGCATTCTTTGAGTATACCATTATATCATCAATGAACACCACAACAAACTTATCCAAATATTCCATGAACACCTTGTTCATCATGCTCATGAAATAGGCAGGGGCGTTAGTCAGTCCAAATGACATGACCGTATACTCATACAACCCGTACCTTGTGGTGAATGATGTTTTTGGTATATCCTTCTCTCGAATTTTCAGCTGGTGACATCCTGATCGTAGATCGATCTTCGAAAACACTTTAGCTCCTTGCAGCTGGTCAAACAAATCATTGATCATCGGCAAAGGGTATTTGTTCTTAATCGTCACCTCATTCAACGCCCGATAATCAACAACCATCCTCAACGATCCATCCTTCTTCTCAACCAAGAGCACTGGGGCTCCCCACGGTGATGAACTTCGTCGGATGTAACCTTTCTCCAATAACTCCTTGATCTGCTTCTTAATCTCCTCCAGATCATTTGCAGGCATCCGGTATGGTCTCTTTGATATTGGCCCAATGCCTGGCAACAGTTCTATCAAAAACTCGATGTCTCGATCTGGCGGCATGCCTGGTAACTCCTCTGGAAAAACATCTGGGAAATCCTTTACAACAGGCACTTCTTCTTGAACAACTCCTGAGAGGGAATTTACTTGGGTTCTCCTTGTCGTATGCTTGGATACATACTTGATCCTTTTTCCCTCTGGGGTGGTGAGATAAATCGACTTACTAGCATAGTCAATGCTTCCTCCATACTTTGACATCCAGTCCTTGCCTAATATCACATCCAATCCTTGTGACTCCAAAATTATTAGGTCAGACGGGAAAACATGGCTACCAATGGTTAAGGGTATCCGGTCACACCATCGGCTAGCCATATACTCTGCTCCAAGTGAACTTACTAACAGCGGGGTCCTAAGGGCTTGGGTTGGTAGTTTAAACTTATCCACGAATCCCTTTGATATATATGAATGTGATGCACCAGTATCAAAAAGAACAAGGGCGGTAAAAGACTTAACCCAAAACTTACCGATAACTGCGTCTGGCTGCCCTTCAACCTCCTCCACGTTCACGTGGTTCAGTTGTCCTTTGTTGAATGGATTGGGCCCCAGCGCTCCCATTACCATTTCCATTCTTCGCTTCAGGGCACTCCGTGGCATAGTGTCCAGTCTTCCCGCACTTGAAGCAAGTAATGTGACTTGGGTCTCCCTTGGCGGGTGTGGCTGGATTGGAGCGGTTCTGATTGTTGCTTGTTCCGCTCCCAGTCCCATTCTTGGAACCATTGTGGTTATGCGAACTTCCGCCGTTGTGGTTATGACCTCCATGGTTATGAACAAGTCCTCCCGAATTAGGAGTTAGACGAGGCTTCTACTGAGCTCCTGAATTGTATCTTCCTTGTCCATACTTCCTCTTACGGCTCTCAATCTGCTGCTGCTTCCCTTCAATCATAAGAGCCTTATCTACCAACTCCTGGTAGTTGTTGAATGTTGCCACCATGAACTGCATGTTCATCTCATCATTCAGCCCTTCCATAAATTTCTCCTGCTTCGCGGCATCTGTGGCCACATCATCAGGGGCATAGCGAGATAACTTGCTAAACTCATCCATGTACTGAGCTACAGTATGGTTCCCCTGGCATAAGTTGCGAAACTCATGCTTCTTCATGCTCATAGCTCCAGTTGAGATGTGGGTTGTGCGGAAAGCTTGCTGAAACTGATCCCAAGTGACGTTGGCTATGGGGAAAGTGGCCGTATAATTCTCCCACCATGAGGCTGCTGGTCCATCCAATTGATGTGCGGCAAAGCGCACCTTCTCAGCATCTGTGCAACCTGCGGTGGTCAACTCCCTTCCAATACGGCGCAGCCAATCATCGGCAACTATAGGCTCGGTGCTACTGGAAAACACCGGCGGTTGCAACCTCAGAAAGCGAGCTAAGTTGTCAACTGGAGGCGGGTTGTTGTTGTTGTTATTGTTGTTGTTGTTGTTGTTGTTGTTGTTGTTGTTGTTGTTGTTGTTGTTGTTGTTGTTGTTGTTGTTGTTGTTGTTGTTGTTGTTGTTGTTGTTGTTGTTACCTTGATTCTGGACTAACAATTGCATCAAGGCATTGTGCTGCTGGATCAACTGAGTGAGCTCAGGTGGGAACGCAAATCCGGTGTCACGTCTCGGAGGCATCTGATGGGTTTAGAGGGAAGAGATTAGAAATAGAAGGGAGGTCTAGTGAGAAAACACTACCCATATGCGCATGAGACAAACACAATCATATCACTCAATCAATCAAACAAGGGCATACAAACGGTCTAGAACTATCGTTAAAAGTGCTCAAACTACTACTATGTACATGGGGAAATACTACTAATCATTTGGTGGTCATCTAGAAATTTTGATCTGGACGACTCCATGATGTCTGCTCCAGCTTCTTCTTCAAAGTCATCCTCACTGGGGTCGGAGTCGGTGTCGTTGATGATGATGTAGTTCTCCGGGCAAGTGGAATCGTCGTCTTCTCCTCCTGGCGCGGGGTCTCCCATGAATACTCCGATCTTCTTTATCAGGTCGTCGTTCTTCTCCAACAGTGTTGTGATTTCTTCTTCATATCCATCGCGTGTAGACTTGAGTTCCTCTTCAAGCTCGGTGATCCTTGTCTTCGCCTTCTTCAAATCTATCATGTCTGCACACATCTGATTCTCCTGGCGTCGAATGTGCTGGTTTAACTCCTGGATGAAAGCTGCAATGGATCTGTCCTTCTTGGTGCTGATCATCTCTCGTTGCTCATCTCGGCGCCCACATATCTGGTAGATAGTGTCCTTGAGATCCTTGCTGTAGACTTCTCCAATACGTCCCATGGCAATGTGGGCTGCCATGCTCTTGCCTAGACTCCAGGTTGGTGCATCAAAGGAAAACTCTATGGGCTCAGTGATTGGCACGAACGTCCTTCCTCGAACTTGAACTCGAATCATCCAGTGCTCCTCTTCTAGTAAAGTGGCGTTGTATGTCCCGGTGAAGCTTGGTATTCTGATGTTCAGGTACCTAGTAACTTCCTTCAGGTGTCGTCCAAAGGGTGCATCTTCATTCGGTTGTGCAAAATTGTTCCTCGAATCCGCCATCCTAAGAGTAGAAAATGGAGAGAGTCAGAAATGAGTAGAGAAGAGTGACCTATGGCTTATCTTAGTGGTCGTGTCCTACACTCAGCGTGTGCTCTGATACCATCTTGTAGCGACCCGACCTCAAACGGTCAAGTCTCTGTGCTTCAGTGTCATCCCTGGATCGGTAATGCCGACACACACAGTACTCGAAGGATTTATAACAGAGTAGCAATCACACACTTATTACATCGAATGTCTCAAAAGAGAACTTATTACAATAAATATGGCATAAGGTCATCTAATACGATAACAACAGAAGGCTTGGAAGATAAAGTGTGTCCATCAACTCCAACGGCATAGCTGAGCTGCACGGCAACGACCTAACGAACCTTACTCCTCGTCTGAAAAGTCTGCAACATAATACGTTGCAGCCCGAAAACGGGTCAGCACATGGAATATGCTGGCAATATAACACAGTAGAGCAAGAACAGAATAATGCTATCACTACATGCATATTTGGCTGGTGGAAAAGCTCTATGGTTATAGTTTTGCGAAAATCCAATTTTTCCCTACAACAAAGGAATATGTTTTATTTTAACTATCATGGTAGTTGAAACATCATTGAGAAGGTTCCTCCAACTCAATCCCAATTAAAGTAATTACCAACCCAAGAATATTAAATTAGAGTGATGAGATACTTATGATAATCCAAGTACTAGATACCCAAGATGTCCATAACCGGGGACACGGCTAATCATGATTAGTTTGTACACTCTGCAGATGTTTGCGCACTTTTCCCCACAAGACTCGATCTCCTCCGTTGGATTTCTCACACTACATGGTGTTTGAGAAACGGATGAACGAGACACAGTCTTTCAGAAGCATTAACTCTAACCCCGGGTAGACAGTACCAACCTACATCCCTCTACATCTGCTAGCCTACCACTGAAAGAGGTCATGCAACTTACTCAACTATGCTAGAGCCCATAATAGCTTGTGGCTGCACACGGAAGTTTCTAGCATGAAATATCTCAGTTCCCTTGGAGCCTGGGTGGCGGACCTTAGGATTATCAGACGGGTACTCCGGGATATCCTAGGACAACACTGGAATCTCCAGGTGCCCAAACAAGCAATCCACCCAGATGTGTATTAAAGTTGCCACCTTAAGTTGAACCATTAATTAACAATCTCACATTTTTCATGGATTCACTCACCCAAACCACGTCTACGAGCATAGCATAGCAATATAAGCAATACGTAGAAGTAACTCCCAAGGTTTGATAGTAACAGGGCAATAGGTTCTACCTCATCAACTACTTCCCAATACCCACAAGTTAATCACATCCTAACCATGCAGTGTTTGAGGATTGAAGCTAATGCATAAAAACTGGGTATGAAAAGAGTATGATCAATGTGTTACTTGCCTTGCTGATGATCCGCAAAACATAGAGACTCGTAGTAGCACGCTTCGCACTCCGGGAATTCTATCGCAAATAAACAATAGCATACATAAGCAATCGAGCAAAGATGCACGGGTAAAACTCAAGTAAGAAGATCTAATCAGAAAGTTCAACTTAAGAACTCCGGTTTGCAAAAAGAATCAAATCAAACAGAGCAACGAAACTCAAACTGCGAAAGAAACAAGATTTGTTTACTAATCTGGACTAAAGTCAAATTTTACAGTACCAAAATCTTGTTCAAGTTGGTTAAATAGAAAGAGGGTTTCGAGACGAAGATCTAGGCGCTTGAATCTCCTAATTCCGATAAACGAGCGAAAAGTTAAACTAAAACGAAAATCGGATCAGAAATCACGATCGAGAATAATCGCGAAAAACCCGAGAAAAAGAAAAACTGACGAACAGGCTAACAAACGAACGTTCGTTGTCTGTGACTAACGAACGAAAACATTCGTTAAAATGAACGTACGGACGAACGTCCGCTAAATACTCTAAACCGAGAAAACAAGCGAACCGATCTGAAAAAACGTAACTAGGGTTTTAGAAAAAACCGACGGTTTTTACCTAAACCGAAAGAAAAAAAACCGGTGGCTCCGGATCTGATCGGATCGGCGGCGGCGGCTCCGGCGGCTTCCGCGGCGGTGCGGCGAGGCAGGGGCAGCGCGGCGCGGCGGAGGGCGGCGCGGGGCGGCTTGGCGGCGACGCAGTGGCAGGCGGCGGCGGCAGCAGCGGCGCAAGGCGGCGGGGCGGGCGGCTTGCGGGCGGCGGCGGCTGCGGCTTGGGGCTCCAGGGGGGCCCCGGGTCGGCTTTTAAGGGGGGAGGGAGGTGGCTTGCGGGAGGGGGCAGGGAGGCGTGGCCGACTCGGCCACGGCGAGCGGCGGCGTGGCGGTCGCGGTCTCCGCGAGGGAGACGGCGGCGCGGGGAGGCTGGGCCAGCTGGGCCTCGGCCCAGTTCGGTCGGCGGGCTTCTTTTTTTTAAGAAAACAGATTCCGCCGAAAAGAAATCATAGAAAAATAAATAAAAAATCTAAAAATACCAAAAGAAATTTTCACCATCTAAATAAAATATTTGGAACAGGGTGAACATTTTCTTGGCCCTAAAATGCAATTTTGAAAACATGCATATTTTTCTAATGCAAATAAAATAGCAATAAAATCCGAATAAAACAAATATTTGATTTTAATATTTTTCCTCCAATATTTCATTTATTTTGAAGAAGTCATATTATCTCCTCTCATATATTTTAATATGAAATATTTTCGGAGAGAAAAATAATTAAAACAAATAATCCTCGTTTCAATATTTGATAAAATTCAAATATGAAAACAGTGAAATCCCCAATTCTCTCCGAGGGTCCTTGAGTTGTTTAGAATTTCGAGGATCGCGAAACGAAATGCAAATAAAATATGCTATGCATGAATGACCTATGTATAACATTCCAAATTGAAAATTTGGGATTTTACAGTGGTTCAACTATTTCTGTTGTACGCATACTGCTGCTGCCGCGGACGTCTACAACACCACGATTTTTTCGTCTGCGATGGTGAACTTGATTAATGGTGAGAATTCAGTAGCTGCTGGAGTCCGACCGAGGGAGCCTGTGATTCCCACCTTTGCTGATGATTTAGCTCCTAATGTTCGGGCTGGTTTTGATAGTACGTGTGAGTACATTAAGCAAAGCCATGATTCTTTGGCCGCGCTAATTGCAGGCTTAACTACTCGGATTGATGCATTGGGAGATATTGCTGCACGTGCAAGTGTTCAACCACCGCCTGCTGTACAACCTTCCATCGTACTGCCACGCCGCCATGTTGATGTTCATGATCGTCAACAAGTGGTTCATGCACGTGCTGCTGATGACGAACTTGCAGATGACAGAGATTATGCACCACAACGGCGACCGTTTGATGCCCGTTTTGCAGGTGCTCATCGTGCTTTGCCACATGATTGTAATAGTGTTGGTCAGGCTGTTCGTGTTCCTATGGATGATGGTGGCATTGGCCATGTAAAACTATCCATCCCTCCGTTCTCCGGTGACCGTGGACCTGATGATTATTTGGAGTTGGAGATGCGCGTGGATCAAATTTTTTCTACACATCATTATAGTGAGGAGAAGAGACTTCAACTTGCTGCAGTTGAATTCACTGGTTATGTGCTGATTTGGTGGAGTCAAATTCTGCGTATGCCGAATCGTCCAGTGTCATGGAAAGGTATGAAAGATCTCATGCGACATTGTTTTGTTCCTGAACATTACAAGCGTGATATGTACCACAAATTGCAGCGACTCACTCAAGGTAATAAATCGGTGGATGACTATTTTAAAGAGATGGAGTTGTTGATGATACGTACAGGAACAACTGAGGACCCGGAGGCCACTATGTCTCAGTTCTTTCATGGGCTGAATGTTGAGGTGCAGGATCGTGTGGAGATGGTAGTCTACTACAACATCCAAGATCTTGTGCACCAAGCGGAGCGTGCCGAGCAACAACTCAAACGGCTCCAAGTTTCAGCCACGAACACATGGCATCATTCCCCCACCGAGGTTGATGGTTCTAGTGCTAAGCCGACACCTTCTACGCGCTCCAACAATCTTTCTCATGGTGAAGCGCCAAAATTAGGAGTGTCCAAAGCTGCGTCCACTCAGTCCACCGCTGGTATAGAGTGCTTTACTTGTGGAGGCCGAGGACACATGAGGCGTGATTGCCCTAATACAAAAAGGGTGATGCTCACACAAGATGGATATGTGTCTGCTAGTGATGATGACAAGGCTGTTGATCCATCGAGTGAGGAGTCTGAGGAACTTGAACACATGGATGTGTATCCAGATAACGCTGCTCCAAATTGCACTAACTTGATGGTGCACCGTGTGCCCGCGGATCGCATAGAAGGACAAGGGCAGCGCTGGAATATTTTTCAGACCCAATGCATAGTCCAAGACACTACATGCAAGCTGATTATTGATGGTGGCAGCTACACCAACATTATCAGCAAGAGTTTGGTGGATTCTCTCTCATTACCTACATGGAAACACCTGCAGCCCCATTGCGTTCAGTGGTTGTATAATTCTGGGAAGCTGAAGGTCACACATAAGGTGCGTCTTACATTTTTTGTAGGTACTTATGAGGACACGGTCGTCTGCGATGTTTTGCCTATGGATGCATGTCATGTGCTGCTAGGCCGACCATGGCAATTTGATAGGCATTCCACTCATGAAGGTAGATCCAACGTTTATTCCTTGTGGCATAAAGGGAAGCGTCATGTTATACAACCTATGCTTGACAAGGATATCAAAGTGGATACGGTTGCTGTGAAGAAGAAGGTCCAACACATTAAGGCGAAACCGAGGACGGTTTCCTCTCAAGTTGGGGGGGGGGGATGATGAGGGGAGGATATCTATTACTCCTATTATTTCACCACGCCATGATATTCTGAAGCTTGGATCCTTTTGCTTTGCAATTCCTCCTACGAATGAGGTGAAGCCCAATTTTAGAACACCACTAATGTGTTTCGGCAAGGCCAAATAGTAGTGGCTTTATATCCAGGCCCTGTCATGGGCCATAGAGCTTTATTTTTGAGTTCTGGTATTTTAATTCGGTTGGGCCTGTCCAATCCATATGATTGTTTTGTTTTAGGGTTTACCTATATAAGTTAGCCGCTGGCTATTGTAATAGGGAGTTGAATTTTCGAGTTAAGAATAGACAGGAAAAAGGTCCCATGTTGGGGACACCAATATCGCTTGTTTTGCTTGCTGATTCGCAAGAATCTGTTTTGTTGTTTGTGGAGTAGATCTAATTTGCTCAACAATCAAAATTATCTGCTGGTTCTATCGTTCGCCATGAAAGATTGTGCCGAAAACCTTAGGATCTCTACTTGATCCTTATCGAAACGTCACAACGTAACTGGGTGATTATAAAGATGCTCTACAGGTGTCCCTGAAGGTGTTTGTTGGGTTGGCATAGATCGAGATTAGGATTAGTCACTCAAAGTATCGGAGAGGTATCTCTGGGCCCTCTCGGTAATGCACATCACGATAAGCCTTGCAAGCAATGTGACTAATGAGTTAGTTGTGGGATGATGCATTGCGGAATGAGTAAAGAGAATTGCCGGTAACGAGATTGAACTAGGTATGAGGATACCGACGATCGAATCTCGGGCTAGTAACATACCGATGACAAAGGGAATGACGTATGTTGTCATTCCGGTTTGACCGATAAAGATCTTCGTAGAATATGTAGGAACCAATATGAGCATTCAGGTTCCGCCGTCGGCTATTGATCGGAGATGTGTCTCGGTCATGTCTACATAGTTCTCGAACCCATAGGGTCCGCACGCTTAACGTTCGATGACGATTTGTATTATGAGTTATGTGTTTTGGTGACGGAAGTTTGTTCGGAGTCCCGATGAGATCACAGACATGACGAGGAGTCTCGAAATGGTCGAGAGGTAAAGATTGATATATTGGACGATGGTATTCGGACACCGAAATGGTTTCGGAATGGTTCGCGTATATTTCGGAGTACCGAGGGGTTACCGGAACCCCCGGGGGAAATATTGGACCTACATGGGCCATAGGGGAGAGGGGAAGCAACCCACAAGGGGTGGTCGCGCCCCCTTCCCATGGGAGTCCGAATTGGACTAGGGGAGGGGGCGCGCCCCCCTTTCCTTCTCCTCTTCCCTCTCTCTTCCCCATTTTCCCCTCCATGAGAAGGAATAAGAGGGGGGGGTTGAATCCTACTAGGACTAGGAGTCCTAGTAGGACTCCCCCTTGTGGTGCGCCCCCTGGCCGGCCTCCTCCCTCTCCCTCCTTTATATACGTGGGCAGGGCACCCCTTGGAGACACACCAATTGTTCCAAGCCGTGTGCGGCGTCTCTCTCCACAGCTTACTCCTCCGGTCATAGCGTTGTAGTGCTTAGGCGAAGCCCTGCACGGATCACATCACCATCACCGTCACCATGCCGCCGTGCTGATGAAACTCTCCTGCGACCCTCTACTGGATCAAGAGTTCGAGGGACGTCATCGAGTTGAACGTGTGCTGAACTCGGAGGTGCCGTACGTTCGGTATTAGATCGGTTGGATCATGAAGACGTTCGACTACATCAACTGCGTTAACCTAACGCTTCCGCTTTCAGTCTACGAGGGTACATGGACACACTCTCCCCCTCTCGTTGCTATGCATCTCCTAGATAGATCTTGCGTGATCGTAGGATTTTTTTTGAAATTGCATGCTACGTTCCCCAACAGTGGCATCAGAGCCAGGTCTATGCGTAGATGACATGCACGAGTAGAACACAAAGAGTTGTGGGCGGTGATCGTCATACAGCTTACCACCAATGTATTATTTTGATTCGGCGGTATTGTTGGATGAAGCAGCCCGAACCAACCTTACATAACCACGTTCATGAGACCGGTTCCACCGACAGACATGCAACTAGTTTTGCATAAAGGTGATTGGCGGGTGTCAGTTTCTCCAACTTTAGTTCAATCAAATTTGACTGCGGCCGCTCCTTGTTGAAGTTTAAAATAGCAAACTTGATAAATCACCATTGTGGTTTTGTATGCGTAAGTAAGAACGGTTCTTGCTAGAATCCCGTAGCAGCCACGTAAAACTTGCAACAACAAAGTAGAGGACGTCTAACTTGTTTTTGCAGGGCATGTTGTGATGTGATATGGTCAATACATGATGTCATATACATTATTGTATGAGATGATCATGTTTTGTAGAAGTTATCGGCAACTGGCAGGAGCCTTATGGTTGTCGCTTTATTGTATGAAATGCAAACGCCATGTAATTGCTTTACTTTATCACTTTGCATTAGCGATAGTTGTAGAAGCACTAGTTGGCAAGATGACCACGACGCCATGATGGAGATCAAGGTGAGCTAGTGACGATGGAAATCATGACGGTGCTTTGGAGATGGCGATCAAAGGCACAAGATGATGATGGCCATATCATGTCACATATTATGATTGCATGTGATGTTTATCGTTTATGCATCTTATTTTGCTTAGTACGGCGGTAGCATTATAAGTTGATCCCTCACTAAAATTTCAAGGTATAAGTGTTCTCCCAGAGTATGCACCGTTGCGACAGTTCGTCGTGCCGAGACACCACGTGATGATCGGGTGTGATAAGCTCTAAGTTCACATACAATGGGTGCAAGGAATTTTTGCACATGCGGAATACTCGGGTTAAACTTGACGAGCCTAGCATGTACAGACATGGCCTCGAAACACTGGAGAGCGAAAGGCCGAACGTGAAGCATATAGTAGAGATGTTCACCACTGAAGACTACTCCATCTCACGTGATGATCAGACATGGTTTAGTTGATATGGATCACATAATCATTTAGATGACTCGAGGGATGTCTATCTAAGTGGGAGTTCTTAAGTAATATGATTAATTGAACTTAATTTATCATGAACTTAGTCCTGATAGTATTTGCATATCTATGTTGTAGAACAATAGCTCACGTATAGCTCCCCTATTTTATTTTTGATATGTTCCTAGAGAAAACTATGTTGAAGACAATAGTAGCAATGATACGGACTGGGTCCATGATATGAGGATTATCCTCATTGTTGCACAGAAAAATTATGTCCTTGAGGCACCGCTAGGTGACAGACTATTGTAGGAGCAGATGCAGACGTTATGAACGTTTGACAAGCTCGGTATGATGACTACTTGATAGTTTAGTGCACCATGCTTTACAGCTTAGAAACAGGACTTCAAAAATGTTTTGAACGCCACGGAGCATATGAGATGTTCCAAGAGTTGAAATTAGTATTTCAGACTCATACCCGTGTCGAGAGGTATGAGACCTCTGACAAGTACTTTGCCTACAAGATGGAGGAGAATAGCTTAGCCAGTGAGCATATGCTCAGAATGTCTGGGTACTACAATCACTTGAATCAAGTGAGAGTTAATCTTCCAGATAAGATAGTGATTGACATAGTTCTCTAGTCACTATCACCAAGTCACTAGAACTTCGTGATGAACTATAATATGCAAGGGGTGACGAAAATGATTCCCAAGCTCTTCGCGATGGTGAAATAGGCGAAGGTAGAAATCAAGAAAGAACATCAAGTGTTGATGATTAACAAGACCACTAGTTTCAAGAAAAGGGGCAAGGGAAAGAAAGGGAACTTCAAGAAGAAATGGCAAGCAAGTTGTCACTCTCGGGAAGAAGCCCAAAGCTGGACGCAAGCCTGAAACTGAGTGCTTCTACTTCAAAGGAAATGGTCACTGGAAGCGGAACTGCCCCAAATACTTGGAGGATAAGAAGGATGGCAAAGTGAACAAAGGTATATTTGATATACATGTTATTGATGTGTATTTTACTAGTGTTCGTAGTAACCCCTAGGTATTTGATACTGGTTCAGTTGCTAAGATTAGTAACTCGAAACGGGGGTTGCAGAATAAACATAGACTTGTTAAGGGCGAGGTGACGATGTGTGTTGGAAGTGGTTCCAAGGTTGATAAGATCACCATCGCACACTCCCTCTACCTTCGGGATTAGTGTTGAACCTAAATAAATGTTATTTGGTGTTTGCATTGATCATGAATATGATTGGATCATGTTTATTCCAATACGGTTATTCATTTAAGTCAGAGAATAATTGTTGTTCTGTTTAAATGAATAAAACCTTCTATGGTCTTACACCCAATGTGAATGTTTATTGAATCTCGAACATAGTGATACACATATTCATAATATTGATGCTAAAAGATTCAAAGTTAATAATGATAGTGCACATACTTGTGGCACTGCCGTTTGGGTCATATTGGTGTAAAGCGCATGAAGAAACTCCATGCAGATGGGATTTTTGAAGGAAATATGCCCTAGATGCAATAATAAAGTTATTATTTATTTTCTTATTTCATGATAAATGTTTATTATTCATGCTAGAATTGTATTAACCGAAAACATAATACATGTGTGAATACATAGACAAACAGAGTGTCACTAGTATGCCTCTACTTGACTAGCTCGTTGATCAAAGATGGTTAAGTTTCCTAGCATAGACATGAGTTGTCATTTGATAAACGGGATCACATCATTAGGAGAATGATGTGATTTACTTGACCCATTCCGTTAGCTTAGCACTTGATCGTTTTAGTTTACTGCTATTGCTTTCTTCATGACTTATACATGTTCCTAAAACTATGAGATTATGCAACTCACGATTACCGGAGGAACACTTTGTGTGCTACTAAATGTCACAACGTAACTGGGTGATTATAAAGGTGCTCTACAGGTGTCTCCGATGGTACTTGTTGAGTTGGCATAGATCGAGACTAGGATTTGTCACTCCGATTGTCGGAGAGGTACCTCTGGGCCCTCTCGGTAATGCACATCACTATAAGCCTTGCAAGCAACACTACAAAAAAAGACACTTCCGTGATGATACGTGTTTGTCACAGTAGGTCATGTTTTCTGTCATGCATGTACATCCATGACAAATTTATGACAGAATCAAGATAGTCATACCTGTGCTGTCATAGAAGTGTTCCATGACATTACCAAAATTATCATCACGGAAGTGTCCACTTCCATGACGATAAATCTCGCGTCGCAGAAGTGCTTTCGTCAAGGGTGACCGACACGTGGCATCCACCTTAACGGAACACCGTTAAGCTATTGGGTCGGGTTTTGGATCCGATAACCCGTTAACAGCCCTGACCAATGGGGATTTTCCACGTGTAAAATCATCATTGGCTGGAGGAAACACGTGTCGGCTCATCGCTGGGACAGATGTCATCCACTCATTGGACAGAAGGCGCCTATGATACGTCGACACGTGGCATGGCCCAATAGAGGCCCATTCCTGTGAAAAGGCCGGCCCGTTTGACTTGGTCAAAAGGTGGCGGGCCGGCCCATGGAAAGCCTGTTAACGGCCTGTTCGCATATAGCCCATTTACAGCCCGCTAACCCAAGGCCCGTTACGCCCTATTCGAATTAGGCCCAGTAGCGTCATCTGGGCCATCCAATATGATTCCAGCTCGTTTTCACTTCTGGCCCATGACGTCTTTGGGCCCATATGAGGCCCTATGTAACTCTTGGCCTATTAACGGCCCGTGGTGAAACTGGCCCGTAATGAACAGTGTATCAGTTTACACCCATTAACGGCCCGTGGTGAAACTGGCCCGTAAAGAACAGTGTATCACTTTATACCCATTAACGACCCGTTATTCCGTTGGGCCGTTTCCAGCCCATGTTATCTTTCGGCCTTCTCAGAGCCCATTTATTCTTGGGCTATTTTCCAGCATTCGTTTACTTACGACCCGTTACTGTCATTTTCTGCTTGTGGGCCAAATTCAGCCCATGGTTATAGTCGGCCCGTTTGTGGTCCGTTAATACGTTGGGCCGTTTTCATAGCGTCATCAAATACGGCCTATTAAAGATGGCCCGTTATGGTCGGCCCATGAACGGACGATTTCAACTCTAGCCCGTTTACGGCCAGAATGCAGTCTGTTTGGCCCATGTTTGGCCAATCGATCATACGGGCTGTATAAGGCCCATTGATGATATGACCCGTAGAAGGCCCATTGTTTCTACGGCCCGTAGAAGGCCCATTGTTTCTACGGACCGAAGATGGCCCACTGTTTCTACGGCCCGTAGAAGGCCCACTGTTTATACGGCCCGTGAAGGCCCACTGTTTCTATGGCCCGTAGGAGGCCCAGTGTCACTACAGTAAATATTAGCCCATGGTTATTGTGGCCTAGTTTTAAAAAATAGGTTATTGCAGCCACTAGCAAACCGCAGAAAAAGAACTGCACTGACTACAAGCAAACAAATAAACAAGACAACAAGAAAATAAATAAGCAAGCAACTTACACTAGGCTATCATGGCTATTACACATATTACATCCACTGGGCATCAAAGTTCGCCACCAGTGCAAATATAGGGAACACATCAGCATATAAACGCCGCAGCAAAACAAGTCCAGAACTGATACCACTTCAGAAGAGCTCAAGAAACAATATCCTGGGTACCCATAATGCTGGCAAGATGCTTAGCAAGCTTATTAACTTTCTCTTGTTTGGCGCTTAAGTCCTCCAGCGCTTGCTGTTGCACCAGAAAGTATGCATCTAAATTCTGCAGGGACTTCCTCAGTCCTTCGGCTTCCTGTCGCATAACATCTGATTGATGTCTTTCAACTTGAAGTTGAGACTCAAGAAGCCGAACTGATTCAGGCAACGAGTTCGAAGAGCTGGTGCCAGTAGTGGTAGCCAGTAACTCGAACACTACATCAAGACAGGACTTTGGGGTTGTCTCAGTGTCTTCAATATAGTTTTTATTAGCTTTCTTGGAGACCAACAGGGATGTCTCACTATCTTGAACCTTATCTACATTACTTCCTTTACCATTGCATAACAGGGTACTATTCTCCAATATTTTATCCGCGTTCTAAAAGAGAAACAAACAAACACATCTCAGGTTTACAATGTAGTATATGAAACTCATTTTGGTAAACCAGTTCAGTAGTAAGGTGGACAGGATAACAGCATGAAACAAACATATATCTATGTAGTATGGTCACTGTATGGTCTATATCATTCTAGTTTATGTTGCCAAATCAAGATAGATACAGTTCGAATCATGTCTATTTAAGACAAAGCAGCATAGACAGAATATAAGTGTGGGAAACTACACAGCAATAACAACACTTGTAATGTGCATGGCATGAGAACATAACTGTTTATTCAATTGAAACTGAAATCAACATAGAGCAAGTTACAACAGCAAACAGCCAAACACGTTGAAGAAACAAGTTTAAAACATACCTGTTGCGCCATTGGAGTTTCAATTGCATCCTTCAAATTTGAAATTAGTTGGTATCAGTAAATACAGTGATGCAAGAGCAAAGTAGTATGAACCATAGCTACGGAACCTGACCTGACAACAATTCTTCTTCTACTTTAAGCGTTGACTTCGGGTTCGGAGTGGTGGTCCTCGTGATTTGGGCACTGCAGTTGCCTTACTAACTGCTCGTGTTTGGGTGCTCTGTGGTGGAGATGGTGCTGTGTCAACGGGAATTGGGTGTCTATCTGCTGGGGTTGGGGTTAGAAGGGGTGTAGCTGGTTCTCTGTCCAACTGGGTAGGGGTACAATCTGCATGAGTGTGGGTTATGTGTGGTGGGGCTGGTTCTTGGGCAAGTACAACCGTGGTTCTATCTGCATCGACAGGTAGCACGATCTTTTCTGAAGACCGTGTTTTTACTCCCACAGATACTGCCATCACTCCCTCCAATTGAAATTGCTGATAAACAAGAAAAGTAATTGAATGTACAGACATTGTAAGATAGACAGGTGCAATGGATAGTAGGGAAGAAAACAGGGCATGAAATAATTCACATTTATGTTGTCTAAGCAAACAGAATAGCAGGACATAATTTCACATATATGATGGCTAATTAAACAGGATAGCATGACACAATTTCACATGTATGATGGCTAACTAAACAGGATAGAACGACATACTTCAAAATATGATGACTATGTAAACAGGATGACATGATATAACTATACGATGTGTCTATTAAAGTGGTTGGCATGCCATAAATCACAAACATGCCGTCGATGGAAACATGATGACATGATATAATTCACGGATAGAATGACTATGTAAACAGGATGAGATGATATAACTATATTATGTCTTTAGAAAATGGGTTGGCATGCCATAATTCAGATACATGCTGTCTATGTAAACATCATGGCATGCCATAATTCAAATATATGATTTATATACTAAGGAAGTGAGCAGAGGGCAATCGCATATATGATGTGTCAACTAAGGAGATGGCATTCAATATTGTGTATATGATGTAAAAACTAAGCATTGCAATACAACATATGCATTATATGAGTAATATAACCCTGCCAAGTTTGAGCATACACCTCATGGGGATAATAGGACTGGTCATCTGCCTCTGAATCCTCCTCTGAAGAGCTATCTGTAACCAGCAAGATATCTGCTTCAGCAGGTAGCATTGTCTGCTCTGAAGACCTTGTTTTCACTCCAGATTTCTCCATCACCAATTCAAATGGCTGATGCACAGGAAGAGCAGTTGAATATACAAACATTATCGACAAAAGCAATGGGAAATACAAAAAAAGGACGGCATGATATAATTCACATATATGACGCTTGCCTAAACAGCATGGCATTGCATAATTCACATACATAATGCCTTGCAACAAGATAACATTGCATAATTCACATATATAATGTCTTGCAACAAGATGGCATTGCATAATTCACATATATGGTAATTAGACACTAAACATGTGGCATTCACACAAAGCATGTCTAAACTAAGCAAATGACATAGCAATGCAAGATACCATACGCACGATATGAGCAACATAATCCTGCCAAGTTAGGGCAAGCACCTCGGGGGGGAAATATGACTGGTCATCTGTCTCTGAATCCTCCTCTAAGGAGCTATCAGTAACCAGCAAGACATGCGCTTCGTCAGATAGCATTGTCTGCTCTGAAGACCTTGTTTCCACTCCAGATTTTTCCATGACCGTGCCGAATGGCTGATGCACAGGAAGAGTAATTGAATGTACTAAAATTGTTAACAAATTTAACACGTAAAAAAATGATGGCATGATATAATACACATATAAGATGACTGGCTAACCAGGGTGGCATTGCAAAATTCACATATATGATGCCTGGCTAGACAAGATTGCATTGCATGATTCACATATACGATAAAGAAACTAAACATATGGCATTGACACAAAGCATGTCTAAACTAAGCAGATGACATCTTTAATGTATACAGTAAGCAATGCAAGGCACCATATGCATGATATTACCAACATTAGCATGCCAAGTTAGAGCGAAGACCTCATGGGGTAAATAGGAGTGGTCTTCTCCTTCTGAATCCCCCTCAGAACAGTTATCTTCCTCTTGATTACGATCCAAAATGGGTGGAGGGGGGCTGCCTTTGCGCCCACCATGGAACAATGTCTGCATGAAATTTTATTGCCACGCAAGGCTCGTCTCTTTTGCTCTACATGATCAGTTCCATTGTGTACAATAACTGGCATGCATACGAATAAAACATAGTGAGATTATGTAAGGAGTGCATGCACAAATCCAGAGTGATGGTAGCAAACTGTGGATAGACCCAAAACCAATGATAGCAGGCAGATAATAGCTTTATTTAAATACAGATAATGGCTCCTTTAATGTTTGTTTGCACCCAACATGAAACTCATAGTAGACACCGGAGATTAACCAGATAGTAGACAGATAGTACTGATTGCTGCCCCAATATGTACCCCACAACCATTTAAAAACTCAAGTTTCAGCATTAGTTTGGACCTGACTCGGAGTCTAATAGGTGAACACGACGATAATGTAGCATGTCATCATATTAAGCGACGCATAACGTAAGCAGACACGGAAGAGTGCGACCTCTCTTGCGGACCCGTGTAGTCCTCAAGGTCATCTGCTCAGTTGATGATGGTAATGCAGTTGCCGTGGCTGCCGGCGGCGGGGAAGAAGATCTGAGGCGGCGAAAGACAGTCTGGAGAGCGGATCCCCGCTGTGGTGAACCCTTCTGTCGTTGGAGCAGCTGAGCTGGGGTGGAACACAGCGCCGCAGGAGCAGGACAAACCACACAAGGCTTTCTTTGACACATATCTGTAACAGAAGTAAATGAGTAAGGGCTTGTTTGAATTTGAGGATTCTAACAACGCAGGGATAGGAAATAGACATGAATAGGATAGGAATGCACGTGCAAAACAGAGAATTTAAAAACACAGGATTTCTGCCAATCTGGGTGTTTGATTCACAACAATTGGAAGATCACAGGATGCAAAAAAGCATGGTGAGATTAAGTCAAACCACAAGAAAATGTACGGTTATAATGCTATTATGCTACTATCTCTTAGTCTTGTGCTTGATGAATAGGAATATGAAAAGGAGGAAAAGTGGAAATTAGAATTCCTACGGTTTTTCTTTCAAGGAGACACTAAAGGAACAAATCCTATAGTTTTCCTTTGCTCCATTCCTTTGCACCAAATTCATGAAAAGTAGTACCATAGGAAACTTTCCAATTCCGATGTTTTTCATTCACTTTTCCTTTCAAGCACTGGCGATTCTAGTAGGCAGGCTTGAGCAAGGAAAATCCTACACTAAAAAAATGTTTTTGTGCTACTTCTATTACTTTGGACCCAGGCCACTGCCATACTAGCTCAACTCCCAGGCCCATCGACAAATGCACAGCTCAAACGCGCAGAGATAAATAATGATGGCGTTCAAGAGAATCCATCACGCATAGCTAAGTTGCCTGGTACCTCACTGCTTGTCATATACTAGGATAAAAT
Source organism: Aegilops tauschii subsp. strangulata (assembly GCF_002575655.3). NCBI lineage: Eukaryota > Viridiplantae > Streptophyta > Magnoliopsida > Poales > Poaceae > Aegilops > Aegilops tauschii. The sequence goes on along the minus strand of NC_053038.3, from coordinate 516,712,446 downwards.
AATCGTATTTCCCGTTACTACGAGTGCTCAGTGGACAATATATATAACATGTAGAGTAAAAAAGAGATGCAACAAGTGTACAACCTCTTTGGCGAAGCCATGTCGATCTCAGCGTGATTGGGTTGGCCGGTGAGGATGCTCCGACTGACTTGGCTGTCGGAGGAGGGGAAGAAGATCTTAGGCGTCTGGAGATGGAGCCCGAGGTACTGCTCCGCTGTGCTGGAGGGTTTCGTTGTTGGAGCAGCTCCGGTGAGTTGTACGACGCCAAGGTTGAAGCAGGACAAGAGAGGCAACAAACAACGTTAACCTGAGTGGAATTCTAATAGCATCTCCAATACATGACGTAAAATACATAACCACAAAGTGCTAGATGTAAAATACATCAGCCGCTCATCTCTGAACTTAACTGTCGAAACTGAACTTAACTGTCGAAACTGAATTTTGCTGTCGAAACTGAATTTTGCTGTGGAAACTGAATGCACTAGAAAGGTGAGGCTACACGTCGGTCGACTGACTTTTTCAGCTCTGGTGAGTCGATTTTGCAGCCGTTGGATACGAAATCAAGGGCCTGCGGTTCATCTTCAACCTCCACCCCCCTGAGCCGACAGCCACCACCGGCCAAACAGCAGCCCCCCGCCGCCCGCGGCCGGTGGTGCGCCGCCCCGAACTCCCCGAAAACACTCCCCACCGCCGGTCCGCCGCCGCCCCGGCCATCCCTCTAGGCCCCCCCTTGCCGAGCTTTTTCTCTGGCGATCCCCACGCCACCGCCCCGCCAACGCCCCGCCACCGCTGGCGACCACCGCCCCCATCCTGAACCCTAAGATAGATAGTAGGGTACCTCTCCGGCGGGCCCCCCTCCCTGCTGCGGCTGGTTCTTCCTTCACCCCGGCGAGCCCCCCCACCCCCTGAAAATCGACTGACCCAAAAGTCGATTCAGTCGACTGAAGTGTAGCTAAATCGGAGCAGCATTGCAAGCAAGAGCAAGAGCGAGAGCAGCAGCGCGAGCAAGAGCAATAGCAAGAGCAGACCAGGCAGGGGACCGAGAGCAAGAGCAGAGCAGCAGCGCGAGCGAGAGCTAAAGCAGCAGCAGCTCCTACTGATGTGGACGTCGCCGCTGAGGGAGCGACGCCGTGGAGGAAGTGGCCGGCGACGCCGCCGTGGATGGAGCCGCGCCGTGTCGGCTCGGGACCGAGCGCCGACAGCACCGTGAGATCGAATCAAGAAGAAAATGCGGCGATTAGTGTACAACCTCTTTGGTGGCGCCGATTAGGCCGCAGATTCATCCGAGGAAACGGTGATGATGATGCTTTTTCGGTGGTGCAGGTGAAGACGGCGGTGTGGGAATGGAGGTGGCGGGAAAGACAAGGGGAACGTTGGGGCAGCTCCTTGGAGGTGGAGGATGGGGTGGCTGAACCGGCGGGACGATGAGATCGATGACGGATCCTCATCCGGTACGGTGGATGAGGGACGTCGAGGTGTTGCTGTGGACGATGTCGTCGGGGAAGAGGCTCCGGCTGGGTGGCGGACGGAGTAGGGTGTGGGGTTTCGTCGCGGGTTTTCGCGGCCTCGGTGTACGAATGGGTGGGCGGATGGGATGGCAGTGGGGAACCATGGCTTAGAGACGCGCTTGTCCGAAATGTGGGGTAAGTTACGAAAGTACCCCCACCGATTTGAGGCGGTTTCGGTTCAGGGGTACCACGGGCATTTCGCATGTCGGGATTTCACAGGAGGTGGGAGTTTTCGCGCGCGTTGTAATTTCGGAATAGCAAGGCGCGGGTTGAGATGGAGGGAGTTGTCGGAGCACAACAAGACCAAGATATATCTTAAATATTTCGGGCTAACAAGGCGCGGGTTGAAGAGACGGGAGTTTCGCAGCACGATAGACAGAGACGCTAGCTTGAATTTTCGGCATAACAAGGCGCGACTTGAAATTTTGGAAGAACAAGCTTAACGTGTACCCAAAAAAAGACAATTTGCACCTCAACACGCACAACACACACACAAACACCATTTAGACTAGAGTAAGGTACACGTGCATTGCACGCATGAGATTTGGCAACCAAATTATGAATAAATACCACATTATAGCATGCAAGCTTTGAGTCATATATGCATGATGTAGATGTTCGTTTAATTCTTATAGTTCATTTCATTCAAAATCATCTAGCTTTTATAAGAAAGCTAATCTATTTTAAGATTCATGGAATTGTGCGTCGTAAGACATAAAGTAAAAACAAATAATGGCAAATCATGTAGAAAAACATTTGGGCAATTCTGATACGGAAGATTCTAGAACAAATAAGAAGTGCTTGTGTGTTGATGTTTGTGCATTATGCTTAAGTTCAACCATGGAGTCTTCTAGATTATACATGTGGCGAAATCTGGTGGAATCTAGATGATATCCAACGGCCAGTAGTGCTCAAATTTGCCATCTTTGGACCATCGGATTCGCCTCATCCAACGACCATCTTTCAAAGTTAAAGTTACCCGCACACAATATAAAAAAATATAAAATATAATATATATATATAGGGGTATAGATATAGATATGTGATGCGAAAGCCGCCCATCATCTCCAATTAGAATAGTGTGTCCATGCACGGATGCGACGTGGCCAAATGATGTCTGCCATCGGTATCTCAAATTCAAATCAGTCTGACCTTGTTCAATGTGTATACATTACAACATGCTCGTTTCCAAACCACACCGCGCAGATCTTCGTTATATTCATGCATGCATGGGTTTCAAACATCAGGATCTCTTATTCAAATATTTGAATTCAACTTTACATTGATTATGACCTCACCTATTCTTTTACACCCACACAGTAGTCTTCTCTTTATTATTGTACCACTAACCTTCTCTCGTGCATGCATGCACACACACTACCAGTCGGCATTATCCATCGCACACATGCAATCTTTTTCTTCAGGTCGGTCTCCCATGAAGGCACACACCCACACACATCCCCCTCTCCATCATATCGGGCATTCTTTATCTCTCACGCGTGCATGCGCAACGATCGATGTTCCTCTATGTATGTGTGTATATAGCTAGGTCTTTCATAGTTTTCCACACAAACTGATCAATCGATATATCCAGTGAGGTCTCACCCTCTTTCCCACGTCCACATCGATCAATCTATACCTCTCTATATAGGATTAACATATATAGCTAATACACCCACATTAATTATATATCCAACGTCCCCCTCTCATCATCCATGCCTTCCGCTTCATCTCTCAGACGCGTACACAATGGCGAAGACAGGGGGCAGTAAGGGCCCTGCCCCCCTTCCCCCCTAACATCACTATATATCGAGGCTAATATGAATGTGATCATTAGACAATTGCTGCTAAAAATGGTTTAAGTTCATGAATTGACCCTCCTCGTAAAGGATTAGCAATGCTTGGCCCCCTAGCTCATTTATTTTTCATGGCTCCGCCACTGCGTGCAACAGCGCACGTGTTCGCCCCCTCTCTCTAAATATCGATCTCGCACTTGTGCATTCCTTCATAGTCTCCCTCCACTTGGCCCCTCGCACCATCTTCTAGCCCCCCACCGGATTTTGCCACATGTACAATCTAGCAGACTCCATGGTTGAACTTAAGCATAATGCACAAACCTCAAAACAATAGTGGTTCTCTTTTGTTCTAGAATCATCCGTATCATAACTGCCCAAACTTTTTTTCTAGTTGAATTGCCATTATTTGTTTTTACTTTATGCTTTACAACGCACAATTCCATGAATCATAAAATAGATTAAGGGCTTCTTTGATTCAAAGGATTCTCAAAGGAATTTTGGAGGATTCTAATCATTAGGAATTTTTCCTATCTTGGTTGTTTGATTCGTAGGATTGTAAACCATAGGAATTTTTCCATATGATTCATTTGCACTAGATTTCATAGGAAACATCCCATCCACTCAAACCTCTTTGAAAGAATTCTGCGTTTTTTCTATGCACAATCAAACACTCGTACAATCCTGTAGGATTCAAGACGACATTCCACTATAATCCCATTTTTTTCCTATTCCCGCGTTCTTAGCTTTTTTATAGAAACTAATTGATTTTGAATGAGATGAACTATAAGAATTAAACGAAGGGCTACATCAGGCATATATGACTCAGAGCTTACATGCTATAGTGTGGTATTTATTCATAATTTGGTTGCAAAATCTGATGCGTGCAATGCACGTGTACCTTACTAGTACTTCTAGTATGTGCAAACCACGTAAATTAGAATACCAATGGCACGCTACACAGTGTCTCTCTTACAGTTCATGAAGCCACGTGGCACATGTGGAGGCGTTGTCGCGACCTCCTTGCGTGGATTGATCACAGTGACGTGCTGCTGGTTCCAGAAGAATGTACTCGTCCTCCCTGAGCCATACTGGCGGTACATGCACGAAGCAAAGATGTGCACGCACGCCACGCACGCACTCATTCCCTCGCATGCACACGCGGGTACACGGGCGGACGCAATTTTGTACCAAGATCCACCCCATGTGATAATTTGACGCGTGTAAAGTCGCTTTCGCTTCATTGATGGTCAATTAATACAGCGCATGCAAATTGAGTGGACGTGAGGGCGGAAGAAAGACATTATTACTCCACTGCGCGCATGCGAGTAGTTAAATCGTGGGTTGCTAGTAGTACTTCCATTGGTCTCCTTCGTATTTTGTGCCAATTTTTGACAGTAACATAATATTTACGCATTTGAGCAGTGTAGTACTTGAAATTTATGTTCCGCTAAACTCATCGGGAGCCGTTTCGGGCCTCCAAACCAAAACCATCAATTAATCTTTACCTTGTTCCCATCACATTTGAAAGCCTGCTCACACCTACTAGTACGTACCAAACCTGAACGTGTTCCCACTATGCAGGTATTAGTACTAGTGCTAGTACTTAGGTTATAAAAAGGGGAACTACCTAACCGAAAATTACTCTACCTTTCCTCCTCATAAGTGCTTCTTCTTCGTCCGTCGTTGCCATGGCCGGTGAGCAGAGCTCTAGGTCGAGAACTACTCGTAACAAGGGAGCGGCAACCAAGGCTGTGGAAAAAAAAGAGAGGGCTCGCCGCCACGCAGAGACCTCGAAAGATCTCTCACGGGCAGGCGATGGCTCCCAGGAGCGCCCTAGCCGCGGAGGCGAACATGCCGAGCCAGCGGAGCTGGAGTCGTTATCCCTCGACGGCATGCCCGATCAGCTCAATAAGCAGAAGGAGTTCATCAAAGGCTTGATGGAGTTGCTGAAGGAGAGCCTCGATGACATGCCCGCTGAGCTCAATCAGCAGGGGGAGTTGACCGCCGGCTTGGTGATGCTGCTGAAGAAGAGAATTGCCTCGGAGAAGAAGGCGACCGGCGAAATCCTGCGACTTCAAGAGGACAAGGCGACGCTCTGCCACGAGATCGACCTGTTGAAGGAGAAGAACGCCGGCTGGACGAAGCTGCATGAGAATAGTAGTTCCTCAATGAAGATGCTGCAGGCCCTCGTCATGGAACAGAAGGAGGAGTTGGCGAAGCTCCGCATCGAGCACCCGGCTGCTATCAAGGTACGTAATGCGGCCGTGGAACAGATGATGAAGGCTCGCGTCGAGAAATCCCGCGTCATGGACAGAATGAAGAAGATGGTGGAGGAGACGCGCAAGGAGATGGAGGTCGTGGAGGCGATGAAGAAGCAGTTATGACTCCGCGGCGAATTAGATCATTTGGGGTGATAATCTTCCTTCTTTTTTTGCTCCTGTGTTTCATCTTTTGCTTCGGGTGTTTCGCCGCACGTGTCACGTTCTCTGCGAGGCATGAATAGAACAATGGATTTTTTGAGGGAATGAATAGAACAATGCTAACAATGAGATGACTAGCAAATTAGATCATTTTTTATCGCCATATGGCACTGGGCTGCCGTGTTTCGTGCTCCTCCGTTGCAGTACTACTCCAGTGGAAAACTTGAGTATACCGCACGGTTCTTTGCTCCTCTTCGATCAGGTCGTCGGCGCATTTATACGAGCAGTCAAATCACAAGGCCCCGCCTTCCAGTAGTAATGAGCCGTCAAATCACAAAGGCCCTCGCCTCTCGTGAAACCGACGAAGCTAGACTGCCCCGCCCTCTAGCCTTTTAAAAAATGTATACTTTTGTACAGCAGTAGTATCGATGGATTGCGCCATGGAGCAAAACTTGAAATTAAAAAAAAGGTGGTTCATATAGAGAGCGCTCGTCGCCAAATTATGCATACAGTACTATTAAAAAGGCTAGTCACAATAATGGTGTCCAGCATAACCCACCCCTCAAATAAAACTAAGAGGGTGCTTGGATACGTTTTAGTCCCATGACTAAAAGTAGTGGGACTAAAACATGCTAGCCTCACCCATGCTTGGATCCAAATACTAAAAAGGCTAAAATCAAGTTAATGAGCATTTATTATCCTCCAAACCCTCCAATCCAGAACTCGCCTGTGTTAAAGGAGAGGAGTTAAATGAGTAGAGAGAGGACTAATCCACATTTTAGTAGGGGTACCCCTGACTAAATTTTTTTAGTCTCAAGACTAGTTTTAGCCCCTCTTTAGTCAGGGGTGCTTGGAACTTTAGCCTCTTAAAGAGACTATTTTTAGTCAGACTAAAATATGTCCCTTGGATCCAAGCACCCTCTAAGCATCCTGGAATTCTTTGACAAAACTAAGCACCCTGAAATTCTTTGACAACTAAACTGCTGGCTATATAATGTTGGCCATATATATTGTACGTATATAATGTGAAGAAACGGGTGGTAGTACTATACCAACTAAAAGATGAAATGTAAGAAATACTAGTATGTACGTACTGAAGAGTTAAAGTAACGAGAAGAAACATAACATAGTTCTGCTGGGGGCTCAGCACAACACACCCCTCAAATTAAATTAAGCACACCTGAAATTAAACTTTGCAACTATTCCGGTAGACACTGCATTAGAACCACCATGAGCAACGACACTGCCAGCGTGCGAACGGCAGGGTAGTGTCTTTCCATTCTCCCATGATACGGGCTTCCGAGAGCCCTTGGATCTGAGATCGAACGGTTGCATGGCGTGATTCTAGACCTATGGGTGAATATCCTATCCTGGAGGGTTATTTTGCAAATTTTCAGCAACTTAGCATGCGACCGTTTGATCTCAGATCCAAGGGCTGCCAGCAGCCCGTATCATGGCCGCGCCTACCACGATCGTCGCGTCGCTCGCACGGTCGCGCCCTTGGAGATTTAACACGGTGCGTTAGGCTATCTGATGTTGGCATGTCATACATAATCATCACTTAGTCACTCATACTACAACAAGGTTGGCTATAAGGTTGGCTATAAGTGTATTTTTTTACTCCTCTCTATCTCTTTCTTCGTACTCCCTCCGTCCCATAATATAAGAATGTTTTTGACACTAGTGTAGTGCCAAAACGTTCTTATATTATGGGACACAGGGAGTACTAGCATTTTATTGCATTTTCCAAGGAGTGACCTCTTCCAATGAAATGGTGTTGCTAAGTTTGCTTCATTTAATTAGCTATAGACTCAAAATTGTCTTTTCAACTAGGTACACGCGCTTAGCACCGTTTCTTCCTTGGGTCACCAAACTAGTCTCTCTCTTCTTGCTTAACTTATCACATCAGACTTTATGCCTATGTGGCAAGCTTAAGCACCTGTAGGAGCAAGTGAAAGTAAGTACAATAGTGCGCTTTACATGGCATTTTTGCATATGTGGAGGAAAGAGAGGCAAGGAAAAAGTGGAGAAGTGGGCTCTCATGCAAGAGCCAGCCTCTACTACATGGTGGAGCATTGGGAGAGGCACCTGTATGGAGGTGGTCAGGAATCGGGAGACTCACGCCAGTCGTAGCGCCGCAGTTAAAATGATAATGGCAAGTCAAATCACGGGGCCCCACCTGTCCAGCAGTAACTCGCTATCAAATCACACAGCCCTACGTTTGCAGCAGCCTACTCCCTCGTCTTCTCGCGTCTCTGTCGAACCGACTAGGCGGAACTGCCCCGCCGCCTACCGTGCAGGAAAAGCCCCGCCCTCGACTTTTAAATAGTATACAGTATACTAATTTTGTATCCATGGATTGCGCCCGTGCCATGGAGCAAAGCGTCTAGAAAACGGCGGTACACATGTACGGAGTATACATCACGCCCATCGCGTTCGCGTCGCACCCCAGACGGTCGGTCGGTCTAGCACGCTGCTCTCCGAATGGAACGCGCGTCATATTGCGTTTGCACACACATGTGGGACGGCAATTGAGAACCGACCATAGGCACACTCCCCGGCCCCGCAAGTCGGATGACTTAATAGAAGAGGGAGACGAGCGATAGTACTAGAGAAGTGTTGTAGTACGTTGGTGCCTGGACGATCCCTGCAAGACACGGAAGATCAGTTCTTCCATGCATGTGACCAGACTCCAGCAGACACGCCTGGATTGGCTATCGTCTACATATCGTGCAGGCTGTGTTGTACATGGCTATAGTTGTGGTGAGAAATCTAAAAAAAGGTTTCTTGTCATCTCGCAAAATTAGGTGTCATGTGCTTCGGATCACTGCGAGGGTTAAACAGCGACAACTGAGTTGGGCTAGTCATTGGGGGCACATGCACGAACAGTGACTACTCGGCTGCCATCTAGGTCGAGCCGGCTATGTTAATTAGGACATCTATCGACGGACCCCTTTTCTACGGGTTTATCTTTAATTTGAGCTTTGTTCCTCGTCTAGTTTGTCCGTCGGGATTCATGTTGTCTCCTTTGGGCAGTGAGGTTATGACTTCTTGTCATGTGGCATTTTTTCGTGTTATATGTTATAATCCGGCGCTTCAGATCAAAATGACAACAACTGCGCCTCCGGGCCACGTGCATGAAGACTTCTCGACAGTCATTGACGAGGTCAAGCCGGCTTCGGTAGACAAAAGAAAACTAGTACTACTCCACTATATAGGCAGGAGCCTCCGCGCTTGCTTGCTAGTGTTGCTCTCTTCACACTGTCTCGGCCTCTCCAGATCTAAACACGACAGCGGTGGCCACACTCTCTCTCTCTGCTCACCGCTGGTCACAAATCCAGCCGGATCCTCTCCGCCGGGGAAGGTGAGAAGGTGCAACGTTCACGCGGTCGTCCTCGGCGACGGCTCTTACCCACTGCTGGGCGTGTCCCGATCAGCCTGCCTTGCCGTTCTCTCCCAAGCACCGCTGGCGAGGGAGGGCCTCCGACCCCTTCTTCCTCGCTGCCGTAGTGTGGGCAGATCCGGCCTCCCGCCGCCCACCTAGCGACATCCCAGCGACCATTAGGTATAACTTCCTTCGAAACCGGCCTTGCTCTACTTCCCGAGCTCTTGACGTCGCTGCATTTGTATCTTTTACTATTTCTCAGGCCCCCTCGTAGATAGGATCGATCGGCTGTTCGAAAACCACCTAATTTTTTTATGTTTAAGAGGTAAAACTAGTTCATGCACTCGAATCTAGTACTACTTGGTTCAAACAAGGAAGAAAGGGGGTGGGGGTGGGGGAGGATTTGTTACCTGAATCTAGGACTTGGTCGAAAGAGGAAATAATGGGGGCAAAAAGTAGCAGAGACTGGCTATCCAACTGGTCTCTAGGTCTAATAGGGAAATAAAGGGAAACGCAGTACAAACTCAATATAAACCCGATCTATTGGTTGAAAAAGGAAAGAAAGTGGGGACCGCGGGACAAGTCAACAAAGTAAGTCCAGCACTAGATTTGCTAGCCTCACACAGTATAAGGTGGCTATACCGAACAAAAATGGGACCAACCCAGATATCCTGTTCTGATGTTTGTTGCCCTGAGCCACTCTTATGTAATGCCACTGGTAAAATGTAGCAGTCGCACTGTTAAAAGTAAGGACACGTTAAACCAATGTTGTTTTCAATGTAATGCCTCCAGTAATATGAATCTATGGCACTTCTTTACATGTCCTGCTAAAATTTCCCATTAAGATAAGTTGGTTCTTTTCGTTAGAAATGCAACTGTCCTGGTCCGCCTACTCTCCCGTGCCCAAAGTAATGTCGTATTTAACGGTTGTCATAGTTAATCCTAATGCCCACACTAATATCTAGCAATGCCAGTGCTTTAGAAATTGCTACTGTCCTTGTAGGATTGCCATTCAGATAAGGAACATGCTTCTTTTCATTTGATGCATGTTTCATCACTTGTTAGTCACCCTCCTTTCCACCTTTTTTGTGCAAACAGAGATATACATTTCACGCTCGATCTCAGTTGAACTGCACAAATGATATCCAAATTATAGTTGAGCATTCCAGGAGCTTCACAACCAACCTTGATGTTGCTCAATTTTATTGCAACTAATGAAGAAGATGCTCTGTGGGTTTCGTTTTCTGATGGAAATGGAACCGGGGCTGGAGCCCTTTTCTTAAAAAAAATTGAAGAAGAAGCGGCTAGCTCACGGGAAATTGCTTCATTTTAGGTGAACTACACCAAAAGGTCCCATGAATTGAATCATCCATGTTGGTGACTGAAAGAGCCAGCTTCAGCATCCCAGTCTAAGCACCCCCGGCCTCCATCCTTGCGACGCACGGTACACCTCGTTTGCCACCTGCTCGACCCTAGTGTCACTGATAAAATGAAGTAATAATACAGTTAAAATAGAGCGAGTGCATCTCTATCATTTCATTTCCAATGTAGATAAAGAAAGTGCTTCTCTTTGTTAATGTATGTTTCATCAACTAGTCCCATTGTTAATGTTTAAGCGTTTCTGCAAACTGGGGTGCTTAATTTTAGTTGATATGTACAAAAATAGATATATGAATGTCTCAAGGTGCCTCCTTGTACTACCGCTGTACACTGATGTTCATCACTGGCAGAAGGTGTATCTGGGAGACTTGGGACGATGTCCAGTATGAGGCGTACCGTATGAGGCGTCGCAGGGCCCATCTCGCCCTCGCAGCATGGCATACTATGATACTATCGCAATATTTTCTTCTATTTATTTTGTGTGTTTCATCAACTAGTGCCACTATAATGTAATCACGCTTTTTCATTATCTGTGCAAACAGGGTTATTCAGCTGCATTTTGGTGGAACTGCACAAATGTACGTATGGAACCGGCATATATGCAGAGTGCAAGGTGTGCCAAGTAAAAATTACCGACACCAACCATGCTGCATGCACGCATTGGCATCCACCACCACCAGTGGGATGTGTGGCGCTCTCTGTGGACGGATCTTTCTCGGCAGCAAATCATCTAACCAAATACTAGTAGCTTATATTGCCAGTTTTCTAGGGAGTACTCTTTTCTGAAAGAAGCACCAATCTATTTTTCTTTATTTGTACACTGTATCACAACTTTGACCCAAAGGTCCAGAGCTATTTTAGGGTGATTGGCGTAGTACTCGGAGACTGATTGTAAGCATGAATTTCATTAGCTGTCACACTGATTGTAAGCATGAGCAGGTGGAAGATTAGGTTAGTGCGAAGCTTACCTTAAACCCTACCGCCGCCGTTGAAACGAGGCGAGCATCGAGGGAACCGTGGAGAACGGCGGGGAAGCGATGTCGCGCCATCCGGCCTCCTCTTGCGGTGGAGAACGAATACTCCTGTGGCTCCGGCTGGCTCTGCACCCTCACGAACGGCACACCATACTCGATCGATTCGTTATCCTCTGGGTGCTCGACCTTCGACCTGTACGCCCACCACCTCCGCCTGACTGTCGCCTCGGGCGAATCTGTCTGCTCCATCGCCCAGAGGAGATACTCGATGAACTCGGAGGACTGCGACGTGACTGCCGCCGAGGAGTACATGTACATCGCCGCCCTCATCGCCGCCGTCTCGCTCTTTCGCATACATTGCCACATGGCCCACACCGTCCTCGAAATCTCCCACTCATTGTCAAACCAACTAAGGATCTCCTTCAACCTGGCTAACTTTGCCTGGTCGCCGCCGGCGATCTGCCTGATTCGCTGCTGCATCCTCTCCATAGATGTCCTTCTGAGTGGTCCGATGCTAGCTTTGGAAGATGGGAGGAGAGATGGTGGTCTTGCAATAGAGAAGAGGGAGAGGCGAGACGGTGGTTTTGGAATGGAGATGATGGAGAGGAGAGGAGGCGGTTTTGCAATGGAGAAGATCAAAAGAGGGAGAGGCGAGACGGTGGTTTTGGAATGGAGATGATGGAGAGGAGAGGAGGTGGTTTTGCAATGGAGAAGATCAGAAGAGGGAGAGGCGATACGGTGGTTTTGGAATGGAGACGATGGAGAGGAGAGGAGGTGGTTTTGCAATGGAGAAGATCAAAAGAGGGAGAGGCGAGACGGTGGTTTTGGAATGGAGATGATGGAGAGGAGAGGAGGTGGTTTTGCAATGGAGAAGATCAGAAGAGGGAGAGGCGATACGGTGGTTTTGGAATGGAGACGATGGAGAGGAGAGGAGGTGGTTTTGCAATGGAGAAGAGGGAGAGGAGCGTGCGGCAGCGATTTAGGATTGGACGAGAGGGCCGGCGCGCTGTGACTGGATCAAAATCAAAATCAATTTACCCTTCAATTAAGAAAGCGGCCCCACATTAACTAGTCTCCCTTTTATTCTGGGTCATAATTGACCATGATTTTCGCACATAAAATATATGTTATACATTGCAAAAATAATATAATTTGAAAATACATTCAGATACGAACCAAACGATACAATTTTTGGTGACATGCATTCACATTTTGCTTGTCAAATACAGTACGTGGTCAAACTTTGACCCAAAATACGCAAAACAACAAAAAATACTTCCAAGACCAGCGCCGCTCTTCCGCTCTTCTCCTCTTAAACCACCGCCGCTCCTCTCCTGTTCCAATCTAAATGCAGCGCCGCTCCTCTCCTCTTCCATTTCAAAACCACCGCCCCTCCTCTCCTGTTCCAGTCCAAAACCAGCGTTGCTCCTCTCCCGTTCTAATCCAAAACCAGCGCTGCTCCTCTCCTCTTCCATTCAAAAACCACCGCCGGCGAGTGAAGGTGCTGTGGAGAAGTAGATCGATGGAGGAGTACAACCGATATGTGAGGATCGCAGACGGCAACCCTGTGAAGCTAGCTAGGATGTTGGAGATACAGTCTTGGTTTGATAACAAGGACCAACTAGCGGCGATGGCGACATCCATGGCCAAATATCTGCAACAGAGCGAAAAGGCGGCGATACTCCCAGAGGGAGTCGCACCGGAGTACATAGAGCTGCTTCTCTGGGACATGGAGCAAACAGATTCACCGAATCCGATCGTGAGGGAGCGGTGGTGGGAGTATGGATCCCAGATGGAGCATCCACCAGAGATTGAAGGATCGAGCATCCACAGGGTGCCGTTTGTGAGGGTGTCCTGCCAGAGCGAGCCGGTGGAGTCTTCGTCGACCGAACCCAACTACAAGAGGAGAAAAGCAGTTGGCCCGACGATGCTTCCCCGCCATCGTCTCCCTCGCCGTTCACATCGTCTCACGGGGCGGCTGTCTGCCGCCGAGGAATAGAAGGGGGCTGCCCCCCAGCCCAATAGTCGGGCAGGTTGTGAATTGTCAGGAGGAGCTTAGGGTTGTCAGTATTTGCAGGTTGTGAATTGTGTTTTGTGTTGTGTATTTTGAGAGTACTTTCAGATATGAATGTCTTTTGAATTTCAGATTTGCAGTATTGAGCATATGAAGTATTTTATGAATTCTAGAGATCTATTTTTAGCACTTAAAAAATGTAGTTTCATAGGAGTATAAAGGTGCAGACAATGTGATTCTCAGAGAAGAAACTGCAAGTTTCAGTTTCAGATAAGAAACTGCAAGTTCAGTTTCAGATAAGAAACTGCAACTTTCAGAGGCAGAGCATTTATATTAACACGGCCTTTTCAAACAGGGTTAACATCATGTTGGAAGTTTTATTCATGGTCGAAAATGGAACTACCAGCCAGTTAACATCATGCAGATCAACATTCATGCATAGCACATCTTCATATGATGCACAGTCAAAATGCCCACACAATGTCGAGTGTGCGAAACACAAAGAAAACGAGGGACGAAGTTTTGGCAAGTGTTGGACGTGGTTTTGGGCTGCCCCGTCTAGGCTTTCATTTTTAACATGCGCAGCCCACGACCTTAGATGGGAGGTCCATAGGCCTGTTTGTATTTTCTTAGGGCCGTCATGTATCGACCGGCCTATGGACCTCCCATCCGAGGTTTTATTTTTGGCAGCCCAATTTATGTATTGTTTTGAAGAAAACGCAGAGGTCTGTTCTATTTTTCTATATAAGGATAGGAACGCCAGGTCCAACTTATGTTTCCCTTCTAACTATATTATATATATTTAAATTATTTTATATGTTATTATATATTATTTTTATTGTCATCATATATTTAACAGATACTTACACATGGAAGAAAACAATATCCCACATCTTATTAACTTATAAAAATAATTTCTTAACAAATAAAATCCTGGATTGTTTTGGCACGATAATCCTAGTGATTGTGTACAAAAGCTTGGTAAGATTTAAGGACGAATGTAATAATATCACTTATTATTTAAATATATTTATAACAAAATGCTTAGCCCCTTTTTATTTTTTGATAACATTGCTGGCCCAACCAACCATTATAATTAGAATCAGCCCAGCAAAATCGTGTATTTCGAGAAAGTGCAAATGGCCTGTAATTTTTTAGGAAATAAAATAAATGGGCCGCATGGACGCTACATTATTTGTTCACCCAGCCCAGCTAATGGCTGTAATTCAAAAAAAGATCAAATTGACTGTAAATTCTACCGCACAAAAAAAAAGACTGTAAATTCTGAAAAAATGGGTGAATACGTGCCACATTTTTGGAGGCTGAAATGTGGGCCAATAGGTCGAAGCCAACGCAAGTCATTGTCAATTTAGTCAACAAATGATTCTGACATTTTAGCCGTTGGATTTACATCCAACGACCGGCATCCATCTTCCTCTCGTCTTCTTCCTCCAGCGCCGCCGTGACCACCTCCCGCCTCCTGCTGCTAGCAGCTCTGCTTAGCACGCTTCGCTATGAAGCGCTACTCCACCGTTGGCCAGGCCATCCCTCCACCCATCCACACCTCCTGTTCTTCTCCACCGACTTCCGAACCACACGGCACTAGAACCAGTTAACCCTCGTACACCTCTCCGTCTGCGACTCTACTCCCGCGTCTTCCCATCTCCGGCTCGTTGCTGTTCGGGGCCTCGCCGTCCTCCACCACCTTGGATGCGCTCGGCGCGGCGTGGTCAACGTGGTCAACGAACGACACCATCGGAATTAGACTGTGCATGGAGAGGCTGATAGCTGGGTCCACGACCGCACACAAGGAAATGCCTCCTTATTAAGCGCAAAATAATGATTCCTCCACCTGACATCTGGGACCCACCGGAAGGGCCTCTGTATTTCGTGAAAATAACGTGCCCCCCGCTGACATGTCGGACCCACCAGCTATCTTCGCACGCAAGGAAGTGCCTCCTTATTACGCACAAAAAAATGAATCCTCCCCCTGCCAGCTGGAACCCAGCATAGTGGGAGGCTGACTTGTGGGCCTACCAAGTTGACGGGGACGGAGGGCTTTGTCAACTTAGTCAATATGAACGATTCTAGCTCCTGTTACCGTACGATGTTCATCCAACGGCCGTAGTGCTTCTTCAACCTCTGGTCTTCTTGCTCCAGCCGCCCAAACCAGCGCCGGTCGTGCCGGGTGCTCCTGCCTCCCGTGGCCGGCAGTGATGCCGCGGAGGCCTCACCGCCCCCTACTACTCCCACCGCTGGCCAGGCTATCCCTCTACTCACCCACACCCCCTGTTATTCTGCGGCGACAGCAGCCTCACACCGCAGCCGAACCAGTGAACCCTCGTACTCCTCTTCGCGTGGGCATCCACTGCTGCGTCTTCCCCGGCTCCGAGTCATCCCCTTCCTAGTCCTCGCCGTCGTCCACCGCCGTGGTGCTCTCGGCGCGGCGTGGTCAATGTGGTCAAGGAACGACTTCCATCGGACATGGACTGTACGTGGAGAGGCTGACAGCTGGGTCCACGGCCGCAGCAAGGAAGTGCCTCCCTATTACGCGCAAAATAATGATTCCTCCATCTGACAGTGGGGACCCACCAAAACGTTTCCCCCTGACTGCTGGGACCCACCAGCTACATCTTCGCACGCAAGGAAGTGCGTCTGGGCAAAAAAAAAACGATTCGGCCTCCTGACTGCTGGGACCCACCAGCTACATCTTCGTACGCAAGGAAGTGCGTCCGGGCAAAAAAACGATTCGCCCCCCTGACTGCTGGGACCCACCAGCTACATCTTCGCATGCAAGGAAGTGCCTGACAGTCGGGACCCACCTGGTCGAAGCGTACGTAGCGTTGTCATTCTGGTCGCGAACGTGTACGTACATATATACTGGTGGATGTAGAGGCGCGCACGTGTCGTAGTAGAGGCGTGTACGTGTCGTAGTAGAGGCGCGCACATAACATGTACACGTACATACAGCGGCCAGGGTGCAAGAAAGAAAATACGGCCACGTATGTGTACATACGGGCGGGGTCTCGAACGCCTACTTGCACATACGTACGGCCAGGGCTCGTGTACATGGCTGGGTCGGAACGGAGAAACAGCGTCGTCGTCGTGTTCATGGGGAGGCAACGGAATGCGTCGTGTTCGTGGGGAGGCAACGGAATGCGTCGTGTTCATCGGGAGGCAACGGAACGCGTGGGAGCCAACCGTCTGGGTCGGAACGGAATGCGTGGTCGTGTTTATCGGGAGGGCTAGGACGGAACAGGCGATGGAAATGAGGCCTGGCGTACCGCACAACGGAGGAAACGGACCTCCTATGTTCGGAACGGGCTCCTGTGGATCGGCAGGGGTCTGGCGTACCGCAAAATGGAGGAAACGGACCTCCTACGGTCGAAACGGGGGTCCTGTTGATCGGGAGGGGTGTGGCGTACCGCAAAACGGACGAAACGGACCTCCTACAGTCGAAACGGGGGTCCTGTTGATCGGAAGGGGTGTGGCGTACCGCAAAACGGACGAAACGGACCTCCTACGGTCGAAACGGGGGTCCTGTTCATCGGGAGGGGTGTGGCGTACCGCAAAGCGGGACTCCACGGGATACTGTTCATCTCCACCGTCGACCTCCTCCAGCTTCCACGGGCTACCGTCGACCTCCTCCAGCCTCCACGGGCTCCTGTTCATCCAGCCTCCACCGCGCGCTACTCCACCGGCTACCGTTCAACCACCCCTCCACGGGCACCCCTCCGCCGTCTACTGTTCATCCAGCCCTCCACACCACGGGGTCCTGTTCAACCACCACTCCACGGGCACCCCTCCACCGTCTACTGTTCATCCAGCCCTCCACACCACGGGGTCCTGTTCATCCAGAGGCAACGCCACCGCTCACTGTTCATCCAACCCTCCCCCCGCAATGCTCACTGTTCATCCAATCGATCGGCTTCAGTTAGCAGCAGTAGTGAAGGAATCGCTCGATTGGGTTCAGTTAACAGCCATCGATCGATCGCTCGGGTTCAGTAATGCGTAGCCTGCAGTGCAATCGCTCGGGTTCAGTTAGAGCCCAACGCCTCGCTCGGGTTCAGTTAGAGCCAACGCCTCGCACACACGCGCGTACGTGTACGAGAGAAACGCGCATCGCTCGGCCCCCGACCTCCCACCGTAACCGGGAACTCCTCGAAATTTTCCTTGCCCTCGCTTCTACCACAGTTTTTTCCGTCATGGACGGCCCAAAGAATGTCATGCAGCTGCGTCTCCGGCCCGCCCAGGACGAAAAGCCATTTTCTGTCATGATTTTTTGTCATAGAAGTAGGAGCCCACCACATCTATGATTATACCGGGTTTTGTCACAATTATCGTCATAGAAGTGTCATATGTATGACAGAATGCTTTTTCGTTCGGCCCAAAATGTCACGGATGTGTCTTTTTTTACTAGTGCAATGTGACTAATGAGTTAGTTGCGGGATGATGCATGACGGAACGAGTAAGAGACTTGCCGGTAACGAGATTGAGCTAGGTATTGAGATACCAACGATCGAATCTCGGGCAAGTAACATACCGATGACAAAGGGAACAACGTATGTAGTTATGCGGTTTGACCGATAAAGATCTTCGTAGAATATGTAGGAACCAATATGAGCATCCAGGTTCCGCTATTGGTTATTGACCGGAGACATGTCTCGGTCATGTCTACATAGTTCTCGAACCCGTAGGGTCCGCACGCTTAACGTTCGTTGACGATCGGTATTATGAGTTTATGTGTTTTGATGTACCGAAGGTAGTTCGGAGTCCCGGTATGATGACGGAGATGATGAGGAGTCTCGAAATGGTCGAGACATAAAGATCGATATATTGGACGACTATATTTGTGTTGGGGAACGTAGTAATTTCAAAAAAAATCCTACACACACGCAAGATCATGGTGATGCATAGCAACGAGAGGGGAGAGTGTTGTCCACGTACCCTCGTAAACCGAAAGCGGAAGCGTTAGCACAATGCGGTTGATGTAGTCGTACGTCTTCACGATTCGACCGATCCAAGTACCGAACGTACGGCACCTCCGAGTTCAGCACACGTTCAGCTCGATGACGTCCCATGAACTCCGATCCAGCAGAGCTTCACGGGAGAGTTCCGTCAGCACGACGGCGTGATGACGGTGATGATGTTGCTACCGACGCAGGGCTTCGCCTAAGCACTGCTGCGATATGACCGAGGTGGAATATGGTGGAGGGGGGCACCGCACACGGCTGGGAGAGATCAACAGATCAACTTGTGTGTCTAGAAGTGCCCCCCTGCCCCCGTATATAAAGGAGAAAGGGGGGAGAGGCGGCCGGCCAAGGAGGGCGCGCCAAGGGGGGAGTCCTACTCCCACCGGGAGTAGGACTCCTCCTTTTCCTTGTAGGAGTAGGAGAAGGGAAGGAAGGGAGAGAGGAGAAGGAAAAAGGGGGGCGCCGCTGTCGTGGGAACAATTCCGACAATAATAAGGTATAGGGTAACGGAGCATGATCTATCGAGATGCATATGGGTGACACAGTGGTTTTAGCGAGTTCGAGCCTCTCACGGTGGAGATAACAGCCCTACGTCTCGTGCTCCGGAGAGGCTTTGCTTTATCTGAGTATATATCCGAGATTACAATGTGTGTTTGAGAGAGAGAGAGAGAGGGAGAGAGGATCTCCATGCCTGAGCTATGTCCTGAGACTAATGGTTAGAAAGAGAGAGAGGTCGAAGAAAAAAGCCCCCTAGTCTAGCGGTGGGGGTGGCTTATATAGAGTGCGCCACCCCCTCACTTCCTATGTTACAAAGTGGGGGCGTTAATGCCATAACTCAACCTACTACTAAGATGATGCTTCGAGTGCCTTGTCGACTGTTGGCCTTCGCATATCCGAGTGAGGTCAGGTGCTCCGAGTGGAATGAGTTGGTCGAGTGGAGTGCTATGCTCCGAGTGGTTGTTGTCGTCTGAGTGACTTGATGGTCATCCGAGTGGATAGTATGTCTGTATGAAATTTATCTGGACCCACATGTTGTGTGGACCCCATGCTTTATGATATTTCGACCCTTCGTGGGCCTACCTGTTATGTGTATCCCCAACATTAGCCCCCGAATCGATTGCGATTTTGTAGAACGAGTTTGTGAAAGGCACAATTTGGCCCGAGTGATTACGGAAATACTCGGTACCGTTCATCGTGCTTTCAGACAACCAAGGTTTGAACAAAATCTCAATGGATTCTGGTACTGTGTTCCCGACTGATCTGGGGTAAGTGCCCGCGAGGAGCAACTTGGTGACATTCGATCATCTCACGGAAGAGGTTAACTTGTGATCAGAGTATGGATGTGTCATTAAATCCGGGCAACAAGATTGACGCATGGACTGTTTTCTCGGAGAGATGCCATTCTTATCCCGGAGGAACGTCAATACGAGTCGGTTCTAGATCCAAACTTATGAGTTTCACGCTTTGAGTCCTAGAAGAAGGCTCAAAATAGGTCCACGGAGAAGCGTTAAACTCACCTTATAGCAATTTTTTTGGTAGCCGACGGGAGCCTTAGAACTTGTTTGTTTGTTGTTCGCCACTCGGACCGGTCAGGCCGTACCGAGTGGATTTTACTCCAGTGGGGGCACGCTGAGTGCACCCACTGGGTGTAGTCCCCGAGACCGCTGTCGACTGTGGGCAGTCGGCGGGGGTCTGAGAGAACTAAAAATCTTCTTAGCTGGTACTGATAGAACTTGTTCCTCTCTGACTCGGAGGTCGAGTTGTACATGAGGATCTGGTACTGGTCTAGCTTGCCCTTCCTCGACTTGGAAGTCGACTAGCACTTGGGTGATCTGTCGTGGATCTAAGACTGACAGTAGAATGGGGGGTAGGTATGAGGAGGCAAGATCCTAGCTATGGCGAAGTTGTACACATGAGTTTTACTAGTTCAGGCTCTTTGCGGAGGAAGTAATAGCCCTACGTCTCGGAGCCCGGAGGCGGTCGACTGAATTATGCGTGTGTGTGTGTTACAGGGGGTGCGAACCCTTGTGCCAGTGGAGGGGGGTGGCTTATATAGAGTACGCCAGGACCCCAGCCAGCCCACATTACAAGGAGTTCAATGTACATAAAGAGGGAACGTTGCAGGTAATGCCTATAATAAAGTGACATAAATGATCATTAAGTCTATGGAATAAACGTCCGACCGTTGCAATGCAGAGTGACTTTAGATCTTCTGTCTGTCGAGTGATTTCTGTTACGGTCGAGTGACATTGAATCCTTCCGAGTGGAATAGGTCAGGCCTATGGTCGAGTGGATGAATCTATCCTTTGAATGCGGGGATCAAGGACGGTACCTACAAAAGGATTATCTGTAACGAGGTCGATAAGCTGGTAACTAAGTTCTGTTCTGTAAAATCTCTCGACTTTTTTTAGCGTTATAAGGGTCCATAAGCAGTGTTGTCATCAGGTCCAGACATAAGCTCCTGTAGTAAGTAGCTTTTGGTTTTATCTTTGTAAGATAACTGGTTCTTGTAGTTTGCTGTTGGTTTCTCTTAATGGAAATCGGAGGGGTAAACCCTTCCTTGATAAAAATTAAAGTGTCTGGTTTGTCGATTGCAGAACTGAACTTCTCTTTGAGAATGTGTACTCTGTGCTCTTGACATTTGCACTTAAAGTTCTGAGAAAATCCACATGGCCTTTCATTTCTGTTGCATTGTTTTATCTATATGGTCTTTCATTTCAGAGTTACACTTATATCATATTAATCATTGACAAATCCACATGCTTAATCAATCGAGTAGTAAGTTGTTTAGGCTTGGCCATTTCCACTCATTGTTAGATAGATAGAGTTACACTTTTGTTACATTGCGTTATCTTTCTGTAGAGTAGTAATGCTCCACTTCCATTGGTACTACTTGTGATGCTGACAGCAAGTCCGTAATACTGAAATTTTGTCAACTTGTGATGCTGCTGCTGTACCCCGAGAGGCCCTTGAGTTTGCTGGAATGTCGATTAACTTCCGTTCCGGAAAATTCGGGTACTCCATATGTCCTATTTTCAGCAAAGGTCATGCTGAAATTTTCCATGAATTTTAGCATGACTTTGCTAAAAATAGGACATATGGGGTACTTGTGACTAATGCATGGGTCGGGGTCTTAGTACTTAATTAAGTAGGAACCACTCATCCTAACCATTTGCTCTCAAAATTACCACTTCACTTCTTACTACTGAAAATCTTAGACCATCTCCATTCACCAATTGCTCAAACCAGTTCGAAGGGTGTGTTTTCACCACACTGTGGATTATCTTATTGGACCCAACAAAGATGATGTAGTTTTGAATTATGAACATAGGAAATGTCGTCATCGGACGACGAAAGTCTCCCGGGGGAGTGCGACTGGTGCCACGACGGTCGAGGTCTGTGCGACAGGCCTCACCTGACGATGATCGGCGCTTCAGCATTAAGCTCGAGGAGACCTTCGAAGTTGAAACGGTATGCAACGACGACAAGTGTTTTTTTTCATAATTAAGCATGATTTCAACTATTTCAACGTGTGATTTCATCTTTTACAATTCGAGTATAGTTTATCCCATGCCATGCAAGACGCTATGTCTTGGAGAGGATGGATTTTGAAGATCATGAAAATTTTGAAACGAAGAAAATTCACCTAAGGACACATCATGATGTGGATTTTGAAGTAAATCTGTATAATGCTGAGAGCGTAACCCATTTTGGTTGCAAAAATTGGGAAGCATTTTGCAAGATGTATGGTTTTGATGAGGGTATGCTTGTCACCATGGATCTTGGTGATCCTGACATCGACCAAGACAATATGGACATTTGGGTCCTTGTTGATACGCCTCCAGTTCTACCGCTATGTGAGTTTCTCAAACATAGTTAATTATTAACTAATTTATATTGTTTATTTCAAAATAGTTGACAACTTATTTCCATTGACAGCTTATTTTGATTGTTCAAAAAATGTGCGGAACATGGTAGACAAAACCCACTACACCGATGGCTCCGAGTTAACTTATCAGGAGAAAAATCATCTGGTCGGATTTTGTACTGATCTTGAGAATTACAATATCTACAATCAAACTCCTCAACATTATGGTCAATACGTGCCACTAGTGCACGTGTTGAACTACGGTAACTACCATGGAGATACCCTGGTAAGATTTTTTACTATTACGACATCCGTGCATCTTTTGCATACTTCTAAAACTAGTACATCATTGCTAACTATGAAGTTATTACTATGTTTTCCAACAGAGAATCCCTGAGGATTGTGTGCCTCATTTGATGTATCAGAATGGCAGCCTTTGTGTTTTCAACTTATATCCAGGTCATCCTACGAATCTCAACTGTCCATACCGGATTTCTAGAAGAAGTGGAGACATGCTAATCAGAGAATGGAAAAAATTTATGGACAGTCGTAAGGAGGTTCTTGGAAGCAAAAGGAAGCGTCGCGCAAGAATTGGAGACAGGATGATCTCCATTCTCCATAATGGAGAGTCAGGGTCTATATTGTTTTATGCTATTTTACCTTAAATAGGGTATTTAGGTCCTGCCTAATACTGATGATCATGTGCTAAGAACAATTAAGTAGGGTTGGTTCGATGACTATCAGGATGATGATCGTATGACTTGTTATTAATAACGAGTAGAAGTTGTATGATGATGATTAGTAGGACTTGTTAGGATTAGTATTACTTTCGACAAACTCGCTACTCGCGGTCTCGAGACTTGTAATGTTCTATCTTTGTTCGATCTTTTGAATTCGGAGACTAATATGATGAATTGTATTCGGAGACTAATCTTCTATTGTATTCGATGAACCTGCTATTGCTATGTGGTTTTGTTTATATTCTATCCAATAATATATTTTGTAATCTATGCAAATATCAGAAAAGAAAAAAAATCCCTAATATACATACTAATGGCGCATCACCCCAACGTGCGCCATTAGTATGCCAAAGGATACTAATGGCGCATCACCCCGCAGTGCGCCATTAGTATGGCAAAGCACATGGGTAAATATGGCCCCCTGGGAGGCATACTAATGGCGCACTGCCTGGTGCGCCATTAGTATACCAGATACTAATGGCACACCAGTGGTGCGCCATTAGTAAAAAATACTAGTGGCGTGGTACTAGTGGCGCACCAGTAG
The DNA here is from genome assembly GCF_002575655.3 of Aegilops tauschii subsp. strangulata. Lineage (NCBI taxonomy): Eukaryota > Viridiplantae > Streptophyta > Magnoliopsida > Poales > Poaceae > Aegilops > Aegilops tauschii. The sequence goes on along the minus strand of NC_053038.3, from coordinate 516,688,844 downwards.
TGCGCCATTAGTAGGCAAAAATGGTGCGCCACTAGTAGCCCTTTTCCTAGTAGTGATACCACCCCAGCACCGGAACCATTCAGCATCTTAGATCCATCGAAGAACATGGTCCAATGTTCCGAGTGAATCTGAGTCGACAGTTGCTGTTCAACCCACTCGGCGAGGAAATCTGCTATTGTCTGGGACTTGATAGCTTTCTTTGCCTCAAACTTGATATCCAAGGGAAGGAGTTCAATCGCCCACTTTGCCACTCGACCAGTTGCATCTTTGTTGTTCAGAATTTCTGACAATGGTGCGTCGCTGACGACTGTAATGGAGTGATCAGAGAAATAGTGTGCAACCTTCTTCGTGGTCATGTAAATCCCATAAACAAGCTTCTGATAATGTGGATATCTTTGCTTGGATGGAGTCAGAACTTCAGAAACATAGTATACTGGGCGCTGAACTTTATAGGCTTTTCCTTCTTCTTCCCGCTCGACCGTGAGTACTGTACTAACAACTTGTCCAGTGGCTGCAATATAAAGCAGTAAAGGCTCTTTGCTGATTGGGGCAGCGAGCACCGACTGGGTGGAAAGCAGGGCTTTGAGCTCTGCAAACGCTGCATCAGCTTCAGGAGTCCACTCGAACTTGTCAGATTTCTTCATTAGTCGGTAAAGTGGCAATGCCTTTTCACCGAGGCGAGAAATGAATCGACTCAAGGCGGCCAAACAACCAGTAAGCTTCTGGACATCATGCAGACGCACAGGGTGCTTCATCCGGAGTATGGCACCAACTTTCTCTGGGTTCGCGTCGATCCCTCGTTCGGAAACGAGGAAGTCGAGTAACTTTCCGCCAGGAACTCCGAATGGGCACTTTGATGGGTTAAGCTTGATATCATACCTTCTCAGGTTGGCAAAGGTTTCAGCAAGGTCAGCCAGCAGGTCAGAACCTTTACGCGACTTGACCATAATGTCATCCATGTATGCTTCCGCATTCTGACTGATTTGAGTGAGCAGACACTTCTGAATCATCCTCATGAATGTGGCTCCAGCGTTCTTGAGACCGAATGGCATGGCGACATAACAAAACACTCGAATGGAGTGATGAAAGCTGTTTTTATCTCATCGGGTCCATACAGTCGGATCTGATGGTACCCGGAATAGGCGTCTAGAAAAGACAGACGCTCACACCCCGCAGTCGAGTCGACGATCTGGTCGATGCGGGGGATAGGAAAATGTTCTTTTGGGCAGGCCCGATTGATATGCTTGAAGTCAATGCACATGCGAAGTGAGTCGTCCTTCTTGGGGACCATGACAACATTGGCGAGCCACTCGGAGTGGTAAATCTCTCGGATGAACTCAGCTGCCAGGAGCCGAGCCACTTCCTCGCCAATTGCTTTTCTCTTCTGTACGACAGACCGTCGAAGATGTTCCTTGACTGGTTTTACTTTCGGGTCGACTCGCAAACGATGCTCAGCCAGTCCCCTGGGTACACCCGGCATGTCAGAAGGTTTCCATGCGAAGATGTCCCAGTTCTCACGGAGGAACTGGATGAGCGCTTCTTCCTATTTGTTGTCGAGTGATGTTGAGATATGAGCAGGAGCAGCATTAGGATCGGTCGGGTGAATATGAATCGGCTTGGTTTCACCGGACGACTGAAATGCAGAAGCAGTGGCAGGCTTGTTGGAGCGCAGCAAATCACTCGGATCTGCATTGCTCCGGTATTCTTGCATTTCGACTGCTGCCATTTGTGCATCGGCGATTTTTGAGCCCTTCTAGAAGCACTCTTCTGCCTTCTACCGATTTCCAGTGATAGTGATCACTCCTCTGGGACCAGGCATTTTTAATTTGAGGTACACGTAACATGGTCGAGCCATGAAACGTGCATAGGCAGGCCTACCCAGAATAGCATGGTAAGCACTCTGGAAATCCACTACTTCAAATGTCAACTTTTCCTTGCAGTAATTCTTGGAATCACCGAAAACCACATCAAGGGCGATCTGGCCGAGTGATTCAGCCTTCTTGCCAGGTATAACGCCATGAAAACTCATATTACTTTCACTAAGCTTGGACATCGGAATGCCCATTCCCTTCAAGGTTTCAGCATAAAGGATATTCAGGCCGCTACCACCATCCATCAGCACTTTAGTCAGTCGAGTGTCTTCAACAACTGGGTCGACCACCAATGCTTGCCTCCCAGGGGTGGCTATACGTGCTGGATGGTCAGACTAGTCGAATGTGATCGCAGTCTGAGACCACTTTAAATAACTGGGTGTTGCCGGAGCAACCATGTTTACTTCTCTGTTGATAACTAATATTGACATACAAAATAATAATACTTCAAGCATACTAACTAAGCAATTATGTCTTCTCAAAATAACATGGCCAAAGAAAGTTATCCCTACAAAATCATATAGTCTGGCTATGCTCTATCTTCACCACACAAAGTATTTAAATCATGCACAACCCCGATGACAAGCCAAGCAATTGTTTCATACTTTTGACGTTCTCAAACTTTTTCAATCTTGACGCAATACATGAGCGTGAGCCATGGACATAGCACTATATGTGGAATATAATGGTGGTTGTGGAGAAGACAAAAAGGAGAAGATAGTCTCACATCAACTAGGCGTATCAACGGGCTATGGAGATGACCATCAATAGATATCAATGTGAGTGAGTAGGGATTGCCATGCAACGGATGCACTAGAGCTATAAGTATATGAAAGCTCAACAAAAGAAACTAAGTGGGTGTGCATCCAACTCGCTTGCTCACGAAGACCTAGGGCATTTTTAGAAAGCCCATCATTGGAATATACAAGCAAAGTTCTATAATGAAAAATTCCCACTAGTATATGAAAGTGATAAAATGAGAGACTCTCTATCATGAGGATCATGGTGCTACTTTGAAGCACAAGTGTGGTAAAAGGATAGTAACATTGTCTCTTCTCTCTTTTTCTCTCATTATTTTATTTTTATTTTGGGCCTTTTTTTATGGCCTCTTTTTTTTTAATTTCGTCCGAAGTCTCATCCCAGCTTGTGGGGGAATCATAGTCTCCATCATCCTTTCCTCACTTGGGACAATGCTATAAAAATGATGATCATCACACTTTTATTTACTTACAACTCAAAAATTACAACTCAATACTTAGAACAAAATATGACTATGTGAATGCCTCCGGCGGTGTACCGGGATATGCAATGAATCAAGAGTGACATGTATGAAAGAATTATGAACGGTGGCTTTGCCACAAATACGATGTCAACTACATGATCATGCAAGGCAATATGACAATGATGGAGCGTGTCATAATAATCGGAATGGTGGTAAGTTGCATGGCAATATATCTCAGAATGGCTATGGAAATGCCATGATAGGTAGGTATGGTGGATGTTTTGAGGAAGGTTTATGGTGGGTGTATGATACCGGCGAAAAGTGCGCGGTATTAGAGAGGCTAGCAATGGTGGAAGGAAGAAAAGTGCGTATAATCCATGGACTCAACATTAGTCATAAAGAACTCATATACTTATTGCAAAAATCTACAAGTTATCAAAGCAAAGTATTACGCGCATGCTCCTAGGGGGATAGATTGGTAGGAAAAGACCATCGCTCGTCCCCGACCGCCACTCATAAGGAAGACAATCAATAAATAAATTATGCTCCGACTTCATCACATAACAGTTCACCATACGTGCATGCTACGGGAATCACAAACTTTAACACAATTATCTCTCAAATTCACAACTACTCAACTAGCATGACTCTAATATCACCATCTTTATATCTCAAAACAATTATCAAGCATCAAACTTTTCTTAGTATTCAACACACTCATAAGAAAGTTTTTACTAATCTTGAATACCTAGCATATTAGGATTATTTAAGCAAATTACCATGATATTTAAGACTCTCAAAATAATCTAATTGAAGCATAAGAGATCAATAGTTTCTAGAAACAAGTCCACCACCGTTCTCTAAAAGATATAAGTGAAGTACTAGAGCAAAAACTATATAACTCAAAAGATATAAGTGAAGCACATAGAGTTTTCTAATAATTTCCGAATCATGTGTGTCTCTCTAAAAAGGTGTGTACAGCAAGGATGATTGTGGTAAACTAAAAATCAAAGACTCAAATCATACAATACGCTCCAAGCAAAACACATATCATGTCGTGAATAAAAATATAGCTCCAAGTAAAGTTACTGATGGAAGTAGACAAAAGAGGGGATGCCTTCCGGGGCATCCCCAAGCTTTGGCTTTTAGGTGTCCTTAGATTATCTTGGGGGTACCATGGGCATCCCCAAGCTTAGGCTCTTGCCACTCCTTGTTCCATAATCCATCAAATCTTTCACCCAAAACTTGAAAACTTCACAACACAAAACTTAACAGAAAATCTCGTGAGCTCCGTTAGCGAAAGAAAACAAAAGACCACTTCAAGGTACTGTAATGAACTCATTATTTATTTATATTGGTGTTAAACCTACTGTATTCCAACTTCTCTATGGTTTATAAGCTATTTTAGTAGCCATAGATTCATCAAAATAAGCAAACAACACACGAAAAACAGAATCTGTCAAAAACAGAACAGTCTGTAGTAATCTGTAACTAACGCAAACTTCTGGAACTCCAAAAAATTAGCCAAAATAGGAAGTCCTAGAAAATTTGTTTATTGATCAGGAGCAATTGGAATAAATATTTTATCACGTTCTGGTGATTTTTAACAATTATTTTCGTGAACAGAAAGTTCCTGGAAATTTCTGCAAGATCAAATAACTATCATCCAAGAAGATCCTATAGGTTTCACTTGGCACAAACACTAATTAAAACATAAAAACACATATAACCAGAGGCTAGATCAAATATTTATTCCTAAACAGAAGCAAAAATCAAAAAAACTAAAAATAAAATTGGGTTGCCTCCCAACAAGCGCTATTGTTTAACGCCCCTAGCTAGGCATAAAAGCAAGGATAGATCTAGGTATTGCCATCTTTGGTAGGCAATCCATAAGTGGCTCTCATGATAGATTCATATGGTAGTTTTATTTTCTTCCTAGGGAAGGGTTCCATGCCTTTCTTTAATGGAAATTGGAATCTAATATTCTCTTCCTTCATATCAATAATTGCACCAATCGTTCTAAGGAAAAGTCTACCAAGAATAATAGGACATGTAGGATTGCAATCTATATCAAGAATGATAAAATCTACGGGCAAATAATTCCTATTTGCAACAATAAGAACATCATTAATTCTTCCCATAGGTTTCTTAATAGTGGAATCCGCAAGGTGCAAGTTTAGAGAGCAATCATCAAAATCACGGAAACCTAGCAAATCGCACAAATTTTTGCGAATAGTGGAAACACTAGCACCCAAATCACATAAAGCATAGAACTCATGATCCTAAATCTTAATTTTAATAATAGGTTCCCACTCATCACAAAGTTTTCTAGGGATAGAAACTTCCAACTCAAGTTTTTCTTCATAAGATTGCATCAAAGCATCAACGATATGTTTGGTAAAAGCTTTATTTTGACTATAAGCATGAGGAGAATTTAGCACGGATTGCAACAAGGAAATACAATCTATCAAAGAGCAATTATCATAATTAAATTCCTTGAAATCCAAAATAGTGGGTTTATTAACATCTAATGTTTTGATTTCTTCAATCCCACTTTTACCAATTTTAGCATCAAGATCTAAAAACTCTGAATTTTTGGAACGCCTTCTAGGTAAAGGTGGATCATATTCAGTCCCATCATTATCAAGATTCATATTGCAAAACAAAGATTTAATAGGGGACACATCAATAACTTTTAGATCTTCATCTTTATTTTCATAGAAATTTGAAGAACACGCTTTCATGAAGCAATCTTTCTTAGCACGCATCCTAGCTGTTCTTTCTTTGCACTCATCAATGGAAATTCTTATGGCTTTGAGAGACTCATTGAAAGAATCAACATCAAGAGAAATTCTATCAACGTTCCTAGCCAATTCATCAACTTTAAGCAATTTCTCTTCAAGCAAAGCATTGAAATTCTTTTGCGAATTCATAAACTCTTTAACACTAGTCTCAAATTCAGAGGGCATCTTATTAAAATTTCCATAAGAATTGTTGTAGGAATTACCATAATTATTAGAGGAATTGCTAGGATAAGGCCTAGGATTAAAGTTTCCTCTATACGCGTTGTTACCAAAATTATTCCTACCAAAAAAATTCACATCCATAGATTCATTATTATTCTCAATCAAAGTAGACAAAGGCATATCATTAGGATCAGAAGAAACACTCTTACTAGCAAATAATTTCATAAGTTCATCCATCTTTCCACTCAAAACATTAATTTCTTCTATCGCATGCACCTTTTTATTAGTAGATCTTTCAGTGTGCCATTGAGAATAATTAACCATAATATTATCTAGGAGTTTAGTAGCTTCTCCTAAAGTGATTTCCATAAAAGTGCCTCCCACGGCCGAATCTAAAAGATTTCTAGAAGCAAAATTCAATCCGGCATAAAAATTTTGTATAATCATCCACAAATTTAAACCATGAGTAGGGCAATTACGTATCATTAATTTCATCCTCTCCCAAGCTTGTGCAACATGTTCATGATCAAGTTGCTTAAAATTCATGATATCGTTTCTGAGAGAGATGATCTTAGTGGGAGGAAAATACTTAGAGATAAAAGCATCTTTGCACTTATTCCAAGAATCAATACTATTTTTAGGCAAAGACAAAAACCAAGCTTTAGCACGATCTCTAAGCGAAAAAGGAAATAGCTTCAATTTAACAATATCGTTATCAACATCTTTCTTCTTTTGCATATCACACAAATCAACGAAGCTATTTAGATGAGTAGCGGCATCTTCACTAGGAAGGCCGGCGAATTGATCTTTCATGACAAGATTCAACAAAGCGGCATTGATTTCACAAGATTCAGTATCGGTAAGAGGAGCAATCGGAGTGCTAAGGAAATCATTATTGTTGGTATTGGTAAAGTCACATAATTTGGTATTATCTTGAGCCATCATGACAAACAAGCAATCCAACACACGAGCAAACAAAAAGCAAGCGAAAAAGAGGCGAACGAAAAAGAGAGGGCGAATAAAACGGCAAGGGTGAAGTGGGGGAGAGGAAAACGAGAGGAAAATGGCAAATAATGTAATGCGGGAGATAAGGGGTTGTGATGGGTACTTGGTATGTCGACTTTTGCGTAGACCTCCCCGGCAACGGCGCAAGAAATCCTTCTTGCTACCTCTTGAGCACTGCGTTGGTTTTCCCTTGAAGAGGGAAGGGTGATGCAGCAAAGTAGCGTAAGTATTTCCCTCAGTTTTTGAGAACCAAGGTATCAATCCAGTAGGAGGCTACGCGCGAGTCCCTCGCACCTACACAAAACAAATAAATCCTCGCAACCAACGCGATAAGGGGTTGTCAATCCCTACACGGTCACTTACGAGAGTGAGATCTGATAGATATGATAGGATAATATTTTTGGTATTTTTATGATAAAGATGCAAAGTAAAATAAAATCAAAGTAAAAAGCAACGGAAATAACTAAGTGTTGGAAGATTAATATGATGAAGATAGACCCGGGGGCCATAGGTTTCACTAGTGGCTTCTCTCAAGAGCATAAGTATTTTAGGGTGGGTGAACAAATTACTGTTGAGCAATTGACAGAATTGAGCATAGTTATGAGAATATCTAGGTATGATCATGTATATAGGCATCACATCCGAGACAAGTAGACCGACTCCTGCCTGCATCTACTACTATTACTCCACACATCGACCGCTATCCAGCATGCATCTAGAGTATTAAGTTCATAAGAACAGAGTAACGCTTTAAGCAAGATGACATGATGTAGAGGGATAAATTCATGCAATATGATAAAAACCCCCATCTTCTTATCCTCGATGGCAACAATACAATACGTGCCTTGTTGCCCCTACTATCACTGGGAAAGGACACCGCAAGATTGAACCCAAAGCTAAGCACTTCTCCCATTGCAAGAAAGATCAATCTAGTAGGCCAAACCAAACTGATAATTCGAAGAGACTTGCAAAGATAACCAATCATACATAAAAGAATTCAGAAGATTCAAATATTGTTCATAGATAAACTTGATCATAAACCCACAATTCATCGGTCTCAACAAACACACCAGAAAAGAAGATTACATCGAATAGATCTCCACGAGAGAGGGGGAGAACATTGTATTGAGATCCAAAACAAGAGAAGAAGCCATCTAGCTAATAACTATGGACGCGAAGGTGTGAGGTAAACTACTCACACATCATCGGAGAGGCTATGGTGTTGATGTAGAAGCCCTCCGTGATCGATGCCCCCTCCGGCGGAGCTCCGGAACAGGCCCCAAGATGGGATCTCGTGGGTACAGAAGGTTGCGACGGTGGAATTAGGTTTTTCGCTCCGTATCTGATCATTTGGGGGTACGTAGGTATATATAGGAGGAAGGAGTACGTCGGTGGAGCAACAGGGGGCCCACGAGGGTGGAGGGTGCGCCCCCCTACCTCGTGGCTTCCTCCTTTATTTCTTGACGTAGGGTCCAAGTCTCCTGGATCATGTTCGTTCTGAAAATCACGTTCCCGAAGGTTTCATTCCATTTGGACTCCGTTTGAAATTCTTTTTCTGCGAAACTCTGAAATAGGCAAAAAACAGCAATTCTAGGCTGGGGCTCCGGTTAATAGGTTAGTCCTGAAAATAATATAAAAGTGAATAATAAAGCCCAATAATGTCCAAAACAGAAGATAATATAGCATGGAGCAATCAAAAATCATAGATACGTTGGAGACGTACCAATAACTTTCAGTCGACTTTTGCTCTCCACATCGGCAAAAATCATCAGAGTGGAATTGACGTTGGGAAAACCATCGTCATCTTCTTCCTTACCCTCATCTTTGTCCGACTCCTTTTCCTTACCATTGGGTTGCTTTTCTCGGAACTGCTGGATCAGAACTCGACACTGTCGAGTGGTATGTTTAGGATAAATCAGATTACCTTCCTCATCTTTCTTGATGTGAATGTGACATGGTAAATCCAACACATCATTTCCGGCTTGATCTTTCACTTTCTTGGGGGTCCAGGGCCCTTTGGGCTTCCCCTTGAACTTTCCTTGAGCCATGACTAAAGCTTCACCAGGAGCAGCTGGCTCGGCCTTGCGCTTCTGTTTCCGATTGGAATTTCCTCCTCGGGTTTCCTCGGTGACTGTGTTGTGCTTGCCACTCCGGAGTCGGTCTTCTTCTTCACCGTTAGCGTATTTGGTGGCAATCTCCATCATCCGAGTCAGGGACATATCCCCTATCCAACCGAATTTCAGATTCAACTCTCGATACTTAACACCTTCTTTGAAGGCACAAACCGCTTGGTGATCTGACACATTCTCCACTGTATGGTGCAAGGTGATCCATCTCTGGATATAGTCTCTCAGGGTTTCATTCGGTTTCTGCACGCAGTGCTGCAATTCTGTTAACCCTGCTGGCCGTTTGCAAGTACCATCAAAGGTTCTAACAAATACTCGGGCAAGTTCCTCCCAACTGAATCTACTGCCAGGTGCTAACTGAGTCAACCATGCCCTGGCCGAGCCTTCCAACATAAGAGGAAGGTGCTTCATGGCCACTTCATCATTGCCGCCACCAATCTGTATAGCCACTCGGTAATCCTCAAGCCAAGTGTCAGGCTTGGACTCACCGGTAAACTTGCTGACTCCGGTCGCCAACCTGAAGTTGGGAGGAATCACTGCGACCCTGATGGCCCTACTGAAACACTCTGGACCTGAAACATGTACTCTGCTGCCAGTCGGGTGATCTCTGTCATGGCCTTCTCTGTGTGCTCTATTCCTGTCAACTAAGCCTGGCTCCCTTGGGTCGACTGGTATTCTTCGCAAGCCACTGTGAGGGCGTCTGTCATCATGTTGCCGAGGCACATATGATCCACTCCTCGGAGGGGGTGTGGGCACTCGACGACGGTCATCGCGACCGAGTTGGTGCTCATACTGCTCATAGTTTCTGCACTGATCTTGCCGGTGCCCGCGTACCTCACGCCGCGGGGACGATCTTGGGCTGTGGGCCGACTGAACTGTATCTGCCATCACAGACCTGCTATGAATCCTATTCCTCGAATGAGACACTGCTGTGTTCTGCTCTCCGGATGCTCGGAGCAAGGCCTGGATCTGCATCAAACCTCTGCCAGCTTCCGGTTGGGAAGGCTGAATTGACTCCGCTATTCGGGTTGCAGCTGTGAGATTTTGAATTGGAGTGCGGTATACCTGAGTTTGAGGCGGAAAAAGCTGCCGTCGACTGGATTCAGGGATCCGCTGGCAAGCACACTCGTCGAGAGTATGCTGAAGGTTCTCTAGTCAAGTGCGCTCAGCCAAGTTGGCCAGGCGCGCCTCCTCCAAGGCCCGGGCTTCGGGGGTTTCTCCAACGATGGGAGTGTGAAGTGCATCCATATTGCGGCGGCGAAGCTCTTCCCTCTGCTGGGAAGAAAGGGGTTCGGGGCAGTACTCCTCGTGAACGTGTGACGGGTCGCCGCCGCCATCACCACCGTCGTCGCGGGGGAAGCCACGGGATCGCTGCTATCGCACTCGGATGCGGTCTCGACGGAGCCAGTCGAATAGGCCGTAGAGAGTTTCGTCGGGCTCGATTGCCGCGACTTGTGGGGTGGCCGACTGACGGGCCACTGCGTGCTTCACCCACCGCTGAAGCCGCGACCGACCGGATCGCTTGCGCCGGCGATCAGCGGGGAGCAAGGAAGCCACGGGAGCTGACCGATATTGGGTCGACGGCTGCCGGAGAAGGACACCGCGGACACATGTGTGAAAGTGCGTCGCCCCGCGGACGGGGAGCGCGTCGACGTCGAGATGAGGTTCTTGAAGCCAGGCGGAGTCGTCGACAACAAAGACGAGCGCGCCGAGACGGATCTCGCGGCCGTCAGCCAATCCACCGCCGGAAACCATGATGATGGGAATTGGAAAAATCGCAACTTCACCAAAAAGTCGCTAAGACACCTGCCCCACGGTGGGCGCCAACTGTCGTGGATCTAAGACTGACAGTAGAATGGGGGTAGGTATGACGAGGCAAGATCCTAGCTATGGCGAAGTTGTACACACGAGTTTTATGAGTTCAGGCTCTTCGCGGAGGAAGTAATAGCCCTACGTCTCGGAGCCCGGAAGCGGTCGATTGAATTATGTGTGTGTGTGTGTGTGTTACAGGGGGTGCGAACCCTTGTGCCAGTGGAGGGGGGTGGCTTATATAGAGTACGCCAGGACCCCAGTCAGCCCACGTTACAAGGAGTTCAATGTAAATAAAGAGGGAACATCACAGGTAACGCCTAAAATAAAGTGACATAAATGATCATTAAGTCTATGGAATAAATGTCCGACCGTTGCAATGCAGAGTGACTTTAGATCTTCTGTCTGTCGAGTGATTTCTGTTACGGTCGAGTGACATTGAATCCTTCCGAGTGGAATAGGTCAGGCCTATGGTCGAGTGGATGATTCTATCCTTTGAATGCTTCTGACTTTAGGACGATGTCCTAGGGGAGGGTGTCTAGGTCAGGCCTATGACCCTACCATAGGTACATAGCTTCATCATGATCCGCAGATGGTGTTGCATCGAGCAAAATGTTTCTTTCTGAGTTCTCTTCCAGTGGGGGCACGCTGAATGCACCCACTGGGTGTAGTCCCCGAGCCTCTGTCGGACAAGATAAGTCGGGCAGAGGGTTTAAGTCTCCTGGTAAACCTCCACGCAGTCGACACGGTAAATATCTTTTAGTCTGGAATTGAGTCAATCGGATGCATCTTCAGGTGCTTGACATGGTAAATAAGCTCAGCCTGGAACTATGTCAGTCGGACCGATCTTCGTGTACTCGGCACGGAATAAATTCAACCTGGATCGGTCAAGGAGGTGAATCTTCGTGCTCTCGGCACGGTGAATGAATTCGGCTTTGAAACTGCCGACTGTAGAAAAAAGCTGAACACTCCAGGGAGTAATCGTTCCAGTAGTACTTCTTATATTGACCGTTAGATTTTGCGTGAAAGGGGTATTTGTAAGAGTACATTATATCCATAGAGGAGCTTCGCTTTCACCCTTTTGCATGAAAGGGGTATTTGTCCGAGTGGACGTGCTTCCCGACTGATCGGGGTATGTTGACTGCAAGAAAAAACTTGGTGGCACTCGTATGTCTCCCGGAGGAGATATACTAGTGGTCTGACATGGACGTGCCATGAAACCCGAGTGGCGAGGCTAGTGTGTGGGCTAACTCTCCGGAGAGAGGCCACTCATTATCCCGGGGGAACGCCAGCACATGCCATCTCTGAATCCAAGTTTGTGAAACTGACGCCTTGGAGCCTAGGATAAGGGCCAAGTGTATCCGTAGAGGAGCGTCGTTTTCACCCTTTTGCAGTCCAGAAGATGACTTTACGTAATGATTTGGGCGATCGTCCGAGTGGACAGTACTACCCTTATAGATTTTTGGCGGACCAAGCATGTATGGTCAGAAAGATATTCCTGATGTGATCAATGGGCGTAACTCCTGAGGGCGGCATGGCCAACGGCTATGCGTAGCCCCCGAGTGATGCTCAAAAGAGGTAAGCTTGCTACAGAGTGTGATATGAGGTTTGATCATAAGAGTAACTTAGTCGTTCCCGTGTTGGGGGTGTAGAGGTAAAGACATGTCCAATTGATGGTGGCGCGCGAGGCGGCCGAGGGGCGATGATGCGTACAACCGAGAGATGAAGCGCAGGGCGGTCCGAGTGGTGAAGACGGGCACAGCCGAGTGGCGATGCGCGGAGCGGCCAAGTGGCAATGCACGGAGCGGCCGAGTGGTGAAGACATGTCGAACCGAGTGGCAACGTGCGGGGCGGCTGAGTGGTGATGACGTGCGAGGTGGTCGAATGTAGGACTACATATCCAGCCAAGTGGCGACGCGCGGGGCGGCCGACGGGTATGGATGTGTACAACAGAGTGACAACGCGCGGGGCGGCCGAGTGGTGAAGACGTGCACAACCGAGTGGTGACGCGCGGGGCGGCCGGGTGGTGAAGACGTGCACAACCGAGTGGTGCTGCGTGGGGCGGTTGAGTGAGGATGCGCGAGGTGGCCGAGTGAAGGACTACATGTCCAGCCAAGTGGTGACGCGCGGGGCGGCCGAGTGCTGAAGACGTGTCCAACCGAGTGGCGCCGCGTGGGGCGGTCGAGTGAGGATGCGCGAGGTGGCCGAGTGAAGGACTACGTGTCCAGCCAAGTGGTGATGTGCGGGGTGGCCGACTGAAAGATTGCGTGTCCAGCCAAGTGGCTGAAATGGTCTTCGAGGGAGTTAGCCAGATACTTTTGAAACTAATGTAGCGAAGAGGTCGGTATAGTGTGGTTGCGACGCAACAAGACCGGCGTGACAACTGAGTCTGAGTAGGAATGAAGATGGCGCGTAGAGCGTCTGGGTGATTATAAAACTTGTCAAAGTGGCGGATCGAATGTACTTGTTGAAGTGAAGGATCTAACTGATGATGAAGTACTCGACCACTCAGGAGAGTGTCATTCCAAATGAGATGCAGCCCCCGAGTGCGGCGTAGCCCCCGAGCGTACTACAGGCTTTGACAACGGACATGTCGGAATACGAGAAATATAGTTTTTGAATGGATGATTTGCAATTCATCGAGTCGGACTCGGGTAAAGATGAGGAGAAGCTTCCGAGTGATGCTCGAAAGAGGGAAACTTCCAAAGGAGTGAAGTGTGAAGTTTAATTATAAAAGGGACTTATTTGTCTCATGTCTGACGAGGTCTATATCATTGATACGATGAAGAGGATTCCACAGAGGGGTTGGCCGGATGTGTTTGAAGTCAACAGAGCGAAAAGGTTGGTGTTGTGGTGCGCTAGGACCGGTACGGTGACCGAGTCTGAGTAGCGATGAAGTTGGCGCATAGGGCCGTCGAGTGATCGCGTAACTTGTGTAAAAAATGGCACAAGCCAACAAAATAATTTCTCGAGGAAATTTGATGTGTGCTGAAATGATTTGTGTGAATAACACTCATAGACACCCGCTAGGAGTGCAAGGGGCTTGCTGGTTAACCAGCAAGAGTCTGAAAGAGCAAAGGATCCGTTCAAACTTGTCGAAGCGACGGATCCGACTGAACTCATTGGAATACTGGCTCAAATAAAATGGAAGTGTAGTGCTTCGAATGAGTTGCAGCCCCGGAGGACCGATGCAAACTCGAAATGAAGAATGACACATGGTGTTCGTGAATGATGTATGCGAAAAAATGGAAGTTGGACTCGGGAGTCACATAACCAGTACTAAGCGAGTATGTGAAAATAAGCAGTCGAGCGTAGAGTTACACTCGGTGGCGTGGCCTCCGAGTGAACGTGATGTGTGAATTACGGGATACTCGGGAAGATGGAAATAACATAATGTAAAATGACTTAGTTGTCTGTAGGCGCGCGAGTGGCCGAGTGGTGATGAGGCGACCAACCAATGGCGACGCGCGGGGCGGCCGAGTGGTGATGAGGTGACCAACCAATGGCGACGCGCGGGGCGGCCGAGTGGTGATGAGGTGACCAAGCGAGTGGCGACGTGCGGGGCGACCGAGTGATGATGAGGTGACCAACCGATCGAGACGCGCGGGGTGACCAAGTGGTGATGAGGTGACCAACCGATGGCGACGCGTGGGGCGGCCGAGTGGTGATGAGGCGACCGACCGATGGCGACGCGCGGGGCGGCCGAGTGGTGATGAGGTGACCGACCGATGGCGACGCGCGGGGCGGCCGAGTGGTGATGAGGTGACCGACCGATGGCGACGCGCGGGGCGGCCGAGTGGTGATGAGGTGACCGACCGATGGCGACGCGCGGGGCGGCCGAGTGGTGATGAGGTGACCGACCGATGGCGACGCGCGGGGCGGCCGAGTGGTGATGAGGTGACCGACCGATGGCGACGCGCGGGGCGGCCGAGTGGTGATGAGGTGATCGACCGATGGCGACGCGCGGGGCGGCCGAGTGGTGATGAGGTGACCCACCGATGGCGACGCGCGGGGCGGCCGAGTGGTGATGAGGTGACCAACCGATGGCGATGCGCGGGGCGGCCGAGTGGTGATGAGGTGACCAACCAAGAGGCGATGCGCGGCGCGACCGAGTGGTGATAAGGTGACCAACCGATAGTGACGCGCGGGGCGGCCGAGTGGTGATGAGGTGACCAACCGATGGCGACGTGCGGGGCAGCCGAGTGGTGATGAGGTGACCAACGGAGAGGCGACGCGCGGAGCGGCCGAGTGGTTACGAGGTAACCAACCGATGGCGATGCGCGGGGCGGCCGAGTGGTGATGATGTGACCAACCGATGGCGATGCGCGGGGTGGCCGAGTGGTGATGAGGTGACCATCCGATGGCGACGCGCGGGGCGGCCGAGTGGTGATAAGGTGACCAACCGAGAGGTGACGCGCGGAGCGGCCGAGTGGTTACGAGCTGACCAACCTATGGCGACGCGCGGGGCGGCCAAGTGGTGATGAGGCTACCAACCGATGGCGACGCGCGGGGCGGCCGAGTGGTGATGAGACGACCAACCGGTGGCGACGCCCGGGGCGGCCGAGGGGTGATGAGGTGACCAACCGAGAGGCGGCGAGCGGAGCGGCCGAGTGGTGATGAGGTGACCAACCGATGGCGACGCGCGGGGCGGCCGAGTGGTGATGAGGTGACCAACCGATGGCGACGCGCGGGGCGGACGAGTGGTGATGAGGTGACCAACCGACAGCGACGCGCGGGGCGGCCGAGTGGTGATGAGGTGACGAACTGAGTGGCGACGCGCGGAGCGGCCGAGTGGTGATGAGTTGACCAACCAATGGTGACGCGCGGGGCGGCCGAGTGGCGATGAGGTGACCAACTGATGGCGAAGCGCGGGGCAGCCGAGTGGTGATGAGGTGACCACCCTATGGCGACACGTGGGGCGGCTGTGTGAAGTAGACGCATCCCGCGGACTGACGATGTGTGGGGAGTCCGGATGAAGTAGACGCATCCCGCGGAGTGGCGATGCACCCCCGTCCGAGTGAAGTAGACGCGTCCCGCGGAGTGGTGACGAATGGAGCGTCCGAGTGAAATAGTCGCGTCCCGCGGAGTGATGATGCGTGGGTGGCCAAGTGTCGAGGACGCGTCCAACCGAGTGGCACCTTATGAGACGGTCGAGTTGAGCATGTCGTCGAGGAGGCGTCCGACCGAGTGGGAACACATGAATGATCAAGTGCCTGCACGTTAGTCGCCTGAACGTGGCCAAGAAAACGATGCGTTCCCGAGTGTTGCATACGTCGAGTGTAGAATTGCATTTGTCCGAGCGTACCAGAGTACTCACTCGGAGTAGTGGACCGGGTGGGCCAGCTTGAAGTCAACGCAAGTTGCGTGTGCGCTGGAGGCTGGTGCAGGTGGCTGCGGAAAAAATGAATCAACGCACCTTGTTTAAATGGCTGATTAATGAGGCAGCCAATTAATCCTGCGTTGAAGATTTCTTCCGTTTCCAAATATTCCTGCATGCAGTTAATTGATGGAAGAAACGGCCCACGTCCTGATCATGTAGGAGTACGCAGAATCTGCATGTAAGAGGCATTAATTAGCGCTAATTAAGCCAGAATTAAAACATGGAAGTTTCTGCATGTGATACGGGTTGAAATTAGGAGAGTTGTGAAGGCAGCCCAGAGTCCGGAGAGCTCCGCTGCGGTGAAAACTGCCGGTCAGGCCGGAAACTGACGGCAGTCAAGAGATGGCGATGAGGAGGATAAGCAGCAGGCTGCAGTCCAGGCGTGGGAGTCGCGGGCCAGCACAGCCACGGGCGAGGACGGTGCGAGCGCTGTGGTTGCGTTTCACTGCTTGGGGGCCCGGAGCCGTGCGCCGGTCGGAGTCGCACTTCAACGCCCACGGAGCTGAGCCGAGTGCCGGCAGCCGGGCCTCGTCTCCCGAGAGCCGGGTCGACCGCCGGTCGTCGTCCTCCACTAGCCGAGGAGCCAGGCCAAGCTTTAGCGGCTGTGCGTGTGTGGGCGCTCGGCGACGACGTTCGCAGATGAGGCCAGGGATGACGACATGCGGACAACGGCGCTTCATCGTCTGCGAGCCGAGCCATCGATCGGTACAAAGGGAGGCATCCTTTTGTATGAGCTCGTGTGCATACAGAAAAAGAACAAATCATAGTTAGATCATTGTAATGTTTGATTGTAAAGAGGACAAGTTGAGATGAGCAACTCCCTAATCTTTTTGTAGGATGAGGAGTATTTTGTGTGATGGCCGGGACTCCAATAGTCAAATATGGTAGCGGCGATTGTTTAATCTCGGGAGATCATCCCAAGAAAGCTTGGGTCGCCCGCAGAAATTAGACCGTTGCCGGCGATTGAAGAAAAAACCACCTGCATCATGGCCTGATAGACGCCATGCCCCACGGTGGGCGCCAACTGTCGTGGGAACGATTCGGACAATAATAAGGTATAGGGTAACGGAGCATGATCTATCGAGATGCATATGGGTGACACGGTGGTTTTAGCGAGTTCGAGCCTCTCACGGTGGAGATAACAGCGCTACGTCTCGTGCTCCAGAGAGGCTTTGTTTTAACTGAGTATATATCCGAGATTACAATGTGTGTTTGAGAGAGAGAGGGAGAGAGGATCTCCATGCCTGAGCTATGTCCTGAGACTAATGGTTAGAAAGAGAGAGAGGTCGAAGAAAAAAGCCCCCTAGTCTAGCGGTGGGGGTGGCTTATATAGAGTGCGCCACCCCCTCACCTCCTATGTTACAAAGTGGGGGCGTTAATGCCATAAATCAACCTACTACTAAGATGATGCTTCGAGTGCCTTGTCGACTGCTGGTCTTCGCATATCCGAGTGAGATCAGGTGCTCCGAGTGGAATGAGTTGGTCGTGTGGAGTGCTATGCTCCGAGTGGTTGTTGTCGTCCGAGTGACTTGATGGTCAGCCGAGTGGATAGTATGTCTGTATGAAATTTATCTGGACCCACAAGTTGTGTGGACCCCATGCTTTATGATATTTCGACCCTTCGTGGGCCTACCTATTATCTGTATCCCCAATAGCCGCCCCCTCCTTGTCCAATTCGGACTAGAGGGGGAGGGGGCGTGCGGCTGCCCTGGCCGCCCCTCCTCTTCTCCCACTAAGGCCCATTAGGCCCAATATACTCCCCGGGGGGTTCCGGTAACCCCCCGGTACTCCGGTAAATGTCCGAAACCTCCCGAAACACTTCCGGTGTCCGAACATAGTCGTCCAATATATCGATCTTTACGCCTCGACCATTTCGAGACTCCTCGTCATGTCCGTGATCATATTCGGGACTCCGAACTACCTTCGGTACATCAAAACACAAAAACTTGTAATACCGATCGCCACCGAACTTTAAGCGTGCGGACCCTATGGTTTCGAGAACTATGTAGACATGACCGAGACACGTCTCCGGTCAATAACCAATAGCTGAACTTGGATGCTCATATTGGTTCCCACATATTCTACAAAGATCTTTATTGGTCAAACCGCATAACAACATACGTTGTTCCCTTTGTCATCGGTATGTTACTTGCCCGAGATTTCATCATCGGTATCTCAATAACTAGTTCAATCTCGTTACCGGCAAGTCTCTTTACTCGTTATGTAATTCATCATCCCACAACTAACTCATTAGTCACATTGCTTGCAAGGCTTATAGTGATGTGCATTACCGAGAGGGCCCAGAGATACCTCTCCGACAATCGGAGTGACAAATCCTAATCTCGAAATACGCCAACTCAACAAGTACCTTCGGAGACACCTGTAGAGCACCTTTATAATCACCCATTTACGTTGTGACGTTTGGTAGCACACAAAGTGTTCCTCCGATAAACGGGAGTTGCATAATCTCATAGTCATAGGAACATGTATAAGTCATGAAGAAAGCAATAGAAACATACTAAACGATTAAGTGCTAAGCTAACGGAATGGGTCAAGTCAATCACATCATTCTCCTAATGATGTGATCCCATTAATCAAATGACAACTCATGTCTATGGTTAGGAAACTTAATCATCTTTGATTAACGAGCTAGTCAAGTAGAGGCATACTAGTGACACTATGTTTGTCTATGTATTCACACATGTATTATGTATCCGGTTAATACAATTCTAGCATGAATAATAAACATTTATCATGATAGAGGAAATAAATAATAACTTTATTATTGCCTCTAGGGCATATTTCCTTCAGTCTCCCACTTGCACTAGAGTCAATAATCTAGATTACACAGTAATGATTTTAACACTCATGGAGTTTTGGTGTTGATCAAGTTTTGCTCGTGGAAGAGGCTTAGTCAACGGGTGTGCAACATTCAGATCCGTATGTATCTTGCAAATCTCTATGTCTCCCACCTAGACTTGATCCCGGATGGAATTGAAGAGTCTCTTGATGTGCTTGGTTCTCTTGTGAAATCTGGATTCCTTTGCCAAGGCAATTGCACCAGTATTGTCACAAAAGATTTTCATTGGTCCCGATGCACTAGGTATGTCACCTAGATCGGATATGAACTCCTTCATCTAGACTCCTTCATTTGCTGCTTCCGAAGTAGCTATGTACTCCGCTTCACACGTAGATCCTGCCACGACGCTTTGTTTAGAACTGCACCAACTGACAGCTCCACCGTTCAATGTAAACACGTATCCGGTTTGCGATTTAGAATCATCCGGATCAGTGTCAAAGCTTGCATCGACGTAACCATTTACGACTAGCTCTTTGTCACCTCCATAAATGAGAAACTTATCCTTAGTCCTTTTCAGGTATTTCAGGATGTTCTTGACCGCTGTCCAGTGATCCACTCCTGGATTACTTTGGTACCTCCCTGCTAGGCTAATAGCAAGACACACATCAGGTCTGGTACACAGCATTGCATACATGATAGAGCCTATGGCTGAAGCATAGGGAACATCTTTCATTTTGTCTCTATCTTCTACAGTGGTCGGGCATTGAGTCTGACTCAACTTCACACCTTGGAACACAGGCAAGAACCCTTTCTTTGCTTGATCCATTTTGAACTTCTTCAAAACTTTGTCATGGTATGTGCTTTGTGAAAGTCCTATCAAGCGTCTTGATCTATCTCTATAGATCTTGATGCCCAATATGTAAGCAGCTTCACCGAGGTCTTTCATTGAAAAACTCTTATTCAAGTATCCTTTTATGCTATCCAGAAATTATATATCATTCCCAATCAGCAATATGTCATCCACATATAATATCAGAAATGCTACAGAGCTCCCACTCTCTTTCTTGTTAATACAGGCTTCTCCAAAAGTCTGTATAAAACCATATGCTTTGATCACACTATCAAAATGTTTATTCCAACTCTGAGAGGCTTGCACCAGTCCATAAATGGATCGCTGGAGCTTGCACACTTTGTTAGCTCCCGTTGGATCGACAAAACCTTCCGGTTGCATCATATACAACTCTTCTTCCAGAAATCCATTCAGGAATGCAGTTTTGACATCCATTTGCCAAATTTCATAATCATAAAATGCACCTATTGCTAACATGATTCGGACAGACTTAAGCATCGCTACAGGTGAGAAAGTCTCATCGTAGTCAACTCAATGAACTTGTCGAAAACCTTTTGCAACAAGTCGAGCTTTGTAGACAGTAACATTACGTCAGCGTCGGTCTTCTTCTTGAAGATCCATTTATTCTCTATGGCTTGCCGATCATTGGGCAAGTCAACCGAAGTCCACACTTTGTTCTCATACATGGATCCCATCTCAGATTTCATGGCCTCAAGCCATTTTGCGGAATCTGGGCTCACCATCGCTTCTTCATAGTTCGTAGGTTCGCCTTGGTCAAGTAACATGACCTCCAGAATAGGATTACCGTACCACTCTGGTGCGGATCTTACTCTGGTTGACCTACGAGGTTCGGTAGTAACTTGATCTGAAGTTTCATGATCAATATCATTAGCTTCCTCACTAATTGGTGTAGGTGTCACAGGAACCGGTTTCTGTGATGAACTACTTTCCAATAAGGGAGCAGGTACAGTTACCTCATCAAGTTCTACTTTCCTCCCACTCACTTCTTTCGAGAGAAACTCCTTCTCTAGAAAGGATCCATTCTTAGCAACGAATGTCTTGCCTTCGGATCTGTGATAGAAGGTGTACCCAACAGTTTCCTTTGGGTATCCTATGAAGACACATTTCTCCGATTTGGGTTCGAGCTTACCAGGTTGAAGTTTTTTCACATAAACATCACAGCCCCAAACTTTAAGAAACGACAACTTTGGTTTCTTACCAAACGACAGTTCATAAGGCGTCGTCTCAACGTATTTCGATGGTGCCCTATTTAAGGTGAATGTAGCCGTCTCTAAAGCATAACCCCAAAACGATAGTGGTAAATCAGTAAGAGACATCATAGATCGTACCATATCTTGTAAAGTACGATTACGATGTTCGGACACACCATTATGCTGTGGTGTTCCAGGTGGCGTGAGTTGCGAAACTATTCCGCATTGTTTCAAATGTAGACCAAACTCATAACTCAAATATTCTCCTCCACGATCAGATCGTAGATACTTTATTTTCTTGTTACGATGATTTTCCACTTCATTCTGAAATTCTTTGAACTTTTCAAATGTTTCAGACTTATGTTTCATTAAGTAGATTTATCCATATCTGCTCAAATCATCTGTGAAGGTGAGAAAATAACGATACCCGCCGCGAGCCTCAATATTCATCGGACCACATACATCAGTATGTATGATTTCCAACAGATCTGTTGCTCGCTCCATTGTTCCGGAGAACGGCGTTTTAGTCATCTTGCCCATGAGGCATGGTTCGCAAGTACCAAGTGATTCATAATCAAGTGATTCCAAAAGTCCATTAGTATGGAGTTTCTTCATGCGCTTTACACCAATATGACCCAAACGACAGTGCCACAAATAAGTTGCACTATCATTATCAACTCTGCATCTTTTGGCTTCAACATTATGAATATGTGTGTCACTACTATCGAGATTTAACACAAATAGACCACTCTTCAAGGGTGCATGACCATAAAAGATATTACTCATATAAATAGAACAACCATTATTCTCAGATTTAAATGAATAACCGTCTCGCATCAAACAAGATCCAGATATAATGTTCATGCTCAACGCTGGCACCAAATAACAATTATTTAGGTCTAAAACTAATCGCGAAGGTAGATGTAGAGGTAGCGTGCCGACGATGATCACATCGACTTTGGAACCATTTCCCACGCGCATCGTCACCTCGTCCTTAGCCAGTCTTCGCTTAATCCGTAGTCCCTGTTTCGAGTTGCAAATATTAGCAACAGAACCAGTATCAAATACCCAGGTGCTACTGCGAGCTCTAGTAAGGTACACATCAATAACATGTATATCACATATACCTTTGTTCACCTTGCCATCCTTTTTATCCGCCAAATACTTGGGGCAGTTCCGCTTCCAGTGACCAGTCTGCTTGCAGTAGAAGCACTCAGTCTCAGGCTTAGGTCCAGACTTGGGTTTCTTCTCTTGAGCAGCAACTTGTTTGCTGTTCTTCTTGAAGTTCCCCTTCTTCTTCCCTTTGCCCTTTTTCTTGAAACTGGTGGTCTTGTTGACCATCAACACTTGATGCTCCTTCTTGATTTCTACCTTCGCAGCCTTTAGCATTGCGAAGAGCTCGGGAATTGTCTTATCCATCCCTTGCATATTATAGTTCATCACGAAGCTCTTGTAGCTTGGTGGCAATGATTGAAGAATTCTGTCAATGACACTATCATCCGGAAGATTAACTCCCAATTGAATCAAGTGATTGTTATACCCAGACATTTTGAGTATATGTTCACTAACAGAACTATTCTCCTCCATCTAACAGCTGTAGAACTTATTGGAGACTTCATATCTCTCAATCTGGGCATTTGCTTGAAATATTAACTTCAACTCCTGGAACATCTCATATGCTCCATGACGTTCAAAACGTCGTTAAAGTCCCGGTTCTAAGCCGTAAAGCATGGCATACTGAACTATCGAGTAGTCATCAGCTTTGCTCTGCCAAACGTTCCTAACGTCGTCAGTTGCATCTGCAGCAGGCCTGGCACCCAGCGGTGCTTCCAGGACGTAATTTTTCTGTGCAGCAATGAAGATAATCCTCAATTTACGGACCCAGTCTGTGTAATTGCTACCATCATCTTTCAACTTTGCTTTCTCAAGGAACGCATTAAAATTCAACGGAACAACAGCACGGGCCATCTATCTACAACAACATAGACAAGCAAAATACTATCAGGTACTAAGTTCATGAAAATTTTAAGTTCAATTAATCATATTACTTAAGAACTCCCACTTAGATAGACATCTCTCTAATCATCTAAGTGATCACGTGATCCAAATCAACTAAACCATAACCGATCGTCACGTGAAATGGAGTAGTTTTCAATGGTGAACATCACTATGTTGATCATATCTACTACTCCCTCCGTCCGGGTTTATTAGGCCTCTCGGCATCACAAGCATGTCCGTTTTTATAAGGCCCCGCTTTGGAAAGGTGCATGCATACAAGCATTTCATTGGTTGCATTGATAGCCATTGTTGTTGGTACCATGGTTGGAAAATTAATACACTTCATGCGTGCTTTTTCATTGGCTGCATGTATGTGAGAGAGTGCATTGGGAGTGGAATGGAAGAATTAATGTGAGCAAATTACTATGTGTCTTGGTCAAAGAGAGGTTGTCTTTAGGCCTAATAAACCCGGACGGAGGGAGTATATGATTCACGCTCGACCTTTCGGTCTCAGTGTTCCGAGGCCATATCTGCATATTCTAGGCTCGTCAAGTTTAACCCGAGTATTCTGCGTGTGCAAAACTGGCTTGCACCCATTGTAGATGAACGTTGAGCTTATCACACCCGATCATCACGTGGTGTCTCGGCACGATGAACTTTGGCAACGGTGCATACTCAGAGAGAACACTTTACCTTGAAATTTAGTGAGAGATCATCTTATAATGCTACCGTCAATTAAAGCAAAATAAGATGCATAAAGGATAAACATCACATGCAATGAATATAAGTGATATGATATGTCCATCATCATCTTGTGCTTGTGATCTCCATCTCCGAAGCACCGTCATGATCACCATCGTCACCGGCGCGACACCTTGATCTCCATCGTAGCATCGTTGTCGTCTCGCCAACTATTGCTTCTACGACTATCGCTACCGCTTAGTGATAAAGTAAAGCAATTACAGGGTGATTGCATTGCATACAATAAAGCGACAACCATATGGCTCCTGTCAGTTGCCGATAAATCGGTTACAAAACATGATCATCTCATACAATAAAATATAGCATCATGCCTTGACCATATCACATCACCACATGCCCTGCAAAAACAAGTTAGACGTCCTCTACTTTGTTGTTGCAAGTTTTACGTGGCTGCTACAGGCTGAGCAAGAACCGTTCTTACCTACGCATCAAAACCACAATGATAGTTCGTCAAGTTAGTGTTGTTTTAACCTTCTCAAGGACCGGGCGTAGTCACACTCGGTTCAACTAAAGTTGGAGAAACTGACACCCGCCAGCCACCTGTGTGCAAAGCACGTCGGTAGAACCAGTCTCGCGTAAGCGTACGCGTAATGTCGGTCCGGGCCGCTTCATCCAACAATACCACCGAACCAAAGTATGACATGCTGGTAAGCAGTATGACTTGTATCGTCCACAACTCACTTGTGTTCTACTCGTGTACACTAGTAGAAAAAGGGTCATCTGTCCCGGTTGGTAAGGGCCTTTTGTCCTGGTTGTTGAACCGGGACTAAAGGGTCGTTACTAATGCCCTAGCCCTTTAGTCCCGGTTCTTACACGAACCGGGACAGATGGGCCTCCACGTGGCCGGTGCGGCGAGCCCAGGCAGGAGGGCCTTTGGTCCCGGTTGGTGGCACTAACCGGGACCAATAGGCATCCACGCGTCAGCATTTCAGGGGCTGGGGTTTTTGTTTTTTTTGAAGGGGGGGGGGGTTGGGGGTTTTGGGGGGTTAATTTAGGTGTTTCATATATTGTGTTAGCTAGCTAATTAATAGAGAGAAGTGTCCTCTCTTATCTCCGTGCTTGGTCGACGCTACGTACTATATACGTATAGAGAGGACTAGACACGCTAGCTAGTAAGCAAATGAAGGAAACAGAAGATCGTCATGAACATATATATGCATACACAGAGAAGTGATATCGACCACCACTCCTTCTCCGAGAGATTGGTCGAACAACAAGTTCTCGTATATCTATCCGACACTACCAGCTACATATATACAATAATTATCTCTTACAATATAATCTCCTAATTATATATGTACACAGGGTTCACATAGTATTCTCTGTTTTCAGCGATCACGTGGTCAAGGAAGAATGCCGCCAATTCCTCTTGAATTGCTCGCATACGATATGGTGGTAGGAGTTCATCCCGCATCCAAAAGATCCAATTTGAAGAAGGGGTCAATACATATATATATATATATGAATAAATGAAACTCAACACAAATGATGGTATTAAAATAAAATTGTGAATATTATTGCTTACGCACTTCATATTGTTCGTCAGAGTAGCCCCGCTCACAGGTCGTGTAGCGGATGGACTCGCAAACGTAGTATCCACAGTAATTATTCCCGGCTTCCTGCCACAACCACTTTACAAGAAATAGAGGTCAATCAAACTGATAAGCAAGCATGCTAAATGGTATTGATGAAACTAGCGCTTGAATCACTAGGAGATGCGCGGACCATGCTACTATAGTACTTACTTTCGGGTGTCTAAATGGCAGCTTCTTCGGCAGTCTCGGAGCTTTTTTGGTGAATTTTCTCCAAACCCTGCCAGACAAAGAAAACAATTACTTGATATCAGGAAATGAACAAAGTTGCTGATATGGTGGATAATGATCGATTTAACTTACTTCTCGAGCATTTGAGTCATGTCCGCATAGTCCTGGGGATCTTTTCGTCTTGAGTCTAAGACGGTTACTAGTCCCTTCTCAAGCTTAATCTCTAGGAGAATATAGTGGAAGCTGCGCACGCATGCATAAGTCATCAATTACATTACTATAACCTGGACTAATAAGGGAAACCGAATATGCACAAGACAGTAACTCTCACTTGAAGTTGTAAGGAAAGAGTATTATATCTTTGTTTTCATTTATTACCAACGATCGTAGCAAGTTGGCCTCAGTATTTTTGGCATGATATTTAACCTCAGTTGCATCTATGAGATTTGTGTTAACGAATCCAATATTACCGATTTGTCTTTTCTTCAATTCGGCGATCTTCAATCTGCATAATATAGTGAGGATAATTATAAATACATGCAATGAAAGAACTGACCTATATAGAGAGACTTAATGACAGAAGTAGTACTACTTACAGACACTAGCAAGTGATCGTTGATTTATCGAGGGCCTTTTGATTGAAAAACTGGAAGAACTCCTCAAATGGAACATTCAACATTTCAATTCCAATGAGGTCATGCTCCTCTTTAACTCTCAGCGTCAAAGTATTCCTCCCCCCAGACTCTCTGCAGGTTTTCATGTACCAATCATGTACTCTTCGCATCATCGTTGTTAGAGATCTTTCATCTTTGACGAGAGGCTTCCCGTAATGGTATTTGTGTTCGTCCACCTCCAAGAAATCATAATGTACATCGTCGGGCAGGTAATCTCCAAGATTGCTATAACCGGGCACCATCCTCGGATCATTAGCGACGATGTCGCTACACACCTTGAGCGGGGGGCACGATTGGTTCGCTTGTTCGCCGAGCTGGGCAATTTTTTTCCCAGCTCGTTGTTCTTTTAACCTTTGATCACTGACAGTACTTCCCGACCGCTCCGCTTCGACAAATGTCTTTGCAATAATGCGCTCATAGTTGCCTTTCGGCGGAGACTTTGGTGGTTTTGTCAGGGCAGCCAGAGTGCGCTTCGCTTTCACCGGATCTACCTTCTCCTCCGGAGGTGGATGTTTCTTTGCTTTCACCCCTTCAAAGAAGTTCGTCACTTCGGCTCGCACGATCTTCGTGGTTTCCTCCTCGGTCCTCTCGTATGGTAACTTCTGTGGAGTCTTCAGAGAAGGACTGAATCTGTATTGCCTCCCGCCTCTAGCTGTACTGCTAGACGCCGGCAGAGCAGATGGAGCGGCTGCGGCTGTCTTCTTTCCTTGCTTACGAGGCGGAGGAGAAGGACTACGATGCGCCGGAGCAGCATGAGTGGCGGCGGGTCTCTTCCATCCTTGCTGACGAGGCGAAGAAGGAGGAGGCTGGCTGCTCGGGCGCGCCGGCGCAGGCGGAGAAGGAGGCGGAGTGCCGCCACGCGCCAGAGAAGGAGGCTGAGTGCCCTGATCACTCGCCAGAGGAGGAGGCGGAGTGCCGCCACGCGCCGGAGAAGGAGGCTGGGTGCCCTGACCACTCGCCGGAGGAGGAGGCGGAGTGCTCTTACTCGCCGAAGGAGGAGGAGGAGGCGGAGGCGTCCAGTTCGGAAGGTTGATGAGCTCCTTCCGCCATAGGCATGGAGTCTTCAGAGCAGAACCCAGCCGAGTCTCCCCTTCACCGGTAGGGTGGTCAAGCTGGAGGTCCTCAAATCCCTCCGTTATTTCGTCCACCGTCACCCTAGCATAACCTTCTGGAATCGGACGACAGTGAAAAGTTGCGCCGGGTTCAGGAGGTCGAACAGAGCCGGCAGCCGCCTTGACTTTGAAGTTCTGCCATTGCGTCATAAGGTGGCAATGTTGAGACTCCGTGATAGCATCCACGGGGTAGCTAGTAGGAGCCGTCAAGACATGCTCCGGCTAAAGCAGCTCGGTGGAAGCCACGCTGCTTCTCCGCTGAAATGGCGGGGTAGCTTCGGGGGTAGTTTCGGCAGGTCGCTTGCTGCGAGCTACGTCTCGTTCCTCTAGCGCTTGAACCCTTTCGTGCAGCTTCTGAATTTGGGTCTGCTCCACTTTTTTCCTCCTCTTCTGGCATTTGTAACCGCCTGCGTCCGGAAAACCAGCCTTCCACGGAACGGAGCCTGGCGTGCCTCGGGTCCGTCCAGGGTGCTCAGGATTCCCGAGGGCCATTGTGAGCTCGTCGTTCTCTCTGTCTGGAACGAACGTCCCTTGCTGCGCTGCATCGATATAGTGTTGAATCCTCTTGACTGGTATTCTCAAAAGCTCGTCCGTCCAAACGCACTTCCCTGATACAGGGTCCAAGGTTCCGCCAGCCCCGAAGAACCAAGTCCGGCAACGGTCTGGCCAGTTCATTGTCTCTGGTTTGATCCCTTTATCAAGCAGATCATTCTCAGCCTTGGCCCACTTAGGCCGGGCTTTGAGGTAGCCACCTGACCCCGTGCGATGGTGAAGCTTCTTCTTCGCAGCATTTTTCTTGTTTGTCGCTAACAACTTCTTACTCTTTTCCGATGTCTTGTGGGCCACAAATGCGGGCCAGTGATATCTGATCTTCTCATATTTGCCGATGAATTCTGGTATCTCTTCTTTGTCGACAAACGTTTTCAGCTCATTCTTCCACCTCCTGAATAGGTCTGCCATCTTCTTAAGAGCATGAGACTTGATTAATTGCTCTTTAACTGACTTCTCCGGATCCTCCTCTGGCGGTAGGGTGAAATTTGCCTTCAGCTCAGTCCAAAGATCATCTTTCTGCATATCATTGACATAAGAAACCTCAGGGTCTTCCTTCTTAGGCTTATACCATTGGTGGATGCTGATCGGGATCTTGTCCCTAACAAGAACCCCGCACTGAGCAGCAAATGCTTCCTTTGTCCGGATGGGTTCAATCGGTTGGCCGTCGCGCGCGATTGCTGTGATCTCAAACCTTTCATCCGAGCGCAACTTTCTCTTCGGGCCTCGTCTCTTTACCGAAGTTGTGCTCGATCCGGAGGGCTAGAAAAAAGAAGAAAGACGAGAGTTAATTAATATGTGTACATACCAAAACAACGAATGCATCAATTAGCTAGTCAGCACAGGCTTAAATAATATATTTACCTGGCCGGACTCTATTCGGTCACCGGAGCCGTCACCACGGGCTCCTTCTTGCACCAGCATTGGGTCACCGGAGCCATCATAATCATGTCTTTCCTCCTCCACTCTTCGATCACCGTAGCCTGCTTCTTCACCCTGTTCTTCCAGACCATCATTGTCGTTAAGATACGACAAGACATCACCTCCGGCTAAGATTATGCCCCCCAACACCTCTTCTGCTTCCTCGTCTCGTCCGTGCTCCATTGTTTCTGCAAATATTACAACATGGCAATTATTACAGAAACATGACAGCAGGTGGATATATTAGTGCAAACGTAGACCTAGCTTATTCCGGGTTTGGGTGGCCTCGGCAACGCTTCAAGGGTAGGGGCGCGGCGGGAGGGGGTAGGAGACCGACATCGTTTTTTTCTAGGGTTTGGGTGTCCTCGAGAGTTTTGGTCGAGCGAGAGGGCCGGGGTGTGCTCCCGTGGTATAAGTTATCACGGTCGAAGTTATCCGGGAGGGGGTTATATCGACAACGACGACATACATACATGGGAAAATAATGTTATCGGGGAGGGGGTAGGTCGACCCCCCCCCCTCGTGTTGAAGTTATCGGGACACGGGGTATATCGACAACGACATATCCGATAAAAAATAAGAAGACGAAGAAGAAATAAAAAGAGGAGAAGAAGATATTAATAGAGGAGAAGATTGAAGAAAAAAAAGAAGAAAAAAAAGAGGAGAAGAAGAAAGGAATAGAGGAGGAGAAGAGAATTCTATTTTCTCTTCTCCTCCTCTATTCCTTTCTTCTTCTCCTCTTCTTTTTCTTCTTTTTTCTTCTTCTTATTTGTTTCTCATCTTCTTCCTCTCCTCTTCTTCTCCTTTCTTCTTCTTCTTATTTTCCTTTTTCCTCTCATTCTTTTTCTTCTTCTTCCTTTCCTAGCTAGATATATAAAACTTTTCTAAAAATGTAACTTTTGCATATATAAAACTTTTTCTTCTTCCTTCTTCTTCCTTCTATTCCTTCTTCCTAAATATATAAAACTTTTCTAAAAATGAAACTAACCTAAAATGTACTAAATCAGAGCACATATATAGATAAAACTTTTCTAAAAATCTAACTTTTGCATATATGTATTTTTAAAACATCATTACAATTGGGAAAATACATACATACATACAAAAAACATGTAAAAAATACATACATACATATATGAACATACATAAAAAAAATACATATATCTAAAAAATACATACATACATATATGAAAATCTAAAAACATGTAAATCACCGAGGGAGGAGCGCGCGGCGGGCGGCGTCGGGGCAAGCAGGGGCGTCGGGGCAGGGGCGGCGTGCGTCGGGGCAGGGACGGCGTGCGGCAACGACGTCGGGCGAGGGCGACGGCGACGACGGGCGCGGGCGACGGTGACGGCGGGGCGGGTCGGGGGCGCGGCAGAGGCACGGCGAGGGCGTGCGGCGTGGTCGGGGGGCAGGGGCGACGGCGGCGTGGTCGGGGGCGCGGCAGAGGCACGGCGAGCTCGGGCAGCCTGGCGGCGTCGTCGGAGGGATCGAAGATCTGACAAAATTTTCACAAGTGCTGGCTTATATAGCAAACCCATTGGTACCGGTTCGTGGCACAAACCGGTACCAATGCCACCCTTTAGTCCCGGTTGGTGTCACCAACCGGGACCAAAGGCCTCTTTTCAGCAGCCCAAAGGGCGGGAAGCGGCGGCCTTTGGTCCCGGTTGGTGGCACCAACCGGGACTAAAGGGGGGGCATTGGTACCGGTTAGTGCCACGGACCGGTACCAATGCACCCCTTTAGTATCGGTTGGTGCCACCAACTGGGACCAATGGCCTTGTGCTGCTGCGCCCGCGTCGAAAGTTTAGTCCCACCTCGCTAGTTGAGAGGGGCGCGCAGTGGTTTATAAGCCCCACTGCCGCTCCCCTCTCGAGCTCCTCTCCATTGCACGCTTACGGGCCTAATTGTCACTGCTATGCCTAATGGGCCTACTGGGCCTTCTGCGGGCCTGAATCCTGGCCCATCGATGGGTTTCTAGTCGTACTCAGGCCTTGGTGGCCCAGTTGGTGGCATATTTTTTATTTTTTGCCTATTTTTTGTTTTATTTTTTGCTTTATTTATTTTGTTTTGTTTCTACTTACAACAAAAAACTTATTTATTTTATTTTATTTTATTTTGTTTCTAATTACTTATTTATTTTACTTTATGATAATTCTTTTTGCTATTAAAGTTTCTAACAAAAAAAGTTCTTTATGAAAATTCTTTTTGCTTTCTATGATTTTGAACAGAACATACTTCGATAATTTTAGTTGCATCAATTTTATATAATTTTAGTTTCAATAATACTATAGGTTGCTTATAATGTTTTGAACAGAAAATACTTTGATAATTTTAGTTTAATAAATTTTATTTATGTTATTACAGTTTATTTTATTTTGTTTCTACTTATATATTTTATTAAAGTTTATATTATTTTGTTTCTAATTACTTATTTATTTTATTAGTTATTTTTCATGCACCATTTTTCATGCATTTACTGATTATTTTGAGCTATAAGACCCTAAAATTGAAAAGCATTTCAAATGAACTCTGAAAAGGTTGAAAGTTGGCATGGTATCATCATTTCATCCACATAGCATGTGCAAGAAAGTTGAGAGGGTTACGGCAAAAACTGGATGCACTTCGTGTGCAAAACGGACAATCTCTTTCAAAGTATCAGGATTTCATACGGAAACTCGTCTGTTACAAAGGGATTTCATTTTTTAAAACTTATTTGAACTCCTGAATTTTTGTGTGTTCAAAATGCACCATTCAAAGCCACATCATCAATTTTCAACCCTTTCTGACTTCATTTGTTATTTTTCATGCATTTATTGATTATTTTGAGCTATAAGACCCTGAAATTGAAAAGCATTTCAAATGAACTCTGAAAAGGTTGAAAGTTGGCATGGTATCATCATTTCATCCACATAGCATGTGCAAGAAAGTTGAGAGGGTTACGGCAAAAACTGGATGCACTTCGTGTACAAAACGGACAATGGTATCATACTCGTGTGTTACAAAGTTGGCATGGTATCATCATAATAGTTGCGGGAGAAAGTCTTCACTTTTTCTTCGCTTGTGTGATTTGCTTATTGCGCCGTAACCATGGATAATCTTCATTGTTTATCAGGATGCTTGGGTCAGCCTTGACTTTGAAGGGAGGAATTTCATGAAACTTTTCATAATCTTCAGACATGTCTGTCTTGCCCTCCACTCCCACGATGTCCCTTTTTCCTGAAAGAACTATGTGGTGCTGTGGCTCATCGTATGATGTATTCGCTTCCTTATGTTTTCTTTTTCTCGGTTTGGTAGACATGTCCTCACATAGATAACCTGTGCCACATCATTGGCTAGGACGAACGGTTCGTCAGTGTACCCAAGATTTTTCAGATCCATTGTTGTCATTCCGTAATGTGGGTCTACCTGTACCCCGCCTCCTGACAGATTGACCCATTTGCACATAAACAAAGGGACCTTAAAATCATGTCCGTAGTCAAGTTCCCATATGTCCACTATGTAACCATAATATGTGTCCTTTCCCCTCTCGGTTGCTGCATCAAAGCGGACACCGCTCTTTTGGTTGGTGCTCTTTTGATCTTGGGCGATCGTGTAAAATGTATTCCCATTTATCTCGTATCCTTTGTAATTTAATACAGTCAAAGATGGTCCCCTGGACAACGAGTACAGCTCATCACAAACAGTGTTGTCACCTCTGAGACGTGTTTCCAACCAACTGCTGAAAGTCCTGATGTGTTCACATGTAATCCAGTCGTCGCACTGCTCCGGGTGTTTGGAGCGCAGACTGTTCTTGTGTTCATCGACATACAGGGTCACCAAGGTAGAGTTATGTAGAACTGTGTAGTGTGCTTGAGACCAAGAATGCCCATCCCTGCATATTATTGAGTCCGCTCCTAGCATGCCTTTTCCAGTCAGTCTCCCCTCATACCGCGATTTAGGGAGACCTATCTTCTTAAGGCCAGGAATGAAGTCAACACAAAACCCAATGACATCCTCTGTTTGATGGCCCATGGAGATGCTTCCTTCTGGCTTAGCGCGGTTACGGACATATTTCTTTAGGACTCCCATGAACCTCTCAAAGGGGAACATATTGTGTAGAAATACGGGCCCCAAAATGACAATCTCGTCGACTAGATGAACTAGGACATGCGTCATGATATTGAAGAAGGATGGTGGGAACACCAGCTCGAAACTAACAAGACATTGCGCCACATCACTCCTTAGCCTTGGTATGATTTCTGGATCGATCACCTTCTGAGAGATTGCATTGAGGAATGCACATAGCTTCACAATGGCTAATCGGACGTTTTCCGGTAGAAGCCCCCTCAATGCAACCGAAAGTAGTTGCGTCATAATCACGTGGCAGTCATGAGACTTTAGGTTCTGGAACTTTTTCTCTGGCATATTTATTATTCCCTTTATATTCGACGAGAAGCCAGTCGGGACCTTCATACTGAGCAGGCATTCAAAGAAGATTTCTTTCTCTTCTTTCGTAAGAGCGTAGCTGGCAGGACCTTCATACTGCTTCGGAGGCATGCCGTCTTTTTCGTGCAAACGTTGCAGGTCCTCCCGTACCTCAGGTGTATATTTTGTCTTCCCATACACGCCCAAGAAGCCTAGCAGGTTCACGCAAAGGTTCTTCGTCACGTGCATCAAGTCGATTGAAGAGCGGGCCTCTAGGTCTTTCCAGTAGGGTAGGTCCCAAAATATAGATTTCTTCTTCCACATGGGTGCGTGTCCCTCAGCGTCATTCGGAACAGCTAGTCCGCCGGGACCCTTACCAAAGATTACGTGTAAATCATTGACCATAGCAAGTACATGATCACCGGTACGCATGGCGGGCTTCTTCCGGTGATCTGCCTCACCTTTGAAATGCTTGCCTTTCTTTCGATATTGATGGTTGGTCGGAAGAAATCGACGATGGCCCAGGTACACATTCTTCCTGCATTTGTCCAGGTATATACTTTCAGTGTCATCTAAACAGTGCGTGCATGCGTGGTATCCCTTGTTTGTCTGTCCTGAAAGGTTACTGAGAGCGGGCCAATCGTTGATGGTTACAAACAGCAACGCGTGCAGGTTAAATTCCTCCTGTTTGTGCTCATCCCACGTACGTACACCGTTTCCATTCCACAGCTGTAAAAGTTCTTCAACTAATGGCCTTAGGTACACATCAATGTCGTTGCCGGGTTGCTTAGGGCCTTGGATGAGAACTGGCATCATAACGAACTTCCGCTTCATGCACATCCAAGGAGGAAGGTTATACATACATAGAGTCACGGGCCAGGTGCTGTGATTGCTGCTCTGCTCCCCGAAAGGATTAATGCCATCCGCGCTTAAACCAAACCATACGTTCCTTGGGTCACCTGCAAACTCAGCCCAGTACTTTCTCTCGATTTTTCTCCACTGCGACCCGTCAGCGGGTGCTCTCAACTTCCCATCTTTCTTACGGTCCTCACTGTGCCATCGCATCAACTTGGCATGCTCTTCGTTTCTGAACAGACGTTTCAACTGTGGTATTATAGGAGCATACCACATCACCTTCGCAGGAACCCTCTTCCTGGGGGGCTCGCCGTCAACATCACCAGGGTCATCTCGTCTGATCTTATACCGCAATGCACCGCATACCGGGAATGTTTTCAGATCCTTGTACGCACCGCGGTAGAGGATGCAGTCATTAGGGCATGCATGTATCTTCTGCACCTCCAATCCTAGAGGGTATACGACCTTCTTTGCTGCGTATGTACTGTTGGGCAATTCGTTATCCTTTGGAAGCTTCTTCTTCAAGATTTTCAATAGCTTCTCAAATCCTTTGTCAGGCATAGCATTCTCTGCCTTCCACTGCAGCAATTCCAGTACGGTACCGAGCTTTGTATTTCCATCTTCGCAATTGGGGTACAACCCTTTTTTGTGATCCTCTAACATGCGACGGAACTTCAGCTTCTCCTTTTGACTTTCGCATTGCGTCCTTGCATCGACAATGACCCGGTGGAGATCATCATCATCGGGCACTGGTTCCTCTTGATCTTCAGCAGCTTCCCCCGTTGCAGCATCATTGGGCACATCGTCTGGTTCCTCTTGATCTTCAGCAGCTTCCCCCGTTGCAGCATCACCGTATTCAGGGGGCACATAGTTGTCATCGTCCTCTTCTTCTTCGCCGTCTTCCTTCATAACCCCTATTTCTCCGTGCCTCGTCCAAACATTATAGTGTGGCATGAAACCCTTGTAAAGCAAGTGGGTGTGAAGGATTTTCCGGTCAGAGTAAGACTTCATATTCCCACATTTAGGGCATGGACAACACATAAAACCATTTTGCTTGTTTGCCTCAGCCACTTCGAGAAAATCATGCACGCCCTTAATGTACTCGGAGGTGTGTCTGTCACAGTACATCCATTGCCGGTTCATCTGCGTGCATTATATATAATTAAGTGTGTCAAAAACCATTACAGAACATCATGAATAGATAATTAAGTGACCAAATTATTAGAAGTTCATCATCACATTAAAACCAAAGTACATACATAGTTCTCATCTAACAACATATAGCTCTCCAGAGCATCTAATTAATTAAACCATACATTGAAACTATGTAAAACATTTCAATGCGAAAACAAATGCGATCATAATCACAACCAAGGTAACAATTGATCCAACGGCATAATGATACCAAGCCTCGGTATGGATGGCATATTTTCTAATCTTTCTAATCTTCAAGCGCATTGCATCCATCTTGATCTTGTGATCATCGACGACATCCGCAACATGCAACTCCAATATCATCTTCTCCTCCTCAATTTTTTTATTTTTTCCTTCAAGAAATTGTTTTCTTCTTCAACTAAATTTAACCTCTCGACAATAGGGTCGGTCGGAATTTCCGGTTCACATACCTCCTAGATAAATAAAATCTATGTCACGTTGGTCGGCATAATTTTCATAAACAATAAATGAACCAATAGTTATAAAGATAATATATACCACATCCGAATCATAGACAGGACGAGGGCCGATGGGGGCGGATACCAAAACCATCGCACTATATAATAACAAGCAATAAAATAGTAAGAAAATTAGACAAGTATCTATCTAAAGTAAGAATTTTTTCTTTCAGAAAGAAGATAAGAACAAGAGGCTCACCACGGTGGTGCCGGCGACGAGATCGGCGTGGGCGATCGACGGCGGTCAAGACGGGAATGGGACGTGACGGGCCGCTAAACCTAGACAAATCTCGAGGAAAATGGAGCTTTGAGGTCGAGCTTTGAGACGAGAAAGCTTAACTAGTGTGGCTCGAGCATTTCATCGAACACCTCATGTGCATAGGAGGTGAGGTAGAGCACCACAAAGCCCTCCCCTCGCCGGCCAGAGAAAAACAGAGCACTGGAGTGCTCTGCTCGCGGGCGAGGGGTATATATAGGCACCTCATTGGTCCCGGTTCGTGGTATGAACCGGGACTAAAGGGCAGCCTGTGGTCCTGGTTCAAGCCACCAACCGGGACCAATGGTGGTGGGCCAGGAGCGAGGCCTATTGGTCCCGGTTCGTCCCACCAACCGGGACCAAAGGGGCCAGACGAACCGGGACCAATGCCCCCATGAGGCCCGGCAGGCCCCTGGCCTCACGAACCGGGACCAGTGCCCCCATGGGTCCCGGTTCTGGACTGAACCGGGACTAATGGGCTGACCCAGCCTGAACCAAAGCCCTCTTTTCTACTAGTGGTATATAACATCTACGCATAAACCTGGCTCGGATGCCACTGTTGGGGAACGTAGTAATTTAAAAAAAAATCCTACGCACACGCAAGATCATGGTGATGCATAGCAACGAGAGGGGAGAGTGTTGTCCATGTACCCGCATAGACCGAAAGCGGAAGCGTTAGCACAACGCGGTTGATGTAGTCGTACGTCTTCACGATTCGACCGATCCAACTACCGAACGTACGGCACCTCCGAGTTCAGCACACGTCAGCTCGATGACGTCCCGCGAACTCCGATCCAGTAGAGCTTCACAGGAGAGTTCCGTCAGCACAACGGCGTGATGACGGTGATGATGTTGCTACCGACGCAGGGCTTCGCCTAAGCACCGCTACGATATGACCGAGGTGGAATATGGTGGAGGGGGGCACCGCACACGGCTGGGAGAGATCAACAGATCAACTTGTGTGTCTAGAGGTGCCCCCCTGCCCCCGTATATAAAGGAGCAACTGGGGAGAGGCGGCCGGCCAAGGAGGGCGCGTCAACAGGGGAGTCCTACTCCCACCGGGGGTAGGACTCCTCCTTTTCCTTGTAGGAGTAGGAGAAGGGAAGGAAGGGAGAGAGGAGTAGAAGTAAAAAGGGGGGCGCCGCCCCCCTCCTTGTCCAATTCGGACTAGAGGGGGAGGGGGCGCGCGGCTGCCCTGGCCGCCCCTCCTCTTCTCCCACTAAGGCCCATTAGGCCCAATATACTCCCCGGGGGGTTCCGGTAACCCCCCGGCACTCCGGTAAATGTCCGAAACCTCCCGAAACACTTCCGGTGTCCGAACATAGTCGTCCAATATATCGATCTTTACTTCTCGACCATTTCGAGACTCCTCGTCATGTCCGTGATCATATCCGGGACTCCAAACTACCTTCAGTACATCGAAACACTAAATCTCATAATACCGATCGTCATCGAACTTTAAGCATGCGGACCCTACGGGTTCGAGAACTATGTAGACATGACGGAGACACGTCTCCGGTCAATAACCAATAGCGGAACCTGGATGCTCATATTGGTTCCCACATATTCTACGAAGATCTTTATCGGTCAAACCGCATAACAACATACGTTGCTCCCTTTGTCATCGGTATGTTACTTGCCGAGATTCGATCGTCGGTATCTCAATACCTAGTTCAATATCGTTACCGGGAAGTCTCTTTACTCGTTATGTAATGCATCATCCCGCAACTAACTCATTAGTCACATTGCTTGCAAGGCTTATAGTGATGTGCATTACCGACAGGGCCCAGAGATACCTCTCCGACAATCGGAGTGACAAATCCTAATCTCGAAATACGCCAACTCAACAAGTACCTTCGGAGACACCTGTAGAGCACCTTTATAATCACCCAGTTACGTTGTGATGTTTGGTAGCACACAAAGTGTTCCTCCGGTAAACGTGAGTTGCATAATCTCATAGTCATAGGAACATGTATAAGTCATGAAGAAAGCCATAGCAACATACTAAACGATCAAGTGCTAAGCTAACGGAATGGGTCAAGTCAATCACATCATTGTCCTAATGATGTGATCCCGTTAATCAAATGACAACTCATGTCTATGGTTAGGAAACTTAACCATCTTTGATTAACGAGCTAGTCAAGTAGAGGTATACTAGTGACACTATGTTTGTCTATGTAATCACACATGTATTATGTTTCCGGTTAATACAATTCTAGCATGAATAATAAACATTTATCATGATATGAGGAAATAAATAATAACTTTATTATTGCCTCTAGGGTCCGACGAATGTTGAGGCTCGCGGCGGGTATCATTATTTTCTCACCGTCACAGATGATTTGAGCAGATATGGGTATATCTACTTGATGAAACATAAGTCTGAAACATTTGAACAGTTCAAAGAATTTCAGAGTAAAGTGGAAAATCATCGTAACA
Source organism: Aegilops tauschii subsp. strangulata (assembly GCF_002575655.3). NCBI lineage: Eukaryota > Viridiplantae > Streptophyta > Magnoliopsida > Poales > Poaceae > Aegilops > Aegilops tauschii. The sequence continues at coordinate 516,650,194 of NC_053038.3, read as the reverse complement.
AGAAAATAAAGTTTCTATGATCTGATCATGGAGGAGAATATTTGAGTTACGAGTTTGGTCTTCATTTGAAACAATGCGGAATAGTTTCGCAACTCACGCCACCCGGAACACCACACTGTGTCGGAACGTCGTAATCGTACTTTACTAGATATGGTGCGATCTATGATGTCTCTTACTGATTTATCGCTATCATTTTGGGGTTATGCATTAGAGACGGCTGCATTCACATTAAATAGGGCACCATCTAAATCCGTTGAGAAGACACCTTATGAACTATGGTTTGGCAAGAAACAAAGTTGTCGTTTCTTAAAGTTTGCGGTTGCGATGCTTATGTGAAAAAGCTTCAAACTGATAAGCTCGAACCCAAATCGGAGAAATGTGTCTTCATAGGATACCCAAAGGAGACTGTTGGGTACACCTTCTATCACAGATCCGAAGGCAAGACATTCGTTGCTAAGAATAGTTCCTTTCTAGAGAAGGAGTTTCTCTCGAAAGAAGTGAGTGGGAGGAAAGTAGAACTTGATGAGGTAACTGTACCTCCTCCCTTATTGGAAAATAGTTCATCACAGAAATCTGTTCCTGTGACTCCTACACCAATTAGTGAGGAAGCTAATAATGATGATCATGTAACTTCAGATCAAGTTACTACCGAACCTCGTAGGTCAACCAGAGTAAGATCCGCACCAGAGTGGTACGGTAATCCTATTCTGGAGGTCATGTTACTTGACCATGACGAACCTCCGAACTATGAGGAAGCGATGATGAGCCCAGATTCTGCGAAATGGTTTGAGGCCATGAAATTTGAGATGGGATCCATGTATGAGAACAAAGTATGGACTTTGGTTGACTTGCCCGATGATCGGCAAGCCATAGAAAATAAATGGATCTTCAAGAGGAAGACGGACGCTGATAGTAGTGTTACTATCTACAAAGCTAGACTTGTCGAAAAAGGTTTTGACAAAGTTCAAGGTGTTGACTACGATGAGATTTTCTCACTCGTAGCGATGCTTAAGTTTGTCCGAATCATGTTAGCAAATTGCCACATATTATGAAATCTGGCAAATGGATGTCAAAACTACATTCCTCAATGGATTCCTTAAAGAAGAGTTGTATATGATGCAACCAGAAGGTTTTCTCGATCCAATAGGTGCTAACAAAGTGTGCAAGCTCCAGCGATCCATTTATGGACTGGTGCAAGCCTCTCGGAGTTGGAATAAACGTTTTGATAATGTGATCAAAGCATATGGTTTTATACAGACTTTTGGAGAAGCCTCTATGTACAAGAAAGTGAGTGGGAGCTCTGTAGCATTTCTAATATTATATGTGATGACATATTGTTGATTGGAAATGATATAGAATTTCTGGATAGCATAAAAGGATACTTGAATAAAAGTTTTTCAATGAAAGACCTCGGTGAAGCTTCTTATATATTGGGCATCAAGAACTATAGAGATAGATCAAGACGCTTAATTGGACTTTCACAAAGCACATACCTTTAAAGTTTTGAAAAAGTTCAAAATGGATCAAGCAAAGAAAGAGTTCTTTCCTGTGTTACAAGGTGTGAAGTTGAGTTAGACTCAATGCCCGACCAATGCAGAAGATAGAGACAAAATTAAAAGTGTTCCCTATGCTTCAGCCATAGGCTCTATCATGTATGCAATGCTGTGTACCAGACCTGATGCGTGCCTTGCTATTAGTTTAGCAGGGAGGTACCAAAGTAATCCAGGAGTGGATCACTAGACAGCGGTCAAGAACATCCTGAAATACCTGAAAAGGACTAAGGATATGTTTCTCATTTATGGAGGTGACAAAGAGCTCGTCGTAAGTGGTCACATCGATGCAAGCTTTGACACTGATCCGGACGATTCTAAATCGCAAACCGGATATGTGTTTATATTGAACGATGGAGCTGTCAGTTGGTGTAGTTCTAAGCAAAGCGTCATGGCGGGATCTACGTGTGAAGCGGAGTACATAGCTGCTTCGGAAGCAGCAAATGAAGGAGTCTGCATGAAGAAGTTCATATCCGATCTAGGTGTCATACCTAGTGCATCGGGACCATTGAAAATCTTTTGTGACAATACTGGTGCAATTGCCTTGGCAAAGGAATCCAGATTTCACAAGAGAACCAAGCACATCAAGAGACGCTTCAATTCCATCCGCGATCAAGTCCAGGTGGGAGACATAGAGATTAGCAAGATACATACGGATCTGAATGTTGTAGACCCATTGACTAAGCCTCTCTCATGAGCAAAACATGATCAGCACCAAGACTCCATGGGTGTTAGAATCATTACTATGTAATCTAGAATATTGACTCTAGTGCAAGTGGGAGACTGAAGGAAATATGCCCTAGAGGCAATAATAAAGTTATTATTTATTTCCTTATTTCATGATAAATGTTTATTATTCATGCTAGAATTGTATTAACCGGAAACATAATACATGTGTTAATACATAGACAAACAGAGTGTCACTAGTATGCCTGTACTTGACTAGCTCGTTGAATCAAAGATGGTTAAGTTTCCTAGCAATAGACATGAGTTGTCATTTGATAAACGGGATCACATCATTAGGAGAATTATGTGATTGACTTGACCCATTCCGTTAGCTTAGCACTTGATCATTTTAGTTTACTGCTATTGCTTTCTTCATGACTTATACATGTTCATAAGATTATGAGATTATGCAACTCACGATTACCGGAGGAACACTTTGTGTGCTACGAAATGTCACAACGTAACTAGGTGATTATAAAGGTGCTCTACAGGTGTCTCCGATGGTACTTGTTGAGTTGGCATAGATCAAGACTAGGATTTGTCACTCCGATTGTCGGAGAGGTATCTCTGGGCCCTCTCGGTAATGCACATCACTATAAGCCTTGCAAGCAATGTGACTTATGAGTAGTTGCGGGATGATGCATTGCGGAACGAGTAAAGAGACTTGCCGGTAACGAGATTGAGCTAGGTATTTAGATAACAACGATCTAATCTCGGGCAAGTAACATACCGATGACAAAGGGAACAACGTATGTCGTTATGTGGTTTGACCAATAAAGATCTCCGTAGTATATGTAGGAACCAATATGAGCATCCAGGTTCCGCCATTGGTTATTGATCGGAGACATGTCTCGGTCATGTATACATAGTTCTCGAACCCGTAGGGTCCGCACGCTTAACAGTCGGTGACGATCGGTATTATGAGTTTATGTGTTTTGATGTACCGAAGTTAGTTCAAAGTCCCGGATATGATCACGGACATGACGAGGAGTCTCGAAATGGTCGAGACATAAAGATCGATATAATGGACGACTATATTTGGACATCGGAATGGTTCCGGGTGAGATCGGAATATACTGGAGCACCGGAAGGTTACCGGAACCCCCCGGGAGGTATATGGGTGATACGTCTCCAACGTATCTATAATTTTTGATTGCTCCATGCTATATTATGTTCTGTTTTGGACATTATTGGGCTTTATTATTCACTTTTATATTATTTTTGGGACTAACCTATTAACCGGAGGCCCAACCCAGAATTGCTGTTTTTTGCCTATTTCAGAGTTTCGCAGAAAAAGAATATCAAACGGAATCCAAACGGAATGAAACCTTCGGGAACGTGATTTTTCGAACAAACAAGATCCAGGAGACTTGGACCCTATCTCAAGCAACCAACAGGGAAGCCACGAGGTAGGGGGCGCGCCTACCCCCCCAGGGTGCGCCCTCCACCCTCGTGGGCCCCCTGTTGCTCCACCGACGTACTTCTTCCTCCTATATATACCTACGTACCCCCAAACGATCAGATACGGAGCCAAAAACCTAATTCCACCGCCGCAACCTTCTGTACCCACGAGATCCCATCTTGGGGCCTGCTCCGGAGCTCCGCTGGAGGGGGCATCCATCACGGAGGGCTTCTACATCAACACCATAGCCCCTCCGATGAAGTGTGAGTAGTTTACCTCAGACCTTCGGGTCCATAGTTAGTAGCTAGATGGCTTCCTCTCTCTTTTTGGATCTCAATACAATGTTCTCCCCCTCTCTCGTGGAGATCTATTCGATGTAATGTTCTTTTTGCGGTGTGTTTGTTGAGACTGATGAATTGTGGGTTTATGATCAAGTTTATCTATGAACAATATTTGAATCTTCTCTGAATTCTTTTATGTATGATTGGTTATCTTTGCAAGTCTCTTCGAATTATCAGTTTGGTTTGGCCTACTACATTGATCTTTCTTGCAATGGGAGAAGTGCTTAGCTTTGGGTTCAATCTTGCGGTGTCCTTTCCCAGTGACAGTAGGGGCAGCAAGGCACGTATTGTATTGTTGCCATCGAGGATAACAAGATGGGTTTTTTATCATATTGCATGAATTTATCCCTCTACATCATGTCATCTTGCTTAAGGCGTTACTCTATTTGCATGAACTTAATACTCTAGATGCATGCTGGATAGCGGTCGATGAGTGGAGTAATAGTAGTAGATGCAGGCAGGAGTTGGTATACTTGTCTCGGACGTGATGCCTATATACAAGATCATACCTAGATATTCTCATAACTATGCTCAATTCTATCAATTGCTCAACAGTAATTTGTTCACTCACCGTAAAATACTTATGCTCTAGAGAGAAGCCACTAGTGAAACCTATGGCCCCTGGGTCTATCTTCATCATACTAATCTTCCAACACTTAGTTATTTCCTTTGCTTTTTTACTTTGCTTTTATTTTACTTTGCATCTTTATCATAAAAATACCAAAAATATTATCCTATCATATCTATCAGATCTCACTCTCGTAAGTGACCGTGAAGGGATTGACAACCCCTTATCGCGTTGGTTGCAAGGATTTATTTGTTTTGTGTAGGTGCGAGGGACTCGCGCGTAGCCTCCTACTGGATTGATACCTTGGTTCTCAAAAACTGAGGGAAATACTTACGTTACTTTGCTGCATCACCCTTTCCTCTTCAAGGGAAAACCAACGCAGTGCTCAAGAGGTAGCAAGAAGGATTTCTGGCGCCGTTGCCGGGGAGGCTTACGCAAGGTCGAGTCAAGATTTGGACTCCCGACAACGAGCCATTTCTGGCGCCGTTGCCGGGGAGGTCTACGCAAAAGTCAACATACCAAGTACGCATCACAATCCCTTATCTCCCGCATTACATTATTTGCCATTTGCCTCTCGTTTTCCTCTCCCCCACTTCACCCTTGCCGTTTTATTCGCCCTCTCTTTTTTGTTTGCCTCTTTTTCGCTTGCTTTTTGTTTGCTCGTGTGTTGGATTGCTTGTTTGTCACGATGGCTCAAGATAATACCAAATTGTGTGACTTTACCAATACCAACAATAATGATTTCCTTAGCACTCCGATTGCTCCTCTTACCGATACTGAATCTTGTGAAATCAATGCTGCTTTGTTGAATCTTGTCATGAAAGATCAATTCGTCGGCCTTCCTAGTGAAGATGCCGCTACTCATCTAAATAGCTTCGTTGATTTGTGTGATATGCAAAAGAAGAAAGATGTGGACAATGATATTGTTACATTGAAGCTATTTCCTTTTTCGCTTAGAGATCGTGCTAAAGCTTGGTTTTCATCTTTGCCTAAAAATAGTATTGATTCTTGGAATAAGTGCAAAGATGCTTTTTTCTCAAAGTATTTTCCTCCCGCTTAGATCATCTCTCTTAGAAACAGTATCATGAATTTTAAGCAACTTGATCATGAACATGTTGCACAAGCTTGGGAGAGGATGAAATTAATGATACGTAATTGCCCTACTCATGGTTTAAATTTGTGGATGATTATACAAATTTTTTATGCCGGATTGAATTTTGCTTCTAGAAATCTTTTAGATTCGGCCGTGGGAGGCACTTTTATGGAAATCACTTTAGGAGAAGCTACTAAAATCCTAGATAATATTATGGTTAATTATTCTCAATGGCACACTGAAAGATCTACTAATAAAAAAGTGCATGCGATAGAAGAAATCAATGTTTTGAGTGGAAAGATGGATGAACTTATGAAATTATTTGCTACTAAGAGTGTTTCTTCTGATCCTAATTATATGCCTTTGTCTACTTTGATTGAGAATAATAATGAATCTATGGATGTGAATTTTGTTGTAGGAATAATTTTGGTAACAATGCGTATAGAGGAAACTTTAATCCTAGGCCTTATCCTAGCAATTCCTCTAATAATTATTGTAATTCCTACAACAATTCTTATGGAAATTTTAATAAGATTCCCTCTGAATTTGAGATTAGTGTTAAAGAGTTCATGAATTCGCAAAAAAAATTCAATGCTTTGCTTGAAGAGAAATTGCTTAAAGTTGATGAATTGGCTAGGAACGTTGATAGAATTTCTCGTGATGTTGATTCTTTAAAACTTAGATCTATTCCTCCTAAGCATGATATCAATGAGTCTCTCAAGGCCATGAGAATTTCCATTGATGAGTGCAAAGAAAGAACCGCTAGGATGCGTGCTAAGAAAGATTGCTTTATGAAAGCGTGTTCTTCAAATTTCTATGAAAATAAAGATGAAGATCTAAAAGTTATTGATGTGTCCCCTATTAAATCTTTGTTTTGCAATATGAATCTTGATAATGATGGGACTGAATATGATCCACCTTTACCTAGAAGGCGTTCCAAAAATTCAGAGTTTTTAGATCTTGATGCTAAAATTGATAAAAGTGGGATTGAAGAGAACAAAACCCTAGATGTTAATAAACCCACTATTTTGGATTTCAAGGAATTTAATTATGAAAATTGCTCTTTGATAGATTGTATTTCCTTGTTGCAATCCGTGCTAAATTCTCCTCATGCTTATAGTCAAAATAAAGCGTTTACTAAACATATCGTTCATGCCTTGATGCAATCTTATGAAGAAAAGCTTGAGTTGGAAGTTTCTATCCCTAGAAAACTTTATGATGAGTGGGAACCAACTATTAAAATTAAGATTAAGTATCATTAGTTCTATGCTTTATGTGATTTGGGTGCTAGTGTTTCCACTATTCCCAAAACTTTGTGCGATTTGCTAGGTTTCCGTGATTTTGATGATTGCTCTCTAAACTTGCACCTTGCGGATTCCACTATTAAGAAACCTATGGGAAGAATTAATGATGTTCCTATTGTTGCAAATAGGAATTATGTGCCCGTAGATTTTATCGTTCTTGATATAGATTGCAATCCTTCATGTCCTATTATTCTTGGTAGACCTTTCCTTAGAACGATTGGTGCAATTATTGATATGAAGGAAGGGAATATTAGATTCCAATTTCCATAAAAGAAAGGCATGGAAAACTTCCCTAGGAAGAAAATAAAACTACCATATGAATCTATCATGAGATCCACTTATGGATTGCCTACCAAAGATGGCAATACCTAGATCTGTCCTTGCTTTTATGCCTAGCTAGGGGCGTTAAACGATAGCGCTTCTTGGGTGGCAACCCAATTTTATTTTTAGTTTTTTTTGCTTTTTGCTTCTGTTTAGGAATAAATATTTGTTCTAGCCTCTGGTTAGATGTGTTTTTATGTTTTAATTAGTGTTTGTGCCAAGTTAAACCTATAGGATCTTCTTGGATGATAGTTATTTGATCTTGCAGAAATTTCCAGAAACTTTTTGTTCACGAAAATAATTGTTAAAAATCACCAGAACGTGATAAAATATTGATTCCAATTGCTGCTGATCAATAAACAAAGGTCGTCCTAGTTTGGCTGATTTTTTGGAGTTCCAGAAGTTTGCGTTAGTTACAGATTACTACAGACTGTTCTGTTTTTGACAGATTCTGTTTTTCGTGTGTTGTTTGCTTGTTTTGATGAATCTATGGCTAGTAAAATAGTTTATAAACCATAGAGAAGTTGGAATACAGTAGGTTTAACACCAATATAAATAAAGAATGAGTTCATTACAGTATCTTGAAGTGGTCTTTTGTTTTCTTTCGCTAACGGAGCTCACGAGATTTTCTGTTGAGTTTTGTGTTGTGAAGTTTTCATGTTTTGGGTGAAAGATTTGATGGATTATGGAACAAGGAGTGGCAAGAGCCTAAGCTTGGGGATGCCCACGGCACCCCTAAGATAATCTAAGGACACCAAAAAGCCGAAGCTTGGGGATGCCCCGGAAGGCATCCCCTCTTTCGTCTACTTCCATCGGTAACTTTACTTGGAGCTATATTTTTATTCACCACATGATATGTGTTTTGCTTGGAGCGTCTTGTATGATTTGAGTCTTTGTTTTTAGTTTAACACAATCATCCTTGCTGTACACACCTTTTGAGATAGCCACACATGATTTGGAAATTATTAGAATACTCTTTGTGCTTCACTTATATCTTTTGAGTTATATAGTTTTGCTCTAGTACTTCACTTATATCTTTTAGAGCACGGTGGTGGATTTGTTTTATAGAAACTATTGATCTCTCATGCTTCACTTAGATTATTTTGAGAGTCTTAAATAGCATGGTAATTTGCTTAAATAAACCTAATATGCTAGGTATTCAAAGAATAGTAAAAACTTTATTATGAGTGTTTTGAATACTAAGAGAAGTTTGATGCTTGATGATTGTTTTTAGATATGGAGGTAATAATATCAAAGTCATGCTAGTTGAGTAGTTGTGAATTTGAGAAATGCTTGTGTTGAAGTTTGCAAGTCCCGTAGCATGCACGTATGGTAAACGTTATGTAACAAATTTGAAACATGAGGTGCTCTTTGATTGTCCTCCTTATGAGTGGCGGTCGGGGACGAGCGATGGTCTTTTCCTACCAATCTATCCCCCTAGGAGCATGCGCGTAGTGCTTGGTTTTTGATGACTTGTAGATTTTTGCAATAAGTATGTGAGTTCTTTATGACTAATGTTGAGTCCATGGATTATACGCACTCTCACCCTTCCATCATTGCTAGCCTCTTCGGTACCGTGCATTGCCCTTTCTCACATTGAGAGTTGGTGCAAACTTCGCCGGTGCATCCAAACCCCGTGATATGATACGCTCTTTCACACATAAACCTCCTTATATCTTCCTCAAAACAGCCACCATACCTTCCTATTATGGCATTTACATAGCCATTCCGAGATATATTGCCATGCAACTTTCCACCATTCCGTTTATCATGACACATTCATCATTGTCATATTGCTTAGCATGATCATGCAGTTGACATAGTATTTGTGGCAAAGTCACCGTTCATAATTCTTTCATACATGTCACGCTTGGTTCATTGCATATCCCGGTACACCGCCAGAGGCATTCATATAGAGTCATACTTTGTTCTAGTATCGAGTTGTAATCATTGAGTTGTAAATAAATAGAAGTGTGATGATCATCATTTTCTAGAGCATTGTCCCAAGTGAGGAATAAAAAAAGAGAAAGGCCATAAAAAAGAGAAGGCCCAAAAAAATGAATGAGAGAAAAAGAGAGAAGGGACAATGTTACTATCCTTTACCACACTTGTGCTTCAAAGTAGCACCATAATCTTCATGATAGAGAGTCTCTTGTTTTGTCACTTTCCTATACTAGTGGGAATTTTTCATTATAGAACTTGGCTTGTATATTCCAACAATGGGACTCCTCAAGTGCCCTAGGTCTTCGTGAGCAAGCAAGTTGGATGCACAACCACTTAGTTTCTTTTGTTGAGCTTTCATACATTTATAGCTCTATTGCATCCGTTGCATGGCAATCCCTACTCCTTGCATTAACATCAATCGATGGGCATCTCCATAGCTCATTGATTACCCTTGTTGATGTGAGACTTTCTCCTTTTTGTCTTCTCCACATAACCCCCATCATCATATTCTATTCCACCCATAGTGCTATGTCCATGGCTCGCGCTCATATATTGCGTGAAAGTTTATAGGTTTGAGATTACTAAAGTATGAAACAATTGCTTGGCTTGTCATCGGGGTTGTGCATGATGAGAGCATTCTTGTGTGACAAAAATGGAGCATGACTAAACTATATGATTTTGTAGGGATGAACTTTCTTTGGCCATGTTATTTTGAGAGGACATAATTGCTTAGTTAGTATGCTTGAAGTATTATTATTTTTATGTCAATATGAACTTTTATCTTGAATCTTTCGGATCTGAATATTCATACCACAATTAAGAAGAATTACATTGAAATTATGCCTAGTAGCACTCCGCATCAAAAATTCTGTTTTTATCATTTACCTACTCGAGGACGAGCAAGAATTAAGCTTGGGGATGCTTGATACGTCTCCAACGTAACTATAATTTTTTATTGCTCCATGCTATATTATCTTCTGTTTTGGACATTATTGGGCTTTATTATTCACTTTTATATTATTTTTGGGACTAACCTATTAACCGAAGGCCCAGCCCAGAATTGCTGTTTTTTGCCTATTTCAGAGTTTCGCAGAAAAAGAATATCAAACGGAGTCCAAATGGAATGAAACCTTCGGGAATGTGATTTTTGGAACAAACAAGATCCAGGAGACTTGGACCCTACGTCAAGCAACCAATAGGGAAGCCACGAGGTAGGGGGCGCGCCTACCCCCCAGGGCGCGCCCTCCACCCTCGTGGGCCCCCTGTTGCTCCACCGACGTACTTCTTCCTCCTATATATACCTACGTACCCCCAAACGATCAGATACGGAGCGAAAAACCTAATTCCACCCCCGCAACCTTCTGTACCCACGAGATCCCATCTTGGGGCCTGTTCCAGAGCTCCGCTGGAGGGGGCATCCATCATGGAGGGCTTCTACATCAACACCATAGTGATGGGTAACGTAGTAATTTCAAAAAAATTCCTACGCACACGCAAGATCATGCTGATGCATAGCAACGAGAGGGGAGAGTGTTGTCCATGTACCCTCGTAGACCGACAGCGGAAGCGTTATCACAACGCGGTTGATGTAGTCGTACGTCTTCACAATCCAACCGATCAAGTACCGAACGCACGGCACCTTCGAGTTCAGCACACGTTCAGCTCGATGACGTCCCTCGAACTCCGATCCAGCCGAGTGTTGAGGGAGAGTTTCGTCAGCACGACGGCGTGGTGACGATGATGATGTTCCACCGACGCAGGGCTTTGCCTAAGCTCCGCAACGGTATTATCGAGGTGTAATATGGTGGAGGGGGCACTGAACAAGGCTACAATATCGTATATCAAGTGTGTTTAGAGGTGCCCCCTGCCCTAGGCGCAAGGGGAGGCTGGCTGCCCTAGGCGCGCCAAGGAGAAGGGGGGAGTCCTCCTCCTAGTAGGAGTAGGACTCCCCTTTCCTAGTCCAACTAGGAAAAGAGGGGGGGAAGGAAAGAGAGGGAGAGGGAGAGGGAAAGGGGGCTGCGCCCCCCTCTCCAAGTCCAACTAGGATTCCTCCAGGGAGGGGGCGCGCCACCTCCTGGCTGCTGCCCTCTCTCTCCCCTCTAGGCCCACTAAGGCCCAATACTTCCCCGGGGGGTTCCGGTAACCCTCCGGCACTCCGGTTTAATCCGAAACTTCTCCGGAACACTTCCGGTGTCCGAATATAGTCGTCCAATATATCAATCTTTATGTCTCGACCATTTCGAGACTCCTCGTCATGTCCGTGATCACATCCGGGACTCCGAACAACCTTCGGTACATCAAAACATATAAACTCATAATATAACTGTCATCGTAACTTTAAGCGTGCGGACCCTACGGGTTCGAGAACTATGTAGACATGACCGAGACACCTCTCTGGTCAATAACCAATAGCGGAACCTGGATGCTCATATTGGTTCCTACATATTCTATGAAGATCTTTATCGGTCAGACCGCATAACAACATACGTTGTTCCCTTTGTCATCGGTATGTTACTTGCCCGAGATCCGATCGTCGGTATCTCGATACCTAGTTCAATCTCGTTATCGGCAAGGCTCTTTACTCGTTCCGTAATACATCATCCCGCAACTAACTCATTAGTCACAATGCTTGCAAGGCTTATAGTGATGTGCATTACTGAGTGGGCCCAGAGATACCTCTCCGACAATCGGAGTGACAAATCCTAATCTCGAAATACGCCAACCCAACAAGTACCTTTGGAGACACCTGTAGAGCACCTTTATAATCACCCATTTACGTTGTGACGTTTGGTAGCACACAAAGTGTTCCTCCGGTAAACGGGAGTTGCATAATCTCATAGTCATAGGAACATGTATAAGTCATGAAGAAAGCAATAGCAACATACTAAACGATCGAGTGCTAAGCTAACGGAATGGGTCAAGTCAATCACGTCATTCTCCTAATGAGGTGATCCCGTTAATCAAATGACAACTCATGTCTATGGCTAGGAAACATAACCATCTTTGATTAACGAGCTAGTCAAGTAGAGGCATACTAGTGACACTCTGTTTGTCTATGTATTCACACATGTATTATGTTTCCGGTTAACACAATTCTAGCATGAATAATAAACATTTATCATTATATAAGGAAATAAATAATACTTTATTATTTCCTCTAGGGCATATTTCCTTCAGTCTCCCACTTGCACTAGAGTCAATAATCTAGATTACACAGTAATGATTCTCACACCCATGGAGTCTTGGTGCTGATCATGTTTTGCTCGTGGAAGAGGCTTAGTCAACGGGTCTGCAACATTCAGATCCGTATGTATCTTGCAAATTTCTATGTCTCCCACCTGGACTAAATCCCGGATGGAATTGAAGCGTCTTTTGATGTGCTTGGTTCTCTTGTGAAATCTGGATTCCTTTGCTAAGGCAATTGCACCAGTATTGTCACAAAAGATTTTCATTGGTCCCGATGCACTAGGTATAACACCTAGATCGGATATGAACTCCCTCATCCAGACTCCTTCATTTGCTGCTTCCGAAGCAGCTATGTACTCTGCTTCACACGTAGATCCCGCCACGACACTTTGCTTAGAACTGCAGCAACTGACAGCTCCACCATTCAATGTAAATATGTATCCAGTTTGCGATTTAGAATCGCCGGATCAGTGTCAAAGCTTGCATCAACGTAACCACTTACGATGAGCACTTTGTCACCTCCATAAACAAGAAACATATCCTTAGTCCTTTTCAGGTATTTCAGGATGTTCTTGACCGCTGTCCAGTGATCCACTCCTGGATTACTTTGGTACCTCCCTGCTAAACTTATAGCAAGGCACACATCAGGTCTGGTACACAGCATTGCATACATGATAGAGCCTATGGCTGAAGCATAGGGAACATCTTTCATCTTCTCTCTATCTTCTGCAGTGGTCGGGCATTGAGTCTTACTCAATCTCACACCTTGTAGTACAGGCAAGAACCCTTTCTTTGCTTGATCCATTTTGAACTTCTTCAAAACTTTGTCAAGGTATGTGCTTTGTGAAAGTCCTATTAAGCGTCTTGATCTATCTCTATAGATCTTAATGCCTAATATATATGCAGCTTCACCGAGGTCTTTCATTGAAAAACTCTTATTCAAGTATCCCTTTATGCTATCCAGAAATTCTATATCATTTCCAATCAATAATATGTCATCCACATATAATATCAGAAATGCTACTGAGCTCCCACTCACTTTCTTGTAAATACAGGCTTCTCCAAAAGTCTGTATAAAACCAAATGCTTTGATCACACTATCAAAGCGTTTATTCCAACTCCGAGAGGCTTGCACCAGTCCATAAATGGATCGCTGGAGCTTGCACAGTTTGTTAGCTCCCTTTGGATCGACAAAACCTTCCGGTTGCATCATATACAACTCTTCTTCCAAAAAACCATTCAGGAATGCAGTTTTGTCATCCATTTGCCAAATTTCATAATCATAAAATGCGGCAATTGCTAACATGATTCGGACAGATTTAAGCATCGCTACGGGTGAGAAGGTCTCATCGTAGTCAATCCCTTGAACTTGTCGAAAACCTTTCGCAACAAGTCGAGCTTTATAGACTGTAACATTACCATCAGCGTCAGTCTTCTTCTTGAAGATCCATTTATTTTCAATGGCTTGCCGACCATCGCGCAAGTCAATAAAAGTCCATACTTTGTTCTCATACATGGATCCCATCTCGGATTTCATGGCTTCAAGCCATTTTGCGGAATCTGGGCTCACCATTGCTTCTTCATAGTTCGTAGGTTCATCATGGTCTAGTAACATGACCTCCAGAACAGGATTACCGTACCACTCTGGTGCGGATCTTGATCTAGTTGACCTACGAGGTTCAGTAATAACTTGATCTAAAGTTTCGTGATCATTATCATTAACTTCCTCACTAATTGGTGTAGGTGTCGCAGAAACTGATTTCTGCGATGATCTACTTTTCAATAAGGGAGCAGGTACAGTTACCTCATCAAGTTCTACTTTCCTCCCACTCACATCTTTCGAGAGAAACTCCTTCTCTAGAAAGGATCCATTCCTAACAACGAATATCTTGCCTTCGGATCTGTGATAGAAGGTGTACCCAGCAGTCTCTTTTGGGTATCCTATGAAGACACATTTCTCCGATTTAGGTTCGAGCTTATCAGGTTGAAGTTTCTTCACATAAGCATCGCAACCCAAACTTTAAGATACGACAACTTTGGTTTCTTGCCAAACCATAGTTCATAAGGTGTCGTTTCAACGGATTTTGATGGTGCCCTATTTAGAGTGAATGCAGCCGTCTCTAAAGCATAACCCCAAAACGATAGCGGTAAATCAGTAAGAGACATCATAGATCGCACCATATCTAATAAAATATGATTACGACGTTCGGACACACCATTACGCTGTGGTGTTCCGGGTGGCGTGAGTTGCGAAACTATTCCGCATTGTTTCAAATGTAGGCTAAACTCGTAACTCAAATATTCTCCTCCACGATCAGATCGTAGGAATTTTATTTTCTTGTTACGATGATTTTCAACTTCACTCTGAAATTCTTTGAACTTTTTAAATGTTTCAGACTTATGTTTCATTAAGTAGATATACCCATATCTGCTCAAATCATCTGTGAAGGTGAGAAAATAACGATATCCGCCACGAGCCTCAATATTCATCGGACCACATACATCTGTATGTATGATTTCCAACAAATCTGTTGCTCTCTCCATAGTTCCGGAGAACGGTGTTTTTGTCATCTTGCCCATGAGGCACGGTTCGCAAGTACCAAGTGATTCATAATCAAGTGATTCCAAAAGTCCATCAGCATGGAGTTTCTTCATGCGCTTTACACCGATATGACCTAAACGGCAGTGCCACAAATAAGTTGCACTGTCATTATCAACTCTGCATCTTTTGGCTTCGACATTATGAATATGTGTGTCACTACTATCGAGATTCATTAAAAATAGACCACTCTTCAAGGGTGCATGACCATAAAAGATATTATTCATATAAATAGAACAACCATTATTCTCTAATTTAAATGAATAATCGTCTCGC
This sequence comes from Aegilops tauschii subsp. strangulata, assembly GCF_002575655.3. Classification (NCBI taxonomy): domain Eukaryota; kingdom Viridiplantae; phylum Streptophyta; class Magnoliopsida; order Poales; family Poaceae; genus Aegilops; species Aegilops tauschii. The sequence continues at coordinate 516,634,884 of NC_053038.3, read as the reverse complement.
ATTAAACAAGATCCAGATATAATGTTCATGCTCAACGCTGGCACCAAATAACAATTACTTAGGTCTAAAACTAATCCCGAAGGTAGATGTGGAGGTAGCGTGCCGACGGCGATCACATCGACTTTGGAACCATTTCCCACGCGCATCGTCACCTCGTCCTTAGCCAATCTTCGCTTAATCCATAGCCCCTGTTTCGAGTTGCAAATATTAGCAACAGAACCAGTATCAAATACCCAGGTGCTACTGCGAGTATTAGTAAGGTACACATCAATAACATGTATATCACATATACCTTTGTTAACCTTGCCATCCTTCTTATCCGCCAAATACTTGGGGCAGTTCTGCTTCCAGTGACCAGTCTGCTTACAGTAGAAGCACTCAGTTTCAGGCTTAGGTCCAGACTTGGATTTCTTCTCCTGAACAGCAACTTGCTTGCTGTTCTTCTTGAAGTTCCCTTTCTTCTTCCCTTTGCCCTTTTTCTTGAAACTAGTGGTTTTACTGACCATCAACACTTGATGCTCCTTTTTGATTTCTACCTCCGCTGCCTTTAGCATTGCGAAGAGCTCGGGAATTGTCTTGTCCATCCCTTGCATGTTATAGTTCATCACGAAGCTCTTGTAGCTTGGTGGCAGTGATTGAAGAATTCTGTCAATGACGCAATCATCCGGAAGTTGAACTCCCAGTTGAATCAAGTGAATATTATACCCAGACATTCTGAGTATATGCTTACTGACAGAACTATTCTCTTCCATCTTGCAGCTATAGAACTTATTGGAGACTTCATATCTCTCAATCCGGGCATTTGCTTGAAATATTAACTTCAACTCCTGGAACATCTCATATGCTCCATGACGTTCAAAACATCGTTGAAGACCCGGTTCTAAGCCATAAAGCATGGCACACTGAACTATTGAGTAGTCATCAGCTTTGCTCTGCCAGACGTTCATAACTTCTGGCGTCGTTCTTGCAGGAGGCCTGGCACCTAGCGGTGCTTCTAGGACGTAATTCTTCTGTGCAGCAATGAGGATAATCCTCAAGTTATGGACCCAGTCCGTATAATTGCTACCATCATCTTTCAACTTAGCTTTCTCAAGGTACGCATTAAAATTCAACGGAACAACAGCACGGGCCATTTATCTACAATTAACATAGACAAGCAAGATACTATCAGGTACTAAGTTCATGATAAATTTAAGTTCAATTAATCATATTACTTAAGAACTCCCACTTAGATAGACATCCCTCTAATCATCTAAGTGATTACGTGATCCAAATCAACTAAACCATGTTGATTAACACGTGAGATGGAGTAGTTTCAATGGTGAACATCACTATGTTGATCATATCTACTATATGATTCACGCTCGACCTTTCGGTCTCTGTGTTCCGAGGCCATATCTGTATATGCTAGGCTCGTCAAGTTTAACCTGAGTATTCCGCGTGTGCAACTGTTTTGCACCCGTTGTATTTGAACGTAGAGCCTATCACACCCGATTAACACGTGGTGTCTCAGCACGAAGAACTTTCGCAACGGTGCATACTCAGGGAGAACACTTTATCTTGAAATTTTAGTGAGAGATCATCTTATAATGCTACCGTCAATCAAAGCAACATAAGATGCATAAAGGATTAACATCACATGCAATCAATATAAGTGATATGATATGGCCATCATTATCTTGTGCTTGTGATCTCCATCTCCGAAGCACCGTCATGATCACCATCGTCACCGGCGCGACACCTTGATCTCCATCGCAGTATCGTTGTCGTCTCGCCAACTTATTGCTTTTACGACTATCGCTACCACTTAGTGATAAAGTAAAACCATTACATGGCGATTGCATTTCATACAAGAAAGCGACAACCATATGGCTCCTGCCAGTTGCCGATAACTCGGTTACAAAACATGATCATCTCATACAACAAATTATATCACAGCATGTCTTGACCATATCACATCACAACATGCCCTGCAAAAACAAGTTAGACGTCCTCTATTTTGTTGTTGCAAGTTTTACGTGGCTGCTACGGGCTTAGCAAGAACCGTTCTTACCTACGCATCAAAACCACAACGATAGTTTGTCAAGTTGGTGCTGTTTTAACCTTCGCAAGGACCGGGCGTAGCCACACTCGGTTCAACTAAAGTGAGAGAGACAGACACCCGCCGGTCACCTTTAAGCAACGAGTGCTCGCAACGGTGAAACCAGTCTCGCGTAAGCGTACGCGTAATGTCGGTCCGGGCCGCTTCATCTCACAATACCGCTGAACCAAAGTATGACATGCTGGTAAGCAGTATGACTTATATCGCCCAGAACTCACTTGTGTTCTACTCGTGCATAGCATCAACGCATAAAACCTGGCTCGGATGCCACTGATGGGTAACGTAGTAATTTCAAAAAATTTCCTACGCACACGCAAGATCATGGTGATGCATAGCAACGAGAGGGGAGAGTGTTGTCCACGTACCCTCGTAGACCGACAGTGGAAGCGTTATCACAACGCGGTTGATGTAGTCGTACGTCTTCACGATCCGACCGATCAAGTACCGACGCACGGCACCTCCGAGTTCAGCACACGTTCAGCTCGATGACGTCCCTCGAACTCCGATCCAGCCGAGTGTTGAGGGAGAGTTTCGTCAGCACGACGGCGTGGTGACGATGATGATGTTCCACCGACGCAGGGCTTTGCCTAAGCTCCGCAATGGTATTATCGAGGTGTAATATGGTGGAGGGGGGCACCGCACACGGCTACAATATCGTATATCAAGTGTGTTTAGAGGTGCCCCCTGCCCCCGTATATAAAGGAGCAAGGGGGAGGCTGGCTGCCCTAGGCGCGCCAAGGAGAAGGGGGGAGTCCTCCTCCTAGTAGGAGTAGGACTCCCCTTTCCTAGTCCAACTAGGAAAAGAGGGGGGGAGGAAAGAGAGGGAGAGGGAGAGGGAAAGGGGCCTGCACCCCCCTCTCCTAGTCCAACTAGGATTCCTCCTGGGAGGGGGCGCGCCACCTCCTGGCTGCTGCCCTCTCTCTCCCCTCTAGGCCCACTAAGGCCCAATACTTCCCCGGGGGGTTCCGGTAACCCTCCGGCACTCCGGTTTAATCCGAAACTTCTCCGGAACACTTCCGGTGTCCGAATATAGTCGTGCAATATATCAATCTTTATGTCTCGACCATTTCGAGACTCCTCGTCATGTCCGTGATCACATCCGGGACTCCGAACAACCTTCGGTACATCAAAACATATAAACTCATAATATAACTGTCATCGTAACTTTAAGCGTGCGGACCCTGCGGGTTCGAGAACTATGTAGACATGACCGAGACACCTCTCTGGTCAATAACCAATAGCGGAACCTGGATGCTCATGTTTGTTCCTACATATTCTACGAAGATCTTTATCGGTCAGACCGCATAACAACATACGTTGTTCCCTTTGTCATCGGTATGTTACTAGCCCGAGATTCGATCGTCGGTATCTCGATACCTAGTTCAATCTCATTACCGGCAAGTCTCTTTACTCGTTCCGTAATACATCATCCCGCAACTAACTCATTAGTCACAATGCTTGCAAGGCTTATAGTGATATGCATTACTGAGTGGGCCCAGAGATACCTCTCCGACAATCGGAGTGACAAATCCTAATCTCGAAATACGCCAACCCAACAAGTACCTTTGGAGACACCTGTAGAGCACCTTTATAATCACCCATTTACGTTGTGACGTTTGGTAGCACACAAAGTGTTCCTCCGGTAAACGGGAGTTGCATAATCTCATCGTCATAGGAACATGTATAAGTCATGAAGAAAGCAATAGCAACATACTAAACGATCAGGTGCTAAGCTAACGGAATGGGTCAAGTCAATCACGTCATTCTCCTAATGAGGTGATCCCGTTAATCAAATGACAACTCATGTCTATGGCTAGGAAACATAACCATCTTTGATTAACGAGCTAGACAAGTAGAGGCATACTAGTGACACTCTGTTTGTCTATGTATTCACACATGTATTATGTTTCCGGTTAATACAATTCTAGCATGAATAATAAACATTTATCATTATCTAAGGAAATAAATAATACTTTATTATTACCTCTAGGGCATATTTCCTTCACATAGCCCCTCCGATGAAGTGTGAGTAGTTTACCTCTGACCTTCGGGTCCATAGTTAGTAGCTAGATGGCTTCCTCTCTCTTTTTGGATCTCAATACAATGTTCTCCCCCTCTCTCGTGGAGATCTATTCGATGTAATCTTCTTTCTGCGGTGTGTTTGTTGAGACCGATGAATTGTGGGTTTATGATCAAGTTTATCTATGAACAATATTTGAATCTTCTCTGAATTCTTTTATGTATGATTGATTCTCTTTGCAAGTCTCTTCGAATTATCAGTTTGGTTTGGCCTACTACATTGATCTTTCTTGCAATGGGAGAAGTGCTTAGCTTTGGGTTCAATCTTGCGGTGTCCTTTCCCAGTGACAGTAGGGGCAGCAAGGCACATATTGTATTGTTGCCATCGAGGATAACAAGATGGGGTTTTTATCATATTGCATGAATTTATCCCTCTACATCATGTCATCTTGCTTAAGGTGTTACTCTGTTTTCATGAACTTAATACTCTAGATGCATGCTGGATAGCGGTCGATGAGTGGAGTAATAGTAGTAGATGTAGGCAGGAGTTGGTCTACTTGTCTCGGACGTGATGCCTATATACATGATCATACCTAGATATTCTCATAACTATGCTCAATTCTGTCAATTGCTCAACAGTAATTTGTTCACCCACCGTAAAATACTTATGCTCTTGAGAGAAGCCACTAGTGAAACCTATGGCCCCCGGGTCTATCTTCATGATATTAATCTTCCAACACTTAGTTATTTCCTTTGCTTTTTACTTTGCTTTTATTTTACTTTGCATCTTTATCATAAAAATACCAAAAATATTATCCTATCATATCTATCAGGTCTCACTCTCCTAAGTGACCGTGAAGGGATTGACAACCCCTTATCGCGTTGGTTGCGAGGATTTATTTGTTTTGTGTAGGTGCGAGCTACTCGCGCGCAGCCTCCTACTGGATTGATACCTTGGTTCTCAAAAACCGAGGGAAATACTTACGCTATTTTGCTGCATCACCCTTTCCTCTTCAAGGGAAAACCAACGCAGTGCTCAAGAGGTAGCAATGGGCCTTATTGGGCCTTAGTGGAAAATGTTGGGGAACGTAGTAATTTGAAAAATTTCCTACGCACACGCAAGATCATGGTGATGCATAGCAACGAGAGGGGAGAGTGTGTCCACGTACCCTCGTAGACCGAAAGCGGAAGCGTTAGCACAACGCGGTTGATGTAGTCGTACGTCTTCACGATCTGACCGATCAAGTACCGAACGCAGGGCACCTCCGAGTTCAGCACACGTTTAGCCCGATGACGTCCCTCGAACTCCGATCCAACCGAGTGTTGAGGGAGAGTTTCGTCAGCACGACGGCGTGGTGACGATGATGATGTTCTACCGACCCAGGGCTTCGCCTAAGCACCGCTACGATATTATCGAGGTGGACTATGGTGGAGGGGGGCACCGCACACGGCTAAAAGATCAATGATCAATTGTTGTGTCTAGGGTGCCCCCTGCACCCGTATATAAAGGAGCAAGGGGGGAGGTGCGGTCGGCCAGGAGGGGCGCGCCAGGTGGAGTCCTACTCCCACCGGGAGTAGGACTCCCTCCCTTTTCCTAGTTGGATTAGGAGTGGAGGGGGAAAGAGGAGGGAGGGAGGAAGGAAAGGGGGGCGCCGCCCCCTCTCCTTGTCCAATTCGGACTAGGGGGGAGGGTCGTGCGGCCCTGCCCTGGCCGCCTGTCCTCTTCTCCACAAAGGCCCACTATGGCCCATTAAGCCCCCGGGGGGTTCCGGTAACCCCTCGGTACTCCGGTAAAATCCCGATTTCACCCCGAACACTTCCGATATCCAAGTATAGGCTTCCAATATATCAATCTTCATGTCTCGACCATTTCAAGACTCCTCGTCATGTCTGTGATCACATCCGGGACTCCGAACAACCTTCGGTACATCAAAACATATAAACTCATAATATAACTGTCATCGAAATGTTAAGCGTGCGGACCCTACGGGTTCGGGAACTATGTAGACATGACCGAGACAAGTCACCAGTCAATAACCAATAGCGGAACCTGGATGCTCATATTGGCTCCCACATATTCTACGAAGATCTTTATCAGTCAGACCGCATAATAACATACGTTGTTCCCTTTGTCATCGGTATGTTACTTGCCCGAGATTCGATCGTCGGTATCTCAATACCTAGTTCAATCTCATTACCGGCAAGTCTGTTTACTCGTTCTATAATACATCATCCCGCAACTAACTCATTAGTTGCACTGCTTGCAAGGCTTATAGTGATGTGCATTACCGAGTGGGCCCAGAGATACCTAATCTCGAAATACGCCAACCCAACAACTACCTTCAGAGACACCTGTAGAGCACCTTTATAATCACCCATTTATGTTGTGACGTTTGGTAGCACATAAAGTGTTCCTCCGGTAAACGGGAGTTGCATAATCTCATAGTCATAGGAACATGTATAAGTCATGAAGAAAGCAATAGCAACATACTAAACGATCAAGTGCTAAGCTAACGGAATGGGTCAAGTCAATCACATTATTCTCCTAATGATGTGATCCCGTTAATAAAATGACAACTCATGTCTATGGCTAGGAAACATAACCATCTTTGATTAACGAGCTAGTCAAGTAGAGGCATACTAGTGACACTCTGTTTGTCTATGTATTCACACATGTATCATGTTTCCGGTTAATACAATTCTAGCATGAATAATAAACATTTATCATGAAATAAGGAAATAAATAATAACTTTATTATTGCCTCTAGGGCATATTTCCTTCAGTCTCCCAGTTGCACTAGAGTCAATAGTCTAGTTCACATCGCCATGTGATTTAACACCAATGGTTCACATCACCATGTGATTAACACCCATAGTTGACATCGTCATGTGACCAACACCCAAAGGGTTTACTAGAGTCAATAATCTAGTTCACATCGCTATGTGATTAACACCCAAAGAGTACTAAGGTGTGATCATGTTTTGCTTGTGAGAGAAGTTTAGTCAACGGGTCTGCCACATTCAGATCCGTATGTATTTTGCAAATTTCTATGTCAACAATGCTCTGCACAGAGCTACTCTAGCTAATTGCTCCCACTTTCAATATGTATCCAGATTGAGACTTAGAGTCGTCTGGATCAGTGTCAAAACTTGCATCGACGTAACCCTTTACGACGAACCTTTTTTGTCACCTCCATAATCGAGAAACATATCCTTATTCCACGAAGGATAATTTTGACCGCTGTCCAGTGATATACTCCTAGATCACTATTGTACTCCCTTGCTAAACTCAGTGTTGGGTATACAATAGTTCTGGTACACAGCATGGCATACTTTATAGAACCTATGACTGAGGCATAGGGAATGACTTTCATTCTCTTTCTATCTTCTGCTGTCGTTGGGCTTTGAGTCTTACTCAATTTCACACCTTGTAACACAGGCAAGAAATCTTTCCTTGATTGTTCCATTTTGAACTACTTCAAAATCTTGTCAAGGTATGTACTCATTGAAAAAACTTATAAAGCGTCTTGATCTATCTCTATAGATCTTGATGCTAAATATGTAAGCAGCTTCACTGAGGTCTTTCTTTGAAAAACTCCTTTCAAACACTCCTTTATGCTTTGCAGAATAATTCTACATTATTTCCGATCAACAATATGTCATTCACATATACTTATCAGAAATGTTGTAGTGCTCCCACTCACTTTCTTGTAAACACAGGCTTCACCGCAAGTCTGTATAAAACTATATGCTTTGATCAACTCATCAAAGCGTATATTCCAACTCCGAGATGCTTGCACCAGTCCATAGATGGATCGCTGGAGCTTGCACATTTTGTCAGCATCCTTTGGATCGATAAAACCTTCAGGTTTCATCATATACAACTCTTCTTCCAGAAATCCATTCAGGAATGCAGTCTTTACATCCATTTGCCAAATTTCATAATCATAAAATGCGGCAATTGCTAACATGATTCGAATAGACTTAAGCATAGATACGAGTGAGAAACTCTCATCGTAGTCAACACCTTGAACTTGTCGAAAACCTTTTGCGACAATTCTAGCTTTGTAGATAGTAACACTACTATCAGCGTCCGTCTTCCTCTTGAAAATCCATTTAATCTCAATGGCTCGCCGATCATTGGGCAAGTCAATCAAAGTCCATACTTTGTTCTCATACATGGATCTCATCTCAGATTTCATGGCCTCAAGCCATTTCGCGGAATCTGGGCTCATCATCGCTTCCTCATAGTTCGTAGGTTCGTCATGGTCAAGTAACATGACCTCCAGAACAGGATTACCGTACCACTCTGGTGCGGATCTCACTATGGTTTACCTACCAGGTTCGGTAGTAACTTGATCTGAAGTTACATGATCATCATCATTAGCTTCCTCACTAATTGGTGTAGTAGACACAGGAACAGATTTCTGTGATGAACTACTTTCCAATAAGGGAGCAGGTACAATTACCTCATCAAGTTCTACTTTCCTCCCACTCACTTCTTTCAAGAGAAACTCCTTCTCTAGAAAGGATCCATTCTCAGCAACGAATATCTTGCCTTCGGATCTGTGATAGAAGGTGTACCCAACATTTTATTTTAGGTATCCTATGAAGACGCACTTCCCCGATTTGGGTTTGAGCTTATCAGGTTGAAACTTTTTCACATAAGCATTGCAACCTCAAGCTTTAAGAAACGACAGCTTAGGTTTCTTGCCAAACCATAGTTAATACGGTGTCGTCTCAACGGATTAGATGGTGCCCTTTTTAACGTGATGCAGTTGTCTCTAATGCATAATCCGAAAACGGTAGTGGTAAATCGGTAAGAAACATCATAGATTGCACTATATCCAATAAAGTACGGTTATGACGTTCAGACACACCATTATGTTGTGGTGTTTCAGGTGGCACGGATTTGTGAAACTATTCCACATTGTTTTAATTGAAGACCAAACTCGTAACTCAAATATTCGTCTCCGCGATCAGATCGTAGAAAGTTTATTTTCTTGTCACGATGATTTTCCACTTCACTCTGAAATTCTTTGAACTTTTCAAATGTTTCAGACTTATGTTTGATCAAGTAGATATACCCATATCTGCTCAAATCATCTGTGAAGGTGAGAAAATAACGATACCCGCCGCGAGCCTCAACACTCATCGGATCGCATACATCAGTATGTATTATTTCCAATAAGTCAGTTGCTCGCTCCATTGTTCCGGAGAACGGAGTCTTAGTCATCTTGCCCATAAGGCATGGTTCGCAAGCATCAAGTGATTCATAATCAAGTGATTCCAAAATCCCATCAGCATGGAGTTTCTTCATGCGCTTTACACCAATATGACCTAAACGGAGTGCCACAAATAAGTTGCACTATCATTATTAACTTTGCATCTTTTGGCTTCAATATTATGAATATGTGTATAACTATGATCGAGATCCAACAAACTATTTTCATTGGGTGTATGACCATTGAAGGTTTTATTCATGTAAACAGAACAACAATTATTCTCTGACTTTAAATGAATAACCGTATTACAATAAACATGATCAAATCATATTCATGCTCAACGCAAACACCAAATAACACTTATTTAGGTTCAACACTAATCTCGAAAGTATAGGGAGTGTGCGATGATGATCATATCAATCTTGGAACTACTTCCAACACACATCGTCACTTCAGCCTTAACTAGTTTCTGTTCATTCAGCAACTCCCGTTTCAAGTTACTACTTTTAGCAACTGAACTAGTATGAAATACTGAGGGGTTGCTATAAACACCAGTGAAGTACACATCAATAACATGTATATCAAATATACCTATGTTCACTTTGCCATCCTTCTTATCCGCCAATTACTTGGGGTAGTTCCGCTTCCAGTGACCTGTCCCTTTGCAGTAGAAGCACTTAGTCTCAGGCTTAGGTCCAGACTTGGGCTTCTTCACTCAAGTAGCAACTTGCTTGCCGTTCTTCTTGAAGTTCCCTTTCTTCCCTTTGCCCCTTTTCTTGAAACTAGTGGTCTTGTCAACCATCAACACTTGATGTTTTTCTTGATTTCTACCTTCGTCGATTTCAGCATCACGAAGAGCTTGGGAATCGTTTCCGTTATCCCTTGCATGTTATAGTTCATCACAAAGTTCTAGTAACTTGGTGATAGTGACTAGAGAACTCTGTCAATCACTATCTTATCTGGAAGATTAACTCCCACTTGATTCAAGTGATTGTAGTACTCAGACATTCTGAGCACATGCTCACTAGTTGAGCAATTCTCCTCCATCTTGTAGGCAAAGTACTTGTCAAAGGTCTCATATCTTTTGACATGGGCATGAGTCTGAAATACTAATTTCAACTCTTGGAACATCTCATATGCTCCATGGCGTTCAAAAATGTCTTTAAAACCCCGATTCTTAGCTGTAAAGCATGGTGCACTAAACTATCAAGTAGTCATCATACCGAGCTTTGCCAAACGTTCATAACGTCTGCATATGCTCCTGCAATAGGTTCGTCACCTAGTGGTGCATCAAGGACATAATTCTTCTGTGCAGCAATGAGGATAATCCTCAGATCACGGACCAAGTCCGCATCATTGCTACTAACATCTTTCAACTTAGTTTTCTCTAGGAACATATCAAAATAAACAGGGGAGCTAAACGCGAGCTATTGATCTACAACATAGATATGCTAATACTACCAGGACTAAGTTCATGATAAATTTAAGTTCAATTAATCATATTACTTAAGAAGTCCCACTTAGATAGACATCCCTCTAATCTTCTAAGTGATCACGTGATCCATATCAACTAAACCATGTCCGATCATCACGTGAGATGGAGTAGTTTCAATGGTGAACATCACTATGTTGATCATATCTACTATATGATTCACGCTCGACCTTTCGGTCTCAGTGTTCCGAGGCCATATCTGTTATATGCTAGGCTCGTCAAGTTTAACCTGAGTATTCCGCGTGTGCAACTGTTTTGCACCCGTTGTATTTGAACGTAGAGCCTATCACACCCGATCATCACGTGGTGTCTCAGCACGAAGAACTTTCGCAACTGTGCATACTCAGGGAGAACACTTATACCTTGATAATTTAGTGAGAGATCATATTATAAAGCTACCTCCGAACTAAGCAAAATAAGATGTATAAAAGATAAACATCACATGCAATCATAATATGTGACATGATATGGCCATCATCATCTTGTGCCTTTGATCTCCATCTCCAAAGCATCGTCATGATCTCCATCGTCACCGGCATGACACCATGATCTCCATCATCTTGATCTATATCAATGTGTCGTCACATGGTCGTCTCGCCAACAATTGCTCTTGCAACTATTGCTATCGCATAGCGATAAAGTAAAGTAATTATTTGGCGCTTGCATCTTATGCACTAGAGAGACAACCATAAGGCTTTTGCCAGTTGCCGATAACTTCAACAAAACATGATCATGTCATACAACAACTTATATCTCATCATGTCTTGACCATATCACATCATAACATGCCCTACAAAAACAAGTTAAACGTCCTCTACTTTGTTGTTGCAAGTTTTACGTGGCTGCTACGGGCTGAGCAAGAACCGTTCTTACCTACGCATCAAAACCACAACGATAGTTTGTCAAGTTGGTGCTGTTTTAACCTTCGCAAGGACCGGGCGTAGCCACACTCGGTTCAACTAAAGTTGGAGAAACTGACACCCGCTAGTCACCTGTGAGCATAACACGGCGGTAAAACTAGTCTCGTGTAAGCGTACGCGTAATGTCGGTCCGGGCCGCTTCATCCAACAATACCGCCGAACCAAAGTATGACATGCTGGTAAGCAGTATGACTTGTATCGCCCACGACTCACTTGTGTTCTACTCGTGCATATAACATCTACGCATAAAACCTGGCTCGGATGCCACTGTTGGGGAACGTAGTAATGTCAAAAATTTCCTACGTACACGCAACATCATGGTGATGCATAGCAACGAGAGGGGAGAGTGTGTCCACGTACCCTCGTAGACCGAAAGCGGAAGCGTTAGCACAACGCGGTTGATGTAGTCGTACGTCTTCACGATCCGACTGATCAAGTACCGAACGCACGGCACCTCCGAGTTCAGCACACGTTCATCCCGATGACGTCCCTCGAACTCCGATCCAGCCGAGTGTTGAGGGAGAGTTTCGTCAGCACGACGGCGTGGTGACGTTGATGATGTTCTACCGACGCAGGGCTTCGCCTAAGCACCGCTCCGATATTATCGAGGTGGACTATGGTGGAGGGGGGCACCGCACACGGCTAAAAGATCAATGATCAATTGTTGTGTCTAGGGTGCCCCCCTGCCCCCATATATAAAGGAGCAAGGGGGGAGGTGCGGCCGGCCAGGAGGGGCGCGCCAGGTGGAGTCCTACTCCCTCCCTTTTCCTAGTGGGATTAGGAGTGGAGGGGGAAAGAGGAGGGAGAGAGGAAGGGAAGGGGGGCGCCGCCCCCCTCTCCTTGTCCTATTCGGACTAGGGGGAGGGGCGCACGGCCCAGCCCTGGCCGCCTCTCCTCTTCTCCACAAAGGCCCACTATGGCCCATTAAGCCCCCGGGGGGTTCTAGTAACCCCTCGGTACTCCGGTAAAATCCTGATTTCACCCGGAACACTTCCGATATCCAAATATAGGCTTCCAATATATCAATCTTCATGTCTCGACCATTTCGAGACTCCTCGTCATGTTCGTGATCACATCCGGGACTCCGAACAACCTTCGGTACATCAAAACATATAAATTCATAATATAACTGTCATCGAAACATTAAGCGTGCGGACCCTACGGGTTCGAGAACTATGTAGACATGACCGGGACACGTCTCCGGTCAATAACCAATAGCAGAACCTAGATGCTCATATTGGCTCCCACATATTCTACGAAGATCTTTATCGGTCAGACCGCATAACAACATACGTTGTTCCCTTTGTGATCGGTATGTTACTTGCCCGAGATTCGATCGTCGGTATCTCAATACCTAGTTCAATCTCGTTACCGGCAAGTCTCTTTACTCGTTCTGTAATACATCAACCCACAACTAACTCATTAGTTGCAATACTTGCAAGGCTTATAGTGATGTGCATTACCGAGTGGGTCCAGAGATACCTCTCCAATAATCGGAGTGACAAATCCTAATCTCGAAATACGCCAACCCAAAAAGTACCATCGGAGACACCTGTAGAGCACCTTTATAATCACCCAGTTACGTTGTGACGTTTGGTAGCACACAAAGTGTTCCCCCGGTAAACGGGAGTTGCATAATCTCATAGTCATAGGAACATGTATAAGTCATGAAGAAAGCAATAACAACATACTAAACGATCAAGTGCTAAGCTAACGAAATGGGTCAAGTCAATCACATTATTCTCCTAATGATGTGATCCCGTTAATCAAATGACAACTCATGTCTATGGCTAGGAAACATAACCATCTTTGATTAACGAGCTAGTCAAGTAGAGGCATACTAGTGACACTCTGTTTGTCTATGTATTCACACATGTATCATGTTTCCGGTTAATACAATTCTAGCATGAATAATAAACATTTATCATGAAATAAGGAAATAAATAATAACTTTATTATTGCCTCTAGGGGATATTTCCTTGAGAAAAGAGGGGAAAGGAGCAAAGGAGGGGGCGCGTCCCCCGAAGCCCAATCCGAATTGGGAGCCCCCCTTTCCTTCCTCCCTCCTTCCCCTTCCTTCCCTCTCCTACACCTACTTGGAAGGAGGAATCCTACTCCCGGTGGGAGTAGGACTCCCCTAGGGCGCGCCATAGAGAGGGTCGGCCCTCCCCCTCCTCCGCTCCTTTATATACGGGGGAGGGGGCACCCCGTGGACACACAAGTTGATCATTGATCTTTTAGCCGTGTGCGGTGCCCCCTCCACCATAATCCACCTTGGTCATATCGTAGCGGTGCTTAGGCGAAGCTCTGCGTCGGTAGCATCATCATCACCGTCATCACACCGTTGTGCTGACAGAACTCTCCCTCGAAGCTCTGCTGGATCGTGAGTTCGTGGGATGTCACCGAGCTGAACGTGTGCTGAACTCGGAGGTACCGTGTGTTTGGTACTTGGATCGGTCAGATTGTGAAGATGTACGACTACATCAACTGCGTTGTCATATCACTTCCGCTTACGCTCTACGAGGGTACGTGGACGACACTCTCCCCTCTCGTTGCTATGCATCACCATGATCTTGCATGTGCGTAGGAATTTTTTTGAAATTACTACGTTCCCCAACAATTTGTGAATCACTTGATTATGAATCATTTGATACTTGCGAACCATGCCTCATGGGCAAGATGACTAAAACTCCGTTCTCTGGAACAATGGAGCGAGCCAATGACTTATCAGAAATAATACATACCGATGTATGCGGTCTGATGAATATTGAGGCACGCGGCAGGTATCGTTATTTTCTGACCTTCACAAATGATTTGAGAAGATATGGGTATATCTACTTAAAGAAACACAGGTCTGCAACATTTGAAAAGTTCAAAGAATTTCAGAGTGAAGTGGAGAATCATCATAACAAGAAAATAAAGTTTCTACGATCTGATCGCTAAGACGAATATTTGAGTTACGAGTTTGGCTTTCATTATTAACAATGTGGAATAGTTTCACAACTCACGCCACCTGGAACACCACAGCGTAATGGTGTGTCCGAACGTCGTAACTGTACTTTATTAGTTATGGTGCAATTTATGATGTCTCGTACCGATTTACCACTATTGTTTTGGGGTTATGCATTGAAGACAGCTGCATTCACGTTAAATAGGGCATCATCTAAATCCGTCGAGACGACACCATATGAACTGTGGTTTGGCAAGAAACCTAAGCTGTCGTTTCTTAAAATTTAGGGTTGCGGCACTTATGTGAAAAAGCTTCAGCCCAATAAGCTCGAACCCAAATCGGAGAAGTGCGTATTCATAGGATACCCAAAAGAAATTGTTGGGTACACCTTCTACCACAAATCCGAAGGCAAGATCTTTGTTGCCAAGAATGGATCCTTTCTAGAGAAGGAGTTTGTCTCGAAAGAAGTGAGTGGGACGAAAGTAGAACTTGATGAGGTAATTGTACCTTCTCTCGAATTGGAAAGTAGCTCATCACAGAAAATCGTTCCCGTGATGCCTGCACCAACTAGTGAGGAAGCTAATGATAATGATCATGAAACTTCAGATCAAGTTACTACCGAACCTCGTAGGACAACCAGAGCACATTCCGCACCAGAGTGGTTCGGTAATCCTGTCCTGGAATTCATGTTACTAGACCATGACGAACCTACGAATTATGAGGAAGCGATGATGAGCCCAGATTCCGATAAATGGCTTGAGGCCATGAAATCTGAGATAGGATCCATATATAAGAGTAAAGTGTGGACTTTGGTGGACTTGCCCGATGGTCGGCAAGCCATAGAAAATAAATGGATCCTCAAGAGGAAGACGGACGCTGATAGTAGTGTTACTGTCTACAAAGCTTGAATTGTCGCAAAAGGTTTTTGACAAGTTCAAGGTGTTGACTATGATGAGATTTTCTCACTCGTATTGATGCTTAAAGTCTGTCCGAATCATGTTAGCAATTACCGCATTTTATGAAATCTGGCAAATGGATGTCAAAACTGCATTCCTTAATGGATTAATTAAAGACGAGTTGTATATGATGCAACCGGAAGGTTTTCTCAATCCTAAAGGTGCTAACAAAGTGTGCAAGCTCCAGCGATTCATCTATGGACTGGTGCAAACAGCTCGTAGTTGGAATATATGCTTTGATATGGTGATCAAAGCATATGGTTTTATACAGACTTATGGTGAAGCCTGTATTTACAAGAAAGTGAGTGGGAGCTCTGTAGCATTTCTAATATTATATGTGGATGACATATTGTTGATTGGAAATGATGTAGAATTTCTGGATAGCATAAAAGGATACTTGAATAAGAGTTTTTCAATAAAAGACCTAGGTGAAGCTACTTATATTTTGGGCATCAAGATCTATAGAGATAGATTGAGACGCTTAATAGGACTTTCAAAAGGACATACCTTTACAAGATTTTGAAGAAGTTCAAAATGAATCAGTCAAAGAAAGGGTTCTTGCCTGTGTTGGAAGGAGTGAAGTTGAGTAAGACTCAAAGCCAGACCACAGCAGAAGATAGAGAGAGAATGAAAGTCATTCCCTATGCCTCAGCCGTAGGTTCTATAAAGTATGCCATGCTGTGTACCAAACATATTGTGTACCTTACCAAGAATTTGGCAAGGGGGTACAATAGTGATCTAGGAGTAGATCATTGAACAGCGGTCAAAATTATCCTTAGTTACCTAAGACGACTAAGGAAATTTTTCTCGATTATGGAGGTGATAAAGAGTTTGTCGTAAAGAGTTACGTCAATGCAAGCTTTGACACTGATCTAGATGACTCTAAGTCTCAATCTAGATACGTATTGAACATGGGAGCAATTAGCTAGAGTAGCTCCATGCAGAGCATTGTAGACATAGAAATTTGCAAAATACATACGGATCTGAACACTACAAAAAAATGCACTTCCGTGATGATACGTGTTTGTCACAGTAGGTCACGTTTTCTATCATGCATGTACATCCATCACAAATTTATGACAGAATCAAGATAGTCATACCTGTGCTGTCGTAGAAGTGTTCCATGACATTACCAAAATTATCATCATGGAAGTGTCCACTTCCATGACGATAAATCGAACGTCACAGAAGTGCTTTCGTCAAGGGTGGCAGACACGTGGCATCCACCGTAACGGAACGCCGTTAAGCTATCGGGTCCGGTTTTGGATCCGTAACCCGTTAACAGCCCGGACCAATGGGGATTTTCCACGTGTAAAATCATCATTGGCCGGAGGAAACACGTGTTGCCTCACCGTCGGGACAGATGTCATCCACTCATTGGAAAGGAGGCGCCTATGATAGGTTGACACGTGGCACGGCCCAACAGTGGCCCATTCCGGTGAAAAAGGCGGGCCCAGTAAAAAATAGCAGGCCGGCCCATATAAGGCCTACTTGTATCAGGTCCATTGAAGCCCACGGCCCATACGAGATGTGCCAATTCGGCCCGTCAACGACCCGTTAAAGATTTAACACCATTGCAGCCCATCGTCAGTTCGAGCCCGTTAACAACCCGCTATATCTTTGGGCTCAATGTCGGCCCGATGAGATTTTGGCCTGTTAACGGCCCATTCAGTGGATGGGCCAATTTTCACGATCTACATCTTTCGTCCTTTTAGCGACCCATTTAAATATTGGGCTAATTTTCGGCCCGGTGTGTCTTTCATTCTGTTGCCGGCCCATAAATCAGTTGGGCCATTTGTAGTTGGACCTGAGTTTCGGCCTTTTAGCGACCCATTTAAGTGTTGGGCCAATTTCCGGCCCGGTGTGTCTTTCAGCCTGGTGACGGCCCATATATCTGTTGGGCCATTTGTAGTCGGACCTGAGTTTTGGCCTTTTAGCGACCCATTTAAGTGTTGGGCCAATTCCCGGCCCTGTGTGCCTTTCAGCCTGTTAACGGACCATAAATGAGTTGGGCCATTTGTAGTCGGACCTGAGTTTTGGCCTTTTAACGGACCATGCCCTTCATGTTCCAATACCAGCCTAGTTTCTCTTTCGGCCTGCTAAAGGCCCACAACACAGTTGGGCCATGTACAATACGACCTGACTTTCGGCCTCTTAGCGGCCCATCCTCTTCATGGTCCAGTACAAGCCCGCTGTCTCTTTCGGCCTGCTAAAGGCCCACAGTATAGTTGGGCCATATGTAGCCCAAACTTAGTAACGGTCTGTTAACGGCCCGTGAAATCAATTGGGCCCACCTGTTGCCCGCTTTGATGTCAGCCTGTTAACGACCCGGGAGTTAAGAGGGCCAACCATTAACTTTCGGCCTGGTAACGGCCCATTAACTTAATGGGCCCACTAAAGTTTGTACATGTCTTTAGGCCAAATTAGATAATTTGAGCCCATTACGACGAGCAATTATGCACAGGACCAAAACCAATCAAGCAAAGGTACGACATACAGGGAGAAACGTTGCACATCCAGCATATATTACAGGAAATTACATCCACTGGGCAATCAAAGATTGATGCCAGTGCAAATAAATGAACAGAACCTAACGATCTACAACGTCACAATCTGCAACCTCAGCACGGATGACGCCCATAAGCATGTGGGCAAGTTCTTGCTGCTTTGCTACACTGTCTCTGAAAACATTGATCAGTTGTTTTGCCGCACGACTCTGCACCTTTGATTCCTCCACCATTTCCATCATTCCTTCAGCCATTACTTGGTTCACAAACATACATTTTTTCCGTTGCATTCGAGACAGAGGATACTGAACAGATTCAGATGGCGATTTTGGCAGGCTTGTATTATTGATAGTGGAGAGTGTCTCGACCACTGCATCATAACATAAATTAGGAGGGGAACCAAACAGATTAATCATGAGTTATTGGCATATTACCTGGCCTTGATTTATTGGAAAGAAACAATGGGGTTGCCTTGCTGTTTTCAGAGTTTGTCTTCATATCTTCAGCAGCCTGCACCAAATTAAGACACTAGCATTGCTATCATTGGCCAAGTCAGATAATAGGAAAGCAACATTGGCACAACGAACGTTTGGGCAACTAGCCGACACCAAATTAACACAATATGGCACAGCTATCATCAGCCAGGTAAGGTAATACGAGAGCAACATTGACACAATGAATGAATGGGCAACTACAGTAGCACTACAATTCAGTAATGTGCATGATATGAGATAGTACACTCATGCAGCTTAGTATGCAAAACTACCAGGCATTTTTCTTTACAAAAATCAACATTGGCGCCTTTAACATTTTGCTACAACTAATTTTAGATCAGACAAAGGTTGGATTCACGCCGATTAACAAAATTCATGCTGATGTAAAAATATAGTGATATACAACAGGTACTTACATCAGCATTGGAGCACAGAGAATTCCCGCAAGATATTTTCCTCGAATACAATCCCAATGAAGGAAATCTTCTATCATTTAACCTTATTTTCTAAAAGAGAGATGGGTAAGAAACATGTAGAAAATATGATCAGAATGCTATAAAATTTCATGATGCGAGGATACGCACACGCTTCTTAGAATGGAGTTGACATTCTTTTGCTGGACTGGAGCGGACTAGATCTTTGGCCACTGGAATCTGCTTATTATCAGTGGGAGTTGGGTTTCTCTGTGCTGGAGCAGTATCTATGAGAAATGGAGTTGGTTTATTATCTCCTGGCATTTGGATCTTTTGCAAAGACCTAGTTTGTAACCCTTCAGATTCTAACATAGTCGTCTTCCCCTTGCATGCCTTATATAGAAGAATGGTGCTTCAATTATAAAACATGCTACAGCAGAGATGGACTAGGTACTGAAGAATAGAAAGGCATGACATATTGACATGTATTCCCTCCATCCGGAAATAAATGGATGGGTCTAGGCGTATTTCCGTTCTAGATACATCCAGTTTTATCCATTTCTGCGACATCTAATCCGGACGGAGGGAGTATGATGTAAGAGCTAGGGATACGACAGGACAACACAGTAAAAAAACACTGAAAACCCACTGCAGAACCAAAGTAATCGAACCCACTGATATGACATAGTAAACTCATGCAGCTCAGGATGCAAAACTACCAGGCCGTTTTCCTTACAAAAATCAACATTGTGGCCTTTAATCATACATTTTGCTACAATTAAATTTAGATCAGATAAAGGTTGGATTCATGCCGATTAACAAAATACATGCTGATGTAAAAATATAGTGATATACAACAGGTACTTACATCTGCATTGGAGTACAGAGAATTCCTGCAAGAATCTTTCCTCACAGACGATACCAGAGCAGAAATTCTTCTATCTATTAAGCTTATTTTCTAAAAGAGAGATGGGTAAGAAACATGTAGAAAATATGATCAGCATGCTATAAAATTTCATGATACAAGGATACGCACACGCTTCTTAGAATGGAGTTGACATATTTTTGCTGGACTGGAGCGGGCTAGTTCTTTGGCCATTGGAATCTGCTTATTATCAGTAGGAGTTGGGTTTCTCTGTGCTAGAGCAGTATTTATAAAAACTGGAGTTGGTTCATTATCTCCTGGCGTTTGGATCTTTTACAAAGACCTGGTTTGTAACCCTTCAGATTCTAACATAGTCGTCTTCCCCTTGCATGCCTTGTATAGAAGAATGATGCTTCAATTATAAAACATGCTATAGCAGAGAGATGGAATAGGTACTGAAGAATAGAAAGGCATGACATATTGACATGTATTCCCTCCATCCGGAAAAAAATGGATGGGTCTAGGCGTATTTCAGTTCTAGATACATCCTTTTTATCCATTTCGGCAACATGTAATCCGGACAGAGGGAGTATGGTGTAAGAGCTAGGGATACGACAGGACAACACATCAAAAAAACACTAGTTGAATGTAAAACTGTATGCTAGCGGAATACATACAGAAAAAACTAAGGCAACATACATGTGTATGATTGGGAAACTAAGATGGCATTGCAACAGAGCACTGAACAACACTTCAATGTGAAAAAACATGGTATGGTAGACAGATGAAGTACATACTGATGAATAACAATGCATAAGATATTCGGAAGCATGATGTTCAAATTAAGCAGATGGCATTGTGATAAGAGTAGAATGACAGTACTTGAATTTGAAAACATGTTATCATGAATGGAATAGGTACTGAAAAATAGGAAGGCATGACATATTTACATGCATGATCAGCATGCTAAGCACATGGCATTGCAACAGAGTAGATACACTGCAGGACATTATATGCATGTTGTACCCATATCACGGGCCAAGTTAGAGCAAGGACCTTGTGGGGTGAAGAGGATTCAACATCTTTCTGCAAGTCTTCTGAAGAACTGCCTTTACATGTTCCATCATATTGGGTATCATTGACATCAAGTTTATTGGCCTTTACATTGCTCCGTGAGGTTCTTGTGGATATATCAGTGTGTGCAATTATATCTCACATGCATGGAAGACAACTAGTAGTTAGATTTATGTAATGAGTGCCTGTAGGAGACGACATAAATAGTAGGACTGGGGTTAACTAGCAGCAACAGGTCTCAAAAACTAAAGGGAGAACACAGATGAAAGCTACAGAATATGTATCGTTTGTACTCGAGATTAACTAGATGGCACACAAAAGTATTAAAGAACAACATAGGTAATCCTAGAAGTGGTATAATACTATAATCACCAGCCTGTGGGATAACATTGGCTGGTGGATGATAACTATGGAACAACATTACCTAAAGAACAAGTATCTTAGCTGAACTATGGAACAACGTTAACTCCTGAACAAGACCCGTAAGAGATCAGCATGAATATACAGTGAAATGTGATAATCTATTTTCCATGCTTAGATGAATAACAAAGCCATAAATGTTGCACAGGGTACAACCTATCTAGCCGCCATCCATAGGAGTGAGCATCATGTGCTGACTTGTCGATGGCCTTGCAGTTGTTGAGGTTGTCCATGTCGGGCACGCGCATTCGATGCAGGGAACTGTTGAGTGGGGACTATAGCTCCCTTTTGGTGTATGCTTCCCTTGTTGGAGCAGCTGCGGTGAGTCGGAAGACGGTGTGGCTGAAGATGTAGATAACGCATAATGTTAAGAACGACACATCTCTTTGATATGAAGAACTACACTAAGAGATCAACAGCAAGGTATGAGATTGGTCACACGTCTGTTGACTGAGACTAAATTGGGGTCACATGATTTTATTTTATTTTGGTACTGTCCGATCTACGCCAGATGGCTTGATGGCCGTCTTGTGCCTCCCGGCTGACACTGTTAGGAATCTTCCCCGAAGAGCCAGTGACCAACGGCAGAGCAGCTTGCCTCCGCCGTCTGTGGCCCCGGCCAAAACCCCGCTCCCCGCCCCACCGCACTGTCATGGTTGCGCCGACCCCGGGCCAATCCACAAAGACTCCCCGTCTCCAGATCCGGCGGCGGCAGTACCTTGAACCCACACAACTCTAAGATAGCCATCTAAGCGCTGCTTCCACGGCAAACTTGCGGCCCCGCACCCTTACGTTAGACACCAGCCAACCGGCAGCCTAGGAGCTCCGCCGCCTCGAGGGGTGCTGCTTCCCATTGGGAATCGATTGGCCCAGAATAAAAATTCAGACAACTGACGCCTAAATAAAGTGATTTGAGATGAGGGTGCAACCTATCTGGCGGCATGGTGAAGTAGGCAGGTCCAGCTGCCGAGTCGGTGAGGCCGGCGCGGTTGCGGTGGCCACTGGCGGCAGGGAAACAGCGATGTCGCGACGGTCGACGGCTACGGGGAAGCAGCGCCGGGACTCTGGACGGATCCGAAGTTGGAGCCGCTCCGGCGCCGTGAACAACGGCGGGGATGAATCGGCTCTGGTACGGTTCACGCGGCCGTCGTCGAGGCAGCTCCAGCAGCATGGAGTAAGAGGCACACGGCCCAGTGCACGACGACAAATGGACAGCGTCTCCGGCATTAGGGAGGAGGGCGGCTGTGAAATTGGTGCGGTGGGGGGCGCCATGGAGGAGGGGCTGAGGTTTCGCGGCTCGGGAGAAGGGAGCTTCCGGGGAGAAGGTGATTTGGCGCCCACGAGGTATGAATGGGGGGGGGGGAATTGGGAGGGGAGTGGAACCATGTTTTACGGACGCATTTGTCTGAAATGTGAGGGGGAGTTACAGTTCTACCCCTGCCTTTAGGCTTCTCGGCTTGGGTCTGTGTACTGAGGGTCGGGGATAGTAGAGTAACTTTGCTTCTCCCCAAATAGTGGGCGGGAGCGATTTCGGGCGAGGAGGGCGTGTTTTGAAATATAGTGGGCGCGAGCGATTTCGGGCGAGGAGAGCGTGTTTTGAAATAGTGGGCGCGAGCTATTTCGGGCAAGGAGAGCGTTTTTTGCCGACCATGGTTTATGAATTATTCGGCACATGTCATTTCGGCCGAGGAGAAGGCGCGCTTGGATGAAGTTACGAACCTACCCTCGATGCACAACGGGCCAATTAATGCGTCTCTCACATAGGACGGTAATTTCGCGTCTCCCATTTATTTGCTCGGGCGAATTCTACCAAGCAGAGGATGTTTAACGGTTCGTTCAAAATTTGGGAGAACGAGCATCCACGTCTACCTTACCAAGTCGATTCGAATCAAATTAAGAAATATTAGCTTGCCACTTCTTTTTTGGATGGAGAGATGATGCTCGGGAGTAATGTGTTTTTACATGCTCGTTGCTAGCGATTTACTATATGACAAATAGTTGACCCACTCAAAAACGGGAATCAAACCCAAAATGAAATATCTCGATTCAATGAAATAGCTCGTTCACCAGGTCAAAATAGTGAACTAAATCCAAAATTGAACACCTCAATCAAATAGCATGTTGTACAGTATTATAGTACTCCATGAACATGTTGAAAGTCAAATTAATGAACTTGTTTGATATACGCATATATCCGTTCATGTGTGGATTGCAGACAACATGTTCTCCAATTTAAATATTTGAATGCAAGTTTATATCGAAACATGGTTTATATCAGTCTTTGATGCATAAAACGCGACCTCCCCCTCTCCCGGACTCCTGCTCTCTCTCTCTCTCTCTCTCTCTCTCTCTCTCTCTCTCTCTCTCTCTCTCTCTCTCTCTCGCCGACAATCTTCAATTCTGTCGCACGCATCCAACACACAAACCTTGTTGGTCCTCTCTCTTTCTCTCCATCTCTCTCTCTCTTTGTGTGTGTGCGTGGGGGGGTCTTTCTAGTTCGCATGCATATATACTCCATCTATAGGTCTCTCTCGCACACTATGTATGATTCTCTAGTCCAAGCTAGATATCTTGGGTGCACTCATCGTACGCACACAAATTCCTTGGCTCGTTGCCCGTAACTCTCTCACGCACCACTTTGTCGTCTCGGAGCTCTTCCCCCCTCTCTCTCAAACTCTCCATCTACCTGGGTCACACATACACATGCATATCTCATTCGCACTCGATAGGCCCATCTAAAACTCTATCTCTCTCCCTCGTTCTCTCTCCATCTCACACGCACACACACACAATCTCATGCCTAGCTAGCCAAGTATGATGGTCTCTCACTCAATTGTAGGCACACGCAGTCCCCCCTATATGTATATGACTAGCTAATCTTAGTCTCCATCACAAACATGTGCCTGGTCTATCTCGATTTCTCTCGGGGCATCTTTCTATCGCGCACGCACCTCCCTTGATCTCCCACCCATATAGTCCCCTCACGATCTCGAGGGGGTCTCTCTATCACAAACACACCCTCTCGCCCTCCCCATGCGTCCATGTTCTCCATGTGTCCCTCTCGACCTTTGTTCCTTGTTGGCCAGACCTCTATTGGAATGTGCTATAGGGGTGTCTCCCTCCGTTGCAAACAATCACACACTAGCTATCTTCGTGTATCTCCTCGCCTCGCTTTTCTATCTCGGAGATGCATGCGTGATATGTTCATCTAAGAAACGAAAAACCACACACTCTCTCTAATTTATCGTTTGTTGTCACTTTCTCTTTCACACACATACTCTTTTTGGACACTTACTCATTGTCCTTCACACGCACTTGATCCCTCTCGACTTAGGCACTCTCCTCGGTCCATAGCATATTGATTTATTGAAAAGTCAAACATCACAAAGTTTGACCATGTACGTGGAGAAAAACAATTACATCTGGAACGGCAAACATATACCATTAGATTCACCATGAGATGTAGTTCCGTATGATGTATCTTTGGTATTGAAGATATAAATAACATTTGTGTAAACCTGATCAAAGTTTCCAAAGTTTGACTTCTAAAAAAATTACATGCACTGCATTATCGAGCGGATGGAATATCTCTTTCCCCCTCTCAGCTATCTGACGCACCACTCAGCTTTATCGGGGCTCCTCAATCTCTCTCAAACTTTATATCTCCCTGGTTCACACATACACATGTCTCGCTCGCGCTATACATATAGACCCATCCAACACTCTCCGCCCTTGTTCTCTCTCTATGTGACACGCACCCCCCTAATAAGTACCATAATCCTCACTCCATCATAGGCGCAAGCACTCCCCCCCTAAGTATGATTATCTCTCACTAGCCATCAGGAACACATGTATTGTCTCCTTCCATCCATACGTCTATCTCGATATTTCTCAGGGTATCTTCTATCGTGCACAAACCTTGTCACTCGATCTCCCACCCATGTAGCCCCATCACGATCTCCAGGGGATCTCTCAATGACAAACATACACTCTCTCCTCCCCATGTCTGCATTTTCTCCGTACGTCTCTCTCGACCTCTCTCCCTTGTTTGTCAGACCCCTCTTGGCCACGTGCTAGGGGTCTTGCTCTCTCGGTTGCAAACAACCACACACTATCTCCTCACCTTGCTTCCGTTGTCGAAGATGCCTGTGTGATATGTTTGCATAAGACACACACATTTTTTCTCGACTTTTATCGAGTGTTGTCCATGTCTCTTTCACACACGCACACACACTTTTTTCACTCACTCTTTCTATTTCACTCTCTCTCTCTAGTTAGGGACTCTCTCACGTCCATAAGCATATGGATGTTTTGAAAAGTCAAACCTCAGAAAAGTTTGACCTGGTATATGTGGAGAAAAACATTTACATCTGGAAAGATCATTAGATTCATCACAACATGTACTTACTTCATACTATCATCTATCTTTGGTATTGTAGATATAAGTAATTTCTTTATAAACTTGGTCAAAGTTTCAAAAGTTTGACTTCAAAAATAATGTTGGAACTACATTATCGAACAGAGGGAGTAGCTCTTTCTCTCTCTCTCTCTCTCTGCTATCTCTCACGGGCCTCCCCTCTCACTGGACACTCTATACCGACGGATTATACGCTCACTATGTCAGCATATAGCTCCGTATATTGTTTAGTTGAACGGTCAACCAGTCCACATGCTGCCTTGTAAGCTCGTGTTCTGTATCTTCGTGTGCTGGCCCATGTGGCAGTGGGTGAAAATAAGTAAACTAGAGGCCCATCTGACACGCGGTGAAGTAAACAAAGTTCAAACCACTCGGGGTAGCACCCCGCACGCTAGTAAATTGAGGGCACATTGAGGACACACTTCTTCCGCGTGGAGGATGCACTCGCGCACAATTCACCACTGCACGGCGGCATGCACAGAAGGACGCACTCGCGCACACCCAGCACACACAACACACACCAGCACACGTGTACACCGGCATCGCCGCCGGTTCAGATGGACGGTGAGGCAGCCAACAAGCGGAGGCGGCTCGAGCCAAAACCGCATCCGGCGAGCCTGGACTTCATCAGCCGCCTCCCCGATGACATGCTGCTCATCATCATCGGCCTCCTCCCCACCAAATCTACCGTGCGGACCGCCCTGCTCTCCCGGCGGTGGAACCCCCTCTGGCGCTGCGTCCCCCTCAACCTCACCATCGACAGCTGCCTCTGCGACGGGGATTGCAAACGCATGGCCGCAGTCTCCAAGATCCTTTCATCGCACCCTGGGCCAGCCAGATGCCTTGACATCTGCATGTTCTGTACCAACTGCAAGGTCCAACCCAAGTTCAACGAGTGGTTCTTATCCCCCGCCCTAGATCAGCTCAAGGAGCTCAGCTTTGAAGCTGGACGATGTCGCTCTCTGCCGCCATCCGCGCTCCGCCTCGCGCCAACGCTGTGCCCCGCCAGCTTCAGCTCCTGCTATCTTCCCCAGATTAATGACGCGCCCGCCCTTCTTCTCCGTCAACTCAAGCAGCTCGACCTCTTCGACGTTGTCATCTCGAAGAAGGCTATGGAGCACCTGCTCCGCAGCTGTACTGCGCTCGAGTACCTTCTTCTTGAGCAGATCCACGGGTTCATTAGCCTCCACATCGCCTGGGCGAATCTCCGATGGATTTATGTGTCTTGCTGGCCCCGCAACAAGACATCAATTGGGAAGAGATCACTCCAGCTATTCCACGTTATGGTCATTGAGAATGCGCCTTTCCTTGAGAGAATGCTTGTATCGGATCTAGAAGGTCCAACAAAAATCAGGGTCATTGACGCGCCGAAATTGACAGCGTTGGTGCACTCGTCTGCCAAATTCTTCGAA
Organism: Aegilops tauschii subsp. strangulata; assembly: GCF_002575655.3. Taxonomy (NCBI): domain Eukaryota; kingdom Viridiplantae; phylum Streptophyta; class Magnoliopsida; order Poales; family Poaceae; genus Aegilops; species Aegilops tauschii. Next base: position 516,607,619 of record NC_053038.3, on the reverse strand, counting down.
CTCTTTATTGGATCCGTAATCGTTCAGGTACAGCACTCATCTTCTTCTCCGTCTTCTTGAAATTCACATTTTTTAATTTCTTCTTGATGTATTTACGACCGTCTTCCAGAAAATGATTCCCACAAGCTTGAGCCAGTCTATGCGCACAGTGACGATCTTGGCAATAAAATCTATCGGCCCCAATCTGGATCAAGTTGTTGGATTCCTTACATGCTTTCCGTGCACGGAGAAGCTACTCATCGAGGTGAAACTTCTTTCCTATTAGTAAACGGTAATCACAACGTAGCTCAAATTTTTCATAATTTTCCCAAATTACGATGACAAGTGTAGTGTTCAAAACTGCATCTACGCATTGCGCCGAAAGAAATGTTTTTAGTATTTTTTTTCTCACCTGATCACCTGCATCGTTTTTTGTTGTACTACTATAGTAGCCTAGGCTAGTCATAGTGGAAAGTAACTTAGACTACTCCAATAACTCTATGGTTACCCTAAGAGCAAGTACTACCTCCGTCGTGGTTTACTCTTCCTATTTTGTAGTATCAAAATTTGACCATAGATTTAACTGAAAAAATGTTAATGCATGTCACTAAGAACTATATCGTTGGATTCGTATTTGAACATAATTTCAAATGGTGTAATTTTTAGTGACATGCATTGGCATTTTGTTACGTAAATCTATGGTCAAAATTTTATAATAAATAAGAGGTAGTACAAAAGTGGGCTATAACGGCCCTCCACTATGTAGGCCAAAACACGTGCCAAATTCACTTGTGATGCATTTGGCATCGATGCCCCTCCATTGCTCACCTGGTGCCCCAATCTGGACCACCTACTTTGCTCCGGTGCCAAATTAACTCACGCAATGAAAAAACACTTGCGTGGGAGAGAGAGAGGACTGAGGCAATAAAAAAACACTTGTTTGGGAGAGTGAGAGGCTGGTGTAGTTGGTTTGATTGATTTGTTTATACATGTGGGTCTGTGTGCATAGCGGTGCCAACTCTCTCACATCGCGAGAGCGGTGCCAAAATCTTTTGATTTGACATCGATGCGTATTATGTGGCATACTTTTGCGAAATATGGTATCGGCCACATAGTGGATGGCAACAAATGCCCAAGCTCTTCACGTACTCCTAGGTAAATGAGAGGAAATAGAAAGAGAGAGAGAGTGAAAAAATATCACTAGCCAGCCAACCCTATCATATGAGCGAATGATATTGGTACCTCTTGATGACACGACAATCTTATACAGCCAGCTGCTCTAATATGTTCTCTTCTTTTGCAGATAAAAAAAGACCCGAAAGTGAAAAATGTGCTGCACTATAACAATCTCATCGAATGCCTTGATCTCCATCTTACAGAAATTGATTTGATCAACTACCGAGGAAGCACATCTGAGATTAAGTTGGCTAGGTTCTTTGTGCTGGAGGCAAGTGTGCTCAAGGTAATGAGGTTTGGCGTTCTCTGGCGCAACAATGAATGGCGTGTTGATCACCGCAAGCGTCTAAGCCTAAATGACAAAGTCTCCGCAGAAGTTGAATTTGTTTTTGAAACATCAAGTGGCCAGAGACTCGAAAACTTATTTGCCCATTACTGACTTATCAGGGCGACGGATTTTAGTTTGTACGATAATGCTGCATCCACCTAAAGTAACGAAAGTTCTTACGTAAAATTCCTAGTAATTCCCTCTTCGTACGTGCAGCATTAGTCCTAACATTTGTAATATCAGTTTGAAACTTATAATATTGCCGTGTCCTATTCCTGCATTTTCAAAATCCTGCGAATCAAACAGGTCCTGAGTTGGTGATGATGTTGTGCCTGCCATCTTTGACCAATAGCCGTCGGATCTAGATCTACCGCCTACAAACCAAACTTCTCCAGTTTTGCAAAAAGATGCCCGCACTTGTTCCCTATTTACAAACAACTCCTTGTCTCTCACAATCAGCCTTATCTCCTCTGTGACAGCCTGGTTTTTGCCCTCTCTCATTTGCTTGATTTTCATTTGAAGTCATGATGAAATTTGGAGTTTTTGAATCTTTTCATATGGACTTTAACACTTGGGTACCCTTGGCTTTCACCTAAGTGCTCCATTTCCCTCTCTAATCATCATTCCCCTTCTGATCCACCCCAAAATAATCTTTGGAATATTTTTCTTAAATGAAAAATATTCATTTTTCTCTCAAAAACCCTAGCTAGATCAGTATGCTCCAAAGCAACCCCAATTTTTATGGCCCAGAAAAATCTGAAAAAATTCACAAATATTCTTTGAACCCTAGGGCACCTTCTTGAGCAAAAAAATTTCATCACTTTTTGGAATATTTTTGCTACAGAAATATTTTCTGTTCTGGACAGAAATGGTGGTTTCTACAGCAACTACTATTTTACTTGCTCCATTGTGCCTGGGTTTTCTTGTGCATTTTCACCTTAGTAGATCATGGCTAACCTCCAAAGCACAGCCTCCAACTCCCAGCCGTTTGACCTCAGTAACTGCTCAAAGTTACTGACCAGAAACTTACTTGGCATGTAAAAACTTCTCTACTGCACCTGGATCCAAACCAAAGCGTGGTAAACTTCAAAACCACCAGAACAACATGCCAGACATGATTTTTGGACGTAGGCTGGCCTGAGGGAGGAGTTCACGCGGTGACTACGCGTGTCCACCATGTCATGCATGCGTGTGGACGCGCTCTGAGTGCCGCCGAGCGCTCTGTTCGCGCATGCTCGCTTCCCTCGTCTGCCCGAGCATGCCAAACCTTGCCACCATCTTTGTCTCAACGCCATTAACTCCCCCCTGGCGCTCGCCGATGCCGGAGCTCGCCGCAGCGAGCACGGGCACGGTCCGGCCAACCCAACAGTGCGGTGCGCACTGTGCTCGTCGTCTTCTCCTCGTTCCTGTGCTCGTCCCCGTTCGCCAACAGTTGCCGCGTGAGCTGCGTCGCCTTCTCCCCCTCTCACTGACGCCGCTCGTCGCCGGGCACCGTGGACAGTTGTCCACCAGCGGAGCCCGAACCCCCCTCTCCGCTCGCCTATAAATGGAGCCGCCCCCAGCCTCCTCGAGCACCATCCAGCACTCCCACACACCCCACAAAGCGAGTAGGAAGCCGTAGCCCGGCCGGGCAGGCCGCGGGCCGCCGTCCTCGAGCTCGAGCTCGCTGCCGATCCCCTCTGGTCGCCGCGGTAGCTCCAGCCCCTCCCAGGGCCTCCGCCTCTCTCCGGTGAAGCCATCCCGCCCCTCTGGAGCCCCTGGAGTTGCCTCTGCTCGCCGTCTTCCTCATCTCCGACGACCACCGTGTTCTGCCTCCGCTTGAGAGGTTGATTCCGACGCCGTCCGACCACCCCTAGCTACGCTACGGGTACGGGCAGGTGCGCCTCCGTCCCCTCTTGCCATCCCTCCCTCTCGTTTTGGCCAAGGAGCCCTCGTCGCCGGCAAGAGCTCGGGCGAAGCCGTGGCTTCCTCTGTTTACTTCTCCCCTCCTCCTCACCTGACTAGCGGGGCCCGCTAGTTAGCCACTCTGTACGCGCGCGTAGCGGTACGAGTGGTGGCGCCCCTGGGCTTTACGCCTTCGACGTCACCCCCCTTGTCTGTTTATTTTTATTCAAATTCATTTGAATTTACAGAACACTTCAAACAGCCATAACTCTTCAACCATAAGTCCAAATGAATTGATTCTTTTTGCATTTTGTTCTTTGCAAAAAAATCTAGCAGCTCACCAAAGATGAGATTTTTCTGAGCTGTTTAGAATTTCTGGTGATTTTCAGAAGTGTTCTTGATATTTTCTTTTTGTGTTTAAAATTATTTTCAGAGGGTGAGACTTGTCTTGAGGATCACCAAAAGGCTTGTGAACCTCATCTGCACTAAGGCAAGCCACAACAACATTTTCATGGTGTCATTTCAATATTTATGATTTTATTACTTGAATGAAATGATTAATCCATGCATTTAAATAACTAGCTTAGTTGGTAAAGCAAAGCTAAGATCTATTTGTGGAGATGATAAAAATAATTTTGTTATGCACGTTAGTAATTATTTCAAGTTATTTTCTTATATAAAATAGTAAAAATTGCTAGAAATATTCTATTAAGTACTTGTTTAGTCATTTTACTTGACTTACAGAATGTTTGAACCTAACTTGGTTGGTAAAGAAATTAGGATTTTTTTGTGGTATAATCTTTGCTATGCATATGAAAAATTAATCGAAGTTATTTTCTCGCATGAGAAAATAATAAAACTTGCTGCAAAATATTTTGGTTAAAATGTGAGTTACCTTGACCAGCAAAGTAATATAAGTTGTTGATGTTTATGCTTAGTGTTAATATGGTTGACATCGGTCATTTTCGTTAATAAGTGATGCATGTGTAGTTCTGTATTTCAGGGCATGCTATGACACCGGTCATTTTCATTTTAAGTTGAACCTGAATATAACTCAACTTGAATATATCGTTGACTGGGTCATGGTGCCGTTGAATCGAGTTTTTCCCAGTGCAACTACATTTGCCTTTGTGGGAAGGCCTTGATTCGGTCCATTGACATTGCCTCTGGTCGGTGCCTCCAACTAGGGAAGGTTATGGCATGCTTACCCTGGCCCGGTAAGCAGGCATAACCTTGTGTGCCCGTTGTTAAGATTATGGTACCGGGTCCCCGAGTGGGATCGTTTTGGCCACGACGGTGGTCTTTGTGTCTTTGGTAGACACGGGGCCACCCAGGACTAGCCCGTTGGGGATTGGGTCAGAGTGGCCGGGAGAGTGTCATGGCAATGGAAGGGTTTCGTCGGAATGCCGTTGGTCCACCCGAATGGGAGTGCGAGGCCATGGGTTCCGTGGTGTGGGTACAGCGTGCTACCTCTGCAGAGTGTATAATCTATCGATAGCCGAGTCCACGGTCATGGACACCTCGTAGTAGGTCCCACCATGAGTCAACGTTTAATACAATTTGCACACTAAGTTATGAACTTTGCACTGTTGATGATGGCGGAAAGGCCATCGAGATGATCGGGACCAAATATTGGTCGTGGTTGTGATCGCCGTAAGGATCACGAGTTACTCTTGTCAAGACCACGATGGTGGTTTGTTGGTGATCCCAGAATGATCACGGTTGGTAAGTTGTCCCGAGGGACGTTCGAGCATGATCACAGCATGTTGGACATATAGTGTGGCATTATTATTAATTGGTTAAGTATCATGATATTGTTTGCCATTATGATTATGCCTGTTGTGAGCTTGCAAGTACATTCAATGTACTGACCTGGCATGTCATGCCAAATTTCAGGAAAGTCTCGTTGGAGAGGAGCGCTGCTCGAGTCTAGATCGTGTCCACATTGGTGTCCCTGTGATATGGAGTTTCCGCTAGGACGTTGTTCCGCTGCCGCGTAGTTGTTATGATCGAGGCCCCTTTATGTTCACTAAATAATGTACATATTGTTCAGCACCACCGGCGTGCCGCTTGGCCTCGACAACTGTTGTAATATAAACTCTGGTCCGCTAGCATCAATAAAGCGGTTGTTTTCTATACCAAGATGTTGTGTGTTGCCAGAAGACATGGTCTCTGGGCTGGCAATGCATAAACCGGTCGCTCTGAGCCGGGGTGCCACAACGCTTGGTATCAGATTCGCGCTGACTGTAGGTCACGCTAGACTACGACGTGTTAACTGGACGTTAGATACGAGTTTAAGTGGAGTGCCGGTAGCAATTTTAGCTGGTTGTTGCATTGCATGCATTTGGTTTATATTTTTTTATGCTAACCTGCTAATGGTTGTGAGTGTAGATGGCTCCGGTGCCGTATCCGTGCCAGTTGCAGCTGATGCCGTACACGTCACCGCACCTCCTTTGCAACGTGTGGTGTTGGCTGTACCCTCTCGGAGACGACCCAGTCTATCGTGTGTACCGGGAGCGTCTAGCTGATTCAGTGTATGAGTATCACGCAGTGGTCACTCTGCGCACTAGTTCTGATTCCAGCTCTTACACTCGTACTTCTCGGAGCGGTTACGCCTCCACCGCTTCTCAGGTTGTCCAGTTTGCTGCATTCGAGGTCCTTGTCGAGCTTCGCTACAACGAGGTCCGAATGCAGAACCACCCAGGTTTCTATTACTACCCTTCTCTGCACGACAATGGTCGTGTCCGTTTCCCTATCATTGATCCGGAGTCTGATAGTGTTGCTAGCCACCTTGCTCGTTATGTCACTGCTAGCTGCCTTATGATCCACGAGCTGGCTCGAGAGCTGACTCGTGCCCATACTGCTTTAGCCGCTGCTTTAGTCACTACTAGCTCTGCCACTACTCCATCTCTGGGATTTACCCCTTATATTCCAGTCAGTTCTAGTTCCCCTATTTCACCGGTTACTCCTCCGAGTAGCACGGGCGTCTCCACCGTGAACCCTCTCAGTACTCCTGCCGAGTGGGTTTCACTTCTCACTACTCCTGTAGCCCCGATGCTTCATCCTACCCCTGCCCCTGAGGGAGAGCCCTCGAGGCAGCGCCGTCGTGTTACCTTTAACCCGGAGGTTTCCGTTAACCTCGTCAGTTCAGGATCCGAGACCGCTTCAGGGGAGGACACCGCAGCACCAGCAGAGCAGTAGTACCTTTGAGTATTCGCAGTCGTCTGGATGATGTACGGATGTAGTCGTACGAGTCATGATGTTTCGTTGCATGTATGAGAGTAGTTGAACCTGGCGTGTTGTTTATCTTTCATGTATGAGTCGATGTATAATTATGTTGGGACTTTATTCGCCGTATTTTCTTTGCTCTTTTGCTTTCTTCTGGGATTTGTTGCTGGCTTTTCCCCAAATTTATTCTTGGATGTTTCTCATCTCGATTGTGTTGTCTTGGGAAAAATCCACAATAGGATGACGCGGGGAGGCAGCAGTAGCAACGTTCGTGAGGGAACTCCTGTTCGTCATTCCGCACGACAGGCAGGACATTCTCCCGAACCGTACGTTCCGCCATGACCTCCACCGCCAAATCCGCCCTCCACCGAGCAAATTATGTGTATGTTTGAGGAAAGAAGGAACAATGATCTGATCGAAATATTAAGAAGTGTGCAAGCTATGGTTGGACATAATGGAAATCAGAACGGTCATCACTCAAAGTTGTCGGATTTTCAAAGGACCAAGCCACCCATTTTCAGTCAGATTGTTGACCCATTGGATGCAGACGATTGGTTGCGCACCATTGACAAAAAGCTTGAGATTGCTCGTACTGAAGAAAATGATAAAGTTCCATTTGCAACTCATTACCTTGAAGGCGCAGCTGCCATATGGTTGGAAAATGCAAAAGCCATGTGGCCTATTGATGAAGAAATCACCTAGGAAAAGTTTAAGGATCAGTTCCGGAAATATCATATCCCTACTGGAGTTATGAAAACCAAGCAGCGTGAATTTCTCGCACTCGTCCAAGGAAATCAGCCTGTGGCTGAATATTTGCAAAAATTCATTCACCTGGCCCGTTACTCTCTTTATGACGTGGCCACTGAAGAAAGGAAGATTGACAGATTTCTTGGAGGCTTAAATCCGCAACTCTGGTGTACTCTCAGTATGCTTGATTTCCCAGATTTCCAAACTCTGGTGAACAAGGCTTTCATTGCTGAACGGGAGCACAAGCTTATATCAGATAATAGGCCTGTGAACAACGACAACAAGCGTAAGTTTGAGCCAAAGAAGGATGGACAACCAGTGCAAAAGGCTCGTACCTGCCAGCAGACTCAGGTGGAATACAAGCCAAATTGGCAACAGAATGTTAACAAGACCACCACTCAAGTCAAGAATGTCGTGACCAACCCAATGCATGAGGAGCGTCAGCGCAATAATTCTTGCTTCAGTTGTGGGCAGAACGGACATTATGCCAGACAGTGCCCCAAGAACAACAAGGCGAATGCCCTAATCAGGCCACAAGTCAACTTTATGGAGTCATGCCCGACCCAGCAAAACTTCACGGGGTACGCGCATCATATCTTCGCCGATGAAGCCCAAGAGAAACCAGAAGTCGTCATTGGTATGTTTTCTGTTAATGACATACCTGCCGTAATTTTATTTGACTCTGGGGCTTCCCATTCTTTTATTTCTCGGAGTTTGGCTGCCCAAAACAAATTTCCTTGTACGCTTTTGGGAAAAAATATGCTGGTACAAACCCCGGGATCTATAATCAAGAGCAATCTGGTCTGCCGCGATCTGGAAATCAATATCAACGGAGTCTACTTTCCAACCTCTCTGATAATCATTGAGTCTGAAAAGTTGGATATTATATTGGGTATGAATTGGTTGACCCAATATCAAGTTTGCATAAACTGCGCAACACGAGAAGTCACTTTGACCAGTCTGAATGGGCAGGCTACCAAATTCTATGCTCGCAAGAATATACCCAAGCAAGACTTGGTTTGCACCACTGTGGCTGAGTTGGAATTAATCCCTGTGGTCAGCGAGTACCCTGATGTATTTCCAGAAGAACTGCCAGGCATGCCACCAGATCGGGAACTGGAATTTGCAATAGATCTTGTGCCCGGAACTGCACCATTATACAAGAAGTACTACTGAATGCCCTCATCAGAATTAGTGGAGCTAAAGAAACAGCTTGATGAACTGCTCCAAAAAGGATATATTCGTCCCAGCTCTTCACCATGGGGATCACCTGCTATTTTCGTGGACAAAATGGATGGCAGTCTCCGCATGTGTATAGATTACCGCCAGCTGAATGAGGTCACCATCAAAAATAAATATCCGCTGCCAAGGATTGATGATCTGTTTGATCAGCTCAGTGGGGCTAAAGTATTCTCTAATATCGATTTACCGACCGGATATCATCAGCTCAAGATTAAAAAGGAGGATATTCCTAAGACCGCATTCACTACTCGGTACGGTCTTTATGAATATACCGTGATGTCCTTTGGTCTCACTAATGCCCCTGCTTTCTTCATGCATATGATGAACAAAGTATTCATGGACTTCCTCGACAAATTCGTGGTAGTCTTCATCGATGACATCCTCATTTACTCCAAGGGTGAGGAAGAACACAAGGATCACCTCCGAGCAGTGCTACAACGACTCCGCAACCATCAGCTGTACGCCAAATTCAGTAAATGCGAATTTTGGCTCAAGCAAGTTGGGTTTCTCGGACATGTACTATCCGCTGAAGGTATAGCCGTGGACCCGAGCAAAGTAAAGGATGTGCTCGATTGGGTGCCGCCCACGACTGTGACGCAGATCCGGAGTTTTCACGGATTAGCTGGATATTACCGTCGTTTCATTGAAGGGTTTTCCAAGATTGCTAAACCCATGACGGAGCTGCTAAAAAAGGATAAGAAGTTTGAATGGACGGAGGACTGTGAGAAAAGTTTTAATGAGCTAAAGATACGGCTGACAACCGCACCCGTATTGACTCTTCCAGACATTTACCGTAGTTTTGATGTGTATTGTGACGCCTCCAGGCAAGGCATTGGTTGCGTACTTATGCAAGACAACAAGGTAGTAGCATATGCATCGCGACAGCTATGACCCCACGAGGGAAATTATCGTACTCATGATTTGGAATTGGCTGCGGTGGTTCATGCGCTAAAAATTTGGAGACATTACCTCATTGGAAAAAGGTGCCAAATTTTTACTGACCACAAAAGTCTCAAATACATCTTTACTCAGCCAGATTTAAACCTCCGTCAACGAAGATGGCTAGAGTTGGTCAAGGATTATGATCTTGGAATAAATTACCACCCGGGTAAGGCCAACGTGGTTGCCGTGCACTCAGTCGAAAGCCCGTCAGCTTGAATGTCATATTGAAATCCTTGCCTCCCGAACTCCAAGAGGAGATCGCTCAGCTCAACCTGGTCATAGTGGATGCTAGCCTCGCTAATATTTTGGAAGTTACCCCCACACTTGAGGCAGAGATCCGCAAGGCCCAGCCAGCTGACGCCGAGCTGCAAAGGCGTGACAAGGGCCAGATGCCAGAGCAGACCCCTGACTTCTCCAAGGACAAATTCGGTACCCTCCGATTCCGTGGACGGATTTGTGTACCCAATCAACCAAACTTAAGGAAGAAAATCCTGTCAGAAGCACACGAATCCTCATATTCCATTCATCCGGGAGGTACGAAAATGTATGAGGACCTTAGACAAATATTCTGGTGGGATGGAATGAAGAAAGACATTTCCTATTTTGTAGCCTGTTGCGACATATGTAACAAGGTGAAGGCAGAGCATCATAAGCCAGCCGGACTCCTCCAACTGCTGCCGGTTTCACAATGGAAATGGGATGACGTTTGTATGGATTTCATTACAGGACTGCCTAAGATTCAGCGAGGCAATGATGCAATCTGGGTCATAGTGGACACCCTAACCAAGGTTGCTCACTTCATTCCGATCAGCACCAGATACAGAGCAGATCAACTTGCACAGTTGTACGTATCCAGGATAGTCAGTCTACATGGAGTGCCCCGAACTATCACTTCCGACCGAGGTTCCCTGTTTACCTCCGCTTTTTGGTCACGCCTCTATCAAGCCTTGGGGACAGCACTGAAATATAGTACCGCTTATCATCCTCAGACGGATGGACAGACAGAACGGGTAAATCAAATACTCGAAGATATGTTGCGAGCCTATGCTTTAGCCCAAGGACCTAAATGGGAAGACTGTTTGCCATATGCCGAGTTTTCCTATCACAACAGCTTCCAGACCAGTCTAAAATGTCACCATATGAAGCTCTGTATGGCTGTAAGTGCCGCACTCCTTTAAATTGGTCTCAAACTGGAGATAGCCGTATCTTCGGAACAGATCTCATGATGGAAGCTGAGAAACAAGTTAAGGAAATCAGAGACCGATTGCAATTGGCCAAATCTCGACAGAAAATCTATTATGATGCAAAGCACCGACAGATCAATTTTGAACCCGGAGAACATGTATACCTCCGAGTCACTCCTATGAAAGGAGTCAAGAGATTTCAGACTTGTGGAAAGTTGGCACCCAGATTTATTGGTCCATTCCCGGTTGTGTCTCGAGTGGGTACTGTTGCATATCAATTGGAACTACCCGCTGAATTGTCAGACGTGCACAACGTGTTTCATGTTTCACAATTGCGACGATGCATATCCCCGCCAGAGAAAAGGACTGCTATGGCTGAGGTAGAGTTGGCAAATGATTTAACTTATGAAGAGAGACCGTTTAGAATTTTGGATCAGATGGAAAGGGTCACTCGCAGTAAACTAAGGAGATTTTACAAAGTTCAGTGGGAGCATCACACAGAGTCAGAATCAACTTGGGAGCGGGAAGAATTTCTACAGTCACATTATCCAGAGTGGTTTTCCCAAGCAACCGAATCTCGAGGACGAGATTCATTCTAAGTGGGGGAGGTTTGTGACAGCCTGGTTTTTGCCCTCTCTCATTTGCTTGATTTTCATTTGAAGTCATTTTGAAATTTGGAGTTTTTGAATCTTTTCATATGGACTTTAACACTTGGGTACCCTTGGCTTTCACCTAAGTGCTCCATTTCCCTCTCTAATCATCATTCCCCTTCTGATCCACCCCAAAATAATCTTTGGAATATTTTTCTTAAATGAAAAATATTCATTTTTCTCTCAAAAACCCTAGCTAGATCGGTATGCTCCAAAGCAACCCCATTTTTTATGGCCCAGAAAAATCTGAGAAAATTCAAAAATATTCTTTGAACCCTAGGGCACCTTCTTGAGCAAAAATATTTCATCACTTTTTGGAATATTTTTGCTACAGAAAATATTTTCTGTTCTGGACAGAAATGGTGGTTTCTACAGCAACTACCATTTTACTTGCTCCATTGTGCCTGGGTTTTCTTGTGCATTTTCACCTTAGTAGATCATGGCTAACCTCCAAAGCACAGCCTCCAACTCCCAGCCGTTTGACCTCAGTAACTCCTCAAAGTTACTGACCAGAAACTTACTTGGCATGTAAAAACTTCTCTACTGCACCTGGATCCAAACCAAAGCATGGTAAACTTCAAAACCACCACGAACAACATGCCAGACATGATTTTTGGACGTAGGATGGCCTGAGGGAGGAGTTCACGCGGTGACCACGCGTGTCCACCATGTCATGCATGCGTGTCGACGCGCTCTGAGTGCCGCCGAGCACTCTGTTCGCGCGTGCTCGCTTCCCTTGTCTGCCCGAGCATGCCAAACCTTGCCACCATCTTCGTCTCAACGCCATTAAATCCCCTCTGGCGCTCGCCGATGCCGGAGCTCGCCGCAGCGAGCACGGGCACGGTCCGGCCAACCCAACAGTGCGGTGCGCACTATGCTCGTCGCCTTCTCCTCGTTCCTGTGCTCGTCCCTGTTCGCCAATAGTTGCCGCGTGAGCTGCATCGCCTTCTCCCCCTGTCACTGACGCCGCTCGTCGCCGGGCGCAGTGGACAGGTGTCCACCGGCGGAGCCCAAACCCCCCTCTCCGCTCGCCTATAAATGGAGCCGCCCCCAGCCTCTTCGAGCACCATCCAACACTCCCACACACCCCACAAGCGATTAGGAAGTCGTAGCCCGGCCAGGCAGGCCGCGGGCCGCCGTCCTCGAGCTCGAGCTCGCCGGCGATCCCCTCTGGTCGCCGCAGTAGCTCCAGCCCCTCCCAGGCCAGGGCGGCCCTTCCAGGGCCTCCGCCTCTCTCCGGTGAAGCCATCCCGCCCCTATGGAGCCCCTGGAGTTGCCTCTGCTCGCCGTCTTCCTCATCTCCGGCGACCACCGTGTTCTTCCTCCGCTTGCGAGGTTGATTCCGACGCCATCCGACCACCCCTAGGTACGCTACGGGTACGGGCAGGTGCGCCTCCGTCCCCTCTTGCCATCCCTCCCTCCCGTTTTGGCCAAGGGGACCTCGTCGCCGGCAAGAGCTCCGGCGAAGCCGCGGCTCCCTCTGTTTCCTTCTCCCCTCCTCCTCACCTGACTAGCGGGGCCCGCTAGTCAGCCACTCTGTACGCGCGCGAAGCGGTACGAGTGGTGGCGCCCCTGGGCTTTACGCCTTCGACGTCAACCCCCCCCCCCTGTCTGTTTATTTTTATTCAAATTCATTTGAATTTGCAGAACCCTTCAAACAGCCATAACTCTTCAACCATAAGTCCAAATGAATTGATTCTTTTTGCATTTTGTTCTTTGCAAAGAAATCTAGCAGCTCACCAAAGATGAGATTTTTCTGAGCTGTTTAGAATTTCTGGTGATTTTCAGAAGTGTTCTTGATATTTTCTTTTTGTGTTTAAAATTATTTTCAGAGGGTGAGACTTGTCTTGAGGATCACCAGAAGGCTTGTGAACCTCATCTGCACTAAGGCAAGCCACAACAACATTTTCATGGTGTCATTTCAATATTTATGATTTTCTTACTTGAATGAAATGATTAATCCATGCATTTAAATAACTATTTTGTGATTTATATTCTGTTAAGTGTTTGTTAGTTATTATGCTTGATTTACAGAATGTTGAAACTAGCTTAGTTGGTAAAGCAAAGCTAAGATCTATTTGTGGAGATGATAAAAATAATTTTGTTATGCATGTTAGTAATTATTTCAAGTTATTTTCTTATATAAAATGGTAAAAATTTGCTAGAAAATATTCTGTTAAGTACTTGTTTAGTCATTTTACTTGACTTACAGAATGTTTGAACCTAACTTGGTTGGTAAAGAAATTAGGATTTGTTTGTGGTATAATCTTTGCTATGCATATGAAAAATTAATCGAAGTTATTTTCTTGCATGAGAAAATAATAAAACTTGCTGAAAAATATTTTGGTTAAAATGTGAGTTACCTTGACCACCAAAGTAATATAAGTTGTTGATGTTTATGCTTAGTGTGAATATGGTTGACATCGGTCATTTTCATTAATAAGTGATGCATGTGTAGTTCTGTATTTCAAGGCATGCTTTGACACCGGTCATTTTCATTTTAAGTTGAACCTGAATATAACTCAACTTGAATATATCGTTGACTGGGTCATGGTGCCGCTGAATCGAGTTTTTCCCAGTGCAACCACATTTGCCTTTGTGGGAAGGCCTTGATTCGGTCCATTGACATTGCCTCTGGTCGGTGCCTCCATCTAGGGAAGGTTATGGCATGCTTACCCCCGCCCGGTAAGCAGGCATAACCTTGTGTGCCCGTTGTTGAGATTATGGTACCGGTTCCCCGAGTGGGATCATTTTGGCCACGACGGTGGTCGTTTGTCTTTGGTAGACACGGGGCCACGCAGGACTAGCCCGTTGGGGATTGGGTCAGAGTGGCCGGGAGAGTGTCATGGCAATGGAAGGGTTTCGTCGGAATGCCGTTGGTCCACCCGAATGGGAGTGCGAGGCCATGGGTTCCGTGGTGTGGGTACAGTGTGCTACCTCTGTAGAGTGTATAATCTATCGATAGCCGAGTCCACGGTCACGGACACCTCGTAGTAGGTCCCACCATGAGTCAACGTTTAATACAATTTGCACACTAAGTTATGAACTTTGCACTGTTGATGATGGCGGAAAGGCCATCGAGATGATCGGGACCAAATATTGGTCGTGGTTGTGATCGCCGTTAGGATCATGAGTTACTCTTGTCAAGACCACGATGGTGGTTTGTTGGTGATCCCAGAATGATCACGGTTGGTAAGTTGTCCCGAGGGACGTTCGAGCATGATCACAGCATGTTGGACATATAGTGTTGCATTATTATTAATTGGTTAAGTATCATGATATTGTTTGCCATTATGATTATGCCTGTTGTGAGCTTGCAAGTACATTCAATGTACTGACCTGGCGTGTCATGCCAGATTTCAGGAACGGCTCGTTGGAGAGGAGTGCTGCTCGAGTCTAGATCGTGTCCACATCGGTGTCCCTGTGATATGGAGTTTCCGCTAGGACGTTGTTCCGCTGCCGCGTAGTTGTTATGATCGAGGCCCCTTTATGTTCACTAAATAATGTACATATTGTTCAGCCGCACCGGGCGTGCCGCTTGGCCTCGACAACTGTTGTAATATAAACTCTGATCCGCTAGCATCAATAAAGCGGTTGTTTTCTGTACCAAGATGTTGTGTGTTGCCAGAAGACATGGTCTCTGGGCTGGCAATGCATGGTAAACCGGTCGCTCTGAGCCGGGGTGCCACATCCTCCCCACCACATTTAGAAGGCCATGGAAAAATCTGGCGCGATGGCCGCTGCCGGCGCCGTCCACCCCCCAATCTTGGTGTTCCGTGCAATGCACGGGCATCTACGCACGGGAAATTATGTCGAACACGGCTAGTTGTAAGCAGGAAAGGTCTACAGCCATGATGATAGTGACTGCACACGGTGACGCTCACTATGGTATGCCGAACACGGTGCCTATACTCAGGTGTCATCTCCGGCATAGGGTCTTGTCACTTCACTGTGAGGAGCAGCACGTAATAATTTGACCAATGGGTAGTACAGTGCTACTACATTGGTAGCACTACTACTACTACTAGTACTAGCACCACCATCTGGATTTAGTAGTACTACCACGTCCATCTGGATTTAGTATTTGACTAGCAATATCTAGTAATGCATGTCACAAAAAATGTACTACTCCCTCTATAAATAAATACATGGTGTATTGTTTTATTCCTATCGGCGATATAACTTAATGTCTTTTTGCTACTTAATAGGATTACATGCAATGAACTAACCACTGCATGTGATGTTTGGTAGTCTCAAGTCATTGAAAGCATGTACGGGCACGGAGGGGGACACAGCTTCATTGACTTACTGCACCTGCCTTTGGGTGTATGACATGTGGGCCCAACGGGTGGCTGGCCAACCTGTCATATAGCCAAAGGCAGGTGCAGTAGAGGGGCGAGGAGTAGATGGCCAACACGCACGTGAATTCAACACAGTCTGCACTTCTCATATAAAGGCTCCCGCCAGTCCAATCTACGAAATCCTACGCACCTACGCACCCAAGGGCAAGAGTGATCACTCCAATCGCAAGATCAGTTGACTAGAAGCTAGACCCATGGAGGCGATGAGCGCGAGCATCAGCCGGCTGTGCCAGATGGTCCACAACGCCGGCCTGCGGCCCGGCACCGAGGAATGTCTCCAGGTAGTGCTTGAGGCCGCCAGGGCGAGGGGCCGCTTGGACGACAGCTTCATCTCCTTGTTCGACGAGGTCCTCGTCGGCTTCCTCGACAAGTTCACCGTCGTCAAGAAGTTCGCGGACGACCTTGACGTATGCCTCCAGCCCACGCGCCTAGGCTCTGCGATGCCTGCCACCCTCAACGGCCTCTATGGTGACAACCTCTTCGACACACTGGTGGCCCTGCGACTGCCCGCCGTCGCGCCGGAGAATGTCCACCTCGAGGCCGCGCTCGCCGCGCAGCGCCTGGCGCAGCAAGACACCATCGACATAAGCACCCACGTCTATGTGCAAATCGTCCACAAGGACTACTACATGCAAGAGGAGGGCGATAGGACGCTGGCCTTCTTGGACCACAGGGCAACCTTGGACGGCATTGTTCAGAAGCATGTTGAGCTTGCCGCCAACGGCGCTGCTCCTCACACGTCGGTTGCTGACCCAGTACACTAGGGCGTGAGCATGTCGTTGATGGATCCGTATGTATCTTTATCTTCCCGTCAAATACATGTAGTAGTATATGGTACTACTAGTAATTATCTTACCTTTCGCATCAACTTGATAATTTTCCTACGTACTCCATGCATGAACCGCGCCAGAACCAAACTTCTCATTACTCTAGGGAAAATCGTTATTTCTATCGATCGGTCGCGCCATGGAGCAGAACCAAATTTTACAAGTTACAAGTTCAAAAGAAAAAGCCTGCCGTGTTCGCATCGCACCCCCACACGGTTGGTCTGGCACGCCGCTCAAGGGGGAATGCGTGCTGTGTTGCATTTTCACTTACAAGTGGGACCGCAGTTGAGCAAACCGACTATCGGCAAACCCCCACCCCCGCCCACCGCGTGATGGCTGAGAAAACAGGAGGGAGAAGAGATGGCTGTAGCACGGACTCCAAGAAAATTGGTGTCGGATGGGACTCGTGTGGGTGCCGTGTGTCGTACTGCTAGACATGAATGCTAGTTATGGCCCATGCCACCCCACTATATCGAGGTGCTGGTTACGTAGAACAAATTTCCTGGAGTCTGTGCTCAGCCCTCCTCTATCTCTCTTCTTAGCCAGCCAGCAGACGCGCGGAGCCCATCGTCTGTTTGCTCATATGCGGTCCCACATATCAGTGAAAACACAAGAGGGCCCACTGAACCTGCACATCTTTCACCTTGATGTGCTGGTGATGAAAAGCAAATCCAATAAAGATCTTCTGTGGCCGCTTTTGGAGTTACTCAAGAGTAGTAAGATTCTATTTACAGTTTAACCCAAGATGCAGATCACGTGGCTTCAACTACCATTCTATTGTCTTGCATGACACGACCTGGATGCTGGATGTCCCACGTGTCGGCAAAAGGAGGAAGAACTCGACCAAATCTTCGGTTGTGCTCTCGGATTAGACTAGTTGTGCTAACTTAAAATTTTATTGTGTAGAATGGATGCAAGTTATGGTATTGGGAAGAAGAGTACAACGATATATTCATAGAGCGCAATTTAGTAGATGTTCTAGCACTTTTAGCTAGCATAGAGGCTAGAGATGAGACTAGTGCACTTGTTGATAGAATAGAGGCTCGACACGTCTACTTATTTACACTCGAAGAAGAAAGAAGCACACAAGATCGAGCCTCCGTAGATCAACAATGAATGCATCGAGAAGGCACTAATCCAACTTACAGGAGCAGTTATGGAAGTTGGATATCTTCTAAAATGTATTCTTGTGGTTCTTGTTTTCTTTGGTCTTGCTTTTCTAGTCAAAATTTTGGTGATGTATTTCCATGTACCAAAAAATCAATGATGAAAAAAAGATATGTGTTTGCAAAGAAAAATGTACGCGGCCGGGATGCGGTCGCGCGTTCGGCGCACGACAACCGCATCCAAGAAATGGCCCGGACACGACCCATTGCCCTACCCAAACGGACAGAATCCGGGCAAAACGGAGGTCCGTTCGGGGTCATGCGTTGGAGTTGGCCTTACAAGTGGGACCGCAGTTGAGGAAACCGACTATCGGCAAACCCTCACCTAGCCCGCCGCGCGATGGCTGAGTCAGAGAAACGACGAGGTTGAAGAGATTGCTGTAGCACGGACTCCAAGAAATATGGTGTGAGATGGAAGTCATGCTGGTGGCGTGTGTCGTACTCCTGGACGTGAATGCTTGTTCTGGCCCATGCCACCCTACTACTCCTACTACTTATAGTAGTAGTATCGAGGATTCAAGGTGCTGGTTACGTACAGCGAACACATTAACATATGGCCCACCTCACACTGTGGCCAAATTTCCTGGAGTCTGTGCTAGGTCTCAAGTTTAAAACTTGTTGTACTACGTACGTAGATGTAGAGATAGTGCAGCATGTGAAGCTAGTACAAATAGTGTACTATTGCTGATTGGCCTCATCCGATAACCTGTTGCAATGCACGTACAATTATGTATTCAGAAAATATTTTTTTGCCTCGTCTCAGCACCCACTGAAAGAAGCGACTCGAAAGCCATTCATAAATTGAGTAAGTTTATCACAGGCATATCATTTTATTACATACAACAGGTCATCAAACCACAACGAGAACGAGGATACATTATAAATACTAAAGTTTTCATCACACAACAAATAACAAGCAATGAAATGAACTTCAACTCAACCAATCCTCGGCGTTGGAAACGCTTGCTTTGAACCACAAGCGATTCTCTGGGAAGAGCCAGCTACTGTCAATCTCGAGACCAACGCAGGACTGATCATCCAGGCTGAAGCGGCCTACTATATCACGACCAGGGTAGGGAACCACCGCAATGTCCGACGTATAGATACAGTTGCTTCTCATAAATGGTAGTAATGTTGTGTCAACAGCAGTTGGATCGCCATTAACCATCATTGGATAGTTTGGTCCAAGGAAGAGCGAGTTTGCTCCAAGACAACCAATACTGTACCAGGGAGAAGGTGTTGGCGCTAGCACACTAGTATCCATCCCGAATACCATGCAACGGGTATTGGAATACGTCCGGAGAGTGCGACCATGGGAGACAACACCTACTCCCTCAGTAGTAACATCAGCAGTGGGCTGTATACAGACAAGAAGAGGCGATCCATCGGAAGTTGCCAGGCGCCACTGAGTATATGGGCCCTCCCCGTCCTCATGCTCGTGATCATCACCATCTTCATCTCCCCCTTGGTTATAAAAAATTTCAAGTATAGGTGGTGGAATGTTCACAGGACCTTGGAAACATAAGAAGAAGGTTAATTAGTAGAAAAGGGAAACTTGCTAACTCGCATGCATGTGGATGAAACAATTATAATTACGGTGGAAGACAAACGTACCGAAACTACGAGGATCCCATGCAAAAACAGTGCCACGAGTGGTGGCAGCAAACACAAGACCCTCATATTCAATTGCATCACAGTACACATCCGTGTATAGAAACTGATTTTTGAGCAATACCCATCCGGTCGAACCACGAAGGATGGCAACAAACTTGTCGAAGATAGCAACAACTTGATAGTTCTTGTAATTCCAAGAGCGGTTGGGAACTTGAGAAATTGCTATCTTCTGTAGACGACAGTCACCATGATCATATTTGAACGTACGTAGATCATCTGTGTGCTCAACCTCAGGGCACTCGGAGATTTTTGGAAGTGGAATCCGCTGAGGAGTGTACACATTCACAAGTTCCCACTCACAATTGTACCCAATATAAACAACCCAATCTCCATTTGCGCCAGCCCAAGCCTTGCCCTCAAGCGATGGCATCTTAACATCATAGGTATCATTATCAAGCGGCATCAACTTGCACAAGGCGAGGCCTCCCACGTCCCCGCGCCAGTCAGCAGGGTCATGGCGAAGAAGGTAGGGGAGATCAAACCACTCCCTGGACCCTTGGGTTCCTTGTAATGATGTTATTAGTTGAGTCGAGAATGTTCTTGAACCAACCTGCCATGCTAGCCGAGGTGATGACGTCGCACCGATCAATGAGTTCCCCCACCACGTCATCTTTCAGATCGGGGCAAGAATAAGAGGGTCGTTTCCGGCTTGTTCCCTCCATGGAGAAGACGATCGAACAATGGCAGAAGGAAGGGTGGAGGCAAATGGAGGAGGGAGGAAGAGCGTGCGACAACAGTTCCAAATCGAGAGGGAAAGGCGAAGAGTCGGTGGACGGTTGCCAGTTTGCCACAGTACACAAAGAGGTGCCCCGGCCTACACGTCCTTTCGGAAATTGTACAAAAGGACTCGCCGTCGTCTCACTGACATGTTGGAACGGGACCACATGTCAACGAAACATTGTGTGTAATTTCTCGTGCAAAATGCGATCTGGCCGCGTTGGCCCGAGGTGCTGCATTATTTCTCGAATTTATTTTTTTAATGGCGTGCCGTTCAGTTTTGAAAATATAAACTACTCTACCACTACTCCACCTCTAGTACTAGTAGTATAAAAAAGATATATAGGCTGGAGCTTCAGAGCTTTCTTGCTAAGGGTTGCCCACGTGCTTCTCACACTATCACACTCTCTCCAGATCTAAAAAAGACGGCATCTCTCCCCCTCCTCACCGGTGGTCACAGATCCGCCGGGGAAGAAAAGGACGTGCAGCGTTGACGCACTCGTCGTCGGCGAGCGAGGTCACGCACTGACGACAAGGCCGTCCTCTCAGACCTAGCGCCTGCGCGGGATGGCCTCTGTCCCCAAGCTCGCTGCCGTAGTGCGTGCGGAGGACGACGACCACGAGCGAAGCCACTTCCCGCCGAACCTCGGGTATGCTACCTCTTTTCGAACCATACCCTTGTTCTATTGCCCCATCTGCCATGTCGCTGCATGTGGATCTTTTTCCACTCCACCATCTTCCCAATTTGCTATCCTCTGCTCTGCTGGTCACGCAGACGAAAATAATTTGCACTATTAAAGGAAACCCTACTTCATGCAGACTAATCCATGTATGGGTTGAATAAGGAAAGGAAGGGAGACTGTACTATCCAAGAGAGTAGGTGTCGAACCCGCATCTAGGTTGAAAAGGGGAAAATCAGTAGCTAAGGAACGAGTCTCGTGTCTCTTGGTTGAAGAAGGGTACAAAGGCATGACAACGCAATACAGAATGACCAGGTCGATCAGTTTGTTGTCCTCACATAGGAAAAAGGTGGCTAAACATAACAATAACTACTCTACTGTTGCACTAGCCACTGGATTAGTGTATATTTGTAGTATTCAAAATTTTGAATGGTGTTGCATTAGTGTATGGACATAAATAAAGTATGGCAAGCTTTCCCAGATATGTGCTCAAGAAAACTACTACCTGTTTTTCTAAATACTACTCCCTCCGTTCCTAAATATTTGTCTTTTTAGAGATTTCAAATGGACTACCACATACGGATGTATATAGACATATTTTAGAGTGTAGATTCACTCATTTTGCTCTGTATGTAGTCACTTGTTGAAATCTCTAGAAAGACAAATATTTAGGAACGGAGGGAGTAGACATTTGGGAACTTTAAACTGAACCACGAAAACGTCTTATATTAAGGAACAAAGGGTGTAGAGTTCACTCAAAATATCCCGGTTAAGCTTGTCACACCTTTGTTAAAATTAATGTTCATTATGTTATCGGAGGAGGTCTGTAAGTTTGTCTCTAATGCCTGTCGACTACATACCTGACATCATGATGTAATGTTAAGTCATTTCCTTTTGTACACACTGAATTGTCAAGGCGGTGATGGCATTTTATTTTAGTTGAACTGCACAAAATATGCTTAAAAGAAGAGGAAAGGTCAGGAATCGATCATTCTTTCAGAAAGAACTATATATGCCTTTCTGACATTAGCCGTTGTTGCCTTATTTATTCCTTCAAACAGGTGGTTAGAAACAGCCTTGCTACCTTTTCCCATTAAGAAATTGGAATGCTTATATTTGTGAGTCTATGCTTCAACTAGTGCCACTTTTATAGTAATCACACTTTCAATATCTATGCAAACAGGGATGCTCGATTTTAGTGGAACTGCACAAAAAGTCCAACTGGTTCAACATTAGCAGCATGTTTTCTTCCAAACCTTTATATCCAATTGGTGGCACTATGAGCTGTCCATTAAGAAGGTACATGGTTTGCTACTATCAGTCTACTCTTTTTGTACTGTCATTAGATAGTAATACTAGTGGTTTGCATGTGAATTTATTGGCAGGGTGGACCTACATTGGAGGTGCAGGATAGGATCCAATGATTGGATGCTCAATTATGGTTGTATCGATTTCACCTCTTCCATCACTGCGAACATGGATATCCTTGGTATGATGAAGAATAGACGCTATATTTCTGCTCCGAACAAGCAAATCAATTCGGTATGAAATTGTCCAGCGCAAAACTTGACTGTATCAGATTGTCCTGTGCAAAACATGACAGATGCTAAGCGGAAGAGACATGTTTAAACCGAAAATACAAGGTGGGGTATATATTTACTAGCTGCTTGATATTTGTGCAGACAGAGATGTCTGCCCGGTGCTATTTGGCAAACACACAAAGTGACCGCAATTTTGGTTGAACTGCACAAGAGAATAGTATAGTCACTGCATGCAGTGCCATTTGAAAATAGACACAGAAAGATTGGATAGTCACTTCATGGACTGCAGAAAAGTAGTATTGTACTATTTATTGGCCAACACTAGGTGCTTCATTGCTTTGGTCTGATTATACAATGGGCATCATTTTGCCTAAGTTAAAGTTTGTATTCCGAAAATAGTCTCGCTGTGTGATCGAGAGAAGACCAAATCATATTGCAGTGGAAGTTCATCCATCATGTGTGGTTCATTCTCATGGTTCCAGCTGTTGGTGAAACCACTTACGTTTGCAAGACGAATTGTAGACTTCACAAACAAATTTGTCTTTCGGCCTGTACTGAATGTTGGCCAAGAGAAGCATCCATGTTAGTAGGAAGAACATATGTTTTTTATAGATCTTTGCTTTTGGAGCTGCATATTTGTATATGATCTGTGAATCATTGAGATGCATTAACATGTTGATCTTATGTATGGGAATCGTACTAGTTGGTTTTAGTTGTGGCTGATCTTTGCTTTTGGAGCTACATATTTGTATATGATCTGTGAATCATTGATATGCATTAACAGTTCCTTATATCTGTTCGCTCAGCGTTTACAAGTTACTGATCAATCACTAGCTAGCCTACTAATGCGCTCCTGGCAGTTTTAATTGCGACGCAAGATCCGAAGTGGCAGCTTTTTGAATAAAAATGCCTACCTCTGAAGAAACTGACAAGCTGCTCTGAAGAAAATGCCATGCCAATCAGAAGAAACTGCCAGCGAAAACGTTCGCAAATGCCTTATATCCCAGCTAAAGTTCATCAACTAATGCCCTCGACTGCGACTCATTGCATGCTGCTCCGCGTACTAGCTGCAAGCGATTTTGAGTGCCTGCATGCAGCCGGCCGTAATTAAGGCAGCTAACTGATGCGAAAAAAGATGCGCTTTAATTGTTGCGGGCCTTTTAAATCCGTGGAATTATTATTGACAAGGAGGGAGATGATTCGAGTGCACTCGTTTGACCGTCATGCCGATGTGCGACCCAGCACGGACGGGACGGGACAACACAGTCAGAATTTCAGTTTCTCTAGTTTTCCACGGCAAGCTGGCGCGCTAAGCCATGCCTGCTTAATTATGCATTGAATTCCGATGACCGTCGTACTACCTTCCGCCTATAAGTACTGTTTCCCGGCCTTCTACGGTGGCACCGTGACCCAACTCGCCCATCCTCATAAGCCCCCACCGGCCCGACATCGCTCGCCACTTATCCTCGCTCTCGCCACGTCCGCCATGCCCCCACCCGTCCACGATAGACAAGGCCGGAGGCGGTCACCGCTGGAACTAGTGTTTGGTTTTTCACCGGAAGGCAGACGGAGGGAGGAGGCATTCTATCGGTCTTTAGATGGCAATGCGTAGATCGAGGAATTGTTGGAGCGCGACCGCCTGGCGGAGGAGCGGGAGTTGTTGGAGCGTGACCGCTTGGCGGAGGAGCAGCGTATCGCCGATTTGCGCCGCCAGCGGGACATGGAGCAGCAGCGCACCGATGCTCTGAGTCGCGAGCAGAGCGCCCGCAACTGGGCCGACTACGTGGAGGCCGGCGCCCGGCAAATAGCCCTGGAGGCTGGCGGGCACGCACGTGTTCGCGACGCCGATTTTTACAACCAGCTCGTCAAGTGGGTTTCCTGCTTACAAGCCGAAGCTCGGTGGACCACGCCGGCATGGAAAGGGCCAACACGCACGAGCAACGCGCCCTATTGCACCTCTGGCAAGTCCGAGGCGAGGCGGAGGACGCCGGTGCCGGCGTTTAGCGTGTACCGCAGATGGCGGCCGGCATCGTCTAGTTAGCTAAGAGTAAGTTAGTACTTGTACGCTGCTAGAGTATTAGTGGGAGTAGATAGTTAACTTGGCTATGATGGTTGTCAACGTGGAAGTTCAGTACTCTATATGTGGATCAGACCTGTTACTTTGCTCTGAATGTTGAACTTTCCGTTTGAACGTATGGAATGGGCTGTTATTTTTTTAAAATGGGTTGTATTTGTCCTCCACGGGTTTAGAGGCTGACTTGTGGGCCTACCAAGTTGACGCGTACACAATCAGGAGATGATTGTACGTGGAGAGGATGATAGCAGGGACCCGCCAAGGTCATGGCAGTACGCAAGCAAGTGCCTCCTTATTTCAAGCCAATAAAAGAATGGCTCCTCCTAATGGATTTCTGACATCTGGGTCCCATGCCATTGTCAACGTAGTCAATAAACAAGAGAATTGCACAATGAGCGGCTGACACCAGGCACCCAGCAGCTTGCCCAGTTATTTTTGTTTTGGGTTAATTTGATAAATGCCACTGCAAATCTGGTGTTTCTGAGAAATGCCACTGCAATTTCTAAACTTTGAAAATGCCATTTCCAGTGGCATTTTTCAAAGTCTGGAGTGGCATTCTTCAAAGTTTGCAAATTGCAGTGGCATTTTCGAAAGTTTGCAAAAAATGCAGTGGCATTTTTCAAAGTTTGGAAATTGCAGTGGAATTTTTATGAATCGCAATAATTGGAGTGCCATTTATCTAATTTGTTTTTGAGACGGAAGCAGGGTGTCAACTGGGCTGTGCGGGGCACTCTGGCATGTCTAGACAGCCTTCTCTTTTATGTTTACCACAGACCAGCCCAGTAGTTTTTTTTCTTTCTGAATATGGCTAGCCCAGTTTTTTTGTGATTTGCCAAGTAAGTCGCTTTGTCAGGCCTGTTGGGCTGCAAATCTTTCAAGACGAGGAGAGCTTCATTCGGCTGGACGAGAAAATGGCCTATCAGTAATGAGAAATGGGCTGTACATTTTTAAAACACATCAAGCCGGCAATTAGTTTCAAAATTCTTTTTTTATTTCGAGATTTTAAATTGCATTAATTTTTATGCGTGGACAATTTGTTGGATTTTATATTGATATACATTTATTTTTAAAATCAGTTTGAATGCGACTCGAAATTTCAGGATTAAAAACAATTCGGACCGCACCGAAATATGCAAAATTTCGTATAATTTTTTAACCGTGGCCACAATATGGGCTGTAATGCTAACAAAAAGAATATGCGCTCCAAAAAAACCTTAAGCATTAGCAAATGGGCTGTAAATTATTAGAAATAATGGCAGATGGGCTGTATGCTGTTTTTCACAGATTTGACGCTTCCTAAAAAAAGGTTGACGCACAAGCAGTGACTGTTGGATGTCCATCCAACGGCCGTCGTGCTTCTTCAATCTCTGCTCTTCCTGCTCCAGCCGCTCAAACAAGCGCCGGCGGGACTGCCTGCTCCCTCCTCCCCGCGGCCGGCTGTGCTGCTGCGCAGGCCTCACCCCCTCACCGTACTCCCATCGCTGGCCTAGCCATCCCTCTACTCACCCACACCTGCTGTTATTCTCCGGCGACGGCAGACGAACCAGTAAACCCTCGTACAGTCGTACTCCCCTCCGCGGGGAAAACAACTGCCGAGTCTTCCCTGCCTCCGTGTCTTTCCCTTCCTAGGCCTCGCCGTCGTCCACCGCCCTGGTGCTCTCGGCGCGGCCTGGTCAACGTGGTCAACGATCGACATGCATCTGAAGTGGACTGTACGTGGAGAGGCTGACAGCTGGGTCCATGGCCGCACGCAAGGAAATGCCTCCTTATTACGCGCAAAATAATGATTCCTCCACCTGATATCTGGGACCCACCGAAAGGGCCTCTGTATTTTGCGAAAAAACGTTACCGCCGCTGACAGCTCGGACCCACCAGCTATATCTTCGCACGCAAGGAAGTGCGTCCTTATTACGCACAAAACAATGAATACTCCCCCTGCTAGCTGGGACCCAGTATAGTGGCAGGCTGACTTGACTAAGTTGACGGGGACGGAGGGCTTTGTCAACTTAGCCAATATGGACGATTCTAGCTTCAGTGACCGGACGATGTCCATCCAACGGCCGTAGTGCTTCTTCAACCTCTGGTCTTCTTGCTCCAGTTGCCCAAACCAGCGCCGGTCGTGCCTCGTGCTCCTGCCTCCCGTGGCTGGCTGCGATGCAGCGGAGACCTCACCGCCCCCTACTACTCCCACCGCTGGCCAGGCCATCCCTCTACTCACCCACACCCCATGTTATTCTGCGGCGACCGCAGCCTCAGACCGCAGCGAACCAGTGAACCCTCATACTCCTCTAAGCGTGGGCATCCACTGCCGCGTCTTCCCCGGCTCCGCGTCGTCCCCTTCCTAGGCCTCGCCGTCGTCCACCGCCCTGGTGCTCTCGGCACGGCGTGGTCAACATGGTCAAGGAACGACTTCCATCGGAAGAGTACTGTATGTGGCGAGGCTGACAACTGGGTCCACGGCAGCCGCAAGGAAGTGCCTCCTTATTACGCGGAAAATAATTATTCCTCCACCTGACAGCAGGGACCCACCGGATGGACCATTGTATTTGGCGAAAAAATGTTTCCCCCCTGACTGCTGGGACCCACCGGACGGGCCACCGTATTTCATGAAAAAATGTTCCCCCCGCTGTCAGCTCGGACCCACCGGAAGTGCCACCTTATTACGCACAAAAAATGAATACTCCCCCTGCTAGTTGGGACCCACCTTGGTGGGTGGCTGACTTGTGGGCCTACTAAGTTGACGGGGATGGAGTGCTTTGTCAACTTAGTCAATATGAACGATTCTAGCTCCAGTGACCGTATGATGTCCATCCAACTGCCGTAGTGCTTTTTCAACCTCTGGTCTTCTTGCTCCAGCCGCCCAAAGCAGCGCCTGTCGTGCCGCATGCTCCTGCCTCCCATGGCCAGCTGTGCTGCCGCAGAGGCCTCACCGCCCCCTACTATTCCCACCGCTGGCCAGGCCCTGCGGCGACGGTAGCCTCACACCGCAGTCGAACCAGTGAACCCTCATACTCCTCTCCGCGCGGGCTTCCACTGCCGCGTCTTCCCCGGCTCCGCGTCGTCCCCTTCCTATGCCTCGCCGTCGTCCACCGCCCTGGTTCTCTCGGCGTGGTGTGGTCAACGTGGTCAAGGAACGACTTCCATCAGAAGAGTACTGTACGTGGAGAGGCTGACAGCTGGGTCCACGGCCGCAGCAAGGAAGTGCCTCCTTATTACGCGCGAAATAATTATTCCTCCACCTGACAGCGGGGACCCACCGGACGGGCCACCGTATTTCGTGAAAAAAAAACATTTCCCCCTGACTGCTGGGACCCACCAGCTACATCTTCGCAAGCAAGGAAGTGCGTCCGGGCAAAAAAACGATTCGCCCCCCAGACTGCTGGGACCCACCAGCTATATCTTCGCACGCAAGGAAGTGCCTGACAGTTGGGACCCACCTGGTCGAAGCGTACGTAGCGTTGTCATTCTGGTCGCGAACGTGTACGTACATATTGGTCGATGTAGAGGCGCGCACTTGTCGTAGTAGAGGCGCGCACGTAGCATGTACACGTACGTACAGCGGCAAGTGTGCAAGAAAGAAAATACGGCCACATACGTACATACGGGCAGGGTCTCGAACACCTACTCGCGCATACGTACGGCCAGGGCTCGTGTACATGTCTGGGTCGGAATGGAGAAACTGCGTCGTCGTTGTGTTCATGGGGAGCCAACCTGCTGGGTCGGAACGGAATGCATCGTCGTGTTCATCGGGAGGGCTTGGATGGAACGGCCGATGGAAACGAGGCCTGGCGTACCGCAGAACGGAGGAAATGGCCTTGTGTTCGACCGGCCACGGACGAAACGGGATCCTCTTCATCGGGAGGGGTCTGGCGTACCGCAAAACAGAGGAAACAGACCTCCTACGGTCGAAACGGGGGTCCTGTTGATCGGGAGGGGTGTGGCGTACCGCAAAACGGAGGGAATGGACTTGTGTTGGAGCGCTCCGGTCGAAACGGGGGTCCTATTCATCGGGAGGGGTCTGGCGTACCGCAAAACGGGACTCCACGGCATACTGTTCATCTCCACTGTTGACCCCCTCCAGCCTCCACGGGCTACTGTTCATCCACCATCGACCTCCTCCAGCCTCCACCTGCGACTGTTCATCCACGGGCTCCTGTTCATCTAGCCTCCACCGCGCGCTACTCCACCGGCTACTGTTCAACCAGCCCTCTCCACGGGCTCCTGTCCAACCACCCCTCCACGGGCTACTGTTCATCCAGCCCTCCACCGTCTACTGTTCATCCTGCCCTCCACGGGGTGGTCCTGTTCATCCTGCCCTCCACCGGGTCCTGTTCATCCAGCCCGAACCGGCTCGATCAATCAGGGTCATGTTCATCCACCCCCATCGGGAACTGTTCATCCAACCCCCCCCCCCAGCAACGCTCACTGTTCATACAGAGGCAGCATCGATCAGCTTCAGTTAGCAGCAGTAGCGAAGGAATCGCTTGATCGGGTTCAGTTAACAGCCATCGATCGATTGCTCGGGTTCAGTAACGCGTGGCCTGCAGTGCAATCGCTCGGGTTCAGTTAGAGCCCAACGCCTCGCTCGGGTTCAGTTAGAGCCCAACGCCTCGCACCCACGCGCGTGCGTGTACGAGAGAAACGCGCATCGCTCGGCGCCGACCACCCACCCTAATCGGGAACACCCTGATATTTTCCTCGCCCTCGCTTCTACCGCGGTTTTTTCCATCATGGACGGCCCAAAGAATATCACGAAGCTACATCTCCGGCCCGCCCAGGATGAAAAGCCCATTTTCTGTCATGATTTTTGTCATAGAAGTAGGACCCCACCACATCCATGATGATACCGGGTTTTGTCACAATTATCGTCATAGAAGTGTCATAAGTATGACAGAAAAAAAATTCGTTCGGCCCAAAATGTCACGGATGTGTCTTTTTCTTGTAGTGGAATGTGGCAGACCCGTTGACTAAAACTTCTCTCACAAGCAAAACATGATCACACCTTAGTACTCTTTGGGTGTTAATCACATAGCGATGTGAACATGATTATTGACTCTAGTAAACCCTTTGAGTGTTGGTCACATGGATATGTGAACTACGGGTGTTAATCACATAAAGATGTGAACTATTGGTGTTAAATCACATGGCGATGTGAACTAGATTATTGACTCTAGTTGCAAGTGGGAGACTGAAGGAAATATGCCCTAGAGGCAATAATAAAGTTGTTATTTATATTTCCTTATATCATGATAAATGTTTATTATTCATGCTAGAATTTTATTAACCGAAAACTTAATACATGTGTGAATACATAGACAAAACAAAGTGTCCCTAGTATGCCTCTACTTGACTACCTCGTTAATCAAAGATGGTTAAGTTTCCTGACCATAGACATGTGTTGTCATTTGATGAACGAGATCACATCATTAGGAGAATGATGTGATGGACAAGACCCATCCATTAGCTTAGCATAATGATCACTAAGTTTTATTGCTATTGCTTTCTTCATGACTTATACATGTTCCTATAACTATGAGATTATGCAACTCCCGAATACCGGAGGAACACCTTGTGTGCTATCAAGCGTCACAACGTAACTGGGTGATTATAAAGATGCTCTACAGGTGTCTCCAAAGGTGTTTGTCGGGTTGGCATAGATCGAGATTAGGGTTTGTCACTCCGTGTATCGGAGAGGTATCTCTGGGCCCTCTCGGTAATGCACATCACTATAAGCCTTGCAAGCAATGTGACTAATGAGTTAGTTGCGGGATGATGCATTACAGAACGAGTAAAGAGACTTCCTGGTAACGAGATTGAACTAGGTATTTGATAACCCACAAGTATAGGGGGTCAATTGTAGCCTCTTTCGATAAGTAAGAGTGTCGAACCCAATGAGGAGCTAAAGGTAGAACAAATATTCCCTCAAGTTCTGTTGACCAGCGATACAACTCTACGCACGCTTAACGTGCGCTTTACCTAGAACAAGTATGAAACTAGAAGTACTTTGTAGGTGTTTTTGGATAGGTTTGCAAGAATATAAAGAGCACGTAAATAAAAGCTAGGGGCTGTTTAGATAAAGATACAACTAAATTAGTTTTAGTAAAGAGCTTTTTGTCACGAGAAAGTTATTTGTCCCTAGGCAATCGATAACTAGACCGGTAATCATTATTGCAATTTTATTTGAGGGAGAGGCATAAGCTAACATACTTTCTCTTCTTGAAGCATATGCACTTATGATTGGAACTCTAGCAAGCATCCGCAACTACTAAAGATCATTAAGGTAAAACCCAACCATAGCATTAAAGTATCAAGTCCTCTTTATTCCCATACGCAAACAACCTACTTACTCGGGTCTGTGCTTCTGTCACTCACGCCACCCACTATAAGCGAATCATGAACGTATTGCAACACCCTATAGCGGGAATCCCTCACGCTTGCGCGACGGAGAGCACCATAGGACAGCACCAATAATAAAACATGCAACTCAAACCAATCACGATCATCAATTAACCCATAGGACAAAACGGATCTACTCAAACATCATAGGATAGCCATACATCATTGGGAAATAATATATAGCGTTGAGCACCATGTTTATGTAGAGATTACAGCAGGTAAAAGAGGGGTTACACCGCTGCATAGAGGGGGGAAGAGTTGGTGATGAGGGCGATGAAGTTGTTAGTGTAGATTGCGGTGATGCTGATGGCCCCGGCGGCGTTCCGGCGCCACCGGAAGAGAGGGGGAGAGGGCCCCCCTTCTTCTTCTTCTTCTTCTTCCTTGACCTTCTCCCTAGATGGGAGAAGGGTTTCCCCTCTGGTCCTTGGTCTCCATGGCATGGGAGGGGCGATAGCCCCTCCGAGATTGGATCTGTCTCTCTGTCTCTCTCTGTTTCTGCGTTTTGGATTCTGCCCTTTCACCATTTCTTTTATAACCGGAGATCCGTAACTTCGATTGGATTGAAATTTGAACACAATTTTTATCCGGATATTAGCTTTCTGGCGGCGAAAGAAGGGCAACAACCACCTTACGGGGTGTCCACGAGGGTCAGGGGAGCGCCCCCTGCCTCGTGGCCCCCTCGGGCATCGTCTCGCGATGATTCCACTTCCCAAAAATCAGATATATTCCAAAAAAACTCCGTCAGTTTTTATTCCGTTTGGACTCCGTTTGATATGGATTTTCTGCAAAACAAAAAACATGCAACAAACAAGAACTGGCATTGGGCACTAGATCAATATGTTAGTCCCAAAAATAGTATAGAAAGTTGCCAAAAGTATGTAAAAGTTGTAGAATATTGGCATGGAACAATCAAAAATTATAGATACGACGGAGACGTATCAGTATTGAGATACCGACGATCGAATCTCGGGCAAGTAACCTTGAGTTATGTGTTTTGGTGACGATTTGTATTAACGTTCGATGATGATTTGTATTATGAGTTATGTGTTTTGGTGACGGAAGTTTGTTCAGAGTCCCGGATAAGATCACGGACATGATGAGGAGTCTCGAAATGGTCAAGAGGTAAATATTGATATATTGGACGATGATATTCAGACACCGGAATGGTTTCAGAATGGTTCGCGTATATTTGGGAGTACTGAGGGGTTACCGGAACCCCCCGTGGAAATGTTGGGCCTACATGGGCCATAGGGGAGAGGGGAGGCAGCTGCTACCTCTTGAGCATGTGTTGGTTTCCCTTGAAGAGGAAAGGGTATTGCAGCAAAGTAGCGTAAGTATTTCCCTCAGTTTTTGAGAACCAAGGTATCAATCCAGTAGGAGACTAAACGCAAATCCATAGTACCTGCACAAACTATTAAGAACCTTGCAACCAACGCGATAAAGGGGTTGTCAATCCCTCACGGCCACTTGCAATCTGATAAAGATAAATATTTTTTGTATTTATGTTGTATAGATTGAAAAGTAAAGATTGCAAAATAAAATAAATAGTAAACTAGAAGTGTAGATCGGAAACTTATATGATGGAAGATAGACCCGGGGGCCATAGGTTTCACTAGTGGCTTCTCTCAAGATAGCAAATTCTACTGTGGGTGAACAAATTACTGTCGAGCAATTGATAGAAAAGCCCATAGTTATGAGAATATCTGTGCATGATCATGTATATAGGCATCACGTCCGTGACAAGTAATACCAAAATAGGACGACCTGGATAATTTGTTTATTGATCTACTGCAATTGGAATTGGTATTTTATCACATTTTGGTGATTTTAAACAATTGTTTTCATGAACAGAAAGTTTCTAGAATTTTCAGCAAGATCAAATAACTATCATCCAAGAAGATCCTATAGGTTTCACTTGGCACAAACACTAACTAAAACATAAAAACACATCTAACCAGAGGCTAGATCAAGGATTTATTACTAAACAGAAATAAAAAGCAAGAAAATTAAAATAAAATTGGGTTGCCTCCCAACAAGCGCTTTTCTTTAAAGCCTTTTAGCTAGGCATTGATAACTTTAGTGATGCTCACATGAAAGACAAGAATTGAAGCGCAAAGAGAGCATCATAAAACACACGACAAACACATCTAAGTCTAACATACTTCCTATGCATAGGCATATTATAAGCAAACAAATTTGCAAGGCAAGCAAGAACTAGCATATGCAAGGAAGTGGAAAGAAACAATAGCAATCTCAACATAACAAGAGGTAATTTAGTAACATGAAAATTTCTACAATCATATTTTCCTGTCTCATAATAGTTACATGTGGGATCATAAGCAAATTCAACAAAATAGCTATCACATAACATATTCCCTAGATGATCCACATGCATGCAAAGTTGACGCTCTTCCAAAATAGTGGGAATATTATAAACTAAAGTCATGACCTCTCCAAACCAACTTTTATCAAAAACTTTTGTCGATAACTATGAGATTATGCAACTCCCGAATACTGGAGGAACACCTTGTGTGCTATCAAACGTCACAACGTAGCTGGGTGATTATAAAGATGCTCTACAGGTGTCTCCAAAGGTGTTTGTTGGGTTGGCATAGATCTAGATTAGGGTTTGTCACTCCGTGTATCGGAGAGGTATCTCCGGGCCCTCTCGGTAAAGCACATCACTATAAGCCTTGCAAGCAATGTGACTAATGAGTTAGTTGCGGTATGATGCATTACAGAACGAGTAAAGAGACTTGCCGGTAACGAGATTGAACTAGGTATTTGATAACCCACAAGTATAGGGGGTCAATTGTAGCCACTTTCGATAAGTAAGAGTGTCGAACCCAAAGAGGAGCTAAAGGTAGAACAAATATTCCCTCAAGTTCTATCGACCACCGATACAACTCTACGCATGCTTAACGTTCGCTTTACCTAGAACAAGTATGAAACTAGAAGTACTTTGTAGGTGTTTTCGGATAGGTTTGCAAGAATATAAAGAGCACGTAAATAAAAGCTAGGGGCTGTTTAGATAAAGATACAACTAAATTAGTTTTAGTAAAGAGCTTTTTGTCACGAGAAAGTTATTTGTCCCTAGGCAATCGATAACTAGACCGGTAATCATTATTGCAATTTTATTTGAGGGAGAGGCATAAGCTAACATACTTTCTCTTCTTGAAGCATATGCACTTATGATTGGAACTCTAGCAAGCATCCGCAACTACTAAAGATCATTAAGGTAAAACCAAACCATAGCATTAAAGTATCAAGTCCTCTTTATTCCCATACGCAAACAACCTACTTACTCGGGTATGTGCTTCTGTCACTCACGCCACCCACTATAAGCGAATCATGAACGTATTGCAACACCCTACAGCGGGAATCCCTCACGCTTGCGCGACATGGAGAGCACCATAGGACAGCACCAATAATAAAACATGCAACTCAAACCAATTACGATCATCAATTAACCCATAGGACAAAACGGATCTACTCAAACATCATAGGATAGCCATACATCATTGGGAAATAATATATAGCGTTGAGTGCTACCTCTTGAGCACCGTGTTGGTTTTCCCTTGAAGAGGAAAGGGTGATGCAGTAAAGTAGCGTAAGTATTGCCCTCAATTTTTGAGAACCAAGGTATCAATCCAGTAGGAGACCACGCTCAAGTCCCACGCACCTACACAAATAAATAAGAACTTTGCAACCAACGCGATAAAGGGGTTGTCAATCCCTTCACAGACACTTGCAAAAGTGAGATCTGATAGAGATGATAAGATAATATTTTTGGTATTTTTATGATAAAGACAAAAAGTAAAGAAAGAAAAATAAATGGTAATAGAAATAACGGTAGATTAATATGATAGAGAATAGACCTAGGGGCCAAAGGTTTCACTAGTGGCTTCTCTCAAGAGCTTAAGTATTACGGTGGGTGAACAAATTACTGTCGAGCAATTGATAGAATTGAGCATAGTTATGAGAATATCTAGGTATGATCATGTATATAGGCATCACGTCCGTGACAAGTAGACCGACTCCTGCCTGCATCTACTACTATTACTCCACACATCGACCGCTATCCAGCATGCATCTAGAGTATTAAGTTCATAAGAACGGAGTAACGCTTTAAGCAAGATGACATGATGTAGAGGGATAAACTCATGCAATATGATATAAACCCCATCTTTTTATCCCCGATGGCAACAATACATTACGTGTCGTTTCCCCTATTGTCACTGGGATCGAGCACCGCAAGGTTGAACCCAAAGCTAAGCACTTCTCCCATTGCAAGAAAGATCAATCTAGTAGGCCAAACCAAACTGATAATTCGAAGAGACTTGCAAAGATAACCAATCATCACTACAAAAAAATACACTTCCGTGATGATACGTGTTTGTCACAGTAGGTCACGTTTTCTGTCATGCATGTACATCCATGACAAATTTATGACAGAATCAAGATAGTCATACCTGTGTTGTCGTAGAAGTGTTCCATGACATTGCCAAAATTATCATCACGGAAGTGTCCACTTCCATGACGATAAATCGCGCGTCACAGAAGTGCTTTCATCAAGCGTGACCGACACGTGGCATCCACCGTAACGGAACGCAGTTAAGCTATCGGGTCGGGTTTTCGATCAGATAACCTGTTAACAGCCCCGACCAATGGGGATATTCCACGTGTAAAATCATCATTGGGTGGAGGAAACACGTGTCGGCTCACCGTTGGGACAGATGTCATCCGCTCATTGGACCGAAGGCGCCTATGATACGGCGACACGTGGCACGGCCCAACAAAGGCCCATTCCTGTGAAAAGGCCGGCCCGTTTGACTTGGTCAAAACGTGGCGGGCCGGCCCACGGAAAGCCTGTTATTGGCCTGTTCGCATATAGCCCATTTACAGCCCGCTAACCCAGGGCCCGTTACGCCCTATCCGAATTAGGCCCAGTAGCGTCATCTGGGCCGTCCAATATGATTCAACCCGTTTTAACTTATGGCCCATGTGTGGCCCATGACTTCTTTCGGCCCATATGAGGACCTTTGTAACTCTTGGCCCATTAACGGCCCGTGGTGAAACTGGCCCGTAATGAACAGTGTATCACTTTATACCCATTAACGGCCCGTTATTCCATTGGGCCGTTTCTAGCCCAAGTTATCTTTCGGCCTTCTCAGGGCCCATTGATTCTTGGGCTCATTTGCAGCATTCGGTTACATACGGCCCGTTACTGTCATTTTCTGCTTGTGGGCCAAATTCAGCCCATCGTTACAGTCGGCCCGTTTGCGGACCGTTAATACGTTGGGCCGTTTTCATGTCAAAAAACCCATTGGGCTGTTTTCATATAGTTATCAAATACGGCCTATTAACGGCCCATTATGGTCCATGAATAGTACGGCCCATGATTGGCGAAATGATGATACGCCCCATAGAAGGCCCATGGATCATACGGCCCGTATGAGGCCCATGGATAGTACGGCCCGTAGAAGGCCCATGGATCGTATGGCCCATAGAAGGCCCATGGACCCTACGGCCTGTAGAAGGCCCATGGACCCTAAGGCCCGTATAGAAGGCCGATGAATCCTATGGCCGGA
The DNA here is from genome assembly GCF_002575655.3 of Aegilops tauschii subsp. strangulata. NCBI lineage: Eukaryota > Viridiplantae > Streptophyta > Magnoliopsida > Poales > Poaceae > Aegilops > Aegilops tauschii. The sequence continues at coordinate 516,571,232 of NC_053038.3, read as the reverse complement.
CGAAGGCCCATGGATCATACGGCCTGCAGGAGGCCCATGGTTACAACAGTCCGTGTGTTGCCATGATTATTTTGGCCTAGTTACCAAAAATAGGCTATTGTGGCCACTAGAAAAAAAGAAAAAGAACTGCAGTGACTACAAGCAAACAACTAAACAAGACAATAAGGAAATAAATAAGCAAGCAATTAATGCTAGCCTATTACGGCTATGACACATATTACATCCACTGGGCATCAAAGTTCGCCACCAGTGCAAATATAGGGAACAAACCAGCACATTACATACACTGGCCGTCAAAATTGGCCACCAGTGCAAATAAACGCGGTAGCAAAACAAGAGCATAACTGAAACAACTTCAGAAGAGCTCAAGAAACGTTATCCTGGGTATCCACCATGCTGGCAATAAGCTTAACAAGCTGATTAGCTTTGTCCTGTTTAGCGCTAAAATCCTCCAACGCTTGCTATTGCACCAGAAAGTATGCATCTGAATTCTCCGGGGACTTCCACAGTCCTTCCGCTTCTTGTCGCAGCACAGCTGATCGATGTCTTTCAGCTTGTAGTTGAGACTCAAGAAACCGAACTGATTCAGACAGTGAGTTTGAATAGCTTGTGCAAGCGGTAGTGGCCAGTAACTCGAACACTAAACCAAGACAGGACTTTGGGGTTGTCTCGCTGTCTTCAAGATAGTCTTCCTTAGCTGTTTTATCAGCTTTGTTGGAGACCAACAAGGATGTGTCACTATCCTGAACCTTATCTGCATTACTTCCTTTACCATTGCTTAATAAGGCACTCTTCCCCAATATTCTGTCAGCATTCTAAAAGAAGAAACAAGCAGACACATAACAAGTTTAGCATGTACTAGTATATGAAACTCATTTCGGTGAACCAGTTCATTAGTAAGGTGGACAGAATTAAACTACCAAGTCTTCTATTGCCAAGTACTAGTACATAATAAAAGCATCAAACAAACATATATCTATGTCCTATGGTCACTGCATTGTCTTGCCAAATCAAAATAGAGACACGGTTCAAATCATATCAGTTCAAGACAAAGCAGCAGTGAAAGAATACAAAGCGTGGGAAACTACACGGCACAACAAGATTTCAGATGGGTACCACGGGTCTACATGTACAACAACACTATTGGCTCTGTTGTGATGCTAGTAATGTGCATGATATGAAAGTCAACTGTATACACAATTGAAATTGAAATCAACAGAGCTATTGATAAGAGCAAACATGTTAAAGAAACATGTGCGAACATACCTGCTGTGCCATTGGAGTTTCGATTGGATCCTTCAATTTAAAAATAAGTTTGTATGAGTAAATACAGTGATACAAGAGCGAAGCAATCATAATTAAAAAAGGCGCGCCTAAGCGAGCGCTTAAGCGCGCCTAGGCTCTAGGCGTTGGCAAAACGCATTGCACATAACTACGCATAATCTGTGCATAACTGCGCATAAGCATGCGCTTTGGTCAGTAAAGCGCAAGGCGGTGGCAAAACGCACAATTAACGCCTAGTGCTTTTTTGAACTATGATAGCAATGGAATCTTAAATTAGAACAGTTGTTCTTCAGGTTTAGGCACTTGTTCTACATGAACAGAGTACAGTAAGACGCAAGAATATAATACTTAAAAATAGAAAATGAGCCCATAGACCTTACCACATTCTTGGTTCGGGACCAGTAGAGAACAAGGCGTTCCCAGTCATCGTCCAGTAGATGTGTCTCAGGAGAACGTAAGGGAATTTGATGAGTTTCTTTGCCGGTGAAGTACGTTTTCTTCAGGTAATTCCGATACTGCCACCAAGCATTCTTGAAGATAGCAGAGGTATTAGCACAGGTTACCTCATCCTGAGTTTCCAAATCGGTCCTTCTCTATAGAGAAAAATGGGAAAATTTGCTGTATTATAACCATCATGGAGGTAGGATGTATGGGACGAAGCAAAGTAATTGCCATGAATAACATTACTTACACATAACTCCTGGACAAACACCTGCAACTTGCATTTTCCTTCATCTTCAGTATAATATTTCCAAGATGGGAAGATACGCACATACGATTTAACAACATCAAATGCGATAGATGCTAAACTACGACTAGCTGGTTGTGCTTCCTCCACAGGAATAGGCGTACTAACTGGTGGAGTTGGGGTTCGCCGTGATAGTACTGGCCCTTTGGGCACTGGAGCTGCCTTACTAACTGCTCTTGTTTGGGAGCTCTGTGGTGGAGATGGTGTTGTGTCAACAAGAACTGGGTTACTATCGGCTGGGGTTGGGGTTAGATTGGGTGAAGCTGGTTCTCTGTCCATCGCAGTAGGTGTACAATCTGCGAGAGTTTGGGTTATGTGTGGTAGGGCTGGTTCTTGTGCATGTACAACCGGGGTGCTATCTCCACCAAGAGGTAGCACTGTTTTATTTGAAGACCGTGTTTTCAGTCCGCTAGATACTGGCATCACCCGCTCCAATTCAAATGGCTGATAAACAAGAAACATAGTTGAATGTACAGACATTGTATGAGAGACAGATGCAATAGATAGTGTGGAAAAAAGAGGGCATGAAATAGTTGACATGTATATTGTTTAACTAAAACGGATAGCATGACATAATTTCACATATATGATGTCTATCTAAACTGGATAGCATAGCATAACATAATTCAAAGATATGATGAATAACTAAACAGGATCGCATGACATAATTCACCTACATGTTATCTAAGTAATCAGGATCGCATCATTTAATTCACATATGTGATTTATATGCTAAACAGAGGGCATTCGATATGATGTCTGAACTAAGAACATGGTGTTGAATATTGTGTATATGATGTCTAAACTATGCAATGCAAGACACAGTATGCATGATATGAGCAGTATAACCATGCCAAGTTAGAGCATACACCTCAGTGGGGGAATAGGACTGGTCATCTATCTCTGAATCCATCTCTGAGGACCTATCGGGACCCAACAAGAGATCTGCTTCGACAGGTAGCACTGTCTGCTCTGAAGGCCTTGTTTTCACTCCAGATTTTTCCATCTCCCACCCAAATGGCTGATTCACAGGAAGAGTAGTTTAATGTACAAACATTGTCGACAAATGGAAATGTAATGAAGAAAAGGATGGGCAAGATATCATTCAAATATATGATGCCTGGTTAAACAGGATGGCATTGCACATTTCACATATATTATGGCTGGTTAAAAGACATGAGACTGCATAATTCCCATATATGATATAGAAACTAAACAGGTGGCATTACAGAACATGTCTAAACTAAGCAGATGACATATATGATGTCAAAAGTAGGCACTGCAAGGCAACATATGCATGATATGACTAACATCATCATGCCAAGGTAGAGCAAACACCTTGGGGGGTAAATAGGAGTGGTCAGCGGCGTCTGAATCCGCCTCAAAACAGATATCTTCCTCTGGATTACAATCTGGAGAGGGGTGGGGAGGGTTTGCCATTGAACCCACCATGGAGCGATGTATGCATGACATTGTATTGCCGCGCAAAACTCTTCTCTTTTTCTCTACATGTTCAGCATGACTGTGTACAATATCTGACATGCATACGGAAAAAAATATGGTGAGATTTTGTAAGGACAGCATGCAGAAATTTAGAGTGATGGTAACAACCAGTGGATCGACGTTTTTCCGTTGAACCAAAATAGCCCTAATGGATCGACATGAATGTATAGTAATAAGTGATGCAACAAGTGTAAACCTCTTTGCTATAGCCGTGTCGACCTCGGCATCATTGGGTTGGTCGCTGAACCAGTTGAGGCAGAGGTGGCTGTCGGAGGTGTGGAGGAAGATCTGAGGAATCTGTAGACGGCGTCCAGGGCACTGCTCTGTTGTGATGGATCGTTCTGTCGTTGGAGCAGCTCCGGTGAGCCGTAAGACATCAAGGCTGAAGCAGCACAAGACAGACATCGTCAATCTCAAGTGGGATTCTAATAGCATCTCCAATAGATGATGTAAAATGGATGTAAAATTAACATCACCAAAAACCACCTGACTACAACAGATGAGGTAAAAACTATTGACTCTGAACTTAACTGTCGAAACTGAAATTTACTGTGGAATCTGAATGCTACTATCGAAACTGAACGCAATGGTAGCAGAGAGGCACTTGACATGTAGTTTAGGGAGGGCCTGCAGTTCATCTTCAACCTGCACCCCCTGAGCCGCCAGCCACCACCGGCCGAACCACCGGCCCCAGCGCCGCCTCACCGCCCCAAAACAACTCGCCACCGCCGCCCCAGCCAGCCCTCTAGGCCCCCCGCCCCCCACCCTGAACCCTAAGATAGATAGTGGGGTACCTCTCCGGCGAGCCCCCATCCCCACTGCGGGTGGTTCTTCCTTAACTCCGGCGAGCCCCCCAACCCTTGAAAATTGACTGACCCAAAAGTCGATTCAGTCGACTGAAGTGTGGCTTAATCGGAGCAGAGCAGCAGCACGAGCGAGGGGGAGAGCAGCAGCAGCAGCTGGGCGAGCGAGCGATCGAGCGAGAGCCGGAGCAGCAGCAGCAGCGCGAGCGAGCGAGAGCCGGAGCAGCAGCAGCAGATCCGGCTGGTATGGACGCCACCACCGAAGGGGCCTCGCACTGGGGGAGAGACACCGTGGAGATGTCGCCCGCGGCGCCGGCTTCAAGGTAGCCGCTCCATGGGGGTGCGAGATGGATCACCGTCGGCGCCGGGAGGTCGAGTTAAGGATAAGGTGCGATGTGATGAGTGTACAACCTCTTTGGTGGCGCCAAGTAGGCCTCGGCTTCGTCCGAGGAGTCGGTGAGGATCCTGCGGTTCCGGTGGAGCAGGTTAAGGCGGCGCTGTGGGGATGGAGCAGCCGCGATAGACGTGGCGATCGTCGGAGCAGCTCCTTGGAGGTGGAGGACGGGGCGGCTAAACCGGCGGGACGGCGAGATGGACGACGGATCCTCATCCGGGGAGTTGGACGAGGGACGTCGAGCTATTGCGGTGGACGACGTCGTCGGGGAAGAGGCTCCGGCTGGGCAGCGGTGACGTGGCGGACGAAGGAGGGTGGGGTTTCGTGGCTGGAGCGGAGAGGTTATGGCGGCCTGGGATTTCGAATGGCGAAAAGGGGGCGATGGGAGGGGGTGAAGTATGACTTAGGGACGCGCTTGTCCAAAATGTAGGGTGTGTTACAAAAGTACCCCCCCACCGATTTGAACTAGCGGCCCTTTCGGCTCAGGGTTAGAAGGGGGATTTCGCATGTCGGGATTTGGCAGCTGGAGGGAGTTTTCGCGCGCGTTGTAATTTCGGGATAGCAAGGCGCGGGTTGTGAAGGCGCCAGTTTTGGGAGCACGATATCTGAATTTTCGGGATATAACAAGACGCGGGTTGAATTTTTGGGACAAGCCTAACGTGTAGTAATATTGTACTTGTACGTACCAAATCAATTTGCACTTCCCTCAACCAAAAAGAAAACAAAAAAATAAAACTATTCACACCACACAAAGAGAGAGTCTTGCCCCGTTTTACTATACAAATGCTATTCAAAGCTACTCCCTCCTTCCATCTATATAGGGCCTAATGCGTTTTTCGATGCTAACTTTGACCAAATATTAGAGCAATGATATATGACATGCAACTTACACAAAGCACACCGTTAAATTCTTCTGTGAAAGGTTCTTTCAATGATATAATTTTCACATTGTGCATGTCATATACTATTAATCTTGTCAATAGTCAAAGGCGGTCTTAAAAATCTCATTACGCCCTATATAGATGGAAGGAGGGAGTATGAATCCATGTTATGTCCGATTAAATTTTTTCGCTTGCTGTATAATGCATGTAACCTACTCATACCAACATTTTAGTGCATTCCAAATTTCTATACTACCGCTGCAATTTGAACTAAATTTGAATTCGTTTCTCTATTTCAATAAGAATCTACAATCATGATTGTTGCCAACTTCAACCATCATAGTTTCCTTGCTATCCGCCAAATATAAATCGGACGGCCTATAATGCAGGATGGCAGGCACACCATCATCAACAACTCCGTTTTTTTATAAGAGTAGAGATAAAATATATTAAATGTAGTATAACATGTTCATAACCACACCATGTGTATCACCGTTATATATATTCACACATGCGTCGGTTTGAAACACTATGATAAATTCTTCAAATATCCGAATTCGCTTTTTATAATGAAGTATATATGATCTCTATTCGTCTTTTACACCCACACAACCCTCTTATCTTTGTAGCTAGCGCTAACTTTCTCTTGTGCATGCACACGCCCGCATCCCTCTCACCCTCCCTCAGCATTCTCTAGCTCCATCGCGCAAATTCGTCTTTTCACTTTAGGTCGTTCACCCACGGTGTGTGTAGGTCCCCCAGCTCCTTCTTTACGGCACACATCAATCGATATGCCTCTCTAGCCAGGTGTGCCTAGCACAAACACAAGCTTCCCCTCTTCTCTTGTCACCGACCATGCCTCACTCCCACCACTCTTTTCATCGTTCTCGTACTCGCACATTCCTCCCCCCTCGATATAGTATGCCTCTCGTACCACCTCCTACATGCATCCATCTCTCTCTATCCTTCTCCTCGTGCCTCATTTGCTTCTAACACACACATGCATGTATACCGATCGATCTCCCAACATATACCTAGATCGACTTTAACTACCCCCCCCCATCGATCGACGTACCTCACAAGTAATGTCTCTCCTTTCTCTAACAAAGGGCGATTGATCTTCCTATGTAGTTATGTCTACTTACAACAGCCACATCGTCCCCCCTCATCATCCGTGCATGCCTCCTGACCCGTCTCTCACACGCACGTGCACAGACAACAAGCAGCCATCTCCTCTCTTATTGATATTGCGGGCGTGCCCTCCGTTTGTCTAGCAAGCCTATCCCACCATTTGTTAGAAGCAACTCCACTACCACCCCCTCCAACACTCTAGCTCTGTCTCTCTCCCAACCTTATTCCTCTCCTGCACATATGCATGGATGCCGATCGATCTCCCTTAATACATGAGGCAGATCGATCTCCTTAATACATGAGGTAGGCCTCTCTCCTCCTCCACACATATACCATCCATTGTACCTCTATAGTTAATTGGGCCTCCCTCTTCCCCCACCACACACCGATAGTCGAGCGCTGCAGGTAGGTATCCATGCCACAGAGACAAACTGCACATGTCCCATCTCACGTTCTAGTAGGCCAGCCACTCTCTATCTTTGACGTGGGCACACACAAATTCAATGGCACTCTTTATCGATCGCGCGCGCACACACACACACATCATCCCTCTCTTCGATTCTATGGACACCTCAAGCCGATGATACCTCCACTCTCTTCGCGTGGATCGCCCCCTCTATATATATGTTATATCCAGGACTCTATTTCACACACATTGCATATGTTACATTTTTTGATTGACCCCCCCCCCCCAAAAAAAATCTCAATAACCCACACACTATATCTCTCTAGGTTTGTATCTCTCTCACACAACCCCACGTAGGTGGTGTACGTATACAAGAAGAGAATAGGTGCACCGTGCACGTACTCACGCTTCGTGCCCAGCCACACCCGCGCGGGTACACGGTGGAGCTCATTTCTTTACGAAATGGCAGCCCACGTGCTAATTTGAACGCCTGTAGCGGTTGTTTACCTAGGGAAGTCGTGTACCACGCGTGCACGAAACAAAGTTCGACTTGACGCGTTGCCGCGTTATTTTTAAATAAAGTTATAGCGCTCAATGGCACGTACACAGAATATAAAACGATTTTTATGGAGAAAAAGGTAGTCCGCTCACTATATAAAATGGAGCCTGCCTGCCTGGTTTGTCGCTCTTCAGGGTATCTCACACAAGGCTGCGGTGGCCTCTCTCTCTCACCGTTGGTCACTGATCCGGCGCATCCCGTCCGCCGGGGGAAAGGGAGTGCGGTGGCCTCTCTCTCTCTCACCGTTGGTCACTGATCCGGCCGCATCCCGTCCGCCGGGGGAAAGGGAGGAAGTGCATCGTTTCTCCGTTTGACGGCGCCGAGGCAGCACGTCCCGATCTGTGGTACACGCCGTTCTCTCTGACCAAGCTCCGGCGCGGCAGCACCTACGCCACCTGCTCGCAGATTCCGCCCGCCGCCGCTCACCTAGTTACATACCGACGACCTCCAGGTATCCCCTCCGGCCTTGCTCCACTGCCCGTCTTCCCACGTCGCTGCATGTGGATCTTCCATAGTTCTTTGCCCAAAACGTAGCTCGTCCGGCGTACTTTCCATATTGCATTCTCGTCCTCACACCGTTTTAGACAAACACAACCGTGTTGTTATCTTCCCTTAGGACAAGGAATATGCTACTTTTTTGTCGTCACATGTGTCATCAACTGTTATTGGCCAGTAATTGTTTCCTTTCTACTCGTTGCTATTGCGACCTTTTGGTGAACTCCACAAATCACTTTTTTCTTAAGAGTGTTTTGTGCAGTTGTACTAAAATGTCACACGGGCAACGTCTCTACATTTCAGTGCGACTGCACAAAGGGAGATTGGTTTTGCTCTATCCTCCTCATCCAACTCCGAGCCTAATCTTCTCCAACTAGTTAGTCTTAAGAGAGACTGCAAAGGTGACCGGCTTCTATTTGTGTGTTTATTGTTTCATCAGCAGTCCTCTATTATCGTAATCACACTTAATATCTTTGGAACAGGGACGCTCAGCTCTATTTTAGTGGAACTGCACAAAATGATCGGAATGTTGCGTGCTCCAGACAGCAACTTTTTTTCCCAACATGCTTGTTGATTTAGACAGAGCTGGGGGGACGTTGCTGCCAATGAAAGCATGGATCAATTTTAATTTAACACCTTCTCACAACTCTGTCTTCAGTTGTGATGTAATTATTAGCTCTAATCTGCTAATAATTGGCATGCATTAGCAAGGAAGTTAGTTTTTTATTGTTTCCGAAAGAGCATCGATGGCAAGACATGCGAAACAAAAGCTGAAAGCTCACACCATTGTACAATTTCATGTCGCTGGAAAATTATTTGTATAGTACGTCAATTATGTAAACAAATGATGGAAGCTTGATAGAATTGCCAGAAGCCTCTTCATCATCCGGGTCCATGTGCCATGCACAAAATTATACTCCTACGTTCCTAAATATTTGTCTTTTTACAAATTTCAAACGGGCATATTTTAGAGTGTAGATTCACTCATTTTGCTTCGTATGTGTACTCCCTCCGTTCCTAAATATTCTATTCGTCTTTCTAGATATTTCAACAAGTGACTACATACGGAGCAAAATGAGTGAATCTACACTCTAAAATATGTCTATATACATCCGTATGTGCCAGTCCATTTGAAATCTCTAAAAAGACAAATATTTGAGTAGTCACTCGTTGAAATATCTAGAAAGACAAATACTCCGAAGTATATTTAAGAACAGAGGGGGTAGTGCACAACCACATGGGAGACTTAGCCCGGTCGTTGCGCCGCATTAATAGTGAGTAATGAGCAGTCAAATCATAAGCCCCACCTTTCCCACTGTAAGTTGCTCTGAAGAAGCAACCATCAATACGCTCTTCTTTGAATCCGCTCATACTACTCCATCCGTTACTGCTTATACAACGCGCTTCAGAAAAAAGAAAAAATCTGTGGGACCAAGGCGACTAGCGATCGGCCTGAAAAATAGCATTGGTAGTTATAGCACGGCGTCTATTACTAGAGGGAATAATGTGTACACACATGCATGCAGTGCTTCCACCCCGGGTACACACATGCATGCACTTACTCCACTCCGTAGTAGTACAGTACATGGAGAGAAAATTGTGGACTTGATTGCGGTTACCACGCCCTAATTAATTGAGCATTAAACCAAACGCGTCTAAAGTCTCTCTGGTGGTGGAAATGCATTGAGAGAAATGCATCATAATGAAGCGCGCCCTGTAAACTGTGACGGAGGGAGGAGTAGTATGAAGGTGCAAAACCAAGTACGCGTATGGCCAGTCGGTCAACGCACCTCCTCTTGGCATATCACTGACACGTGGGACAGGAGTGAGCAAACCGATCTCAATTGACGGCAAAGAGCCAACCCGCCGTTCCTTGAGAGAGACGTGGAGCGAGAATACACAGATGGGCTCGCACGGAGGCCAAGATATATTTGAGCATGGTTGGGGTATCGATATCATTCATTACATGTTGGGCTGCCGTTTTCCGCCCTTCTCCGGAATAAATGTGTACTTTATCAGAGATAAAAAAAATAAGAGTACAGACGCTCCACCATGCGGTTCTAGTAGTAGTACTACTCGTACTACTGCGCTTGGCTCTTCGCCTCTTCATGAAGTCGAAAAATGATGGTACTCCGCATGTTGGGTACTACAGTGTATGCCTCTGACAATCTGACACCGAATGGACTGATGCATGTCCACCGAGGGTAGGTTGCATTAGTCAAAAGGCGTAAGCGAGCTTCACCTTGTCCAGCAAGCTTCTCCTCGTTCTGCGAGTTGACGGGACACACCAAAAAGTAGTGCTAGTCCATACTCCCTCCTTTCCGGTTAATATGGCTTAATCATTTTTCGGGTAAATGAGAGAGCTTTATTCATATATAAGCATTCTTAGGACGATCAGCCAAGACACTGGTCACTAGGAAGCGAGGTACCCAGCAAAAAAAGAAGTAGGAAGCGAGGTGTTTCATCAAGCCAGCTCTCGGCCACATTCAAAGCGCAGCAAGCACGGTTCGCACGAAGATGCATCGCAAGGTTTGCTGACCTGTTTACATGCTGAATAACAAAAAAGAGGAAATATTACCGAGCGCTACTATTTGTAACAGGATATGAGCCAGAATTAAGCGAGAATTGTGGCGAGTGTTCCATGCAATCAACTTCCATTATCACATGCGAGAACCCTCGAAGAGAACCAAATGTGTTGAAGATTGCTTTATCACATTTCAAAATTATAATAAGAGTGCAGACGCTCCTCCATCCGGTTCCTAGTACTAGTATAGTATGTACCTTTATAGACTATAGTAGTAGTACTAGTAAACTTTGCGCTTGGCTGTTCGCCTATTCGGGAAGTCGGACAATAATAGCACTAGTAGTATAGTGTATGCTTATGGCAATCTGACACCGAATTAACTGTTGCACGTCCACCGCCTGAGCGAGGGAGAGCTTGCATTAGTCAAAAGTTTCTCCTTGTCCTGTGAGCCACCGCGCGCAAGCTTCTCCCGTCCTGCAACCTTCTCCTTGTCCGGCAAGTTGACGGGACACAGCAAAGTAATGCTAGTCCATACTGCCTCCTCTCCGGTTAATATGGCTTAATTTCAAACGAGATAAATACACTGTCTATCACTGTATATTTGTAAAAATACGGTCAGTGGACTTCATAATACGCTCATTGCGCTCAATATATATATTTTCCGGTGTTTATACGGTCACTAGCGCACCCTGACTGAGTATGTGTGTGCATGCACGTGTAGGTTGAGCACTTGAGCGTGACCGTGTGTGTTCCGTCGTGTGCTCGGACATGCATGCATTAGGGCGTCGCGCGCGTTTTTGCGTCCATGTGTACATGTGACTGTTGCATACACACGGGGGGGGTACGTGTAGGGGCCACTAAGGAGCAGTCAAATCACACAGTAAGTTAGTCGGAAGAAGCAACCATCATTTCACTCTTGAATGACACGTACGCAATATAAAATGGTTGATATGGAGAGAAAAAGAAAACCACTATATATACACTAGCAGGAGCCTAAGCTACAAGCCTGCTTGCTTAGGTTGCTCTCTTCACAAGCATAGAACAACGGGCCTGATCCCGCAGCTGGGGGAAGGGAACAATGTTCTGCGTAGACGCGGTCGACATCGGCGAGGGAGAAAACCCACAGTCGGTGCGTCCCAATCGGGGGTCACCGCGGTATGGGTCGATGCCGTGTCCCAACCGCCCTTCTAGCTACAGCCCGACGTCCCAGATAGTCCATCTTCCTTTTGGAGCCGGCTTGCTCCACTACCGTAGCTCCATCTCCATGTCGATCTTTCTCTACTTCTACCAGCTTCTACTTGTGATGAGTTTATGTCTCATGACCTAGTGCCAGTACTATTATTCTAATCACACTTCTTCAATATCTTTGCCATCAGGGATGCTCAGGTCGATTTTAGTGGAACTGCACAAAAGCATCATATGATCCGAGGGTGCCAGCCGTCATTCCTTCGACAGGTTCTACCTGGCCAGGAAATTAAATCATGTTGGAATGTTGTAACGGGGCAACCTTGGAAAAGGAATGAAAATGGAGTGGAAAGTTTCCGTTTTCTGGAGAAAAAATGGAAACGGAGAGAAACCAACGTTTTGTTTCGTTGGATCGTGCCATCGAGCAAAACCAACATTTAAATCACGTCTGTTGTGTTCGTGTCTCACCCTCCTCCACGGCTCGACCCCACACAGTCGCTCGGCATGCCACTCACCGCAAACCGAGTATACGATAACTTTCCCGCCTGCTTGTCGATGGATCGCGCCATGGAGTACTAGCACTACTGGAAGAGATTGACGAGTTGGGGGAGGACAGCTAGCTGTAGCACGGACTCCCAAGAATTTTTTACATGCATGTTGTAGCCGGCTATGAGCATGGTTAATAGTATAGCCAGCTGCTGGCTATAAGCCAGTGCCATGTCATCTACAGCCCATCTTATAGCCAACATGTATAATAGTACATCAAAAGAGTGTACTACTTTTTTATTATGTGGCCCACCTTTCATTCTCACAAAGTGCCTAGGAGCACGTGCTAGAGCTGGCTCTTCACGAAGAGCCCGCTTACCTTCTCTCTTCTCTTCTCTTTCCTCCAACTAAGCAGAAATATACTAGTTTATTCCTTATAGCCCGCTGACTCAGCTCTATTATACTTGCTCTATTGCGACCTTTGAACGCGGAGCAGCCGCGTGCACGCGGAAGCGGCGCGGGCGACGGTCTCTCGGCCGGCGCGCCGCTTCAATGCCGGCGCCAGTGAGAGGTCGCGTCCGCTCTAGCCGGGCATGAATGCGGCACTGACCGTTTCGGGCGGGAAGCACGCGCGGGTGATGAAGAGGGTTCGGGTTGGTCAGGACCGGCCATGGCAGCGGTCCGGACGTGCGCAAACAAGAGATGTTGTACGTTAATATTGATGCGTATATAATTAACAACGTAAATAATGTGCCAGTTGGACAAATATGATTGGAGATGGAGATGGAAATGGAATTTTACGTAAACACGGATATGCATGTCTATGTCTATGTGTGTGTGCGCGACGACTCTCGCGACCTAGAAGCGGGGGCGTGTTTTTGATCGAGTTTTCTTTCTTGGTACGTTAGAAAATCAGTTTGTATAATTCACATCTAGATGTTATTTACTGAGAAGAAACAGACCACAGTGAGGATTTGTCGAACTTCATAGGTGCCTCACCCAAACTTGATGCCAAATGGATGATGCATCACCACGATGACCTATCGATGCTCATGGTTGCGCCTCATGGTTGCGTCGGCTGGTGAAGCTGGTCGATTTTGAATGAAAAACAAGCTGTTTCCATCAGTGCTCTTTGCTTGTTACGCACAAAGATGATATCCTTCGTCAGTTCACCTTGGTTGCGTTGGAGACGCAGTCGTCTTTCACGTTGGTGCAATTTTATCACACAATTGGGTATGAACCAAATGTTTCCTCGAAGAAGGATCGACGTTGGTACTAAGAGCATAAGTTTTGTATTGATTTCTAAGCCTTCTCACAACTTTTTCTCCAGCTCCCCTGTAATTTTATTTGTCCAGCTATTAACTTTGATTTAAAAAATGGTGTGGACTAAAAACCCGGATGGACGTAGTAGCCCTCCATTTTTATTTACTCCGCATATTAGATTTGACTGAAGTCAAACTTTGTAATACTCTCAAACCTTTCTGATAATTGAAATTAAAATTCTTTATTTGTACATACTCTCACACGTTTCCGATAATTTGGCGCATGTGTGGTTGTTCACTTAAGGGAGGGTAGTGTACCACACGTGAAGGACAGGAAGTGCGACCAGGACGCGTGGGCGTGGATCGTTAGTTCATCGGAAGTAGTACTAGTTTTCTTCACTGTACATTAAATAAAGAGTTTCGTTTCGTACTTACACAATTTAAAACGATTGTTATGGAGAGAATAAGAAAACCACTCCACTATATATTAGTCGTATACACGAGAGTACTATATGAACGCAGCTTCATTGACTTAGTGCACCTGCCTTTGGATTTATGACAGGTGGGCCCAAAATGTGGCTGGCTCACCTGTCATACAGCCAAAAGCAGGTGCAGTGAAGGCACCGGAGCTCAGTCCGTACTACAGTAGTATATATATAAGCGGGAGCCTCAACGCTTGTTCGCTAGGGTTTGCACTCTCCACACGCTCGCCGCACTACATATATGTTACACGCTGGAGGCTTAGCGTTCATTTGCTAGGGTTTGCTATATTCACAGCCTCTCACCCTCTCTTCACCAGATCTAAACAAGACTGCATTGGCCTCCTGTCTCTCTCTCCCCCCTCACAGCTGGTGAAGGAGGCGTCCGTATCCCGTCGCACCGGGAAGGGGAGGAGGTGCAGCGTTCACTCTATCGCCTTCGGCGAGGGAGGCAATCCACTGCCGGCTGCACTCTTCTCTTTCACCCAGCGCCTGTGCGGGAGGGCCACCGACCCCTTCTTCCTCGCTGCCGTACGTAGTGTGGGCAGATCCAGCCTCCCGCCGCACGCCTTGCCACATCCCGACGACCCTAAGGTATAAGTTTCTTTGAAACCGTCGTTGCTCTAGCTGCATGTGGATCTTTTTCGATCTGTAGTCGAATCTAGGTCTTGGTTCAAAGAGGAAAGAAGGGTGTGGTGGGCTAGAGCAAGAATCTAGGACGTGGTTCAATGAGGAAAGGAGGGGCAGAAAGTAGTATAGACTGGCTATCCAGCCGCTTTGTAGGTCGAAAAGGGAAAAAGGGGGTAACCCTGTACACACATCTGTAAGGAACCGATCTCTTTGTTGAAAAGGGAAAGAAACTGGGGGGTCGGGTAGTTTGTGCAGGACTAGATTTGCTGCCCTCACATAGGAAGAAGGTTCAAAGAGAACAAATATGGGACCAGCGCATATATGCTGCTTGGCTACATACTCTGCATCACCCATTTATACGTGTGGACGCACATGGTGCTGGCATGTCCCATACAGCTATTTTGCTGTTGTTAATCTAAGAATGCCGCCGGAAAATTGAAGCAATGCCACTGTTAAAAGTAAATTACATTTTTTAACGAATGTTGTTTCAAGAGAATGTCTCTGTTAATATGAATCAATGCAACCGTTTTAGAAATGCTACTGTCCTACTTTGTTTTCCATCCAAGATAAGTTAGATGCTTCTTTCTGTCACCGTTTTTTTCATCCTCCTTTATCAGCAAGTAATTGTTACCTTTTTTGCCTCTGTTAAAACAAGGCTATCGATTCAACTTGTTGCTATTGCGACATTTTGCTTCGCTACTCGAAACACTTATGTTTTAAGATTGTTTTGTGCAGTTCAACTTGAATGTCACACCGGTGACTTTGCTTAATTTTGGTGGAACTGCACAAAAGGAGATCGAGATTTGTTTCCAGTCTTCGTGGTGAGTTGTTTCAAATCTTGGTCTCAACCACATGATGTGCGGTGTGCTTTGAGATGTTGTGCTACTTGTTTTGGTACTGTTTTAAATAAATGTTGAATTGAAGCTATTGTATTGCTGTCTTTTCCCATTAAGTAGTGAACAAAAATGGGACCAACCCAGACATGATGCTTGTTGCTTTGTTACAACAAATTCAGCATCACCCCCTTTATAAGCTAGTAATTGATGCCACTCCCAGAATTAACTACTGAATCTTATTTCAAAACTGCAACACTTGTTAGGGATTGGCGGGATTACCATTTTTGTGGCCGCATGTTTCATCCTCCTTTATTAGCCAGTAATTGATTCCTTTTTTGCCTCTGTTTAAACAGGGATATCTATTCAACTTGTTGCTATTGCGAATTTTGCTTCGCTACGCGAAACACTTTGCTTGATTTCAGTGCAACTGCACAAAACAAGATTGGATTTCCTATTCGTGTTGGCAGATTCGTATTTTATCTTGTCCGTCTCATGAAAGGTCAGTACAGGCCTTCATCCACATGATTGTGCAGTGTGCTTTGAGATGTTGTGCTACTTGTATTGGTACTGTTTTAAATAAATGTTGAATTGAAGCTATTGTATTGCTTTCTTTTCCCATTAAGTAGTGAACAAAAATGGGACCAACCCAGACATGATGCTTGTTGCTTTGTTACAACAAACTCTGCATCACCCCCTTTATAAGTAGATGGAAGCACATACTGTTGCTGCGCCCACTCTCCCCTGGAACTGTTTATGCTTTTCGTTAATCTAATGCCGCTGGTAAAATTAAGCAATGCCACTCTCAGAATTAATTAACTACTGAATCTTAGTTCAAAACTGCAACACTTGTTAGGAATGGTACTATCCTGCTTTGTAGTTCGTTCTACATGTTTAACCAAGGTATTGTTAAGATAATGTCTCTGTTAAAATGAAACAGTTGCATTGTTTTAGGAATGGTACTTTTCTGCTTTGTCGTTCTTTATACATGTTGAAACAAGGCATTGTTAAGATAATGTCTCAGTCAATATGAATGAATCACACTGATGGAGAATTGCTACTCTCCTGCTTTGTTTCCCATTAAGATAAAGTAGATCAGTAGATGCTTTTCTTCTGGGAGTACAAGTCATCAACCGTTATTTCTCAGTAATTGTTTCCCTTATACCTATAGTTGCTTACAGGGATATCAAAATTAAAGCTCGGTTTTATTCCGACTTCGATTTTAGTTGAACTGCACAAAAGGAGCCAATGTGTCCAAGGCAAACTGCTGCATTACTGGGTCCAGTTGGTCGTTCCACTTTGCAGAAAGAAGCAGTCACTCTTTGCGCTACATTACAGAAGGAATGACCGAGAATCTTTACAGAGTATTATTAGACACCGGTGACATGACTAGTCTGCAGAGACCATTGGCAATTTAACAACACGTGGAGTGCCCTAGGCAAAAAGTGCTCAAACAAGTACAAGAAGTTACGACAGGACTCCACGATCATAGGCATTACATATTTTGAATGGGAAAAGCTTGTCAAAGTTTAATCATTGATGTTAGCAAGAAGACGTTAGTTTAATATATTGGAATTGGAAAACCTTGTCAAAATTTGCTCATTGATGTTAGCCAGAAGACATGCATTTGATATTTTTCAGTGGGACGCCCTTGCTGTGAGCAGCGTCGAGTGTTTTTTCCTATTCCTGTGTTCAGTTTAGAAGTAAATAGTTACTCTGCTGAGATATTCCTGTGTTAAGAGTTTGTTCTGAATATTGTCTATGTAATGCCAGGCCTTGTGTTTGATTGCAAAGTTGAGCTTGGAATGTTGTGGCATGCGGCATCACGAGCTGTTCACCGTGCCTCCTGAGAATAATGCTTCGTATTGTTTTGCATGTCGATCTAATGCCAGTGATTTGCTTGTTAAGAAGATCATCCTCTTCTGTTGTTTCCGTGCTTAAGAAGTTCATCGTCTGATGTTTCATTCATAGACTATACGACAAGTCGGGTAGGTTAGACGTGAAACCATATGATCTTCCGACCAACTCATGATATTAGGCCGTGATTGGATCGTCGTTTTCCAACCAAAACCGCTTGTAAAACTGACGCTTGTAAATTAAAGCAGATGGTCTCGGGCGAAGGCGCTTGGTTGGTCGATTTCGACTAGTAAAATATCGGAAGTACTTCACACACGATAAAAACGTTGAACGACACTCGGACGATTGCTAATCCAGCCGTTAGCTGTTGTTTCAGCCTTGCCCATGGATGGCATGATATGCACGTCGTGCATGTATCGTCTGGTAATGTCGTCCATATAGCAGTGCTCGTAAAATATACACTGGTCTCTCAAATTACACGCGTAACCCGCCGGTTTTACTTACAGACCTCGGGCCCTCGGTTTCATTACGCCTATATTTTACGTGTTGTTTCTGATGACGAGTAAATTACACTTGTATGTTAATACAGGTTTGAAATAAACCAGAGCTCCCAAGCGCGGCCTTACCGTTTCATGCCGTCTCAGTTTCTCGAAGGTGCTCATAGGTGTCCGATGATCCTGGCTTCCTGAATGAGCAGCGGGCGCTGTATCAGACCATCCGTAGGGCCCGCAAGGTCCTCTCCATTGTCCTTCGAGTTGTTGCGCTCGCCGTGGCGCCGAGCATTGTTAACATCATCAACGAACATGAGGATTCAGGAGATGACTTTATTTTGACTGGATGACACTAGGGACCCACTAGGGCCATAGCCGTACGTACGCAAGTGCCTCCTTATTATGTACAACTATATTATTTTTTTGCTTTCTCCTGGTTTCCTGACATCACGGTCCCACACCATTGTCAACCTATGTAGTCAATCTAAACGAGAGAATTGCACAAGGTGCGGCCGGCAGCTGGGACCAAGCAGCTCGAGCAGTATTTGTGTTTTTGAGGCGTGAGCACTGCAGAGTTTTTCTTGGCGATGATTTCGTTGTTGTTCAGAGGAGAGCAGGGTATTAACTGGGCGGGCTGTGGCCCGTCTAGCCCAGGCCACATATCCAGCCCAGATACTAATTTTTTCAAGATGAAAATGGCTAGCCCAGCTATACGTCTTTTTGAGGAATACCCAGGCAAGGTCAACTTGTTATTCTCCGCCCCGCTGGGCTGCAAATCTTTCCTAGGAGGGATGCATTAGGCTTAACAGGAAAATGGGCTTTAAAAAATAATAAATGGGATGTAATTATAAAAACTGGGCAGTAACTATAAAAAATGCACCAAACACGAAATTAGTTTATAAAATATTATTTATGGATTTTGAAAATCTTAAATTTTCATTGTTGCGCGCGCAATGTTTTGTTGGATTTTTACGTAATACAAATTTATATTTAATCTGACTAGAAATTTCGGGATAAAAATATTTCGGATCCCATCAAAATGTGGGAAATTTTATTGAATTCTGTCTTCAACGGTTGGTTGAAATTATTAATCGTTGTCCTAGCTAGAAAATGGGTTGTACTTTTAACAAACTGTAAATGGGCTGTTGTAGATTCCATTAGAATTCAAAAATGGGCTGTACATTCTTACAAAACGCAAATGGGCTATAAGTTCTCTGCCACACACTTGTGGGCCTACTAAGTGACGCGTCCCCTAAAAAAATAAGTTGACGCGTATGCAAGGCTTTGTCAACTTATTATAGTCAACACACGGTTCTAGCAGCAGTGGCCGTTGGATGTCTATCCAACGGATGTCGCGCTTCTTCATCAATCTCGGATATTCTTAGCTTTGGCCGCCCAAAAAATGATTCCTCCCCCTGACATCTGGGGCGCACCGTTTCGGAGGCTGACCTGTGGGCCTACTAAGTTGGAGGGTACCAAGGGCTTTGTCAACTTAGTCAATATAAATGATTCTAGCTTCAGTGACCGTACGATGCCCATCCAACGGCCGTAGTGCTTCTTCAACCTCTGGTCTTCTTGGTCTAGCCGCCCAAAGCAACGCCGGTCATGCCGCCTGCTCCTGCCTCCCGTGGCCGGCTGTGCTGCCGCGGAGGCCTCACCGCCCCCATACTACTCCCACCGCTGGCTAGGCCATCCCTCCACTCACCCACACCCCCTGTTATTCTGCGGCGACGGCAGCCTCACACCGCAGCCGAACCAGTGAACCCTCGTACTCCTCTCCGCGCGGGCTTCCACTGTTGCGTCTTGCCCGGCTCCATGTCGTTCCCTTCCTAGGCCTCGCCGTCGTCCACCGCCCTGGTGCTCTCGGCGCGGCGTGGTCAACGACCGACTTCAATCGGAAGTGTACTATACGTGGAGAGGCTGACAGCTGGGTCCACGGCGGCCGCAAGGAAGTGCCTCCTTATTACGCGCAAAATAATTATTCCTCCACCTGACAGCGGGGACCCACCGGACGGGCCACCTTATTTCGCAAAAAAACGTTTCCCCCCTGACTGCTGGGACCCACCGGACGGGCCACCGTATTTCGCGAAAAAAAGTTCCCCCCGCTGTCAGCTCGGACCCACCGGAAGTGCCTCCTTATTACGCACAAAAAAATGAATACTCCCCCTGCTAGCTGGGACCCACCTTGGTGGGAGGCTGACTTGTCGGCCTACTAAGTTGACGGGGACGGAGGGCTTTGTCAACTTAGTCAATATGAACGATTCTAGCTCCAGTGACCGTACGATGTCCATCCAACGGCCGTAGTGCTTCTTCAACCTCTGGTCTTCTTGCTCCAGCCGCCCAAAGCAGCGCCGGTCGTGCCGCCTGCTCCTGCCTCCCGTGGCCGGCTGTGCTGCCGCGGAGGCCTCACCGCCCCCTACTATTCCCACCGCTGGCCAGGCCCTGCGGCGACGGCAGCCTCACACCGCAGCCGAACGAGTGAACCCTCATACTCCTCTCCGCGTGGGCATCCACTGCCGCGTCTTCACCGGCTCCGCGTCGTCCCCTTCCTAGGCCTCGCCGTCGTCCACGGCCCTGGTGCTCTCGGCGCGGCGTGGTCAACGTGGTCAAGGAACGACTTCCATTGGACGTGGACTATACGTGGAGAGGCTGACAGCTGGGTCCACGGCGGCAGCAAGGAAGTGCCTCCTTATTACGCGGAAAATAATGATTCCTCCACCTGACAGCAGGGACCCACCGGACGGGCCACCGTATTTCGCGAAAAAAATGTTTCCCCCCTGACTGTTGGGACCCACCAGCTACACCTTCGCACGCAAGGAATTGCGCCCGGGTAAAAAAAACGATTCGCCCCCCTGACTGCTGGGACCCACCAGCTACATCTTCGCACGCAAGGAAGTGCGTCCGGGCAAAAAAAACAAAACGATTCGCCCCCGCTGACTGCTGAGACCCACCAGCTACATCTTCGCAGGCAAGGAAGTGCCTGACAGTCGGGACCCACCTGGTCGAAGCGTACGTAGCGTTGTCATTCTGGTCGCGAACGTGTATGTACATATATACTGGTCGATGTAGAGGCGCGCACGTGTCGTAGTAGAGGCGCGTACGTGTCATAGTAGAGGCGCGCACGTAGCATGTACACGTGCGTATAGCGGCTAGGGTGCAAGAAAGAAAATACAGCCACGTACGTACATACGGGCAGGGTCTCGAACGCCTACTCGCGCATACGTACGGCGAGGGCTCGTGTACATGGCTGGGTCGGAACAGAGAAACAGCGTCGTCGTCGTGTTCATGGGGAGGCAACGGAATGCGTCGTGTTCATGGGGAGGCAACGGAATGCGTCGTGTTCATGGGGAGGGGTGTGGCGTACAACGGAGGAAACAGACCTCCTACGGTCGAAACGGGGGTCCTGTTGATCGGGAGGAGTGTGGCGTACCGCAAAATAGAGGAAACGGACCTCCTACAGTCGAAACGGGGGTCATGTTGATCGGGAGGGGTGTGGTGTACCGCAAAACGGAGGAAACGGACCTCCTATGGTCGAAACGGGGGTCCTGTTGATCGGGAGGGGTGTGGCATACCGCAAAACGGACGAAACGGACCTCCTACGGTCGAAACGGGGGTCCTGTTCATCGGGAGGGGTGTGGCGTACCACAAAACGGGACTCCACGGGATACTGTTCATCTCCACCGTCGACCTCCTCCAGCCTCCACGGGCTACCGTCGACCTCCTCCAGCCTCCACGGGCTCCAGTTCATCCAGCCTCCACCGCGCGCTACTCCACCGGCTACTGTTCAACCACCCCACCACGCGCACCCCTCCACCGTCTACTATTCATCCAGCCCTCCACACCATGGGGTCCTGTTCAACCACTACTCCACAGGCACCCCTCCACCGTCTACTGTTCATCCAGCCCTCCACACCACGGGGTCCTGTTCATCCAGAG
The DNA here is from genome assembly GCF_002575655.3 of Aegilops tauschii subsp. strangulata. Lineage (NCBI taxonomy): Eukaryota > Viridiplantae > Streptophyta > Magnoliopsida > Poales > Poaceae > Aegilops > Aegilops tauschii. Next base: position 516,549,345 of record NC_053038.3, on the reverse strand, counting down.
GCAACGCCACCGCTCACTGTTCATCCAACCCCCCCCCCCCCCCCCCGCAACGCTCACTGTTCATCCAATCGATCGGCTTCAGTTAGCAGCAGTAGCGAAGGAATCGCTCGATCGGGTTCAGTTAACAGCCATCGATCGATCGCTCGGGTTCAGTAACGCGTAGCCTGCAGTGCAATCGCTCGGGTTCAGTTAGATCCCAACGCTTCGCTCGGGTTCAGTTAGAGCCAACGCCTCGCACACACGTGCGTACGTGTACGAGAGAAACGCGCATCGCTCGGCCCCCGACCTCCCACCATAACCGGGAACTCCCCGAAATTTTCCTCGCCCTCGCTTCTACCACGGTTTTTTCCGTCATGGACGGCCCAAAGAATGTCATGCAACTGCGTCTCCGGCCCGCCCAGGACGAAAAGCCCATTTTCTGTCATGATTTTTTGTCATAGAAGTAGGAGCCCACCACATCTATGATGATACCGCGTTTTGTCACAATTATCGTCATAGAAGTGTCATATGTATGACAGGAAAAAAATTCGTTCGGCCCAAAATGTCAAGGATGTGTCTTTTATTTGTAGCGCATACATAAAAGAATTCAGAGGAGATTCAAATATTGTTCATAGATAATCTTGATCATAAACCCACAATTCATCGGATCTCGACAAACACACCGCAAAAGAAGATTACATCAAATAGATCTCCAGGAGAATCGAGGAGAACTTTGTATTGAGATTCAAAGAGAGAGAAGAAGCCATCTAGATAATAACTATGGACCCGAAGGTCTGAGGTAAACTACTCACACATCATCGGAGAGGCTATGGTGTTGATGTAGAAGCCCTCCGTGATCAATGCCCCCTCCGGTGGAGCGCCGGAAAAGGCCCCAAGATGGGGTCTCACGCGTACAGAAGGTTGCGGCGGTGGAAATAGGGTTTTTGCTCCTCCCCTGATGTTTTCGGGGTATGTAGGTATATATAGGAGGAAGAAGTAGGTCGGTGGAGCCACGTGTTGGAGAACGTAGCAGAAATTCAAAATTTTCTATGCATCACCAAGATCAATCTATGGAGTAATCTAGCAACAAGGGGAAGGGGAGTGCATCTACATACCATTGTAGATCGCGATGCGGAAGCGTTGCAAGAACGCGGACGAAGGAGTCGTACTCGTAGCGATTCAGATCGCGGTTGATTCCGATCTAAGCGCCGAACCACGGCGCCTCCGCGTTCAACACACATGCAGCCCGGTGACGTCTCCCACGCCTTGATCCAGCAAGGAGAGACGGAGAGGTTGGGGAAGACTCCGTCCAGCAGCAGCACGACGGCGTGGTGGTGGTGGAGGAGCGTGGCACTCCAGCAGGGCTTCGCCAAGCACCTCAAGAGACGAGGAGGGAGAGGGGTAGGGCTGCGCCATGAGGGAGATGTTCTCTCGTGTGTATGGCAGCCCCTAGCCCCCACTATATATAGGGGGAAGGGAGGGGCTGCGCCCCCCATCTAGGGTTCCCCCAAGGGGTGCGACCAGCCCTAGATGGGAGTTGGAGGGGCGGCCAAATGGGAAGAGAGGGGGGGCGCACCACTAGGTGGGCCTTAGGCCCATCTGAGCCTAGGGTTTCCAATTTCCCCCTTCCCTGCGCCCTGGGCACCTTGTGGGAGGCGCACCAGCCCACCTAGGGGCTGGTCCCTTCCCACACTTGGCCCATGCAGCCCTCTGGGGCCGGTGGCCCCACCTGGTGGACCCCCGGGACCCTCCCGGTGGTCCCGGTACGTTACCGATAGCGCCCGAAACTTTTCCGGTGACCAAAACAGGACTTCCCATATATAAATCTATACCTCCGGACCATTCCGGAACTCCTCGTGACGTCCGGGATCTCATCCGGGACTCCGAACAACATTCGGTAACCACGTATATCTATTCCCTATAACCCTAGCGTCATCGAACCTTAAGTGTGTAGACCCTACGGGTTCGGGAACCATGCAGACATGACCGAGACGTTCTCCGGCCAATAACCAACAGCGGGATCTGGATACCCATGTTGGCTCCCACATGTTCCATGATGATCTCATCGGATGAACCACGATGTCGAGGATTCAATCAATCCCGTATACAATTCCCTTTGTCTATCGGTATGTTACTTGCCCGAGTTTCGATCGTCGGTATCCCGATACCTTGTTCAATCTCCTTACCGGCAAGTCTCTTTACTCGTTCCGTAACACATCATCCCGTGATCAACTCCTTGGTCACATTGTGCACATTATGATGATGTCCTACCGAGTGGGCCCAGAGATACCTCTCCGTTTACACAGAGTGACAAATCCCAGTCTCGATTCGTGCCAACCCAACAGACACTTTCGGAGATACCTGTAGTGCACCTTTATAGCCACCTAGTTACATTGTGACGTTTGGTACACCCAAAGCATTCCTACCGTATCCGGGAGTTGCACAATCTCATGGTCTAAGGAAATGATACTTGACATTAGAAAAGCTCTTAGCAAACGAACTACACGATCTTGTGCTAGGCTTAGGATTGGGTCTTGTCCATCACATCATTCTCCTAATGATGTGATCCCGTTATCAATGACATCCAATGTCCATGGTCAAGAAACCGTAACCATATATTGATCAACGAGCTAGTCAACTAGAGGCTTACTAGGGACATGGTGTTGTCTATGTATCCACACATGTATCTGAGTTTCCTATCAATACAATTCTAGCATGAATAATAAACGATTATCATGAACAAGGAAATATAATAATAACCAATTTATTATTGCCTCTAGGGCATATTTCCAACAGTCTCCCACTTGCACTAGAGTCAATAATCTAGTTCACATCACCATGTGATTAACACTCACAGGTCACATCACCATGTGACCAACATCTAAAGAGTTTACTAGAGTCAACAATCTAGTTCACATCACTATGTGATTAACACTCAATGAGTTCTGGTTTGATCATGTTATGCTTGTGAGAGAGGTTATTAGTCAACGGGTCTGAACCTTTCAGATCCGTGTGTGCTTTACGAATATCTATGTCATCTTGTGGATGCTACCACGCGCTACTTGGAGCCATTTCAAATAACTGCTCTACTATACGAATCCGGTTTACTACTCAGAGTCATCCGGATTAGTGTCAAAGTTCGCATCGACGTAACCCTTTACGACGAACTCCTTTTCACCTCCATAATCGAGAAAATTCCTTAGTCCACTAGATACTAAGGATAAGTTCGACCGCTGTCATGTGATCCATTCCCGGATCACTATTGTACCCCTTGACCAACTCATGGCAAGGCACACTTCATGTGCGGTACACAGCATATCATACTGTAGAGCCTACGTCTAAAGCATAGGGGACGACCTTCGTCCTTTCTCTCTCTTTTGCTGTGGTCAGGTCTTGAGTCTTACTCAATACTCACACCTTGTAACACAGCCAAGAATTCCTTCTTTGCTGATCTATTTTGAACTCTTTCAAAATCATGTCAAGGTGTGCGTTCTTTGAAAGTATCATCGGGCGTCTTGATCTATCTCTATAGATCTTGATGCCCAATATGTAAGCAGCTTTATCCAGGTCTTCCTTTGAAAAACTCCTTTCAAACAACCCTTTATGCTTTCCAGAAATTTTACATCATTTCGGATCAACAATATGTCATTCACATATACTTATCAGAAATGTTGTAGCGCTCCCACTCACTTTATTGTAAATACAAGTTTCTAACAAACTTTGTATAAACCCAAAAAATTTGATCACTCCGTCAAAGCGTATATTCTGACTCCGAGATGCTTGCTCTAGTCCATGGAAGGATCGCTGGAGCTAGAATACCTTTTAGCATCCTTAGTACAAAACCTTTCTGATTGTATCACATACAACCTTTCCTTACAAAAACTGGTAAGGAAACTTGTTTTGACATCCATCTGCCAGATTTCATAAATGCAGCTAATGCTAACATGATTCCGACGGACTTAAGCATCGCTACGGATGAGAAAATCTCATCGTAGTCAACTCCTTGAACTTGTGAAAATTCTCTTTGCCACAAGTCGAGCTTCATAGACGGTAACATTACCGTCCATGTCCGTCTTCTTCTTAAAGATCCATTTATCTCAATGGCTTGCCGATCATCGGGCAAGTTCACCAAAGTCCATGCTTTGTTCTGATACATGGATCCTATCTCGGATTTCATGGCTTCTAACCATTTGTCGGAATATGGGCCCACCATCGCTTCTCCATAGCTCGTAGGTTCAGTATTGTCTAACAACATGATATCTAAGACAGGATTACCGTACCACTCAGGAGTAGTACATATCCTTGTCGACCTACGAGGTTTGGTAGTGACTTGATCCGAAGTTTCATGATCACTATCATAAGCTTCCACTTCAATTGGTGTAGGTGCCACAGGAACAACTTCCTGTGCCCTGCTACACACTAGTTGAAGTGACGGTTCAATAACCTTATCAAGTCTCCACCATCCTCCCACTCAATTCTTTCGAGAGAAACTTTTCCTCGAGAAAGGACTCGTTTCTAGAAGCAATTACTTTTGCTTCCAGATCTGAAATAGGAGGCATACCCAACTATTTTGGGTATTCTATGAAGATGCATTTATCTGCTTTGGGTTCGAGCTTATCAGCCTGAAACTTTTTCACATAAGCATCGCAGCCCCAAACTTTTAAGAAACGACAACCTTAGGTTTCTCTAAACGGTGTCATCTCAACAGAATTGCGTGGTGCCCTATTTAAAGTGAATGTGGTTGTCTCTAATGCCTAACCCATGAACGATAGTTGTAATTCGATAAGAGACATCATGGTATGCACCATATCCAATAGGGTGCAGTTATGATGTTCGGACACACCATCACACTATGGTGTTCCAAGCGGTATTAGTCGTGAAACAATTTCCACAATTTTTTAATTCTGTGCCAAACTCGTAACTCAGATATTCATCTCTATGATCATATCACAGACATTTTATCCTCTTGTCACGACGATCTTCAACTTCACTCTGAAATTACTTGAACCTTTCAATAATTCAGACTTGTGTTTCATCAAGTAAATACACTCAGCATCTACTCAAATCATCTGTGAAGTAAGAACATAACGATATCCACTGCATGCCTCAGCACTCATTGGACTGCACACATCAAAATGTATTACTTCCAACAAGTTGCTTTCTTGTTCCATCTTACTGAAAACGAGGCCTTTCAGTCATCTTGCCCATGTGGTATGATTTGCATGTCTCAAGTGATTCAAAATCAAGTGAGTCCAAACGATTCATCTGCATGGAGTTTCTTCATGCATATACACCAATAGACATGGTTCGCATGTCTCAATCTTTTCAAAACGAGTGAGTCCAAAGATCCATCTACATGGAGCTTCTTCATGCGTTCTATACCAATATGACTCAAATGGCAGTGCCACAAGTATGTGGTACAATCATTACTATTTTATATCTTTTGGCACAAACATGTGTACCACGGCGATCGAGATTCATTTTAGGTGCAAGACCATTGAAGGTATTATTCAAATAAACAGAGTAACCATTATTCTCCTTAAATGAATAACCGTATTGCGATAAACATAATCCAATCATGTTTGTGCCCAACGCAAACACCAAATAACAATTATTTAGGTTTAACACCAATCTCGATGGTAGAGGGAGCATGCGACGCTTGATCACATCAACCTTGGAAACACTTCCAACACATATCGTCATCTCACCTTTAGCTAGTCTTCGTTTATTCCGCAGCTTTTATTTCGAGTTACTAACACTTAGCAACCGAACCGGTATCTAATACCCTGGTGCTGCTAGGAGTACTAGTAAAGTACACATTCATATAATGTATATCCAATATACTTCTTTCGACCTTGCCTGCCTTCTCATCTACCAAGTATCTAGGATAGTTCTGCTTCAGTGACCGTTCCCCTCATTACAGAAGCACTTAGTCTCGGGTTTGGGTTCAACCTTGGGATTCTTCACTAGAGCAGCAAATGATTTGCTGTTTCATTAAGTATCCCCTTTTGCCCTTGCCCTTTTAGAAACTAGTGGTTTTACTAACCATCAACAATTGATGCTCCTATTTGATTTCTACTTTTGCGGTGTCAAACATCGCGAATAGCTCAAGGATCATCATATCTATCCCTGATATGTTATAGTTCATCACGAAGCTCTAATAGCTTGGTGGCAGTGACAATGGAGAACCATCACTATCTCATCTGGAAGATTAACTCCCACTCGATTCAAGTGATTGTAGTACTCAGACAATCTGAGCACATGCTCAACGATTGAGCTTTTCTCCCTTAGTTTGCAGGCTTAAAAAACTTGTCAGAGGTCTCATACCTCTTGACGTGGGCATTAGTCTGAAATCCCAATTTCAGTCTTTGGAACATCTCATATATTCCGCGACGTTTCAAAAATGTCTTCGGTGCCTCAATTCTAAACCGTTTAACATTACGCACTGAACTATCACATAGTCATCAAAACGTGTATGTCAGATGTTTCATAACATCTACAGACGACGCTCGAGGTTCAGCACACCGAGCCGTGCATAAGGACATAAGCCTTCTGTGCAGCAATGAGGACAATCCTCAGTTTACGGACCCAGTCCGCATAATTGCTACTATCAACTTTCAACTAAATTTTCTCTAGGAACATATCTTAGTAGAACTAAAGCGTAAGCTATGGCATAATTTGCAAAGACCTTTTTGACTATGTTCATGATAATTAAGTTCGTCTGATTATTCAATGAACTCCCACTCAAATAGACATCCCTCTAGTCATCTAAATGATACATGATCCGAGTCAAACTAGGCCGTGTCCGATCATCACGTGAGACGGACTAGTCATCATCGGTGAACATCTCCATGTTGATCGCATCTACTATACGACTCATGTTCGACCTTTTGATCTCTTGTGTTCCGAGGCCATGTCTGTACATGCTAGGCTCGTCAAGTCAACCTAAGTGTTTCGCATGTGTTCCGAGGCCATGTCTGTACATGCTAGGCTCGTCAACACCCGTTGTATTCGAACGTTAGAATCTATCACACCCGATCATCACGTGGTGCTTCGAAACAACGAACCTTCGCAATGGTGCACAGTTAGGGGGAACACGTCTCTTGAAATTTTAGTGAGGGATCATCTTATTTATGCTACCGTCGTTCTAAGCAAATAAGATGTAAACATGACAAACATCACATGCAAATCATAAAGTGACGTGATATGGCCAATATCATCTTGTGCCTTTTGATCTCCATCTTCGAGGCGCGGCATGATCACCTTCGTCACCGGCATGACACCATGATCTCCATCATCATGATCTCCATCATCGTGTCTTCATGAAGTTGTCTCGCCAACTATTACTTCTACTACTATGGCTAACGGTTAGCAATAAAGTAAAGTAATTACATGGCGTTATTCATTGACACGCAGGTCATACAATAAATTAAGACAACTCCTATGGCTCCTGCCGGTTGTCATACTCATCGACATGCAAGTTGTGATTCCTATTACAAGAACATGATCAATCTCATACATCACATATATCATTCATCACATCTTTTTGGCCATATCACATCACATAGCATACCCTGCAAAAACAAGTTAGACGTCCTCTAATTGTTGTTGCATGTTTTACGTGGCTGCTATGGGATTCTAGCAAGAACGTTTCTTACCTACGCAAAAGCCACAACGTGATATGCCAATTTCTATTTACCCTTCATAAGGACCCTTTTCATCGAATCCGATCCGACTAAAGTGGGAGAGACAGACACCTGCTAGCCACCTTATGCAACTAGTGCATGTCAGTCGGTGGAACCTGTCTCACGTAAGAGTACGTGTAAGGTCGGTCCGGGCCGCTTCATCCCACGATGCCGCCGAATCAAGATAAGACTAGTAACGGCAAGTAAATTGACAAAATCGACGCCAACAACTACTTTGTGTTCTACTCGTGCATATAAACTATGCATAGACCTAGCTCATGATGCCACTGTTGGAGAACGTAGCAGAAATTCAAAATTTTCTACGCATCACCAAGATCAATCTATGGAGTAATCTAGCAACGAGGGGAAGGGGAGTGCATCTACATACCATTGTAGATCGCGATGCGGAAGCGTTGCAAGAACGCGGATGAAGGAGTTGTACTCGTAGCGATTCAGATCGCGGTTGATTCCGATCTAAGCGCCGAACCACGGCGCCTCCGCGTTCAACACATGTGCAGCCCGGTGACGTCTCCCACGCCTTGATCCAGCAAGGAGAGAGGGAGAGGTTGGGGAAGACTCCGTCCAGCAGCAGCACGACGGCGTGGTGGTGGTGGAGGAGCGTGGCACTCCAGCAGGGCTTCGCCAAGCACCGCAAGAGACGAGGAGGGAGAGGGGTAGGGCTGCGCAATGAGGGAGATGTTCTCTCGTGTGTATGGCAGCCCCAAGCCCCCACTATATATAGGGGGAAGGGAGGGGCTGCGCCCCCCCATCTAGGGTTCCCCCAAGGGGTGCGGCCAGCCCTAGATGGGAGTTGGAGGGGCGGCCAAAGGGGAAGAGAGGGGGGCGCACCACTAGGTGGGCCTTAGGCCCATCTGAGCCTAGGGTTTCCCCTTTCCCCCTTCCCTGCGCCCTGGGCCCCTTGTGGGAGGCGCACCAGCCCACCTAGGGGCTGGTCCCTTCCCACACTTGGCCGATGCAGCCCTCTGGGGCCGGTGGTCCCGGTACGTTACCGATAGCGCCCGAAACTTTTCCGGTGACCAAAACAGGACTTCCCATATATAAATCTTTACCTCCGGACCATTCCGGAACTCCTCGTGACGTACGGGATCTCATCCGGGACTCCGAACAACATTCGGTAACCACGTATATCTATTCCCTATAACCCTAGCGTCATCGAACCTTAAGTGTGTAGACCCTACGGGTTCGGGAACCATGCAGACATGACCGAGACGTTCTCCGGCCAATAACCAACAACGGGATCTGGATACCCATGTTGGCTCCCACATGTTCCACGATGATCTCATCGGATGAACCACGATGTCGGGGATTCAATCAATCCCGTATACAGTTCCCTTTGTCTATCGGTATGTTACTTGCCCGAGATTCGATCGTCGGTATCCCGATACCTTGTTCAATCTCGTTACCGGCAAGTCTCTTTACTCGTTCCGTAACACATCATCCCGTGATCAACTCCTTGGTCACATTGTGCACATTATGATGATGTCCTACCGAGTGGGCCCAGAGATACCTCTCCGTTTACACGGAGTGACAAATCCCAGTCTCGATTCGTGCCAACCCAACAGACACTTTCGGAGATACCTGTAGTGCACCTTTATAGCCACCCAGTTACGTTGTGACGTTTGGTACACCCAAAGCATTCCTACGGTATCCGGGAGTTGCACAATCTCATGGTCTAAGGAAATGATACTTGACATTAGAAAAGCTCTTAGCAAACGAACTACACGATCTTGTGCTAGGCTTAGGATTGGGTCTTGTCCATCACATCATTCTCCTAATGATGTGATCCCGTTATCAACGACATCCAATGTCCATGGTCAGGAAACCCTAACCATCTATTGATCAACAAGCTAGTCAACTAGAGGCTTACTAGGGACATGGTGTTGTCTATGTATCCACACATGTATCTGAGTTTCCTATCAGTACAATTCTAGCATGGATAATAAACGATTATCATGAACAAGGAAATATAATAATAACCAATTTATTATTGCCTCTAGGTCATATTTCCAACACCAGAGGGGCCCACGAGGGTGGAGGGCACGCCCAGGGGGTAGGCGCGCCCCCTGCCTCGTGGCCTCCTCGTTGATTGCTTGACGTCCACTCCAAGTCCTCTGAATCACGTTTGTTCAGAAAATCACGTTCCGGAAGGTTTCATTCCGTTTGGACTCCGTTTGATATTCCTTTCCTTCGAAACACTGAACTAGGCAAAAAAAATAGCAATTTGGGTTGGGCCTCCGGTTAATAGGTTAGTCCCAAAAATAATATAAAAGTGTATAATAAAGCCCATTGAACATCCAAAACAGATAATATAATAGCATGGAACAATCAAAAATTATAGATACGTTGGAGACGTATCAAGCATCCCCAAGCTTAATTCCTGCTCGTCCTCGAGTAGGTAAATGATAAAAACAGAATTTTTGATGTGGAATGCTTCTTAGCATAATTTTCAATGTAATTCTTTTTATTGTGGCATGAATATTTACATCCGAAAGATTGAAGATAAAAGTTTAATGTTGACATAAAAACAATAATACTTCAAACATGCTAACCAAGCAATTATGTCTTATCAAAATAACATAGCCAAAGAAAGCTCATCCCTACAAAATCATATAGTTAGGCCATGCTTCAATTTCGTCACACAAAACGTTCTCATCATGCATAACCCCGATGACAAGCCGAGCAATTGGTTCATACTTTTTAACGCGCTTCAGCCTTTTCAACCCTTACGTAATACATGAGCGCAAGCCATGGATATAGCACTATGGGTGGAATAAAGTATAATGATGGGGGTTATGTGAGAAGACAAAAAGGTAGAAAGTCTCGCACTGACGCGGCTAATCAATAGGCTATGGAGATGCCCATCAATCGATGTCAATGAGAGGAGTAGGGATTGCCATGCAACGGATGCACTAGAGCTACAAATATATGAAAGCTCAACAAAAGAAACAAAGTGGGTGTGCATCCAACTTGCTTGCTCACGAAGACCTAGGGCATTTTGAGGAAGCCCATTATTGGAATATACAAGCCAAGTTCTATAATGAAAAATTCCCACTAGTATATGAAAGTGACAACATAGGAGACTCTCTATCATGAAGATCACGGTGCTACTTTGAAGCACAAGTGTGGAAAAAGGATAGTAACATTGTCCCTTCTCTCTTTTTCTCTCATCATTTTTTTTGTTTCTCTTTTTTTTTGGGCCTTCTCTTTTTTTCTTTGGCCTCTCTTTTTTTTAGTCCGGAATCTCATCCCGACTTGTGAGGGAATCATAGTCTCCATCATCCTTTCCTCACATGGGACAATGCTCTAATAATGATGATCATCACACTTTTATTACTTACAACTCAAGAATTACAACTCAATACTTAGAACAAAATATGACTCTATGTGAATGCCTCCGGCAGTGTACCGGGATATGCAATGAATCAAGAGTGACATGTATGAAAAATTATGAAAGGTAGCTTTGCCACAAATACGATGTCAACTACATGATCATGCAAAGCAATATGACAATGATGGAGCGTGTCATAATAAACGTAACGGTGGTAAGTTGCATGACAATATATCTCGGAATGGCTATGGAAATGCCATGATAGGTAGGTATGGTGGTTGTTTTGAGGAAGACATAAGGAGGTTTATGTGTGATAGAGCGTACCATATCACGGGGTTTGGATGCACCGGCGAAGTTTGCACCAACTCTCAAGGCGAGAAAGGGCAATGCACGGTACCGTAGAGGCTAGAAAATTGTGGAAGGTTGAGAGTGCGTATAATCCATGGACTCACATTAGTCATAAAAAACTCATATACTTATTGCAAAAGTTTATTAGCCCTCGAAGCAAAGTACTAATACCCATGCCCCTAGAGGGATAGATTGGTAGGAAAAGACCATCGCTCGTCCCCGACCGCCACTCATAAGGAAAGCAATAAAAGAACACCTTATTTGTCAAAATTGTCACACAACTTTTACCATACGTGCATGCTACGGGACTTGCCAACCTTAACACAAGTATTTCTCAATTCCACAATTACTCAACTAGGACACTCTAATATTACTACCTTTATATCTCAAAACACTTATCAAGTATCAAACTTCTCATGATATTCAATGAACTCAATATGGAAGTTTTTATTATGCTCATCTTGGATGCCTATCACATTTGGATTAATTTCACAATTAAAGCAAATTACCATGTTGTTTAAGACTCTCAAAATAATATAAGTGAAGCATGAGAGATCAATAATTTCTATAAAATAAAACCACCACCGTGCTCTCAAAGATATAAGTGAAGCACTAGAGCAAAAACTATATAGCTCAAAAGATATAAGTGAAGCACATAGAGTATTCTAACAAATTCCGAATCATGTGTGTGTCTCTCATAAGGTGTGTACATCAAGGATGATTGTGGTAAACTAAAAATCAAAGACTCAAATCATACAAGACGCTCCAAGCAAAACACATATCATGTGGTGAATAAAAATATAGCCCCAAGTAAAGTTACCGATAGACGAAGACAAAAGAGGGGATGCCTTCCGGGGCATCCCCAAGCTTAGGCTTTTGGTTGTCCTTGAATTTTACCTTGGGGTGCCTTGGGAATCCCCAAGCTTAGGCTCTTGCCAATCCTTGTTCCATAATCCATCAAATCTTTACCCAAAACTTGAAAACTTCACAACACAAAACTTAACAGAAAATCTCGTGAGCTCCGTTAGCAAAAGAAAACAAAACACCATTTCAAGGTACTGTAATGAACTCATTCTTTATTTATATTGGTGTTAAACCTACTGTATTCCAACTTCTCTATGGTTTATAAACTCTTTTACTAGCCATAGATTCATCAAAATAAGCAAACAACACACGAAAAACAGAATCTGTCAAAAACAGAACAGTCTATAGTAATCTGTATCAAACGCAAAATTCTGGAACTCAGAAAAATCTACCAAAATAGGAAGACCTAGATAATTTGTTTATTGATCTACTGAAATTGGAATCAGTATTTTATCACGTTCTGGTGATTTTAAACAATTATTTTCGTCAACAGAAAGTTTCTGGAATTTTCAGCAAGATCAAATAACTATCATCCAAGAAGATCCTATAGGTTTCACTTGGCACAAACACTAATTAAAAAATTAAAACACATCAAACCAGAGGCTAGATCAAAGATTTATTACTAAACAGAAATAAAAATCAAGAAAATTAAAATAAAATTGGGTTGCCTCCCAACAAGCGCTTTTCTTTAAAGCCTTTTAGCTAGGCATTGATAACTTTAGTGATGGTCACATGAAAGACAAGAATTGAAGCGCAAAGAGAGCATCATAAAACACATGACAAACACATCTAAGTCTAACAGACTTCCTATGCATAGGCATATTATAAGCAAACAAATTTGCAAGGCAAGCAAGAACTAGCATATGCAAGGAAGTGGAAAGAAACAATAGCAATCTCAACATAACAAGAGGTAATTTAGTAACATGAAAATTTCTACAATCATATTTTCCTCTCTCATAATAGTTACATGTGGGATCATAAGCAAATTCAACAAAATAGCTATCACATAAAATATTCTCTAGATGATCCACATGCATGCAAAGTTGACACTCTTCCAAAATAGTGGGAATATTATAAACTAAAGTCATGACCTCTCCAAACCCACTTTTATAAACTTCATAAGATTGATCACAATCCAAATATGTGGGATCTAAAGTTGACACTCTTCCAAACCCACTTTCAATACTATTGCAAACATTATTATCAATCTCATATTCATCATGGGGCTTAAATAAATTTTCAAGATCATAAGAAGAATCACCCCAATCATGATCATTGCAAGACATAGCAAAACTAGCATCCCCAAGTTTAGGGTTTTGCATATTATTAGCACAATTGACATTAATAGAATTTATAATAACATCATTGCAATCATGCTTTTTATCCAAAGATCTATTGTGAATCACTTCACAAAGTACTTCATCACAATTTTCAGATTCACGAATTTCAAGCAAAACTTCATAAAGATAATCTAGTGCACAAAACTCACTAGCAATTGATTCCTCATAATTGGATCTCTTAAAAAGATTAGCAAACGGATGAGGATCCATAGATCTTAGGTTCTCTGCTTAGCAATAAATAAACAATTATTCCAACCAGACGAGCAAATGAGCCAAGTAAGACATCAAGGCAAACGAAAAGACGAACAGAAGAAGGGGGAATAAAACGGCAAGGGTGAAGTGGGGGAGAGGAAAACGAGAGGCAAATGGCAAATAATGTAATGCGAGGGATAAGAGTTTGTGATGGGTACTTGGTATGTCTTGACTTGTGTGTAGACTCCCCGGCAACGGCGCCAGAAATCCTTCTTGCTACCTCTTGAGCACTGCGTTGGTTTTCCCTTGAAGAGGAAAGGGTGATGCAGTAAAGTAGCGTAAGTATTTCCCTTAGTTTTTGAGAACCAAGGTATCAATCCAGTAGGAGACCACGCTCAAGTCCCACGCACCTACACAAACAAATAAGAACCTTGCAACCAACGCGATAAAGGGCTTGTCAATCCCTTCACGGCCACTTGCAAAAGTCAGATCTGATAGAGATGATAAGATAATATTTTTGGTATTTTTATGATAAAGACTAAAAGTAAAGAAAGCAAAAAAAATGGTAATAGAAATAACGGTAGATTAATACGATAGAGAATAGACCCGGGGACCATATGTTTCACTAGTGGCTTCTCTCACGAGCATAAGTATTACGGTGGGTGAACAAATTACTGTTGAGCAATTGACAGAATTGAGCATAGTTATGAGAATATCTAGGTATGATCATGTATATAGGCATCACATCCGTGACAAGTAGACCGACTCCTGCCTGCATCTACTACAATTACTCCACACATCGACCGCTATCCAGCATGCATCTAGAGTATTAAGTTCATAAGAACGGAGTAACGCTTTAAGCAAGATGACATGATGTAGAGGGATAAACTCATGAAATATGATATAAACCCCATCTTTTTATCCTCGATGGCAACAATAAAATACGTGTCGTTTCCCCTACTGTCATTGGTATCGAGCACCACAAGATTGAACCCAAAGCTAAGCACTTCTCCCATTGCAAGAAAGATCAATCTAGTAGGCCAAACCAAACTAATAATTCGAAGAGACTTGCAAAGATAACCAATCATACATAAAAGAATTCAGAGGAGATTCAAATATTGTTCATAGATAATCTTGATCATAAACCCACAATTCATCGGATCTCGACAAACACACCGCAAAAGAAGATTACATCGAATAGATCTCCAAGAGGATCGAGGAGAACTTTGTATTGAGATCCAAAGAGAGAGAAGAAGCCATCTAGCTAATAACTATTGACCCGAAGGTCTGAGGTAAACTACTCACACATCATCGGAGAGGCTATGGTGTTGATGTAGAAGCCCTCCGTGATCAATGCCCCCTCCGACGGAGCGCCGGAAAAGGCCCCAAGATGGGACCTCACGGGTACAGAAGGTTGCGGCACTGGAAATATGGTTTTTGCTCCTCCCCTGATGTTTTCGGGGTATGTAGGTATATATAGGAGGAAGAAGTAGGTCGGTGGAGCCACGAGGGGCCCACGAGGGTGGAGGGTGCGCCGAGGGGGGTAGGCGCGCCCCCTGCCTCGTGGCCTCCTCATTGATTGCTTGACGTCCACTCCAAGTCCTCTGGATCACGTTTGTTCAAAAAATCACGTTCCCGAAGGTTTCATTCCGTTTGGACTCCGTTTGATATTCCTTTCCTTCGAAACACTAAAATAGGCAAAAAAAAAATAGCAATTTGGGTTGGGCCTCCGGTTAATAGGTTAGTCCCAAAAATAATATAAAAGTGTATAATAAAGCCCATTGAACGTCCAAAACAGATAATATAATAGCATGGAACAATCAAAAATTATAGATACGTTGGAGACGTATCATTGAGCACCATGTTTAAGTAGAGATTACAGCAGGTAAAAGAGGGGTTACACCGCTGCATAGAGGGGGGAAGAGTTGGTGATGAGGGCGGTGAAGTTGTTGGTGTAGATTGCGGTGATGATGATGGCCCCGGCGGTGTTCCGGCGCCACCGGAAGAGAGTGGGAGAGGGCCCCCCTTCTTCTTCTTCCTTGACCTTCTCCCTAGATGGGAGAAGGGTTTCCCCTCTGGTCCTTGGTCTCCATGGCATGGGAGGGGCGAGAGCCCCTCCGAGATTGGATCTGTCTCTCTGTCTCTCTTTGTTTCTGCGTTCTGGATTCTACCCTTTCACCGTTTCTTTTATAAGCGGTGATCCATAACTCCGATTGGATTGAAATTTGAACACGATTTTTATCCGGATATTAGCTTTCTTGCGGCGAATGAAGGGTAACAACTGCCTTACGGGGTGTCCACGACGGTCAGGGGCGCGCCTGCCCCCCTGGGGCGCGCCCCCTACCTCGTGGCCCCCTCGGGCATCGTCTCGCGATGATTCCACTTCCCAAAAATCAGATATATTCCAAAAAAAATCTCCATCAGTTTTTATTCCGTTTGGACTCCGTTTGATATGGATTTTCTGTGAAACAAAAAACATGCAACAAACAGGAACTGGCACTGGGCACTGGATCAATATGTTAGTCCCAAAAATAGTATAGAAAGTTTCCAAAAGTATGTAAAAGTTGTAGAATATTGGCATGGAACAATCAAAAATTATAGATACGACGGAGAAGTATCAGCATCCCCAAGCTTAATTCCTGCTCGTCCTCGAGTAGGTAAATGATAAAAAAGATAATTTTTGATGTGGAATGCTACCTAGCATATCTTGATCACATAATCTAATCATGGCATGCATATTAAGACACGAGTGATTCAAAGCAATAGTCTATCATTTGACATTAAGACAATAATACTTCAAGCATACTAATAAAGCAATCATGTCTTTTCAAAATAACATGACCAAATAAAGTTATCCCTACAAAATCATATGGTCTGGCTATGCTCCATCTTCACCACACAAAATATTTAAATCATGCAGAACCCCGGTTTTAGCCAAGCAATTGTTTCATACTTTAGTATTCTCATACTTTTTCAACTTTCACGCAATACATGAGCGTGAGCCATGGACATAGCAGTATGGGTGGAATAGAATATGATAATCGGGGTTGTGTGGAGAAGACAAAACAGGAGAAAGTCTCACACCGACGCGGCTAATCAATGGGCTATGGAGATGCCCATCAATTGATGTCAATGTGAGGAGTAGGGATTGCCATGCAACGGATGCACTAAGAGCTATAAGTATATGAAAGCTCAAACTGAAAACTAAGTGGGTGTGCATCCAACTTGCTTGCTCATGAAGACCTCGGGCATTTGAGGAAGCCCATCATCGGAATATACAAGCCAAGTTCTATAATGAAAATTCCCACCAGTATATGAAAGTGATAACTCAAGAGACTCTCTATATGAAGAACATGGTGCTACTCTGAAGCACAAGTGTGGTAAAAGGATAGTAACATTGCCCCTTCTCTCTTTTTCTCTCATTTTTTTTGTTTTTTTTTGGTGGGCTTCTTTGGCCTCTTTTTTTATTTGGGCTTCTTTGGCCTCTTTTATTTTTTGTTAAGTCCGGAGTCTCATCCCGACTTGTGGGGGAATCATAGTCTCCATCATCCTTTCCTCACTGGGACAATGCTCTAATAATGATGATCATCACACTTTTATTTACTTACAACTCAATATTACAACTCGATGTCTAGAACAAAGATATGACTCTATATGAATGCCTCCGGCGGTGTACCAGGATGTGCAATGATCTAGCGTAGCGATGACATCAAAAAACAGACAAGCCATGAAAACATCATGCTAGCTATCTTACGATCATGCAAAGCAATATGACAATAAATGCTCAAGTCATGTATATGATGATGATGGAAGTTTCATGGCAATATATCTCGGAATGGCTATGGAAATGCCATGATAGGTAGGTATGGTGGCTGTTTTGAGGAAGATATAAGGAGGCTTATGTGTGACAGAGCGTATCATATCACGGGGTTTGGATGCACCGGCGAAGTTTGCACCAACTCTCGAGGTGAGAAAGGGCAATGCACGGTACCGAAGAGGCTAGCAATGATGGAAGGGTGAGAGTACGTATAATCCATGGACTCAACATTAGTCATAAAGAACTCACATACTTATTGCAAAAATCTATTAGTCATCGAAACAAAGTACTACGCGCATGCTCCTAGGGGGATAGATTGGTAGGAAAAGACCATCGCTCGTCCCCGACCGCCATTCATAAGAAAGACAATCAATAAATAAATCATGCTCCGACTTCATCACATAACGGTTCACCATACGTGCGTGCTACGGGAATCACAGACTTCAACACAAGTATTTCTACAATCCACAACTACCCACTAGCATGACTCTAATATCACCATCTTTATATCGCAAAACTATTGCAAGGAATCAAACATATCATATTCAGTGATCTACAAGTTTTATGTAGGATTTTATGACTAACCATGTGACCAGTTCCTGTCAACTCTATAAATAGATATAAGTGAAGCAAGAGAGTTTAATTCTTTCTACAAAAGATATGCCCACGCTCTAAAAAATATAAGTGAAGCAAAATAGCATTCTACAAATGGCGGTTTTCTATGTGAAGAGAAACAGGCAATCCAAACTTCCAATGATATAAGTGAAGCACATGAAGCATTCTATAAAGCCATACTCAAAAAATATAAGTGAAGTGCAATGAGCATTCTATAAATCAACCAAGGACTATCTCATACCAGCATGGTACATAAAAGAAAAGTGAAAACTAAATGCAAAAGATGCTCCAAGATTTGCACATATCACATGAACGAAACGAAACCGAAAACATACCGATACTTGTTGAAGAAAGATGGGATGCCTTCCGGGGCATCCCCAAGCTTAGATGCGTGAGTCTCCTTGAATATTTACTTGGGGTGCCTTGGGCATCCCCAAGCTTGAGCTCTTGCCTCTCCTCCTTCTCCTCACATCGAGACATCCTCGATCTTCGAACACTTCATCCACACAAAACTCAACAAAAAGCTCGGTAAGATCCATTAGTATAATAAAGCAAATCACTACTCTAAGTACTGTTGCAAACTAATTCATATTTTGTTTTTGCATTGTAGATACTGTAGTATAACTTTTCCATGGCTTAATCCACTGATAGGAATCGATAGTTTCATCAAAACAAGCAAACTATGCATCAAAAACAGAATCTGTCTTAAACAGGACAGTCTGAACATTCACCATACCTCTGGTACTCCAAAAATTATGCCAAAATTAGGAAAAATAAAAAATTTGTATAGAAAGACATTGCAAAAAGTTTCATAACCATTTGACGTTCCAGTAAAATATGTAAAATCGCGCACTACAGCCAAAGTTTATGTCTTGCACCGCACAAACCAACAAGCAATCTAAACATCCTAAAGGCAAACCTTGGCACATTATTTTTATAATAAAATGGAATTGTACAAGGGGATAATTATTTATGTTTAAAAGTTTCTGTAATTAAGATTCACAAAGTTTCCGTGAGCATGAACAAAGTTCAAGGAGCTCCCCCACTTCAACAATGCTTGTCTCTCTCACTTTCACTTCCCTTTTTGAAAAAGTTTTGGGTTCCCCTCTTTATTTATTTTTTTGTCTTTAAACTATATAAAAGCACTCAACAGAAATAAATGACTCTCTAAAACTTCCGGGTTGTCTCCCTGGCAGCACTTTCTTTAAAGCCATTAAGCTAGGCATATAGTGCTCAAGTAATGGATCCACCCGGATACCAAGGTATATCAAAGCCAATTTTAATTAACAATGATTTGTGATTTAGTAGTGAGCACAAAGCAACATATATCAAGAAATGACGAAGTCTAACTCTCTTCCTATGCATCGGCATGTCATAAAAGAACAATTCATGCACACAAAGTAAAGGCCAATGCATAGTATGAAGAGTTTCTTGCAATTTTATCATATGGGAAACATAGAGAGGTGGAGATATAGTTCTTCTCTCATAATAATTGCTGGTAGGAGCAGCAAGCACATGCATATTATATTCATCAAAATCATCATGTGCAACAGTAAAAGGCAACCCATCAATATAATCCTTAATAAGGGCAAACTTCTCCGATATAGTGTAGTCGGGAGAATTCAAAAAGATAATAGGACTATCATGTGTGGGTGCAATAGCAACAATTTCATGTTTAACATAAGGAACTATAGCAAGTTCATCTCCATAAGCATAATTCATATTGGCATCTTGGCCACAAGCATAGCAAGCATCATCAAAAAGGGATATTTCAAAAAAATCAACGGGATCATAACAATCATCATAGCAATCATCCTTCGGTAAGCACGAAGGGAAATTAAACAATGTATGAGTTGAAGAGTTACTCTCATTAGAAGGTGGGCACGGGTGATCAATCCGCTCTTCCTCCTTTTGTTCTTCGCTCTCCTCCTCATCTTTTTCATCCAATGAGCTCAAAATGTCATTAATTTCTTCTTCCATAGACTCCTGGAAAATATTAGTCTCTTCTTGGACAGCGGAGGAGTCCTCAATATATGGTTTAATATAAGGATTAGAAGCATAATTATCATAGCTATATTTAAGTATGGCAAAATTTTCAGATTTGTAAAGAGTAGCATCATACTTTCCAATCAAAGAAGCAATTTCATAAGCACCCTTAAAAGCAACAAATTCTTCAATTTGTTGAACATCATAGTAATTATAAACACCCTTAGCATACGAAGATACGATTCCATTGTCACTAAACTCACATTGGTAGGGAAGGTGTTTCTTAGGGTCTTCAGAACAACAAGTAAAATCATATATTTCACACAAATTCCAAGCATAGCATTGCAAACGATGAATTTGATCCAGTAAAAGTTTCCCTTTTTCAGATATGCGGTGTCGCACATAACAAGCATGCTCATCTAAAGATTTGCCCTCAACTAAGCTAGTTGGGGTTTCAGCACGAGCACATAGGGATCGAAGATGATCCAAGTAAAAAGCTTCAGGAGTGTGATAGATTTTGAGTGGTTCTTCAACCATTGGTGTAGTAGGCACAACTAATTTTTTTGGTATTTTGCGTTTCCTACCCATAACTGAGGATAGAAAACAAGAGCACAAAATAAAAACTACTTAGTGATAAAGCAAACAAGCACACACGAGAATATTCACCCCACGCTATTGCTCCCCGCCAGCGGCGCCAGAAAAAGGTCTTGATTGTCGGAGTAAATGGCCACGGGTAGCCTAACCGACTGCCCCTGGTTCTTCTGAAAAAATTATCAGGCCTTTGGGCCTTCAAGCACTCCAAGCATTGGACACCCTTCTCTGGCCGGCTACCTCTAAAGCCGACTCACGGAAGGCGGCCCAGCCTCGGCAAGCTTCCTCCCCAGGACTACCGCGGGGTGGCCGACTCCAGGAAGCCGGCCTCGAAGGGCACCGACTCCAAGAAGCCGGCCAAGAACGCAACCACCAAGACTACACCCACATAACGGTGACAAGACGGGGTGTGGCCACAGTGCGGCCCACTACCCCCGAAGCCCGAGGCAAGCGTGGCCACAGGACGCCGTACGGGACGGCCATCCCCCGTCCGGCTCGGCACTGTAGCCATGCTAGCCTCGACGTCACCCACGACAGACTCCCGTACGGCCCACGGGCGGCGGGTCCCTTCAGCCAGAGAGAGGCGCGAAGGCGACCCGGCCTCCCCCAGTCGGCCAAGGGCGTAGCCGGCTACCCCCTTTCCTCGAAGCATGCGCCCCATTAAGGAGACAAGACGAGGTAAGGCTACAATGAGAGCCCCCAAGGCGGCCCACTGTAGCCACGCTTACCTCGACGAAGCCCTCGTCATCAAGAGCGAGGCTACAGTAAACAGCCGCCGACAAGATCCTAGGCGGTGGGGCCAGCCTGTCGCCCAAGAGGCGGTGGGGCAATCGATAACTAGACCGGTAATCATTATTGCAATTTTATTTGAGGGAGAGGCATAAGCTAACATACTTTCTCTTCTTGAAGCATATGCACTTATGATTGGAACTCTAGCAAGCATCCGCAACTACTAAAGATCATTAAGGTAAAACCCAACCATAGCATTAAAGTATCAAGTCCTCTTTATTCCCATACGCAAACAACCTACTTACTCGGGTCTGTGCTTCTGTCACTCACGCCACCCACTATAAGCGAATCATGAACGTATAGCAACACCCTACAGCGGGAATCCCTCATGCTTGCGCGACATGGAGAGCACCATAGGACAGCACCAATAATAAAACATGCAACTCAAACCAATAACGATCATC
The DNA here is from genome assembly GCF_002575655.3 of Aegilops tauschii subsp. strangulata. Classification (NCBI taxonomy): domain Eukaryota; kingdom Viridiplantae; phylum Streptophyta; class Magnoliopsida; order Poales; family Poaceae; genus Aegilops; species Aegilops tauschii. The sequence continues at coordinate 516,527,386 of NC_053038.3, read as the reverse complement.
AATTAACCCATAGGACAAAACGGATCTACTCAAACATCATAGGATAGCCATACATCATTGGGAAATAATATATAGCGTTGAGCACCATGTTTAAGTAGAAATTACAGCAGGTAAAAGAGGGGTTACACCGCTGCATAGAGGGGGGAAGAGTTGGTGATGAGGGCGGTGAAGTTTTTGGTGTAGATTGCGGTGATGATGATGGCCCCGGCGGCGTTCCGGCGCCACCGGAAGAGAGGGGGAGAGGGCGCCCTTCTTCTTCTTCCTTGACCTTCTCCCTAGATGGGAGAAGGCTTTCCCTCTGGTCCTTGGTCTCCATGGCATGGGAGGGGCGAGAGCCCCTCCGAGATTGGATCTGTCTCTCTGTCTCTCTCTGTTTCTGCGTTCTGGATTCTGCCCTTCACCGTTTCTTTTATAACCGGAGATCCGTAACTCCGATTGCATTGAAATTTGTACACGATTTTTATCCGGATATTAGCTTTCTTGCGGCGAAAGAAAGGCAACAACTGCCTTACGGGGTGTCCACAAGGCTCAGGGGCGCGCCTGCCCCCCTGGGGCACGCCCCCCTACCTCGTGGCCCCCTCCGGCATCGTCTCGCGATGATTCCACTTCCCAAAAATCAGATATATTCCAAAAAAATCTCCGTCATTTTTTATTCCGTTTGGACTCCGTTTGATATGGATTTTCTGCGAAACAAAAAACATGCAACAAACAGGAACTGGCACTGGGCACTGGATCAATATGTTAGTCCCAAAAATAGTATAGAAAGTTGCCAAAAGTATGTAAAAGTTGTAGAATATTGGCATGGAACAATCAAAAATTATAGATACGACGGAGACGTATCAGTATTGAGATACCGACGATCGAATCTCGGGCAAGTAACCTTGAGTTATGTGTTTTGGTGACGATTTGTATTAACGTTCGATGACGATTTGTATTATGAGTTATGTGTTTCGGTGACCAGAGTTTGTTCGGAGTCCCGGATAAGATCACGGACATGACGAGGAGTGTCGAAATGGTCAAGAGGTAAAGATTGATATATTGGACGATGATATTCGGACACCGGAATGGTTTCAGAATGGTTCGCGTATATTTCGGAGTACCGAGGGGTTACCGGAACCCCCCGTGGAAATATTGGGCCTACATGGGCCATAGGGGAGAGGGGAGGCAGCTGCTACCTCTTGAGCATGTGTTGGTTTTCCCTTGAAGAGGAAAGGGTGATGCAGCAAAGTAGCACAAGTATTTCCCTCAGTTTTTGAGAACCAAGGTATCAATCCAGTAGGAGACTACACGCAAATCCCTAGTACCTGCACAAACAATTAAGAACCTTGCAACCAACACGATAAAGGGGTTGTCAATCCCTCACGGCCACTTGCAAAAGTGAGATCTGATAAAGATAAAAAGATAAATATTTTTGGTATTTTTGTTGTATAGATTGAAAAGTAAATATTGCAAAATAAAATAAATAGTAAACTAGAAGTGTAGATCGGAAACTTATATGATGGAAGATAGACCCGGGGGCCATAGGTTTCACTAGTGGCTTCTCTCAAGATAGCAAATTCTACGATGGGTGAACAAATTACTGTCGAGCAATTGATAGAAAAGCGCATAGTTATGAGAATATATAGGCATGATCATGTATATAGGCATCACGTCCGTGACAAGTAGACCGAAACGATTCTGCATCTACTACTATTACTCCACACATCGACCGCTATCCAGCATGCATCTAGAGTATTAAGTTCATAAGAACAGAGTAACGCATTAAGCAAGATGACATGATGTAGAGGGATAAACTCAAGCAATATGATATAAACCCCATCTTTTTATCCTCGATGGCAACAATACAATACGTGCCTTGCTACCCCTGCTGTCACTGGGAAAGGACACCGCAAGATTGAACCCAAAGCTAAGCACTTCTCCCATTGCAAGAAAGATCAATCTAGTAGGCCAAACCAAACTGATAATTAGAAGAGACTTGCAAAGATATCAAATCACGCATAAAAGAATTCAGAGAAGAATCAAATATTGTTCATAGATAATCTTGATCATAAACCCACAATTCATCGGATCTCGACAAACACACCGCAAAAAGTATTGCATCAAATAGATCTCCAAGAGAATCGAGGAGAACTTTGTATTGAGATCCAAAGAGAGAGAAGAAGCCATCTAGCTAATAACTATGGATTCGAAGATCTGTGGTAAACTACTCACACATCATCGGAGAGGCTATGGTGTTGATGTAGAAGCCCTCCGTGATCGATTCCCCCTCCGGCGGAGCGCCGGAAAAGGCCCCAAGATGGGATCTCAAGGGTACAGAAGGTTGCGGCGGTGGAAATAGGGTTTTGTGGTACTCCCGGATGTTTTCAGGGTATATGAGTATATATAGGCGAAAGAAGTAGGTCGGTGGAGCTACGAGGGGCCCACAAGGGTGGGGGCGCGCCTGCCCCCCTGGGCGCGCCCTCCTACCTCGTGGCTTCCTTGACGTCCACTCCAAGTCTCCTGGATTGCGTTTGTTCCAAAAACGATCCTCGCAAAGGTTTCATTCCGTTTGGACTCCGTTTGATATTCCTTTTCAGCGAAACACTGAAATAGGCAAAAAACAGCAATTTGCACTGGGCCTCCGGTTAGTAGGTTAGTCCCAAAAATAATATAAAAATGCATAATAAAGCCCATTAAACATCCAAAACAGATAATATAATAGCATGGAACAATAAAAAATTATAGATACGTTGGAGACGTATCAGCAGCCCAGAAGGGGTGGCCGCGCCCCACTCCCATGGGGAGTCCGAATTGGACTAGGGGAGTGGGCGTGCCCCCCTTTCCTTCTGCTCTTCCCTCTCCCTTCCCCCTTTTCCCCTCCATGAGAAGGAATAAGAGGGGGGCGAATCCTACTAGGACTAGGAGTCCTAGTAGGACTCCCCCTTATGGCGCACCCCCTGGCCGGCCTCCTCCCTCTCCCTCCTTTATATACGTGGGCAGGGTACCCCTTGGAGACACACCAATTGTTCCAAGCCGTGTGCGACGTCTCTCTCCACAGTTTACTCCTCCGGCCATAGCGTCGTAGTGCTTAGGCGAAGCCCTGCACGGATCACATCACCATCACCCACTAGTAGAAAACAGGGCTTTGGTCACAGGGCAATATTCACATTAGTCCCGGTTCAGTCACAACCGGGACTAATGTGAGCATTGGTCCCGGTTCGTGCGGCTAAGGCATTAGTCCCGGTTCAAATGGGACCTTTAGTAACGACCCTTTAGTCCCTGTTCAAAAACCGGGACAAAAGGCCCTTACCAACCGGGACAATAGGCCCTTTTTCTACTAGTGACCGTCACCACGCCATCGTGCTGACGAAACTCTCCCTTGACCCTCTGCTGGATCAAGAGTTCGAGGGACGTCGTCGAGCTGAACGTGTGCTAAACTCGGAGGACTCGTACGTTCGGTACTAGATCGGTTGAATGGTGAAGACGTTCGACTACATCAACCGCGTTAACCTAACGCTTCCGCTTTCGGTCTACGAGGGTATGTGGACACACTCTCCCCCTCTCATTGCTATGCATCTCCTGGATAGATCTTGCGTGATCGTAGGATTTTTTTTGAAATTGCATGCTACGTTCCCCAACACGAAGCATGTTTGGGAAGTCAAAGTGCCCTTAAAAATTAAAGTGTTTATACGGTTTGTCCATAAACAAGTCATTCTAACTAAGGACAATTTGGCAAAACGCAATTGGAGAGGATCTAGAAGATGTAGCTTCTGTGATCACGATGAATCTATCAAACACCTCTTTCTTGATTGCCCAATGGCAAAAAATTTATGGCGGTATGTCCATACAGAATTTAACATTACTCCTCCGAGTACCATCCGCACGTTTCTTGGGATGTGGCTAGATGGAGTAGAGTCAGAAACGGCGAGACATATCCGTGTAGGAGTATGTGCTTTATTATGGGCAGTATGGAACTGCAGGAACGATTTGGTTTTTAACAGAACAACACATATTCATTTCTTGCAGGTTATTTTACAGGCCATTGCACTGATCAGTATGTGGTCGCTACTCACTCCGACGGATGCCCGGAAGCGTATGGTTACTGGGTCTATCCGATGGGAGATGGTAGCACGGGCTATTTTCAACCGGTTTAGATGGCGGTCATGTAATATGATATGTGTTTAGTTCCCTATCTACTTTTTGTCTGCCAGTTGTGGCTATCCTATTTTTTGTGTTATTGCTCTTTGTGAGCATATTTACCTTTTTGAGACATGGAGATTTTGTTAAACCTTTTGCTTATTAATAATATGGCCGTATACATCGTCCTGATACAGAGGCCGGGGATAACCTCCTTTTCGAAAAAAACCTAATGCTGCTGTAGTGCACGTTCTGCAAGAATCAATGAAGCTCCGTCGGCCGAGGCGGACTGCATGCACATGATGGGTCATTGGCCAGCTTTGCACTGCTCCGGGAGCGTCAGCTCTTCCAACCTGGCGTCACACTGCCGCTGAAGACGTTACAGTCATCGACTGAAGCAATTTTGTAGCCAGTCGACTGACCCAACTTATATTTTCAGTCGACTGTCCTAAAAAATGTGTCTGAAAACTAATTTTAGGTTAGTCACTATTTTATTGTTCTTAATTACTGTGAGGTCCCGCCCCTGCATGCACGCGCTGCTGCCTGCTGCACGAATGCACGCTGTCTAACCTCGTCTATACACCATGGCAAAAGGAAACTAATTTAGTGCTACATACAAGCCTCGTTGACCCGTAAATTTGGTGCCATATCTGTTCATGGACAGAGGGACTAGTCCAAAAAATGTTTGCGGGAGCCGACCATCCGAAACTATACGCATATGTCCGGTTACATTTTAAATAAAATTTAACGAAAATAAACAAATTTGATTCAAACTCAAACAAGCCGAACAATATTCGTTTAAACTAGGATATTTTTTATATATAAAACCGGACGATATTACGTCCGGTGAACTAAAACCCTAAAAAAAACTAACCCTACACTACCCTATACTTGACAGTGACCTCGTAGTCCATGACGGGCTTGCCGCGGCTCCTCTGTCATCGTCGCCGGAGCCGGCGTCGGAGTCGTCAGGCTTCGGGCGGCGGAAGGGGGTGGCATCACGGCAGGGCTTTCCGGCAGCCGTCTGAAGCTCGCGGATGATCCTCTCTGCTTCCTCCTGTGTCGTACACAGTACGGCCGCAGCCACCGACGACGTGGGCGGGGGGAGAGGGCGGCGGGCCTTGGTGGAGGCGGCGTAGGCGGTGGCGATCTCGCTGAGAGACCACTCCTCACTGTACTTAGTCATCTCCCCGTCAAGGCGACGAGACGGCGCTTCCTCGTCTCCGCCGTCGTCACGGAGCGGGCCAGGGCCCAAGCTACGACATGTCCAGGTCCGTCGTGATGTCCGGTGGGATGTCGGAGCCCGCGAACTCCGACCGGCGCATTGCGCCTGTCCCGCCGACGCAGCTCCCTACTGGCGTACTTCTGCGCCGTTAGGGCGCTCCTGGATGACGAACAGCTGCTACCGCCGCCGCCGAGGTAGTGGCGAATGCGACCGCGCGCCTTCACAGCGATCGCATTAGGCACGGGCGGTGGCGAGCGGCGCTCTGATAACCCACAAGTATAGATGATCGTTTATAACTTTTTAGATAAGTAAGAGTGTCAAACTCAACGAGGAACTAAAGGTAGAATTTATATTCTCTTCAACTTCTATCGACCACCGGTATAAATCTACGCACACTAACATTTGCTTTACCTAGAACAAGAAATAAAACTAGTTTACAAGAATAAAATTAGAAGTACTTTACGAGATAATAAAAGTTAGCTGTTGTTTTAAAGCTTTTAGAGAACGATGAGAAGGATTGTCCCTAGGCAATTGATATCTAATTGGTAATCATCATTGCAATTTTATAGGAGAGAGAGGCATAAGCTAACATACTTTTCTTGCTTGGATCACATGCACTTATATTAGAACTCTAGCAACCATCCCAACTACTAAAGATCATTAAGGTAAAACCCAACCATAGCTTTAGGTGTAAAGTCCTCTTTAATTCCATATGCAACAACCTGCTTACCCGAGTTTGTGTTTCTGTCGCTCACGCAACTTAGTCATTAAGCAAATCACGAACATATTGCAACACCCTGCAACAGGAATCCCACACGTGTGCGTGGCACGGAGGGCATCATAGCACAGCACCAAAATAAAACATATAACTCAAACCATTCACGTTCACCAATCAACCCATAGGACCAAAAAAATCTACTTGAACATTATAGGATGACAACACATGATTGGATGATAATATGTAGCATAAAGCACCATGCTTAAATAGAGATTACAACGGGTAGAGAGAGGTTACACCGCCGCATAAAGGGGGTGAGAGTTGTTATTGACGGCGGTGAAATTGTTGATGTAGATTGTCGTTATGATGGTTCCCCCGACAGTGTTCCGGCGCCACGGGGTGAGAGAGGGAGAGGCCCCCTCCTTCTTCCTCCTTGGCCTTCCTCCTAGATGGGAGAAGGATTCCCCCTCTGGTCCTTTGATACGTCTCCGACGTATCTATATTTTTTTGATTGTTCCATGCTGTTATATTATTATTTTTGGATGTTTTACAATCATTTTATAGCAACTTTATATCATTTTTTGGGACTAACCTATTGACATAGTGCCCAGTGCCAGTTGCTGTTTTTTGCTTGTTTTTTACTTCACAGAAAATCAATATCAAACGGAGTCCAAACGCAGTGAAACTTTTTGCAGAATTTTTCTGGACCAAAAGACACAAGATGGGCCGAAGAAGTACCGGAGGGGTGCCTCGAGGGGGGCACAACCCACCTCGGTGGTTTTCCGCACCGCCTCTTTGCTCTATAAATACCCCCAATATTCCAGAAACCCTAGGGGAGTCGACGAAAATCAATTCCAGGCGTTGCAAGTTCCAGAACCACCAGATCCAATCTAGACATCATCACAGAGGGGTTCATCATCCTCATTGGTGCCTCTCCGATGATGCGTGAGTAGTTCATTGTAGACCTACGGGTCCGTAGTTAGTAGCTAGATGGCTTCCTCTCTCTCTTTTGATTCTCAATACAATGGTCTCTTGGAGATCTATTTGTTGTAATTCTTTTTGCGGTGTGTTTTGTTGGGATCCGATGAACTTTGAGTTTATGATTAGATCTATGTTTTTATCCATGAAAGTTATTTGAGTCTTTTGGTCTCTTCTATGCATGATTACTTATAACCACGTATTTCTTCTTTGAATCTTTGGTTTAGTTAGGCTGACTAGATCGATTTTTCTTGCCATGGGAAGAGGTGCTTTGTGATGGGTTCGATCTTACGGTGCTTGATCCCAGTGATAGAAGGGGAACCGACACGTATGTATCGTTGCTATTAAGGATAACAAGATGGGGTCTATTTCTACATAAATAGATCTTGTCTATATCATGTCATCGTTCTTATTGCATTACTCCGTTTTTTCATGAACTTAATACACTAGATGCATGCTGGATAGCGGTCGATATGTGGAGTAATAGTAGTACATGCAGGCAGGAGTCGGTCTACTAATCTTGGACGTGATGCCTATATAATGATCATTGCCTGGATATCATCATGATTATTTGAAGTTCTATCAATTGCCCAACAGTAATTTGTTTACCCACTGTATGCTATTTTTCTCGAGAGAAGCCACTAGTGAAATCTACACCCCCCCCCCCCCCCCCCGGTTCTCTTCTTTGTCATATTTGCCTTCAAGATCTATTTTTATTCGCTTTTATTTTCAGATCTATATTTCCAAAAACCCAAAAATACCTTTCTACACTTTATTTTATTTTGCATTTATTCGTGATCTATTTATCCAATCTATCATATTTTTATCCCGTCAACTCGACAATTTCTAGCACTGTTACCCGAAAGGGATTGACAACCCCTTTAACACGTCGGGTTGCAAGTATTTGTTCTTTGTGTGCAGGTACCGTTTACGTAGTGTTGCGTGATTCTCCTATTGGTTCGATAACCTTGGTCTCATCACTGAGGGAAATACCTACCATCGTTGTGCTGCATCATCCCTTCCTCTTTGGAGAAATACCGACGTAGTTCAAGCCGCATCATCCTTCGCCTCGCTAGGTGGGAGCCCCTCTAGATTGGATCTCTCTCTTCCCCTCTCTCTCTCTCTCTCTTCCTCTCTCTCTCTCTATGTGTGTGTGTGTGTCTGTGTGTGTGTGTCTGTGTGTGTGTTTGTGTGTGTTTTTTCTTCTCTGTTTCGCGTTCCCATTTTCTGGCTGAACATCATTTCTTAAATATCCGGAGATCCGTAACTCCGATCAGGTTGAAATTTTAGCACGTTTATTTTTTCGAATATTACCTTCCATGCACCCGAAGGATAGCTCCAACCGACCTCTGAGGGAGCCACAAGCTTGCCTAGCGCGCCCTAGGGGGTGGACGCCTCCCTGAGCTTGTGGGGGTCATGCCCCTCACATTGATTCTTGCGCCAAAAAATTTCATGTATTTCATAAAGAATCTCCAAAAAAATCGTGTTTGGACTTCATTTGATATGGATTTTCTGCAAAATACAAAAAACATGTAAAAAACAAGAACTAGCACTATATTAATATGTTAATCCAATAAAATCATATAAGTTGTTGCCAAATGTATGTGGAAATAGTAGGGTAATGGCATAAAATAATAAAAAATTATAGATACGTGAAGACGTATCACGCTCCTCCTTGGCGCGCTGAGGCGGCGGAGAGTGCCGCTCCTCCTTCACGTGTTGGGGCGGCGGAGAGAGCCGCTCCGCCTTGATGCACTGAGGCGGCTGAGCGCCGCTCCTCCTTCACATGTTGGTGCGGCAGAGAGAGAGCCGCTCCTCCTTGACGCGCCGAGGCTGCGGAGAGATCCGTTCCTCCTTCAGGCATCGAGGCGAAAACCAGAGGGGCTCTTCCTTCACGCGGCATCCGATTTGGACGTCACAGTTGCGCGGTGGAGAGTGAGGGAGTCCTGGATTAGGGGGCTCCTCGGACAGCCGTACTATATCCTTTAGCCTGACTGTTGGACTACGAAGATACAAGATTGAAGACTTCGTCCCGTGTCCGGATGGGACTCTCCTTGGCGTGGAAGGCAAGCTTGGCAATATGAATATGTAGATCTCCTCCCTTGTAACCGACTCTGTGTAACCCTAGCCCCCTCCGGTGTCTATATAAACCGAAGGGTTTAGTCCGTAGGGCAACAACAATCATACCATAGGCTAGCTTCTAGGGTTTAGCCTCTACGATCTCGTGGTAGATCAACTCTTGTAATACTCATATCATCAAGATCAATCAAGCAGGAAGTAGGGTACTACCTCCATCGAGAGGGCCCGAACCTGGGTAAACATCGTGTCCCCCGCCTCCTGTTACCATCCGCCTTAGACGCATAGTTTGGGACCCCCTACCCGAGATCCACCGGTTTTGACACCGACATTGGTGCTTTCATTGAGAGTTCCACTGTGCCGTCAGCATAAGGCTAGATGGCTCCTTCGATCATCGGCAACGATGCGATCCGGGGTGAGGTTTTCCTCCCCGGACGGATCTTCGTATTCGGCGGCTTCGTACTGCGGGCCAACTCGCTTGGCCATCTGGAGCAGATCGAGAGCTACGCCCCTGGCCATCAGGTCAGGTTTGGAAACTTGAACTACACTGCCGACATCCGCGGAGACTTGATCTTCGACGGATTCGAGCCCATGTCAAGTGCGCCGCACAATCACGACGAGCATGACTTAGCTCTGCCGTCGGACAGTGTTCAGGAGATCGCACCTGCAACTACTCCGGCCCTCAATCCGGAACAAATCGCGCCATCTGAGGACGGGTGGATGGACCCCGCCACGGAGGCCGCACTCTCAGTGGCGATAGAGCTGAATACTGACTTCACCTCCTACGAGAGCCGTGTTGCCGAACCGTTGGATTCGTCCCCGGCCACGGGCTCCGAGCCGCTTGCGTCCGATTGGGCACCGATCATGGAGTTTACCTCCGCGGATATCTTTCAGCACTCGCCCTTTGGCGACGTGCTAAACTCGTTGAGGTCTCCCTTCCTGTCAGGAGACCCTTGGCCAAACTATGTCCGGCTAGAATGGGATGCGGACGACGAAGAAATTCGCTCCCCACCCACCACCCACTTAGTAGCCACTGTCGACGATTTAACCGACATGCTCGACTTCGGCTCCGAAGACATCGACGGTATGGACGACGATGCAGGAGACGAACAAGAAGGCGATGGCGATAAGACAGCAGAGGATAATGCCTCCAAGAAGCAATCCAAGCACCGACGTCAGCGGCGCCGCTCTAAGTCCCGCCATAGCAAAAGCAGCGATACCGGCACAAGAGACAATAACGCTCCGGATAGTGCCGAGGACGACGACAATCCCCTCCAGCCAGACCTCGAGCGGGAGGATGAACAAGCTAGCCCTCCAAAACAGGCAGCGGACGGAGAATCAGAGGATGACAATTACATGCCTCTCTCCGAAGACGAGATGAGCCTCGGCGATGAAGAATTCATCGTGCTTGAGGATCCCGTCGAGCAGGAGCGCTTCAAGCGCCGGCTTACAGCCACAGCAAATAGCCTGAAGAAAAAGCAACAACAGCTTCGAGCTGATCAGGATCTGCTAGCGGACAGATGGACTGAAGCCACTGCGGCTGAGGAATACGAAATCGAACGCCCAACCAAGAGTTACCCAAAGCGCAGGTTGCTACCCCAACTCGAGGAGGAAGCATCAGAACCTACATTACCAGCGTATGATGCGGTTGATCGGCCACCTCGTGGCCAAGACAGAGGGACATATCAGCCCGAAGTCCAGCCCGCACCCCGTCGCCAGACAAACAAAAACACCAAGGCCGGGGCAACACGCGGGACCTGCGAGACGTATTGAAAAACAAAGCAGGGCATACAAGATCGATCTACGGATCATGGGCTCGCGCCCCAACGCGTGACGGTGATCGTCAAGCCGGATACACTAAAAGCAAGTCCGGCCGGGCCGAATACAGCAGACAAGACTCGCATGAACTGCGTCGTGACATAGCCGGCACAGAGGCGCCGCACACCCCCTATGCTTCACCGATGAAGTAATGGATCATGAATTCCCAGAAGGGTTTAAACCCGTGAACATTGAATCATGTGACGGTACTACAGACCCCGCGGTATGGATAGACGATTTCTTCCTCCACATTCACATGGCCCGCGGGGACGATCTACACGCCATCAAGTACCTCCCGCTGAAACTCAAAGGGCCGGCTCGGCATTGGCTGAATAGCTTGCCGGCAAGCTCCATCGGAAGTTGGGAAAGCCTGGTAGATGCATTCCTGGACAATTTCCAGGGCACTTATGTGCGACCGCCGGATGCTGGCGATTTAAGTCATATAACTCAGCAGCCAGGGGAATCGGCCAGGAAATTCTGGACCCGGTTCCTAACTAAGAAGAACTAAATTGTTGACTGTCCGGATGCAGAGGCCTTAGCGGCATTTAAGCATAACATCCGTGACGAGTGGCTCGCCCGGCACCTCGGTCAAGAGAAGCCAAAATCCATGGCAGCCCTCACAACACTTATGACCCGCTTTTGTGCAGGCGAAGACAGCTGGTTGGCTCGTAGTAACAACACAGCAAGCAAACCTGGCTCATCAGAGGCCAGGGATGGCAACGGCAAACCACGATGCAACAAACAAAAGAGCCGCAAACATGGTGAACATGCCGAAGATACGGCAGTTAATGCCGGGTTTAGTGGCTCAAAGTCCGGTCAGCGGAAAGGGCCCCTCAAAAATAACAATTCGGGTCCATCCAGTCTGGACCGCATACTCGATCGTCAATGCCAAATTCATGGCACCCCAGGGACGCCAGCCACCCATACTAACAGAGAATGCTGGGTCTTCAAACAAGCCAACAGGGCAGGCACCAAAAACAACAAAGGGGGATCTCAAAGCGATGATGGTGACGAAGAGCCCAGATCACCGGACACAGGAGGGCAAAAGAAATTTCCCCGCAAATCCAAACGGTGAACATGGTAAACACCACCCAAATTCCCAAACCGGACCCGACACGCACCCCTAGGGATGCCGACTTAACGGAACCAGCCGTCCCACAATATAACCTAGGGCCGGTCACCTTCAACCACACAGATCGTCCGGTCAACGTCAATCAGGGCAATCCAGCCGCACTAGTCCTTGACCCAATAATTAACGGGTTCCGCCTCACACGAGTCCTTATGGACGGAGGCAGCAGCCTAAACCTGCTTTATCAGGACACAGTGCGCAAGATGGGAATCGATCATTCGATGATCAAACCCAGTATAGCCACTTTCAAAGGCATTGTACCAGGTGTCGAAGCTAGTTGTACAGGCTCCATTGCCCTCGAGGTAGTCTTCGGATCACCAGACAATTACCGCACCGAAGAGTTAACCTTCGAAATCGTCCCCTTCCGTAGTGATTATCAGGCACTGCTCGGACGAACCACGCTCAATTTAACGCGGTACCACACTACGCCTACCGTAAGCTTAAGATGCCCGGTCCGCGCGGCGTCATCACGGTTAAGAGAAAGGCCGACCTTTCCTCCGGCAGCAACAAGTACACCGCTGCCTTAACAGCAGAAGCAATGAGCAGCACCTTGCAGCCGAACCTCGAGTCGACGGCCAGGCTCCCGGATACCGCCAAAGGACTTCGAACTACTTCGCGCACTAGTAGAAAAAGGGCCTTTAGTCCCGGTTCATAAGGGCCTTTAGTCCCGGTTCTGGAACCGGGACTAAAGGGTCGTTACTAAAGCCTCCCCTTTAGTCCCGGTTCTTACACGAACCGGGACTAAAGGCCCTCCACGTGGCCGCTGCCTGGAGGTCCACCTTTAGTCCCGGTTGGTAACACCAACCGTTGGTAACACCAACCGGTACTAAAGGCAATTTTATGATTATTTTTTTGAATTTTTTTTATTTTCAAATTTCTGAATTATTTTAACCTCTAATCTCTAATCACCCCTCATCACTGCTCAATTTAACCTCTAATCTCTAATCACCCCTCATCATTCCAAATCATCTAACTTCCCGGACGGTCACCCATCCTCTCACTACTCCAGCCTGAGCACGCTTAACTTCCGGGTTCTATTCTCCCTCGTTTCCAAGTCTGCACTTGTTGTTTTCCTGACAATAGTAAGATGTCAATCCTATTAACCCTCAGGAATTTAGCTTGAGCATGAAGTCACACATTTCACTGTTTGAGTTTGAAACTATTGTTCTAAAAAACAATAATTATTTAGTAACACTAATATTTCTTGAATAAGTAGTTTGACCACAGTTTGACCAGATTTGACCAAAATTCAAAAAAACTAAAATAATTATTTAGTAACACTAATATTTCTTGAATAATTAGTTTGACCATTGTTTGACCACAGTTTGACCAGATTTGACCAAAATTCAAAAAAACTGAAATAATTATTTAGTAACACTAATATTCTTGAATAATTATTTAGTAACACTACTACTTCTTGAATAAGTAGTTTGACCATAGTTTGACCAGATTTAACAAAAATTCAAAAAAAAAACAGAAATTTGAGCATAATTTTTTTTCCTTTTAGAATTTGAGGATTCTAAAAATTTGCAAACATGCCATAGGCAGTCAAAATCGGATGCGGATTTTCGTGCTGAACATTTTGATATATTATACGTTTTTTCTGACATCGTATGCAAAAGTTATAGCCGTTTTACATTTTCCCTACACTTTTTGCAAAACATGTCTAAATTTAAGTTTTTAAATTTTCCTAACTAGTAGATGTAGTAACATAACTACATCTCGAAGGATTTTCATTTTTGAAGTTTTTATCATTTTCTTTTGCTTTTTACAAAACCGAAAAGGCGATCCACGGGGGGGGGGGGGGGGGGGGGTAGAGTTTGAAAATGGGACCTTTAGTACCGGTTTGAGACACGAACCGGGACTAAAGGGCATGGCACCCTTTAGTCCCGGTTCGTGTCTCAAACTGGGACTAAAGGTCTAATCTTTAGTCCTGGTTTGAGACACGAACCGGGACTAAAGGGCATCGCACCCTTTAGTCCCGGTTCGTGTCTCAAACCGGGACTAAAGGGCTCAGGTGAACCGGGACTAATGCCTTAGCCGCACGAACCGGGACCAATGCTTACATTAGTCCCGGTTCGTGACTGAACCGGGACTAATGTTAATATTGCCCTGTGACCAAAGCCCTGTTTTCTACTAGTGGCGGCAACATAGCCCGGCTCGTCCAGAGCTCAATTAAACACTTCGGCGAAGGCCAAGATAGGCCGCATACAGCGGCTCAACCGCTCTCCGGTACACAAAAATTTCTTACATTTCATTTGCAGGCACACCTTTGCGTCGACCAGGACGGGCAATATGGAGGCAGCCCGAACGCGCAAGGGAATCCTTAGATGTTCCCCGCGATGACCATCCGACTATACTCCGGATCCGCACGCAGCTTCGTCTTCCCTGGTCTCAGCAGGTGCCACAGTCATATTTCTTTTCCATTATTACCTATCTTATACGCATCGACGTACTATTCAAATAAAATATGTGGATTTGTATGACGCTTTTCTGCTGTCATTTCTTATTAAAACTCTTTTGTCGAGTGGCATCCGTACACCGCGATATACCTTTAAACGCGACAGGGGCTTCATTTTTCCCACAGTACGGCAATAAAGTCCGAACACCTTCATGGAAGTTCGGCACCCCGAACTTATAGCATTATATGCATCAGCTCCGAATCATGTCTTGGGTCAATAGTTGGGTTTGCCCGGCTCCCATGTTTTGGTACCTTATGTTTCGCTATATCGGCTAAGGTAGCACTGGGAGAACTACTGCGATTGTGTCCCGGTTCTTCCGGACGAGCACCTCAGTAGAGAAAGCCGAAAACTGACTGTCATGATACAGCGAGAGCTGGTCAGCTGTTCGAGAGGTTATAAAATCTTTAAGGATTTCTCCCGCATAATGCCATAACCAATGCAGCGTGCGATGGATCGGTTTTTTCTCCGATCAGGTGCTTATAGAGCCCCCAGTACGGTATTCCGAACACCAGGGGCTGCGCCTACCTTACTAAAGCTCCTATGGCTAAGTGAGAGTGATAAAGCCCTATAGTCCGATTGCCTAGTTCGTTGTGCTGAGCACCTCCTTCGAAGGATCCAAAACTGGGATAAAGAGTGCTCAGGTTTATCCCGAACACCCCCGTACTTCTTACGTGGGGGCATAAACCGACGACTGGCCAACTCTCAGGTTTAACATATAAAATGGTCGCACAGGAGGGTAAACTTTTATATAACAGGAAATAAATAGTATAAATGACCCTGTTCAGACATTTACAAAGGACGACATGATTCGCATTCATGGAAATATAATGTCCTTGGTACATAGCTCCGCTGCAAGGTAGGATCCTTTAAGGACATTTTCATAATATAATTCGGGCTTGCGGTGCTCCTTCCCCTCTGGCGGCCCTTTGATCATCAGCTTCTCAGCATCCATCTTCCCCCAGTGCACCTTTGCGCGGGCGAAGGCCATTCGCGCACCCTCTATGCAGACTGACCGCTTGATGACATCAAGTCGGGGGCAAGCGCTTACAAGCCGCCTCACGAGCCCGAACCCTCTATAATACTGAAAATTTGATCGCACTAAACGCGAACAAGACTTGTGCATACCCTGTTTATCTCCCAACTGCATTTTCAACTAGCCAAGTTCTTCTTTGGCCCGCTCCAGACTTTGATTCAGTCCGGAGATTTCCGCAGTATGGGAGGCAGCAGCCGCTACAGACGCCTGCTTATAACAGAAGAGAAATAGATGTCATTCAATGAGTCTCCCAGCGAACATAAATTTGATCCTCTGTCCGGTTTCTTCTTTCACCGAGCAGTGTATCAGGGGCTACTATCCATACTATGACACTCTTCGAAAAACATACCTCAAAACCTTTTATAAGGCTGATACAAGCTCCATTCAGTCCACTCTCAGCAGACTGAATCTTCTCAATCACCGCACCCATAAGGGCACGGTGTTCATCGACGATGGAGGCACCCTTCAGCGCCACCAACAAAGCATCTGACGGCTCTGGTTGGACAGAGGTCGCTGGTATACCTCCTCCAGCTGAGAGAGGCTGCCTGCTTGATTCTGGAGCCGTATTGGTCTCCGGAACGGCATCCGGCTGGGAGCCGAATTCAAGATGGCCTCCGCCGTCAGCTCCCATGGGAATCTGCTCCCCCATGTGTTCGGCCCCTGAAGTTTGACCTCCAGGCGCCGCCTTCACGGTCTTTCCCTCTCCTCCTGGGCCGGGGTCCCTCTGGGACGAAGCCTCGGTGGTATTCACCTGTTTGGAGGAAGGGGCCTCCGGGGGCGTCCCGCTTTCCATAGCATCCGAGCTCAGCGAATCCTCTGATGAGGATTGTTCGGTACGGGACCTCGCCGGACTACAAAAACATATGGCTCAGGTTGAAAATTATGCCATGATGAGTCTGGACGCATAAGCATGTTCGGACTGTATATACTCACGGGTTCACCAGGGGCTGGACCCTGGGGTCCCACGCCGGGCCACTGTCGGTGGCGGCAGCGGACTCCTCCGGAAGAGGAGCTTTTCCCCTTTTGGGCGACTCGGCCTCCAAGTGTGTGGAGGCCGTCCTTTTCTTTCTTTCCCCCGCAAGGGATTCATCTTCCTCCTCCTCGTCGTCCTCTTCGGAGGCGGAACGGGCATCAGAGCCTTCGGATATTGTGTCCGAAGTGCCGCGGCGACGAAGGCCGCCCCGGGTCTTTTTGGCCTCCTTCTCGGCCGTCTTCTTTGGCACCTTGTAAGGCGCCGGGACCAGCATCTTCGTCAGAAGAGGGACGGCCGGTTCTTCGGGCAGTGGGGCCGGACAATGGATCCACTCCGCCTTCTTCGTCCAGCCCTAGGAGAATCATGGAAAGCACATTAAGCGCTTCCCTTGGGTTATGCGGGCAAAAAGTACGATTACTCACCGAACTTGCAGGGCGGGACAGTTGGTACCCACGGTCTTCGGCGGAGTCCGGCCATGATTTGCTGGACTTGAACCAGATGTCCTTGTGCGAGGAGCCGAAAAGCTCCCGCAAGGTTTGGTGCTTGGCCGGATCGAATTCCCATAGATTGCAAGTCCGGTGTTGACAAGGCAGGATCCGGCGAACTAACATCACCTGGACCACATTGACAAGTTCAATGTTCTTGTCTCCCATATCTCTAACACGCATCTGGAGCATCGACAATTCGTCGGACGAGGACCAGTTCAGGCCCTTCTTGACCCAGGATGTGAGTCGCGGGGGGGCACCGGATCGAAACTCGGGAGTAGCGGCCCATTCTGTGCCGCGCGGCTCGGTGATGTAAAACCACTGTTGTTGCCACTCCTTGACGGAATCGTTAAAGGTGCATGTTGGCCATATAACGTTGGGCATCTTGCTCACCATAGCGCCCCCGCACTCGGCGTGCTCGCCGCCCACTACCTTGGGCTTCACATTAAAAATCTTCAGCCACAAGCCAAAATGTGGCGAGATGCGGAGAAAGGCCTCGCACACGACAATGAATGTCGAGATGTTGAGGAAGGAATTAGGGGATAGATCGTGCAGATCGATCCCATAATAATACATGATGCCGCGAACGAACGGGTGGAGGGGAAACCCTAGCCCGTGGACAAAGTGAGGGAGGAATACAACCCTCTCGTGGGGTTGCGGGGTAGGGACGATCTGTTCCGCCGTCGGGAGACCATGGCTGATTTTCTTGGCCAGATACCCGGCCTCCCGAAGCTTTTTGATATCCTTCTCCCGGACGGTAGAGGCCATCCATTTGCCTCCTGCGCCGGATCCGGACATTTTCGGAAGGCCTTTGTGGCCAGAGAAGATGAACGCTTGGGCGCTGGAGCTTGAGCGGAGGGGAATGGATCGGGAAGGAGAAAGAGTGGGTGCGAAAGGGAGTCCTTATCCCCTTATAAAGGCAGCAGGGATTCTGCGCCTCCCCACTTGCCTAGTAAAACCGCTTATTCCCCAAGCGCCATAATTGATGGCGCGGTTGGGTTACCCACACCCGTATTGATGAGAATCCCGTGATAAGGGGACACGATCTCTGCTTCGACAAGACGTGCCAAGAAAACCGCCTCGCAATATGTGCAGTCGCTGGTTGAGAAAAAACGGTTCGAATAATGACCGGGCCGTGGTATGATGTCATGCTGCCGAATGTGTCAGCAGATTAGATTTGTGGAAATATTATTCTCTCTACGGTGGTATGTGGAATTTGTTTTGCAGAGCCGGACACTATCCTTGTGTTCAAAATCTTCTATGGAGTATTCGGAAGAAGAACCCGCCTTGCAATGCCGAAGACAATCTGCGCGCCGGACTCATCGTCATTGAAGCCTGGTTCAGGGGCTACTGTGGGAGTCCTGGATTAGGGGGTCCTCGGACAGCCGGATTATATCCTTTAGCCGGACTGTTGGACTATGAAGATACAAGATTGAAGACTTCGTCCCGTGTCCGGATGGGACTCTTCTTGGCGTGGAAGGCAAGCTTGGCAATACGGATATGTAGATCTCCTCCCTTGTAACCGACTCTGTGTAACCCTAGCCCCCTCCGGTGTCTATATAAACCGAAGGGTTTAGTCCGTAGGGCAACAACAATCATACCATAGGCTAGCTTCTAGGGTTTAGCCTCTACGATCTCGTGGTAGATCAACTCTTGTAATACTCATATCATCAAGATCAATCAAGCAGGAAGTAGGGTATTACCTCCATCGAGAGGGCCCGAACCTGGGTAAACATCGTATCCCCCGCCTCCTGTTACCATCCGCCTTAGATGCACAGTTCGGGACCCCCTACCCAAGATCCGCCGGTTTTGACACCGACAGAGAGCGTGGAGGGGTGCTGCTTGCCATAGACGTTGGGATTTCTCCGAAGAGGAAGGGTGATTTAGCATAGTAGGGGATAGTATTTCCCTTAGTTAAGAACCAAGGTTTATCGATCAATAGGAGATTCACGCAAATAGCTATCAATTATACCTACACAGACATAAACAAATACTTGCACCCAACGTGAGCAAAAGGGATGTCAATCGCTTGCAAGGATTAATTCTGATATTGGTAGATATAAAAATTAAAAAACTAAATAAATTGCAGCAAGGTTTTTAGTGTTTTGGTAATATGAGGTCAATGGACCCGGGGACCATAGCTTTTACTAGAGGCATCCCTCTCAAGAACATAGCAACGATGGATACACAAATTACTGTTGGGCAATTGATAGAAAACATAGTTATGGTGTTATTCATGGCATGATCAGTACATAGGCATTATGTCGGTGACAAGTAGACCAACATTCGTCTACATCCAGTACTATTACTCCACTTCGAGAGCGCTTCTATGCTTGCCTCTCTAGGTATTAAGTTCATGACAAACAGAGTAATGCTTTAAGCGTTATGATATAATGTAGACAAAATAAGACCAAGCAATATGATCGAACCCCATCGTTTTACCGTTAGTAGCAGCAATACAAATACATGCCTCGCTACCCCTTCTGTCACGAGGTGAGGACACCGCGAGATTGAGCCTAGCACAAAGCACCTCTCCCACTGAAGATAAATCAATCCAGTTGGCCAAACTAAATGAATAGATCGGAGATAAATACAAAGTTATAACAATCACACATAATAAAGTTCTGAAATAACTCAATTACTTTCAAGTATTCAACAATTCAAAAACTTGATATGTGTAGGCAATTATCTTCAATTTGTTTTTGATGTGACTCTCTAGCCTAGTGTGTGTGAGGGTGTGAATTAAAAGAGGCGGCTTCCGATAGTAGTTCTTTGGCTTACCACCACCTGTTTCATGCCCCAAGGGCAAGCTAGAAGGACTGCTTATCAAGCTTTCCAGACTACAAACACCCTCTTTGGAGGTGGTATTCTAAGTGTTTTTGGGACAAAGATTGTCGATACCTTCATGATCATTATGGGCGGTGAGGATATATGAGATGCGCTCGAGGTCAAGTTTGGGCTCTTGGACGCATGCAGTGAGCTTTATGTCATGGGGCAATACCATGACAACAAGATGAGTGATGACTACTTTGTAGTTGAGCATGGTCATGAGATACAGTCACTCAGTAAGGCACTTGACCGTTTGAGATGTGTGTTTACTGGACAAGTTTATTGTCGAGAGTTTTTCATTGTCAAGCTTCCTCATTCGTGGAGGAATTTTGCTACTTTTCTGAAACAAGGGAGACAACAAGTTTCTTTTTCAACTTTCATTGGCACTCTTGATGTGGAAGAGAAGACGAAGACAAAAGATACACGTGCGTGTTTCCATGAGGGACTTCTAGTGTCAACTTGGTGCACAAGAAGTATTCCAGTCCCACAAAATCATATTGTACGAAGAATCTAGAAAGCGTAGCATGAACAGATAATTCAAAAGAATATGACAATTTTCCTGCTAGGTGCCAATCCTATCTGAAATCTCGTGAGTGTTTTCTATCAGGACATGCATGCTCTATCTTCCACAATCCTACTACATCCTCCGGTAGCTATGGAGATAATTTTGAACACGTAACTTAACTTTGTGTTTTTTTGGATGGAACTTGGCGATTAGGTTATAGTCTTAAACTTGGTATCAATGTCTGCATTTTACTATTACGCCAAGTATAAGCCGACCAACTATAACCAATGACACCCGCAAAAGAAAAACTATAACCAATGTCAAAGAAACCACAGTTCTTAATCAAGGCATAGAAGGCCGACATACGATAGTAATTTACGTTAGCATTGCATTTGTCAATATGATATAGGATATCATTCATGTCACCAGACATATCATTGGCTTGCCTAGATATTGGATATCATTTGCCAATAAGTTTCGAACCTGATCCCTGACATCCTTGGTTTGGCGGTGTTGTGGATCACCATAGATGCAAACTAAACCAAACTCAATACCCGATGCCCTATGAACTACAATAGCTACGATAGGGTAAAAAAAAACTACATTAGCTAAGATAGCATCGGGTCCTCTTATTTGCCGCTCAGTACGACAAAGCCTATATGAACCGAAAGTGGAGTGGCCCATTTACGTCGCCATTTTTCCCTTTAAAAGAGATTAAAAGATTAAACAAATATTGTGAATAAATAGAAAAATAAATCCAAAAATATGCTCATCAAAATATTGTTAAAAAAGTTTAAATATTGAATAAATGTATTACAAATATTTGACAAGATATTCATCGTTATTGAAGAGTGTTCCTCGTGCATTTGGAAAAATATTATTGTGCAACAACTAATTATAAAATAAAAATCTAAATAAATAAAAATAAAGAAAAGGGAAACATAGAACGAAGAATAGAAAACCAAAAAAGAAAAGAAAAACCGAGACAAAAACAAAAAGGATATGAGCCGAATTGTAAGAAATACGGAAAACATAATAAAGACAAACCAGTCCCCATTGTTGGCCGCCGAGGGAACCAAGAACATTGGATCCAAAAATATCGCAAAGAGGATCGGTAATTCACGTAACGGGGTCCTAATGAACCATGGGTCAAGCTAGGGAGGGCATCTTCTCGGTATCATTTTAAATTGCACAAACCAGTATGACCGTCTAAGGGACCTCACTTTGGTTGGATATATATTCAAGAAGAAAATGGCCCCTCAGTTAAAAACTTAAAATTATGGCCTAATACACAGTTGTAATTCTCTAGTTTCCTTTTCCTTTTTATGTGTTCCTGTATTTTCTTTTTTAGCTAGATTTGGCTTGCCCTAGGCCACAATGTACAAATTGTTTTTCATAAAATTCATAAAAAATTTAATGGGGGCAATGCTCTACTGTTGCAGGCCAGAAAAAATACATGGCCAATTTTTTAAATTGAATGAACACATTTTTTAAAGCATGACAATTTTATAAGACTACAAAGAACATATCTTTGCAAATACTCCCTCCATCGCAAAATAAGTGTCTCAACTTTATACCAACTTTAGTACAAACTTATACTAAACTTGAGACACTTATTTTGGGACGAAGGGAGTACATGAATGTTTATTAAATGGAATGAACACTTTTTGAAATTATATAAACATCTTTGAAATATGTGAACATTGTTCTTAATTACTTGAACATTTAAAAAAACTGAGTGCACACTTTTTAAATTACATAAACACTTAAAAAAATGGAAAATTGATTTACTTACATGATGTTTTGAAATACAGGTGAAAATTCGTTAATTACACTAAGATGTTTCAAAATACTTTTTTTAGGCAAGATGTTTCAAAATACATGAAAACGGTGATGATGAACTAGTGCACGAATGCCTCAAGAAAAAAAAGAAGGGAACGAGTGCGCGTGGGCTGTTGGGCCGTCAATCCAAAACGCGAGGGTTGAGACGGGACGGGGGTGAGCGGCGCCGTGCATATATATGGCAGCGCTTCCGGCAAACCCTAACCCGAGAGCTCCACGCCACGAGACGAGGGCGGCCGCCGCCCCGCGCGCATTCAGATCCGGGCCGTTCTGTTCGCCGGGAGCAGAGTGCGCCGGCGGCTGCGACCACAGGGGGCAGCGGATCGAGGTACGTCCGCCCTCTCGCTTACGCCCCGACGGCCCCCACGCGGCCACGCCACGGACGGCGCCCTTCCCGGCGGACGCCCACCACCTGTTCGACCGATAGCCCAACCAGCCCTTCCGATGCCCGAGCGCGCTCTGGACGGCCGCGCGCCGCTGCCCTCCGCCACCACCGAAGTAAGGCATAGAGAAGAAAGTCCTCTGGTTGAATTTGCGCATAGCATCATCCATCCTACCATTCAACGGCGGCTGCTGCTGCCCCACCGGTGGGTAGGATGGCTGGTGCTATGGATGGCTTCAACCCGATGTTCGTGCCACAGCCAACCCGATGTCCGTTGGAAGTCAAGCAGGGAGCCAATCCTCTGGTTGAATTTGTCCATAGCATCAGCAGCGGCCGTTCGGCTGCGGGTGGTGGTAGTTGC
Source organism: Aegilops tauschii subsp. strangulata (assembly GCF_002575655.3). NCBI lineage: Eukaryota > Viridiplantae > Streptophyta > Magnoliopsida > Poales > Poaceae > Aegilops > Aegilops tauschii. Next base: position 516,504,454 of record NC_053038.3, on the reverse strand, counting down.
TGCCTTTTGGCGCTGGTGCTGTGGATAAATTCAACCGGGTGATTGTGACATACCTTTTGCAACTTGTTTTTCTGCATCATTCATCCATAGCATCATCTATCCTGCCATTCTACTGATACTAAGGTAGCCGCTGCCCTTTTGCACGATGGGTACAATGGCTGGTGCTATGGATAAATTCGACCAGATGGTTGGCATACCAATTGAAAGAAGAAGCCTTGCTGAGTTTTTCTACATCATACAACCTGCCATCGACTCTGATGGATGTTGCTCTGGAGGGATGATTGGACGCAGTTTCCTTTAGCTGCCTGATTCATTGTTATTGTATTCTAATTTGAATCTGCCTTGCTCTAACTGAATATTCTATTATCCACAAAAGAAGTGAATTTTTGTATCAGATTAACTAATTCACATCTAGATGTTTTTTAAGGATGTCACATAGTCTAGCGCAGTTAGATCTTATTTGTTTTAAATCTCCTGTTGTTGATTTTTTTTTTCACGAGCTCGAGCAGGTCTGCACCGCTTGATGTGTTTGTGGGCTTTCGTCTGTTTGTCTTAGTTGTGAGCTTCATTCTACGATGGTAGAAGAACATGGTGAGAGACCGGCCGTTATTTTTTCTCTCGAGAGAAGTGACGGTGCCCATTCATTTTCCTACGGTTCTGAAAACAAAATTCATTTCCCTATCCTTCATGCGACGGGTGGGTTGTAGTGAGAAGGGAGGAGTGTAAGTAAGTGATTTTTCGTTCATATTTTTCTTTGTTTTTTATTTTATTTTTATTTTCTTGATTTCCTTTTTCTTTTATTTTTTCTTCTCTATCTTTTTTTTCTTATTCATTTATTTGTTTTAAATTCATGATTTTTTTTCATATGTTATATATTTTCTTTAAATATCGTGCAAATCTTGATCGTGGGTTGTTTTGTCGCGCGTCCAGTGTTGCACTGTGCGTCTGGTGTCTACTTATTGATCTGCTCGCGTTGTGTCTTTTATTGGGACATTTCACGGCGTGATCTGGGTCCGTTTCGGATAGGTTTTGCTAATTCGCATTTAGATCAGAGTTAACAATATCTCATTTAACTCATATACCATTAGATATACGTGCTTCTGAGTTGTACTTGTTGTTGTTCTGTCGTGTTTTTCGTTTCGTCCCTTGTGAAGCAGTGAGGCCTGATATGACTTTTTTAGTGGGCCGTATTTACATTTTGTGTATTCATTTTTTGTGTGGGCTGTAGCTGTTTTGTGGAGGGCTACATGTCTATGTATTTCCTGTTTTTGTTTATTTTGGTTTGACTGTGTAGCTAAAGAAGAGATTTTTTGGTTTTGGATTTGCTAAATCTCATATTGATGATGTCTCATCTGAGTCTATAATCGTCCAACTTGTTTGTTTTAAAGTTCACACAAACTTGATCATGCAATCGCTATTTTTTGCCGTGTGTCCTCTTGTCCCGTTTTATTTTGTGTCGGCTTGTTCTCATGTTTCTTCACATGAGCCCATATAGGTTGTTGTTTGAGGGGTGTGACTCGTTTCTCTTTTGTGGGTTTTTGCTATGCGTTTTCTGTGGCCCGATGGAGAATTAGTAGAGTCCATGCTCAACTCGTAAATGTTCTCGTAGTTGTCCTAATTACAAGTCCACCCCTCAAGTAGCAACAGGGCAAGTTTTTTACTTTTATCGAGTTGTGAATCTACGTTCGACTCGCAACTGGACTCGTAGTTTGTTATTGTCCCAGCTGCAAGTCCAGCCTCGACTCGCAAATGGTATCATAGTTTTGTATAATTGTCCCAGTTGCAAGTTCACTCTTGATTCGGAACAGGTATGTAGTTTGTTTTATCCAGTTGCAAATTCACCCTTGACTCATAACTCGTATCGTAGTTTTGTGTAGTTATCTCAGTTGCAAGTCCACCCCCGACTCGCAATATAGGTGTCCCAGTTGCATGTCCACCCTTAACTTGCAACTGCCATGTGTTTTCTTTTTTCCTCCCAGTTGCAGGTTCACCCTTGACTCACAACTGGCCCTGCAATTGTTCCAGTTGCAAGCCCACCATCGACTCGCAACTGGGCCCGTAGTTTTCGAGTTGCAAGCCCACGCTCGACTCGCAACTAGAGCATGTGTTTTTGTTTTTTCATCCTAGTTGTAAGTTCATCCTTGACTCACAACTAGGGGTGTGTGTGTGCGTTTTGTTGTGGCCCCCGATTGCAAGCCAACCATCGATTCGCAACTAAGTGTGTGTGTGTGTGTGTGTGTGTGTGTGTGTGTGTCGAGAGTCCCCAGTTGCAAGCCGACCATCAACTCGCAATTAGGGGTGTTCGTTGAGGGGCCTGAGTTGCAAGTCGACCATCAAACTCGCAACTAGGGTGTGTGTGTTTTGTCGTGACCCCCAGTTGCAAGCCAACCATCGACTCGCAACTAAGGGTGTGTGTGTGTGTTTGTCGAGGGTCCCCTGTTGCATGTCAACCATCGAGTCACAACTAAATGTGTGTGTGTGTGTGTGTGTGTGTGTGTGTGTGTGTGTTTGTGGAGGGTCCCCAGTTTCATGTCAACCATCGACTCGCAACTAGGGGGTGTTTTGTCATGGCCCCCAGTTGCAAGCCAACCATCGCCTCGCAACTAAGAGTGTGTGTGTGTCTGTGTGTTTGTTGGTCGAGGGTCCCCAGTTGCATGTCAACCATCGACTCGCAACTTGGGGGGTGGTATTTTGTCATGGCCCCCAATAGCAAGCCACCATCGCCTCGCAACTAAGGGTGTGTGTGTGTGTGTGTGTTTGTTTGTTGAGAGTCCCCAGTTGCATGTCGACAACCAACTGACAACTAGGGGGGTGTTTGTCAGTGCCCCAGTTGTAAGTCGACCATCGACTCGCAACTAAGGATGTGTGTGTTTGTCGAGGGTCCCTAGTTGCAAGCCGACCATCGACTCGCAACTAGGGTGTGTGTGTTTTGTCGAGGGTCCCTAGTTGCATGTGAACATCGACTCACAACTGGGTGGTGTGTGTGTTTGTTTAGGCCCCAAGTTGCAAGCTGACCATCGACTCTCGGAACGGGTGTGTGCGTGTGTGTGTGTTTTGTCGTGGCCCCCAGTTGCAAGCCGACCATATACTCGCAACTAAGGGTGTGTATGTCTGTCGAGGGTCCCCAGTTGCATGTCCACCATCGACTCGTAACTAGGAGTGTGTGTGTTTGTTGAGGGTCCCCAGTTGCATGTCGACCATCAACTCGCAACTAGGGGGTGTGTGTGTGTTTTGTCGTGGCCCCCAGTTGCAAGTCCACCATTGACTCACAACTAAGGACTGTGTGTTTGTCGAGAGTCCCAAGTTGCAAGCCGAGCATCGACACACAACTAGGGGGTGTGTGTGTGTTTTGTTGTGTCCCCCAGTTGCAAGTCCACCATTGACTCGCAACTAAGGGTTGTGTGTTTGTCGAGAGTCCCAAGTTGCAAGCCGAGCATCGACTCGCAACTAGTGGGTGTGTGTGTTTTGTCGTGGCCCCAGTTGCAAGCCAACCATCGACTTGCAACTAAGGGTGTGTGTGTTTGTCGAGGGTCCCCAGTTGCAAGTATTCCATTTTTTGATAGATTTTTTTTCTTTTTTTGATAGAATAAAAATTTGCAAGGCACTTTTTTCTTTTTTGATAGAATAAAAATTTACAAGGCACTTTTTCTTTTCTTTTTTTGATAGAATAAAAATTTACAGTGCACTTTGTCAACGGTCCCCAGTTGCATGCCAACCATCGACTCTCAACTAGGAGTGTGTGTGTGTGTGTGTGTGTGTTTGTGTGTCGAGGAACCCAGTTGCAGTTGCATGCCGACCATTGGCTTGCAACTACGTGAGTGTGTGTTTGTCAGTGCCGCCAGTGCAAGCCGACCATCGACTCGCAACTAGAGGTGTGAGTGTTTGTTGAGGGTCCTCATTTGCAAGCCGAACATCAACTCGCAACTAGGGGTGTGGGGGCGTGCGTTTCGTTGAAGGTCCCCAATTACATGTCAATCATCGACTTGCAACTAGAGGAGTGTATGTTTTTCGAGGGTCCCCAATTGCATGTCAACCATCGACTCACAAGTAAGGGTGTGTGTGTGTGTGTGTCGAGGGTCCCCAGTTGCATGCTGACCATCGACTCGCAACTGTGTGTGTGTGTGTCGAGGGTCCCAGTTGCATGTCAACCATCGACTCACAACTAGGGGTAGTGTGTGTGTTTTCGAAGGTCCCCAGTTGCAACCCGACCATCAACTCGCAACTAGGGGTGTTTGTGTTTGTCGAGGGTCCCCAGTTGCAAGCTGACCATCGACTTGCAACTAGGGGAGTTTGTGTTTGTCTGTGCCCACAGTTGCATGTCAGCCATCTACTCATAACTAGGGGAGTGTGTGTTTGTCGAGGGTCCCCAGTTGAATGCCGACCATCGACTCTTAACTATGGTTGTGTATGTTTGTCGAGGGCCCCCAGTTGCATGCCGACCCTCGACTCGCAACTAGGCTAATAGTTTTTCTAGTTGCACGCTCACCATCGGCTCGCAACTGGTGTCGTAGTCTTGTGTAGTTGTCTCGGTTGTAAGTCCAACATCGAGTCACAACTTGCCGACTCGACCAAGTTGCATGTCCACCCTAGACACGCAAATCGCCTGACCTAGTTGCATGTCCACCCACGACATGCAACTCGTCTTACCTAGTTGTTTGTCAACCATCGGTACACAACTCGTCCTGACCTGATTCAATTGCATGTCCACCATCGACATGCAATTTGCCCCGACCCCGACCCAATCCCATGTCCACCCTCGACACGAAACTTGCCAGACCCAGTTGTTTGTCCACTCTTGACGCACAACTTGCCGCGACTCAGTTCATATCCACCCTTAGCTTATCTTTTTTCCATTTTGATTTTCCTCCACCATGCGGTTTTTTGTGTTTAAAAAAATGTTTACCATGTTCGAAAAAAATGTTCATCGTTTATTTATAAAATGTTCATATTTTTTAAAAAAAGTGCCTTCTTCTAAGAAATGCCGATCCTATTTAAGAAAAATATTAACGGTGTTTTTTTTAGAAAATGTTTTCTGTGTATGTTGAAAATGTATTTTAAAAATGTTCATCATGCATCTTTCAAAAAGATTCATCGTGTATTGTGAAAATATGTCAATAGTTTTTTTTTAAGTTGAGCACTTCTACACAAACATTTTTCTTCATGCAATACATGACTATATTTTCATCTTCGTTTATTTTTGTAAATAGGATTTACATCAAACTAGTGAAGTAGTTTTTTTAATATAGATATAGATTAGAAGTTTTTTCATGCATGTGTCTTTTGGCCCTTCGCGCACAGATATCTTTTTAAAGAGAATATGGGACTATTAATTAATCAACGGTAGACAAATGCAATCTGGTGGTACAGGTACATGTACGTGTTGTGAGAGCCAGAGATTCATTATATATGAAGCTTAGCTACCTAACATTCTGTTGCGTGAGCGAGCGCACGTATGTGCATGCATGCATGTGCGGTTAAACTGAACTACTGAAGCTAAAGAAGCAGCTAGCAGGGCTACTTGCGTGGTGTGCGTGGCACCCAAGGAAAAGACATAACAATGAGTACAAATACATGTACGTGTGTATGAATATATAAAGGTGCAGCCCAGATCTGACCAGTAACAAACAACATATAAGGCCCAGGGAAGGGGGTGTCGGGGTTGTTTGTAGTGGGTCGGAGGATACACAGAAGAAAAGAAAGACAAACAAACAAAGTAAAAAAAAAAAACAAAGACAAAGAACGGAGGTGGGGTTTATTTTAGGATGAGCTGTTGCTGACGTCACATTTAGATGTGACATTGTTATGTCACATCTAGATGAGGCTTAGACAGACCCTTTTTGTATATCATCATACAACTTGCCAATAGATTCTGATACCCCTTTTGCATAATGCGTTGGATGGATGTATTCCATCGGATGATTCATACTTGTGTACACCCGAATGCAGTAGTTGCCTGATTTATGGTTGTTGGACTCATCCAGACTCTAGTTTTAAACAAGTTAAAATCTAGACCTAATGAACTCCTTGTTTTTACAGTTATAATCCGCATTCATGGTCCCAGGTACCAAGATCTGGACAGTGCAAAGGTGATGAAGAGGGGAGGAGTCTCTTGGATTGAAAACGCTCTTTATATTAGTCTACGGAGGGAGTAGTAATGTAATTGTTTTCAGCGATTCAAGTTTTTTCCCGGTGTTTAAGGTGTCTGTACAATGCCCTGTGACATGGTTCATGTGTATTGGTTGTCTTTTGTGTTTTGTCTTTTGAGTTCTGCTAGAATTTGTTGCAGCTAACCTGGGGTTATGTGCGCATCTTAGTTTTGTAAGTGTGCATGGTTTAGATGGTCAGAAAGCTCCACCATGTATGGGATTTGTATGGTTCTGAACTGAAAATTCAAGGGCCTTTCCACCCATGGTGTTCATAATAGCACACCTCCAAATTATTGAGGGCTGGATCTAAAAATTATTTATTTACAAACTCAAAATGCTTGCACTAGGTATGTTCTTGTGAGATCATTGATACACGCAGTAAGTGCAGTCCTGAACATATGCATAACAAGCTCTTCTGTGTTGGATGATAAACAAAGCATGCATCTTGGATATTTGTCATTTCCACGAGCCATTTTGCTCTCAGATAAATCTTTCAACATAGCTGTACGATCATGTTTCTGAAGTTGCATGCATTTTTGGCATGAAAAGGAGTTTGACATTCACTCTTTTCAATTTTCAGTGACGGCGTTATAAATTAGCACAGAAAAGGAACAATATATTCTTATTATTTAGCCAGTTATTGTAATTTTGTCAAAAGATGTATCTGGAAGAGGGTTGTAAGTTGAACCATTTCATATGGTAGATGTTAATTTCAGTGAATTGACATGAATGAATTCTTATATTACTTGTTGTACCTTCAATACAACTTTTTAGTATAAAGTTGTTCTAAAGCAGGTACCGTTCTTGGTTTCTTATGTGCATGAGTAAACAAGATCCAGTTAGCAAATATGCCCTACATATTGTGAAAAGTATCATCTTTTTCATGCAAATCATAGGCATATACTCCTACAAGATTGCTCTTTTGTTTTGTCCTCCCTTCGTAATAGCTTGCAAAATGATCTTATATTATAGGACGGAGGGAGTACATAGTTGGCTTGCATTTCCATTTATAGAGTGAAAGGAACTCATTATAGAGCCAATCATAATGTCCTCGTTTCTGCTGGAGCTCCCATCCATGATCTGTCGGTTGAAAGGCATCTTTTTTTGACGAAAAGGTAGGGCCACTGCTTTTCATTGTGTATAGAAGAAATAAACAGTTACAAAAACAAGATTAGAGAAGGAGGATTGGGATTAGAGATACATCAGAAGTACATCAGTCTGGTTCTAGGGGGCGCTCTACAAGAGCCATTGCACGCTTACGCCCAGCGTCAACCCAGTCCTTTGCTTCGACCTGAATCTTCAGAAACAGTTGTGTGGGGTGACAAGAAATATTTCTGAATGTTCTATCATTTCTTTCTTTCCAGAGTTCCACCAAACTAGGGCCAAAATTGATCTCCAAGATTTCGCTCTTTCCTTTCCCATGGAAGCATTTGTTCGCTGCCACCAGCTAACTAGGGAATCGTCATGAACTGCCGCCATAGCCGGGCTCATGTTCAGCTTGCAGAGTGTCAGGTGCCACACTTCCTTCGCAAAAGAGCAAGAAGTAAGCAGGTGGCAGCAGTTTCAGGCTCTTGTAGACATAGCAGACACAACGGATTATGGGGCCACCCTCGCTTAGCAAGGTTATCCGCCGTTAGACATCGATCTTGAGCAGCCAGCCAGACGAATAACTGACATTTGGGAGGGGCATCCGACACTACAGGAATCAGGCACTTTGCCGTCCGCCAGCTGACGGCAACAGGTCCGGCTGAATAGGCTACGGCAAAGGCTTCTTTGCCGTCAGCTGGCGGACGGCAAAGATGAAACTGTCTTTGCCGTCAGCCGGTTGACGGCAAAGGTCCTGGACGGCACACGTGACAACGTATGGCCGTTAGGGGGCTAACGGTGAGCTTTGCCGTCAGCTGGCGGAAGGCAAAGACCATTGCACCTTTGCCGTCAGCCAGTGGACGGCAAAGTAACCAAATAGGACAGCCCCCAGGCTGTACAGGGAGCTGCCATGTGGCATCTTCGCCGTCTGCTGGCGGATGGCAAATTTCTTTGCCGTCCGCTGGATCCTGTATAGCCCCTGTTTTTTTTTGTTTTTTCTTAAATTCATTCAATTTGAACACACAAGTTTCAACGCACAAATTTTGACACACAAATTTCACAAAAGACATATCCAACACACAAGTTTCATCATATATACATACATAACCAACACATAGTTCCATCCATACATATTACAAAAGTTTCACATTGTTCATCCAACACCGTCATCCATCCATCCATATAACAAGTTCCATCCATGCAAGTTCATCGATACTAAATAAAAGCAGAAAGGGAAAAGAAGCACTCCATCCATGCAAGCTTCCGTGAATTAAATGAGATCTACAAAATGGGAAACAAGAAAGTTAGAAGAAGAAAAAAAATGAAGAAGAAGAAAATGAAGAAGAAGACTGGAATAAGAAGTAAGCATACTTAGGTAAAATGGAGCTAACCTAACTAATTATGCCATCTTTGAGTGAACTAAGCATACTAGGTAAACTAGGTCATTTTGGAGCTAACCTAGGTAAACTTGGTCATTTTGGAGCTAACCTAGGTAAACTAGGTCATTTTGGAGCTAACCTAGGTAAACTAGGTCATTTTGGAGCTAACCTAGGTAAACTTGGTCATTTTGGAGCTAACCTAGCTAAAATGGATCATATTGGAGCTAACCTAGGTAAACTTGGTCATTTTGGAGCTAACCTAGGTAAAATGGATCATATTGGAGCTAACCTAGGTTAAATGGGTCATTTTGGAGCTAACTTAACTAATTATGCCATTTTTTAGTTAACTAAGCATAATTATGCTATTTTTTACACAAGTAAGCCAAGTGTATGTCATTATTGAGCAAACCTAGGAAACTAAGCATATTAGAGATAACTTAGCATATTAGAGCTAACTTATGTCATTTTGGAGGAAACAAAGCTAAGTATGTATAGATCATTCTGGAGATCTGACATACCTGACATAGTTCACTCCTCATTCTTCTTCTCCTTCTCCTTCCTCATCCTGATGCGCCAAGAGCGGCGAGGCGATGGAGGCAGTGGGATGTAGTCTTCTACCACAATTGGCATGGTCATGTCGCCCGACTGTGGGATCGCCGGCGCCACCACCGTCGCGAGGTCATTGTCAGGCACCACCACCATCGCGAGGCCATCTTCAGGCAGCACCATCGCTAGGTCATCCTCAGCCACCACCATCTCTTGCCCATCGTCAGCCACCACCATCACTACGTCATCCTCAGCCACCACCATCTGTTGCCCATCGTCAGCCTGCACCTCCTCATCCCCACTCTGCTCCTCTTCTTCCCCACTCCATTCCGGATCATCCTCGCTGCTGCTTTTGCTGCAGCCAGAGTCGCTGCTGCTGCTCCCATTGCCTGACCAAATGCAACAATGACCGTTAACAATTGATGTGAGACAAAGCAAAATATAGAGGAAGAAGAGCCAGAACGTACTGGCATCATCGTCGTCCTGGTAGCGCATGCGACACATAGTCGTGTTGAACACCTTCACGGTGAGCATGGCGTCGCCGTCGTACCTGAAGAGAAGGAAGTACCCGTGTCGCAGGTCGTAGGCACGGTAGAACTGCTCCCAGCCACGACACATGTACATGTGGCCGTACCTGATCACCAACTCCACGTCCCAAAGCCTGCGAAGCCCGCTGCCGGCCTGTCGCAGCTTCACATTCTTTGGCCGATGGCCGTCTAGCATCGTCATAAAAGTGTCAGGCAGCCTCTGCAGTTTGGGACAAGGAGTGATGTAGCAAACAGCAGAGTTATCATAATGAGATGGGTGAAGGGGAGATCTCTCCTTTTATATACCAGCCTCTTGGAGGAAGTCCCAAGTATGATACTGAAAAACTCGAAAGCATCCAACTCGTACTCCGGTGTGGCAGAGCGGAGCCTGCGGTGACGGCCTCCCCCCATCTCTAATAAGCAGCAGAAGAGACCAATTAGTATCTAGCTAGAAGCATATCTATAAACATAGAGCCAAGTTTCTAGACATGAAAGAAAACTGAGAAAAAAAAAAAGCAATGCACTTGTGCTCAACAACATCAACAACACTTAATTAATTTGGTAGGTTAGTTGGCAATGGCAATTGGCACCCTTCAAAACTAGTTGGCATAGTAATCTAAAAATAGGGAAAATACACTTTTTCTTCCTCCTCTTTATCTTCTTCTTCTTCTTAATTTTTTCATCTTTCTTCTTTCTTCTTAACCAAAACTAAACCTAAAGTTCCTTGTGGTGTGATCACATTGGAATACTTGTGGCAACAATCATAGTTGCACCATATTTTAGGTGGCTCTAGGTGCCACACACCAAGCAAACAAACATACCTCAAATCAGAAACTAAGGGTAGTGTCCTAAAATCAATTTACTTTGTATGCAAATCAGAACAAGTACCACATCACATTACCATAGGATCCTATTACAGAAAAGGTATGTAAATGCAAGCTGGGGTAAGATATTATAACCATACTGCAATCTCCTGAAAAAAGTAACACTGCATACTCAGGTGTGATCAGGAGCTGGATTATACACCATGCTTCACATCAGTGCACCAGCACCGCATTTCGGTAGCAGGCTACGCATCTTGAGCTACTGGTGTGTATCAGCAAGCTATCAGGTTCAATTCGCACGGACCCTAAGAACTTCCAAGTCTGGATGAGCTATCATAATCAATTCTTGCACTGCAATATAAGGCTCTCTGCTCTAAACCTAAACTAAAGTAAACCTAAACTAAACCAAACCTAAAGTAAACCTAAACTAAACTTAAAATACAGAAACAAAAACAGAAAAAAAAATACAAGAGGTCTCACCGGGTGGAGGGGGGGCCGGGGGGGTGGGGCGGCCGCGGTGGTGGAGGAGGGGGCGCCGGAGCGGCAGGGCGGCCGCGGTGGTCGAGCAGAGGGGCGCCGGGGCCGCCGGGGTGGAGGAGGGGGTGCCACGGCGACGTGGGTGGCGTGGGGCGGCGGCGGCTTCGGCACGGGGCGGCGCGGCGCGACGACGGGGATGGCGCGGGGCGGGGAAGGGGGTCACCGGGGCTGCTGGGGCGGCGCGGCGACGGGGGTGGCGCGGGGCGGCGGCGGCACGGTGGCGAGGTGGCGCGGGGCGGCGGCGGCTCGGGCGCGGGCGGAGAGATAGAGGGGACAGAGAGATGTGGGGCGCGGGCGGGCGTCGATGGATTTTAGTTAGGGCACGGTTCTTTGCCGTCCGCCAGCAGACGGCAAAGATCATAGCTAAAGGACGTTAGCTTGGCTACTTTCTTTGCCGTCTGCTAGCGGACGGCAAAGAAAGTGTCCGTTAATTAGGTGGTTCTTGGTAGTGGGCCACCCTCATTCTTTGCCGTCCGCTAGCGGACGGCAAAGAGTTGGCTGACGACAAACATGTTATTTGCCGTCAGCTCTTTCTTTGCCGTCAGCTTCTATTAAGTTGAGGGCAAAGAGGTTCTTTGCCGTCAGCTAGCGGATGTCAAAGACCTGGCTGACGACAAAGATCCCGATTCCAGTAGTGCGAGCTCGAGGCCAGCTTCGCATAAGGTGGCCTAATGTTGGCAGTAAGAGTGGCAGCGTACGCCGAGCTGGAGGAAAAATGACCATCGTTTGTCCATCTCCAGGTTAGTGAATCATCTTGAGCCTGAGTGAGTTGGATTGGCTGCAACTCATTCCAAAGGTTCATGAATTGCGTGATGGCCTCTTGAGTTAAGTTTCCCTTGAAGTGCCTCATCCACTTTCCATCAGCAAGAGCACACCTGGCGGATATTGCCTTGATCGTGCATTGGTTGTAAAGATCCGGGAACCTCCTGGAAAATCTCTCTCTTTGATGCCAAGGGTCGGTCCAGAATTTTGTGTTGGAGCCGTTTCCAATGTTAATCTGCACCGACGCCTCAAAGAGGGATCTAACTAAGGTGTTGATTGGTAAAGGCAAGCCGTGCCATGGTCGACTAGGTTCCATCCATGATAGCCAAAGCCATCTACATCTCATTGCCTCACTTTTTTGGGTTAGACAGGGGACACCAAGCCCTCCAAGCTTCTTGGGCAAGCAAACATGTTTCCAATTGACTAAACATTTGCCACCAGTAGCCTCATCTTTATTAGCCCAGAGGAATCCTCTGCAACCCTTGTCAAACTTTTTGACCACCCATCTAGGGGGCTCAATTGCCAATATCTAAAATATAGGAAGAGCATATAAAATAGAGGTGATGAGAGCCAGTCTGCCAGCAGTGGAGAGCATTAAAGACTCTTGAAGGAAGGCTGGTGCTATGGATAAATTGGCATACCCGATTGAAAGAAGAAGCTTTGTTTAATGTTGAATGAGCCAACAATCAGCTTGAAGCAGGGAGGTCAGCTCATACCTGCCAACCAGGAACCACAAACCCAACACACGATCCACTCCCAAGCTTCGCGCTGACACTGGAGCAAACATCCTGGCAATAGCGGAGCTCGAGGACACAAGTCCACAACGAGGATGCTGCCACCACACCATCCTTTCTTGGACATACTGGTTTCCAAGTTCATCCCCAACCAAAGGACCGATCGCCTCATTGGGGAAGGATCTGAAGCTTCTTTATTTAGCACCGCCATCGCCGCCGCCAAAGCCAAGATGATGAACAACCTAAAAATCTAAGCTACTAGGCCTAACCTAAAGCCACACGATCCAGATCCGGCAACCCCCCTCACCACCGACGATCGAGGTCGTCGGCGGAGGGTATCCGCTAGAGGAAGGCGGTGGAAGGAACTCTCCGGCGGCTATGGTTGCTAGTCATCTCCCGAGAGAAAAAAGACTCGTGTTTGAGGAGATGTTCATGTCGATCGATTTGATCTTTGCTATCTTTGACTTATTAGTTTCCTTAAGAAACACGGTACAAAACAGACGCCGACATACACGTATCATTGTCAGCGCATATAGGGTATCTCCGAGTGACCGAGCAGGTATTCCAAGATTAACAGTCATCATCAGCACCTCGTACTCCCATCGAAAGAGAAGCACTGGAAAAGTCCTGAAACAAATTCAGGAAAATGAGAACACTCATACCAAGTCTAGGACTTAAACACGGATGTATAGGTTCTATCACAAGCAACCTAACCAGATACACTCAGTTTGCACTTTGACTTTGTTTTCTGTAGCACGCTGTGGTCATACTGTAATAAAATGTAAAATAAATCCTCAATTTTTTTATGTTGAGCTTAAATCCTCAAGGTTTTTGTGATACCTATTTTGCCTATGTGATACTAGTTCATGTTGACACGGTCACTTCTGATCACTTTTTTTGAATTTGAACCAAAATCCATGCGTTTTGGCAGGCATTTCTTCCTGCCATTCTGCCCTGTACTGCAGCCAAAAACCTACTGCCTTAGCTTCCTGTCTTTTTAGCAATACACGCATGCATGTAGATAATCAGGTGTGATGCCTCGCCACTTGATTGATGAACTCTAACCCATTTGCAATCTAACCACAGAAAATGGATCCTCCACAAGATCAACACGTGGAAAACAAGACAATGATCGAACTGCATTGCAAATTTTACTCTGAGCACAAATTGTCACAAGGTGTAACAACGGATTACCCTTTGTCGAGCGAGCAACAATTTAGTCTCTAACACAATTCAATGTACATACCATGAGTTTTCCAAGTTCAGACTTACAATCACAATTAATTTTAGAGACAAATGTATGAAATTCGGATGATCCAGCAGCAGCGCAAAGCAGTGACAATTCAAAAGAGATAGTTCTAGCTAGCGAAATAGTACTAAGAGAAGTTCATTCTACATATCAATTGAGATACACCAAACGGAGCAGTAAGACAGCAACACCCTCCATCAGTCGACTCTTCAGGAACAGCCAGTCCTCTCCTGACAGAACACAAAACACCTATCATAGATATCTAAAAAATTGTGCACATAATTTCACCACTAATTTACCTGCTAGTTTGAACCTCAAGACTACAAACAAAATAATTATGGCAAGAAACCCAAATGTTATAGACAAGCATATATATGCAGTGTCCCCAGAATCTATGCGAGAAGGAAAGAGTAGAAACTTAAATCTGTTGGAAACTAAATGAATGATGCTTGGGGATATTTTCGCTAAAATAATAGATGAGTGGTAGTATTTCTCCAAAAAATAACTGCTAACCAACATATTACTCACACACATACAATTGAATATTCTTTTCATTCAGTTGCCGGTGTGTTCGACAACTTCTAATGCTAGTAATGCCATGATTTTTGGTCGCCTGTGATCCTTCCTATTTACTGAAATAACAATATAGTATTGGACAAGTTGGAGATGTAATTAGGATTTTACATAGTTACTAATCTTGCTAGCTTAATTCAATGGCTTAAAATGCATGCAATTAACAAACATATATATATATATAGATATATAGATATATATATATCTGCAAAAAGAACTCTAACACATATACTGATTATAATATACCTATGTATTTTATGACTTGGAGCGGCCCTGCTTCAAGTTTGGAACGTCTTCAATACAGGTCTATTTTGATTTTGGTTCCTGGCGAGCTGGCATCGCAGGTCCTCCACGAGGTCTTTACTATTGCAGTTCTGCAGTATAAATTCCTTGAGGTTTGGGAGAGATGCTAGCCCAGAAAACAGCCCAACCGCTGGTTGGGTAATCGAACTACGAAACTGGAGCAGCTCAAGCTTGGGGGTTGCCCCCTCTTCAAACTTCACCGATTCGAGGTTAGGTACGAGGTCCATCTTCAGCACCACCAGGCTTGGGAATGCCTCCCGGTGGAAAACGAAGCGGACCTCTTTACCCACGAAAGACTCCTTCAACAGACGCAGAATGGCCAAGTTTGGTAGCTTGCCAAGGGATTGTATGTCATCATTGTGCTCCAATATCCTAGAGCTCCCTAGCTCCAGCTTCACGAGATCTTTGAGCCCATGGATCCATTTCGGCAATTTGACCAGGTTACCGTACAGCTTGAGACTCTGCAGGTTTTTTGGAGGTGAGGACAGGTCATCCAAGCACCCGTAAAAACCAGGCTCCCCCTCAGCCCGCATCAACAAAGATTCAAGGCATTTGTGCTTGGCAATGGCCCAGAAGAACTTCACATAGTTCTTCTTATTGAGACCAGTCACTCTCAACTTGCGCAAGTCAGTAAGATATTGGAGATCTTCAATAATGGAACTTCCCGCATCAATATTAACAACACCCAGTGTGCGCAAGGACTTGAGTTTTCGTATTCCCCTTGGAAACTTTACACCATTTGGATCTAGCCCCATAAACTCAACAGGCAGCCCATCAAAACCATCTTTCATAAGTACCCATGAGAAGCGCCCTATGATAAATAAGGCGACAAACAACAAGAAGCCTACGCCAGCAAGCATGCACAGCAAGCACAAGAGAACGCCGCCGAAGGCCCAGCACCACCAGTAGCAAAAGTAGCCACCCAAGCCCAATCCTTCATCGACATCGATGACGTTCCCGACAGAGAAACTGCATTTACGCATAGCAAATGTATTGTCTTGGAATTCTTCTCTTTGCTTGTGATCATCCCCTGGTACATAACCCACGCGAACATACTGTAACTTCTGAAGCTTGGTAATTGACCTTGGCAAATTGATTATTCCAGTATCTCTCACATCCAGTGTTTGTAGGTGCCTCAGATTGCCCAGCGAATTTGGCAGACGTAAAATTTTATAACATCTTCTGAGAGAAAGGTAGTTTAGGTGACGAAGCTTCCCAATTTGATGCAGCTGGTGACTTGTTAGATCATTTGTGTCTTCTAAATCTAGCACCCGGAGTAATCTCATCTTATCAGAAATGAAAAATGGTTTGTACTCTGCAAATATTGTTAATGATCGCAAGTGAGACAAGTCAAATGCAATTTCAAATGCATTCTTATCTCTTGTCCAGCTACTGCTTACAGCAAGGTGACGAATTTTACCCTGGATGTCTAAGTTGCTACCCTCCTCCAGTGTAAAAACAAGATTTTCCTCTGTTGACTTTGAGGTTCCAACTTCACGGATTAAATCATGAACTTCCAGAAAACCAACTCTTCCAGATCTATGGGTTGTCCCTTTTGATGATGGTCGGACCATGCTCCTGTTGATAAGATCTGTGATGTAGCTCTCCCCAATTTCCTCTGCAGTCTTGTTGTGTATTCCCCTTGAGTAACCCTCTACCACCCATCTTCTCACCAAACGTTTCCATCTAATGCCATTGTTTGCAGGAAAAATGGACAAATACAAGAACGGAAACTTGAGAGGATAAGGTAAACCATCATAGCTCGTGGTAAGGACTGTCTTTATCATCCCAAGCTCTGGATTCATCTCCAGCTCAGCACTAATATGTTTGTTCAAACTTCTCCACTCCATAGCAGTTTTAGGTTTGGTTGCCAGGTAGCTACCAATAGTGGATATCGCAAGAGGGAGGCCACCACATTTCTTCAGTATAAGTTTTGCTTGCTCAATCAGGTCCGGAATGCGATGATAATTTTCTCTCTCCTTAATATCCTTGAATACCTGTTATTTATATAAGAAACCCAGTTTAGATAATAGATCATTTATCTCACTTATGCATTTACTTTTAACAACTTATAATGGAGAAGGTTCATCCTGTAGTAGCCATCATTACCATATTAAATGATACGTCAAACCAAAAGAACAAATGCTATTTCCATTTTTACTTTGAGGTATACAATTGGGATACGTGTTAAATTAAAATTTTGAACTAACAAACTTCCCCTTCTCAGGTTGCACCGTACACTTACTAGACTTGTAAAATTTTGAAGCTCAAATTTGAGCCCAATTATATCTTAATGAGAGTTGTTTTCCATTGCAGTACTTCCTAATATGTTGAGTTTAAGTATGCCATTAATAACACATCTGTTTTGGTCCACCAAATTGAAGGCAAGTATCAAGATGTATCTTTGGTAGAACTTCCACCTTAGTTCTCTCAAGATATTTTGACCACGCATCATCATTTTTTATTATATAGTAATGAGTACATTTCGCATAACTACATATATTTTGCAAGCTATCAAAAAACTACATAGCTAGTTTGTGTCCAAAGAGTTGTGCATACACTGGCATAACGTTGCTAGTAGCCTAACAATCATTGATTCCACTAAATGATGTGGTACAAGAATGTGAGATTCATGCTAGTGATTTGTAGGTTGTAATAATTTTCACAAAAAACATATATGCAGTACTCAACAAACTAAATACAAATATACGATAACTTAGGTGCAAACCATGCAACATATTATTTGTTTTTGGATTTTTATCCCAGTGACACTCCAAAGATGAGCTTTTCATGAACCGCCATCCACCAATTGTCAGCATGCTGATTACATTGAACACCAAAAATACTAAAAAATATGCTAATGTCAACAAAGTAATTACATTGAACACCCTATCCGGCTAAAAATTCTTAATTTAGCCTGCACCAATTCGAAATTTCAAGTTCAAAGTCAACTTATGTTAGGAGAAACGGAGAAGAGAAATCCCTTAATAAGGAAAAATGTAAAAGCACGGGAGGTGTTGATAGTGCCTATGTTGCATACTTGTGTGGAATACATCATGGTCATTCTTCGGTGTATGGGAAGTTGCTGCTGCTTGCTTTTAGTACTTGGCTACTTGCTCACTTCAGTTGCAACTGCTTCCTTACTGCTTAGGGAGGAGGTGCATCTGCTGGCGGCAGCAGGGCTAGCACCGGAAGCCCATCATCTGTTGGTGGGGCTGGGACTGGGAGCACCAATGCTACTGCTGAGAATAAGGGGTTGAATGTCGCAACCTTAAATATCCTCTACGGGCTCAAAAGTTTGCATTTCGGAAGAAATACGGAACAAGAACACTATTGGAGGGCATATATCATTGGGTAACTTCTTTGCTGTTTTGTATCATGTAAGATACTCCCTCCTTTCATTATTATAAGATGTTGTAACTTTTTTCTGAATCGAATGTATATAGACGTGTTTTGACGTGTTTGTTCACTCATTTCAGTCCGTATGTAGTCCATATTGAAATATCCAAAATGTCATATAATAGTGAATGGAGGGAGTAAATGTCTAATATATTTCATATGTACTTGTAAGGACTGTGACATGAGAATTGAAGATCTGAAGAGCTCAATGATGTTCATCAATGAAAAGGTGGCACCAAAAATGAAAGGGAGTGAGCCTAGCTCAACTGGTTGGGGGAGTAGATTTACAAACCAAACACCTGGGTTCAAATCCGCACGGAGGCGAATTTAGGTTCCTATTTATCCTTGAGTACTAATCCTAGTACTCGTACTTAAAAGGCTGTGTGCATCTCCCCTAACCGCCGCCGAGCCCCGATCTACTCCCTCCTCTCCTCCCGTCGCCGTCGCGTCTCCTTCTCTCCTGCGGCTTGGGGTGGGGCGAGACCCCCGGCGCGTGTGGAGGCGCGGCTGGCCGGATCTCGGATTTGTGGCGGCGGCATGGAGGGCCTGGTGCATGGATCGGCTGTACGTGTGGTTTGGCCTCTGGTCAGGCTGGATGGAGGTTCCATGAGCGGATGCAGAGGCCGGCTACATTTTTCTTCTAAATACAAATATACTCACTGCATCCCCCGTATGTATAGCCTTGAAAAATGTCGTTTTCCCATACTCCCATATTGTGCAACATTGTCTATACTTTATACTGCAGCCATCTTACAAAAATAAAAAAAAGGGAAAACAAATTATGTCAAAAACTAAATTTACAGTATTTCAGATGAATGTGCGTGTACCTTCTTTTTAAATAGGTTAAGAGCTTCCTCTTCATTTAGCAACTCAAGATTGTATATTTGATTTCCTTCCACAGAACAACATTTAGCAACAGTCAATTCTCGTGTGGTGACAATGATTCTGTTAGAAATATTTCCCAATAAGAGCTTCTTTAACAATGTCCAATCCACAAAGGATGACAAATCGTCCAAAACTATGAGGCATTTATGCTCTGATGCAATCTTCGTCAACTTTGTCTCAGTATGTTCTTTATTTGCTTCAGGTTTGCTTTCTTTGCCACTGGTCTCGTCTCGTGTTTTCTCCACGTCAGCAAATTCTTTCTCTTCATTGTGATCACTACGTAATTGGTGGAACAAATCCCGAAGGAATTCTTCATAGTTGAAAGAACGTGACATGGCGAACCGTGACATGGTTAACCAAGCACGCCTCTGAAACCTTTCACCAAGTTCTTGTTGGTAGACACTTCTCACAAGAGTGGTTTTCCCAAGTCCGCCCATTCCACAAATAGTGATCACCTGACCACCTTGATCAACTAAATGGGCAACTTTAGCTTTTGCTGCCGCCCGGTCAATAAGCTGATCTTCCTCCAAAGCAACTGCTACTGTACTTTCATGACTAGGCTTCTGTACATGTTCCTTGCCATCAGGTTCAGCAGTACCAATATCAGCTTTTGAGCTAGATTCGGGCTTGTCATATTCTTTGGTGGGAGCGTCCACCTGAACACAAGCAACAAGCAACATTTAGGCAAAGTCACTGTTTCCTGTGAACCAAGTTTGGATGATGTACTGAAACAGCAAGTGAAATTAAAAGGTGCCTTCAACTTTAGAATATTGCAACCCCACATTTCTCTTCTTCTCAAAAAGAGATATAGTGCACCACTGATAGTTAATTAAGATTCCATTTCAAAGGCGCTACTTTGTTTCGCAAGAATGCTACTCTATTCCTGGAATTAGCCATCCCCTTCTTTGACTATTCGACCTGCTCCTTGAAGCAGGGAAGGGAATGAAGATGGCATTGAATGCCCTTCGACATGGTTTTCTCGACGCACCCTAGTATACTCTACTTGTTCACCTGTGTCGGTTTGGGGTACGGTCAGTTCACCGAAGGGTCGCTTAGAAAAGGATTTCTTATGAACTGATTATAGTTGTGCAGATTAATCCTAAATCTAGTATTTTGGGCGAATGATATATATAGTACTAGTTACCTAATACAGTTATATAGACTATGAATACAACTATACTTGTAAAACATGTAGTGTATTGTAGCATCAATTTATCCACACAATTAGTCAAATATTTGGCTAGCTCATATAAAATTATAAATAAGAGGAAGTTTACCTTCTTGTAGAAGACATAAAAATCCTTATCGAGTGACCATTTCTGATCTATCTCTGATACGGAGTAAGGCTTCTCGGTGCACAAGCTTGCAACTTCAAATTGCTGCGTGGACACGATAATACGGCTCCCATTTTTTCTTGGGAAGTATGTTTTGATCCAGTCCCACTCTTCTATGGTAGATACATCAGTAATAACAACTAGGTACCTCTTCTCGGTCACGTAGCGGTTGAACTCATCAACCAAATTATCTTGTGCTGACATCTTCTCCAGAACCTTCAGCCCAGTGGTTGTTCCTTCTGTTGTTTTCCCAGTTTTTTCATACGAATCTTCATAGAACTGCCTCACCAAACTCACAAAGAAGTCACTTGGATTGAAGGGGTGTGTCAACCGTACCCAAGCACGGCACTGGAACTTCTCTCTCACATATTGATTGTCATAGGCAGCCCTAATGATGGAAGTGACCCCAAGATCGCTGCTTGCTCCCCACACTGCGATCGTCCTAAGGTCACTTACATCATCAGCGATCATTTGGGCGAGATCAACCTTCTTCTTTTCCTGCAGCGTAGTGCGTGTAGCTTCAGCGATGTGAAGTAGTACCTCTTCAGTAGGGATGCTGGAGCTTCCCCCGGTGGTGGCAGGCCTGGAGCCAGAGCCCTTGATGAGGCGGTAGCGCGTGTTCCTCTGGCTGACATCCTCCACCTGGGCTCTGAGCTCTTTCATCTCCTTGGCCACACTGCGCCGGTCCAGCAGCGTGCAGGGGATGCGCCACCAGGACAAGTCCTCCAGACGGACGGCGAAATCTTGGAGGCAGTCCTCGACATTGTAGGACACGTCGCGGACTTGCTTCACCCAGGTCTTGACCACCCTGTTGTCGTCGGGCTCCTCGTGGGCGGCCATCAGGAAAGCCTGCATCATCTCGAGCTCGTCCCTGATGAAGGCATGATCAGCCTGGATGCCGAGCTGCAAGGCGACCTCCTCCGCCGCCGCGGACGAGGCGTAGCCAATAGCTCCGCTCAGCACGGCCTTGCCGATGCTCAGCGCCGTCGACTCCATCGCCGCTCTCTCTCTGTCTTCTCCTCCTCCAAAGGCGATGCGCTGGTGAAGTCGAAATGGAATGGCTAGGACACTGAAGGCGAAGGTGTTTGAAAGATACCAAAGCAAAGGTGAGTACTATTGCGCACTGACACACACATTCCTTTATCTTTTGCTTTGAAGGAGATCAAGCAAGGATAAAGCAAGGTGCTACCAGTTGCACACGCAAAGGAAGGATGCCAAAGCAGGCAGGTAGTCCGATCTGGAGCTGGAGGCGCCACCGAAGAGAGAGGGGGGAATCGCCGCCGGCCGCTGGGTGTAGTCGGTCGATCTGGAGCTGGAGGCTGCGGTCCCACTGCCTGCGCTCCCCTCCGCTGGACTTGGGTAAATGAACCGAGAGTCGAGTGGCCCATTTACGTCCCCCTTGTTTCTCGTCAAAAATCTATTAATAAAAGGTTAAAAATTATTGTGAACAGATACAAGAAGGAACCCGAGAATGCGCTCATCGAAATATTGCTAAAATTTTGAAAATATGGAATACATCAAGCCGAAGTTTTGTGAGGATCCTTCACCTTGAAGTTTTGTTGATCTGCGAAATAGTGAGATCGCGGAGCCACCACTTACATCAAGCCGAAGGATGCCCATAGATATGGACATGTGAAGGCCTTGTATATTTGTATTCGTCCATGTTTTTTGAGTCTATGTGAAGAGTATATATCTACAACACGTAAGACATTAGGTCTCCCGTAGGGAAACTAGAACGGCCCTAGCTCCCAAGTCGGGAAGCATATGGACCCGTTAAAAGTACATGATCTAGTGCTTGTAATTGATCTCCATGTGGGGTTGTTGGCCCTCCGTCCACTCGAGGAAGAACTCAGCTATGGCTTGGGGCTTGATTGCCTGGTAAGGCTGGTACTGCGCCTCAAATGATGGGAGCTTTATACTAGTCAGTGTGTACGTGTAATACACGTTAATTTAGAAGTATATTAAATGCATGCGGATATTAAGTAGGATATTATTTACGTGTTATTATGTGATTAGCACTATATTTGACATAAAATTAACTGCATGCTAAACGTGTTGAGCGCTCGACATTGAAGCAGTCTAGGTCGTTCGATTGACATGATTTGATGGTTGAGATTAATTGGATCGGCCCCTTTGGGTCTTTTTATATTGGTATAGATATAGATATGGCCCACTTGACAACCCGGTCGGTCGCACCCGTGTTGTGGATGATGTTTGACAGGAGGACCTGGCTGGCTACCGTGATGGGGTAGGTCTGAAAGTAGTGCCACAACTTCTATGAGGCCATGAGCATGGCGAACGCGATCTTCTGGTAGTGTGGGTATCATGTCTTCATGGAGAGAGCACCTCTGATATATAATAGACCGGTCGCTGAACCTTTATAAGCATGGCCCTGCTCCTCATGCTCGACCACAAGAACTGTGCCCATCCCCTGGTTGGTAGAGGATGTGTATAGCAACATGGGCTTGTTCTCATGTGGGGCTGCGAGAATCAGGGTTCATTGCTAGCACTTGCTTGATTTCTTCCCAGCCATACCTTGCTTCATCAGACCAGACGAATTGTCTGGCTTCTTGGGGGGGGGGGGGGTGCCTTCTATCTAAGCTGGGATATGAACTGAGCAAGCACCGCGATGCAAACAACTAGCTTATGGACGTCTGATAGCTTGGACAATGCCTTTGATCTTTTCTAGGTTGGCCTCGGGGCCACACAATGAAGCGTAGGAGCTTGCTAGAGGTCACGTCGAACACACACTTGCCTAGATTGAATTTCATATGGAACTGACATAAGTTTTCAAAGGTTTGATTCAGGTCGGCGATGAGGGTGTCGGTTGCCTTGTATTGACCACAACATGGTCGACGTATGCCTCGACATTGACGTTGATCTAGGTGTGCAAGCACTTGTGTATCGTCCGCTAGCACATGATGCAATAAATGCTGACGGGGTTATACTTGAGGGGTAGGCCAAAGTACACACGTGGCCCAGCCTAAGACCCGGGCCAGTGTAATCCAAGAATGATGGGCCAAGGGGCCATGCACTAGGCCCAATAAGGCAACAACCCAGAAGCGTCAAGTACGAGTAAAAATATTCAATACAAGACCAAGTGTCTACAGTCGGATTACTGACCCCTGGCCGATGAGACTTAGCAGTCGGTCACCCGGAAGATGGGAGGAGTCGGATGACGTACATTTAGCTACACCTTAGGATTCCAGGGCCCCCACGATGCAATCAATGTCGTTGTAACCCAACAGTGGAATAATCAAGATAAATACATCAGTTGCTAGTCAGTAATAGCCATGACAGTCGGTCATTCATATGGCCATCAGTAGCATTAATACCAGCCCGTTATGACACCCCTCCTAGCGCACCCTATACCAGGGACGGAGCTCCCATGTAAGCATTGGGGTCAACTGACCCCAATGAAATTAGGTAGTCCTTGATTAGTCCTTTACTAGTTTAGTACTAATTACTGTCCATTTAGACAAGATGACCCCACTGTCATAGAGATGACCCCATCAAACATTTTTTCTAGCTTCGTCCCTGCCCTATACAAGTCGGGAAAAGGACACCGGGTTGAGGGTTGAGCTTTCACACAATGTAACCTACACAAAGAGCAAGAGCACCACATGTGTAGGGTATTACCTCCATTGGAGACGGCGTGAACTTTTATAAACCCTTGAGCGCACTCTCTATAGCATTTTAAATTGCACAAACCAATTTGATCGTCTAAGGGAGCTCACTTTGGTTGCATATATAATCAAGAAGAAAATGGCCCCTTGGTTGAAATTATGGCCTAGTACACAACTGTAATTCTCTAGTTTGTTTTTTCCTTTTTATGTGTACATATATTTTTTCCTTTTTAGCTAGACTTGGCTTGCCCTAGGCCACAATGTACAAATTGGTTTTCATACAATTTTATAAAAAAATGTAATGGGTCTATTACAGGCCATAAAAATACATGGCAAATATTTGAAATTGTATGAACATATTTTTTAAAGCATGACAATTTTATAACATTACAAAGAACACATTTTTGCGACTACATGAATTTTTGTAAATGTAATGAAAACTTTTAAAAATTATAGAAACATCTTTTAAATATGTGAACATTGTTTTTAATTATATGAGCATTTTAGAAAGTGAGTGCACACTTTTAAAATTACACGAACACTTTAATTTTTTTGAAAAATGCTTTATTTAAATGGTGTTTTGAAATATAAGTGAACATTTGTTAGCTACACCAAGATGTTTCAAAATACGTTTATTTGTTAGGCAAGGTGTTTCAAAATACGTGAAAACGATGATTATGATGATGAACCAGTGCACAAATGCCTCAACAGGAAAAAAAGAGGGAACGAATGCGCATGGGCTGTTGGGCCGTCACTCAAAAACGGGAGAGTTGACACGGGACGGGGGTGAGCGGCGCCGTGCATATATATAGCAGCGCCCATCCGGCAAAACCCCAACCCGAGAGCTCCACGCCACGAGAGGAGGGCGGCGGCCGCCCACGCGCATTCAGATCCAGGCGGCACGCCGTGTTGTTCGCCGCCGGCTGCGACGACGGGGAGTAGCGGGTTGAGGTTCGTCCGCCCTCGCTTACGCCCCGACTGCCCCTCCGCCACGGGACGCCCTTCCCGGCGGACGCGCACCACCTGTTCGACCGACGGCACAACCAGCCCGCTCCGATGCCCGAGCGCGCTCTGGACGGCCGTGCGCCACCGCCGAAGTAAGGCATAGAGAAGAAAGTCCTCTGGTTGAATTTGCCCATAACATCATCCATCCTACCATCCAGCGGCGGCTGCTGCTGCCCCACGATGGGTAGGATGGCCGGTGCTATGGATAGCTTCAACCCGATGTTCGTGCCACACCGCGTCCGTCGTGAGTCAAGCAGGGAGCCAATCCTCTGGCTGAATTTGTCCATAGCATCAGCACCGGCCGTTCAACTCGGGCGGTGGTAGTAGTTGCTGCCTTTCGGCGCTGGTGCTATAGATAAATTCAACCGGATGGTTGCGACATACCCGATTGTTGGAGTAATGGGTCACGGGTAGGCTAACCCGAGACCCAGAACCTTTCAAGACATCGGGGCTGGCTGCGCCCCTCAAAGCGTCAAGATGAAGTGACGCCTTCTTGTGGCCGGCTGGAGGAATAGCTGGCTGCCCATAGGCGGCCGAGTTCCAGAAGAGGGCATCAAGACAGGCTGACTCCTAGTAGGCGGCTTCCAGAGAAGCCAGCTCCTAACAGTCGGCCCGTGGCGCCCTCAAAGTCTGCCCCCTCATCAAGACGAAGTGTCGCCTTCTGATGGCCGGCTGGAGGAATAGCCGGCTGCCCATAAGCGGCGGAGTTCCAGAAGACGGCATCAAGACAGGCCGACTCCTAGTAGGCGGCTTCCAGAGAAGCCGGCTCCTAGCAGTCGGCCCGCGGCGCCCTCAAAGTCTGCGCCCTCATCAAGAGGACAAGCCAGGGTGTGACTACAGCATAGCCC
Source organism: Aegilops tauschii subsp. strangulata (assembly GCF_002575655.3). Lineage (NCBI taxonomy): Eukaryota > Viridiplantae > Streptophyta > Magnoliopsida > Poales > Poaceae > Aegilops > Aegilops tauschii. The sequence continues at coordinate 516,478,691 of NC_053038.3, read as the reverse complement.
ATCCCCCAAATCCAGGGCCGGGCATGGCCACAGTGCCCCGTACAGGCGGAGATCTCTGCACGGCGCGGCACTGTTGCCACTCCCCCCTTGGCGTCATCCCTGACGGGCGGAGCCCTGTTCACACGACGGCCTGTCGTTACGGCCTGCAGGCGGCGGGCCCTACTAGGCAGTGAGAGTCCTGAAGGCGGAAGAAGCCGGACCAGCCGGGCCCGAGGGAAGCCGGGTTCCAGCAGGCGGCCTATGCCTCCCTCGAGGCCCGTGTGTCATTAACCAGACGAGACACGGTGTGGCTATAGTGATCGCCCGCCAGGCGGCGGGACTGTAGCCACCCCCCCCCCCGACCAAGCCTGCGTCATTAGCATCATGGCTACAGTGAGTCGGCAGGACCCGCGAGCGGCGGGGGCGGCCTGTCTGCTCCGTACCTGACCAGTCAGCGGGCCCCAGCAGCCGGCGGAGAAGCCGAAGATCAGAGACACTGACAGCCGGGTCCTACACCTGGCAAGATTACCAATGTACCCCTGGGGGGAGCCTATATAAACCCCCCAGGGCACCCATGCAAAGGGTTCCCAACCTGTTAGAACTAGACTCACCCATAGAGAAATGAGAGAGCTAGCCTTGCTTTCTTCCACCTCTAGCAAACAGCTCAAGGAGCACCATTGTATCACTAGTGCCTTAGTGATCATGCGGAGACCCCGCAGAGCAGGACTAGGGGTGTTATCTCCACGGAGAGCCCCGAACCTGGGTAAAGTTCGCTGGCGTACGTGTCTACGCCTCATCCCGCTTCCAGGCACCGGCGACGTTCTACTCGCTCCCACCATGATAAGTCATCCTTTGGCATATGTCGCACCCAACCCCCGACATTTGGCGCCCACGGTGGGGCGAGGTGCACCGTCGTCCGGAGACCTGTTCTGGACGGGAACCTTGTTCCTTCCTGGCGAGCGCAGCCAGCCCGGCACGCCAGACGGAGTCTGTGCCGACGCGCTGCATGGCGCGGAGGTCGCCTGCGCGGCGAGCTGCCTCGCCGATCTCGTTGGCGATATTCGCCTCTCCGACGAGCCCGCGTCTGATGCGGGCACCGATGGCCCTGAGAGCCGCCTCGCGAGCCTCCTCGATCAGCTCCACGTCACCAGCGAGCCTACTGTAGACTTGGAATCTGTTGGCTACACCGACCCGATGCTTGTCGACTCCGACACTGCATCGCTTGACGCGTTCCCCACCAACGTGGTGGTCTAAGACGAGCCGCTTCCTCGCGCGGAGAGCGGCGGAAGCACCGTCACGGAGGTGCTTGTCATCAGCCACAGCGAGCACTCCGGCGGAGGTGCTCATGACCCGCTCGATGCGGCACTGCAAGACCTGACGGCGCCCATTCCAGAAGACGCCGACGCCGAGATGCGGGAAGCACGCCGTGCCCAGCTCGTCGAGAGCGCCAGGAAGCTGGCCAGCATGAGACGCCTATCGGAGGCCTACCAGCGCGAGATGGACCGCGCTGTGGGTGGCACGCCGGCTCCTGGTGGGCCTAGCCGCATCGGCATGGTCCAGCAACGCGGCGTGCCATCGCCAGCATGTTCGGGGCAAATCGCCCCGTCTACGCCACGCCCGCGGAAAATATACGAGCTGCCCAGGCGGCAGCAGAACAGCTGGACAAGTTTGAGGGCGAAGAGCGTCGCCAGATGGCGGAGCGTGTCCAGCGACTCCTCAACGCGGCTGCTGGGCAGCACAAGGCCGGCTGCCGCACTGAGGCGCCCAACCGGCAAAATGACGATCCGCCTCCCCGCCGAGATCAAGGCGCGACATCCCGGACGCCGACTGGTGGCGTCCGCGGAAGAAGAGACAAGGAGTCGGCTGCCAGCCGCAGCCGGACTCGCCTCACCATCGAGCGCGACCAAGACGGCCGCCCAAGAGCAGTGAAACGACGGGATGACTGTCCGCCTCCTCCCCCTCGCAGGGAAAGGCGCGCCTCCCCGCCGCCTGTTGAGCACCCGACACTCGACGACCGCCTTGGCCGCCGAGAAGGAGTCGGAGAGAATGATGCCCGCCACCGGATCGACCGCCTCAACCGATCCCTGGCACTAGAAGAAGAAGATGAGCTGGGTCCGCCCTGCTTTGGCCCCCGCATTCGAGATGAGCCCTTCCCCAAAGGGTTCACGCTCCCGAGAGACACGCCCAAATACACCGGCTCTGTGAAGCCGGAGGACTGGCTGGTCGACTACTCCACAGGCGTCAGCATCGCGAACGGCAACAAGCGCATTGCCGTGAAGTACGTTCCGCTCATGCTCCAGGGCACGGCCTGGACATGGCTGAACAGCCTAACGCCCCGCAGCATCAACAGCTGGGTTGATTTCACCGAAGCCTTCATCCGCAACTTCACCAGCACGTACAAGCGGCCGCCCAAGCCCCGCCAGCTCTCCTTGTGTGTCCAAGGCCCCAACGAGTCGACTCGCGACTACCTCACACGCTGGGCCGAGCTCCGCAACTCTTGCGAAGGCGTGCACGAGGTGCAGGCCATCGAGTACTTCACCGCCGGGTGCCGAGAGGGCACCCTCCTCAAGCACAAACTTCTCTGCGACGAGCCGGCGACCCACGACGAGCTGCTGAGCATAGCAGATAAATACGCCACGGCTGACTCCTCCATGAAGGCGGAGATCCAAGTTGATGCATCTGGCAAAGTATCTCCTCCGGCTCCTCGGGCCCCGGCTGGTGACACCAGTCGGCGTCAGCAACCCAACGACAACAAACGCAAGGCCACACAGCCGGCTTCTACAAGCCGGCAGGTGGCGACAACCGAAGACCAGCAGCCGGAAGGGCAGCCTCCGTCCAAGCGCCAGAAGGGCGGCAAGCCCAATTGGCTGCTCACTTTCTCGTATGAGCGGACTCTTGATGCACCCTGCAAATTTCACAGTGGCGCGAAGCCATCCAACCACACCACTCGGAAGTGCCATTGGCTCACCAGGATCGCCAAGGGTGACGGCCTTCTGCCTCCTCCGCCTGCTGGGCAGCCGCCTCCTCCTCCACCCCAGCAGCCGGCAGTTCGACCGGTCGGAGCCATACAAGACGAGTATCCTGAAGAGCACGGAGCTTACGTCGTGTTCACCAGCGTGGCCGACGACAAGCACAGCAGACGGCAACGACAGCAAGAAGTAAATGCAGTGGCATCAGAGACCCCCGAGTTCATGCATTGGTCCGAGAAGCCCATCAGCTGGAGCTGAGCCGACCACCCGGAAGTAATGCCCAATCCCGGCTCCTATGCCCTGGTTCTGGATGCCACTTTTGCCACAGAGAGGCGAGTTGCTCGTTTTTCCCGAGTTCTGATAGATGGCGGCAGCAGCATCAACATCCTGTACAAGGATACCATTGAGAAGTTAGGAATCAAACAAAGGCAGCTTCAGCCCAGCCGGACTGTATTCCATGGCATAGTTCCTGGCCTTTCCTGCTCACCAATCGGCAAGATCCAGATAGACGTCCTCTTTGGAGACAAAGATCACTTCCGCCAAGAGCCAGTCTGGTTTGAGGTGGTGGACCTTGAGAGCCCATACCATGCACTACTTGGCCGGCCTGCTCTGGCCAAGTTCATGGCGGTCCCCCACTATGCTTACCTCAAGATGAAGATGCCGAGTTCCAAGGGAATTCTGACCATAGCAGGGGATTACAAGAAGTCGTCCGCCTGCACAGCAGATAGCAGCCGGCTGGCCGAGTCCCTTGTGATCGCAGCTGAGAAGCGGCTCCTTGACCGGGTTGTGGCGATGGCAGGCAAGCAGCCAGAAATGCCACCCAACCCCAAGGAGTCGGAAGCCGAGGGCTCGTTCAAGCCGGCCAAAGAGACAAAGAAGATACCCCTGGACCCGGAGCACCCGGAGAGGTACGCTGTCATAGGTGCGAACCTTGACAGCAAATAGGAAGGCGAGCTCGTCAATTTCCTCCGTGAGAATCGGGACATCTTTGCATGGTCCGCCAAGGACATGCCGGGTGTTTCGACGGAATTCGCCGAGCACAAGCTACACGTCCGGTCAGATGCCAAGCCAGTCAAGCAGCCCTTGCGCCGCCTGTCAGAAGAGAAGAGAAGAGTCGTTGGAGAAGAGATAGCCCGGTTGCTGGCAGCCGGCTTCATCATGGAAGTGTTCTTTCCAGAGTGGCTGGCCAACCCAGTCCTTGTGCTGAAGAAAAACAAGCAGTGGCGCATGTGTATTGATTATACCAGCCTCCACAAAGCCTGCCCCAAAGACCCATTTGCTTTGCCAAGAATTGACCAAGTGATAGACTCCACAGCCGGATGCGAGCTGTTGAGTTTCTTGGACGCATACTCAGGGTATCACCAGATCAAGCTGAACCCGGTCGATAGTCTGAAGACCGCCTTCATCACACCGTTTGGAGCCTTCTGCTACTTGACCATGACGTTCGGCTTGAGGAATGCCGGCGCCACGTTTCAACGTTGCATGCAGAAGTGCCTCCTCAAGCAACTCGGTAGGAACGCCCACGTTTATGTGGACGATGTTGTGGTGAAGACGAAGAAGCGTGGAACGCTGATAGAAGACCTCAAGGAGACCTTTGAGAACTTGCGCCGATTTCAAATCAAGCTCAACCCGGAGAAATGCGTCTTTGGAGTACCAGCTGGCCAGCTTCTTGGCTTCCTGGTCTCAGAGCGCGGCATAGAATGCAACCCCATGAAAATCAAGGCCATCGAGAGGATGGAAGTGCCCACCCGACTGCTGGACGTGCAGAAATTCACTGGTTGCTTGGCATCCATCAGCCGCTTCATCAGTCGGCTGGGCGAGAAGGCTCTTCCCCTGTACCAGCTCATGAAGAAGACCACTTTTTTTGAGTGGAACGACAAGGCGGACGAAGCTTTTCTCCAGCTCAAGAAGATGCTGACCACTCCGCCTGTCCTGGCGGCTCCGACTCCTAAGGAACCCATGCTCCTCTACATCGCCGCCACCAGCCGGGTGGTCAGCACTGTCATAGTTGTGGAGCGCAAGGAGGAAGGCAAAGCGCTACCAGTCCAGAAGCCAGTGTATTACCTGAGTGAAGTGTTGTCCGCCTCCAAGCAAAACTACCCCCACTATCAGAAGATGTGCTACGGCATGCACTTTGCCGCCAAGAAATTGAACCCGTATTTTCAAGAGCACCCAATCACTGTTGTCTGCACTGCTCCGCTTGCCGAGATCATCGGAAGCCGAGATGCTTCAGGCCGAGTAGCCAAATGGGCCATAGATTTGCCCCCCTACACCATCTACTACCAGCCTCGCACCGCCATCAAGTCACAAGCACTGGCTGACTTCCTCGTCGACTAGGCCGAGACACAGTACCTGCCGCCAGCGCCGGACTCCACCCATTGGCGGATGCATTTTGATGGTTCCAAGATGCGCACCGGTTTGGGAGCCGGCATCGTCCTCACCTCTCCCAAAGGCGACAAGCTCAGATATGTGCTGCAAATTCACTTTGCCGCCTCCAACAACGTAGCCGAGTACGAAGCACTCATACACGGGCTCCGGCTTGCCAAGGAACTCGGCATTCGCCGGATCCTGTGTTATGGAGACTCTGACTTGGTGGTCCAGCAGTCGTCGGGCGACTGGGACGCCAAAGATGCAAACATGGCCAGCTACCGCTTCCTCGTCCAGCAGCTCAGTGGATACGTTGAAGGGTGCGAGTTCCTCCATGTGCCAAGAAATGACAATGAGCAGGCAGACGCCTTGGCACGAATCGGCTCCACCCGACAAGCAATACCAGCCGGCGTCGCCCTGCAACGCCTCCTCAAGCCATCCGTCAAGCCGTCACCAGAGTCAGACTCCATTTTCGTGCCGGCCCCTCCTGAAGCAGTCGGATCCGACTTGAGAGCCCCAGCAGCCGGCACAGGAATTCCAACAGGCGGCCTGGGGGCCGCGGCAGTCGCACCCGGCCCGGGGACTTCAGAACCTGGCCCGGGGACTGCAGCGGTCAGCCTGGGGACTTCAGAGCCCGCCCCGGGGACTGCAGCAGTCGACCCCGGGACTTCATCGACTCAGCAAGCGGTGGCCGACTCCAGCCCACCGCCTCCCGGCCCAACTGCCCTCGTACAAGTAGCAGTCCTAGCAGTTGAAGAAATTACACGCCTTCCTGGGCTCAGCCCATCCTCAACTTTCTGGTGAACAAAGAGCTGCCGGCTGACGAGATCTCGGCCCGACAAGTGCAACGCCGAGCTGCAGCATACACCATCGTCAACAGAGAGTTTGTAAGGCGCAGTGTAACTGGTGTCTACCAGCGCTGCGTGGAGCCGGAGCAAGGCCAAGCAATCCTCAAAGATATCCATCAAGGCGAGTGTGGTCACCACGCGGCTTCAAGAGCACTTGTTGCCAAAGCTTTCCGCCATGGTTTTTTTCTGGCCAACTGCTCTAGAAGATGCCAAAGACTTGGTTCAGAAATGCAAAGGGTGCCAGAAGTTCCGCTCCAAGCCACATCAGCCGGCTTCCTCACTCAAGACCATCCCCATTGCCTGGCCCTTTGCCGTCTGGGGCCTGGACATGGTGGGACCATTCAAGACTGCACGAGGTGGCATGACTCATCTGCTTGTCGCAGTGGACAAGTTCACCAAGTGGATAGAAGCAAAACCAATCAAGGAGCTGAATGGTCCGACTGATGTGACTTTCATCTCCGACATCACCATCCGGTATGGCATACCGCACAGCATCATCACCGACAATGGCACAAACTTTGCCAAAGGCGCTTTGGCCCGTTTCTGTGCGACGCAGGGCATCCGACTGGACTTAGCGTCCGTTGCCCATCCGCAGTCAAACGGCCAGGTGGAGCGAGCAAACGGCCTTATTTTGTCCGGCATCAAGCCCCGACTGGTCAAGCCTCTGGAGCGTTCGGCCGGCTGCTGGCTCGATGAGCTGCCGGCCGTCCTCTGGAGCCTGCGCACAACCCCGAACAAGTCAACCGGCTTCACTCCTTTCTTCCTCGTCTACGGTGCCGAAGCCGTCATCCCGACGGACACAGAATTCGACTCCCCTCGAGTCACCATGTACACCGAAGAGGAGACAGAAGAAGCACGACAAGACGGCGTCGATCTGCTGGAAGAGGGCCGGCTGTTGGCACTCAGCCGGTCCACCATCTACCAGCAGAGTCTGCGCCGATACTACAACAGGAAGGTCAAGCCGAGATCCTTCCAAGAGGGAGACCTTGTGCTCCGGCTGATCCAGCGAACAGCCGGCCAGCACAAGCTCTCAGCGCCTTGGGAAGGCACCTTCATCATCAGCAAGGTGTTGGGCAACGACTCCTGCTACCTGATCGACGCTCAGAAGCCTCGAGCGCGTAAGAGGGACGACTCCGGCAAGGAGACGGAGCGGCCATGGAATGCAAATCTCCTCCGAAGATTTTACAGTTGATGCAGTATGTACCACGCTACCTTTTGTATTAAAGTACGAAGACTCCGGGTCCCCCGAGAAGAGCTCGGGGACTGCCCTCTTTTATCTATATGATAAGAATTATGCCTACGAATGTGTTATTTCCTTTATGCCGCTTGGCACCGGGTCCGACTAGTCGGCCCGGGGACTCACCGCCTTGTACTATGAAATGCTTCCTGCAGCCGGACAAGTAATGTGTTGGCGCTTAAGCCGTCTCCTGCCAGAAGCCGCAGCTCACAGAGCGACTGTCTGGTGGGCAGGAGAAAGGCAGAAAGGGTGCCCACATGAAAAATGGCTAAGGACCCAAAGCATGTGCATAGTTCAAGCCGGCTTCCCGCCTCTACGACCAGCTGTTGAGCAGCCGGCCGGCCGGCTTCTACTTAACTTGCTAAAACGTTCTAATCGGCTAAGTACTTGCCTACCCAAAAGTAGCTAAGTACTTGACCCAGCCACAGTCCGCAGAGCGGCTGTCAGGCTGGCAAGACGGCAACTAAGGGAGGGCGGCAAAGGAAAAAGGCCAAGGAACAGAAAGCAAGAAAAGATAAAACTCGGCAAAAATATTTACATATCAAAAGGCCCTTGGCCGACATTCAATAGAAGTTTAAAATATAGCCCGCGGGTGGAATTGTGCAAAGTTAACAAGTTCGTCGAGATTGATAAGCAGGTAAAACAAAAGATAAACTGGCAGCCTAGGGAGCAGCAGATGGGTTCGGTGGATCGGAGGAGTCGGTGGCGCCGGTTGGTGGAGCAGCCGGCTGGTCAGTCCCCGCTTGGTCGCCTCTAGTGGCAGCCGGCTCGCCCGGGCGTGGCTCGTTGTTGCAGGCGCGGTCGAGCTGAGGTTGGCCATCCGCTCCGACCTCTGGCGCCTCCTCTTCGCCTTCCTCCTCCTCGTCGTCTTCCTCCTCGCCGCAAGAGTCGATCACCTCGGCCGAGTCCTCGCCGTCCTCCGGGTTCAGCCCGAACCATTCTGGTGGCGCCTCGGCGCCGTTCTTGGCCCGCTCCAGGATGAAGACGCTGGTGTCGGTGTACTCGGCGATTGCCGCCGCGCGCTTGACAAGGTCATCCTCTACTGCCACCAGCTCCTCCTGGGCCTCCTGCCGAAACGTGGTCAACTGGGCTAGATTTAGCCCAGGGTACCACACCTTGACAAACTCCAAGGCCCGACGCGCTCCAGCTCGGGCCGAGGAGCCCTTCCAGGCCTCAAGACGGTCGGCCGCCACCTCCAGCCAGTCGGCAGTCCGACTGGGAATGCGCGGTGCCGGCATGTTCGGCCACAGGGTGGTGATCGCCTGGGCGCCGACATGCTGAAGACGGCGCAGCATCCGGTGAGCCGGCCGAAGTCGGGCCTCGATGCTCAGGGGCTGCTCGCTAAGGGTCCGGGGGGCGTTGGCAGCAATCTGCGCACCTTCTGCCCTCCGTCCTTCGCGATCAGCTTCAATGGCCTGATTGGTGGCGTCAGAATGACCAGGGAAGAAGTCTGCCAAAACAGAAAGCAAAGAGCCAAAGTTAGAGACGAGAGGCCAGCTCGACCAGCAGCCGGAAGCTCAAAGAAGGAAAAAGAGGGAAGCTCACCATCAACTATGTCTTCAATCTCGTGAAAGCCGGAAGACAGCATCGCCTCCTTGTCGGTCCAGGCGGAGCGTTCGGTCGCAAACTCAGCAAGGAGGCTGGTCTCCTTGTCCTCCGCCTCCTTCTGGACCTTCTTGAGAAGCTCCGCCTGCTCCGCCAGTTGCGCGACCAGCCGGTCACGCTCTTCAGCCAGCTTGCCGCACTCCACCTCCTTGGCACGCAGCGCGGTATTGCTTCGCCCAGCTGCTGCTGCAGGGCGGCGTTGGCCTCTGCGAGAGCAGAAAAAGAAAAAGGCGTCAGTAACCGACAGATAAGAAGCACAGTTGCCGGGGAGATCCGGCCCGACTACTCAGCAGTCGGCCCGAATCTCGGGGACTACAGCCCGCGGGTGCGCCAGCGCGCCCCCGCGGAGAAAGAAGTCGTCAATATCAACCCAAAGAAGATCAGTCGCCAGGAAGATCCGGCCCGACTGCTCAGCAGTCGGCCCGAATCTCGGGGACTACAGCCCGCGGGTGCGCCAGCGCGCCCCCACAGAGAGATAAAAAGACTTACTCCGGCTCTCCGACAAGTCGACGACACGTTGATCCAACTCCTGGACTTTGGAGTTGAAAGTGGCCGCACGGAGGTTATGATAATTCTGCAGCAAGGACATTAGCATTCGGAGCTTGCCAGTTAAAGTTTCGGGCGGCCTCCTGTTGGAAATATGCCCTAGAGGCAATAATAAATGGTTATTATTATATTTCTTTGTTCATGATAATTGTCTATTATTCATGCTATAATTGTATTGTCCGGAAATCGTAATACATGTGTGAATACATAGACCACAAAGTGTCCCTAGTAAGCCTCTAGTTGACTAGCTCGTTGATCAACAGATAGTCATGGTTTCCTGACTATGGACATTGGATGTCATTGATAACGGGATCACATCATTAGGAGAATGATGTGATGGACAAGACCCAATCCTAAGCATAGCATAAAAGATCGTGTAGTTCCGTTTGCTAGAGCTTTTCCAATGTCAAGTATCTTTTCCTTAGACCATGAGATCGTGCAACTCCTGGATACTGTAGGAGTGCTTTGGGTGTGCCAAACGTCACAACGTAACTGGGTGACTATAAAGGTGCACTACGGGTATCTCCGAAAGTGTCTGTTGGGTTGGCACGGATCGAGACTGGGATTTGTCACTCCGTGTGACGGAGAGGTATCTCTGGGCCCACTCGGTAATGCATCATCATAATGAGCTCAATGTGACTAAGGCGTTAGTCACGGGATCATGCATTGCAGTACGAGTAAAGAGACTTGCCGGTAACGAGATTGAACAAGGTATTGGGATACCGACGATCGAATCTCGGGCAAGTAACATACCGATTGACAAAGGGAATTGTATACGGGATTGATTGAATCCTCGACACCGTGGTTCATCCGATGAGATCATCGTGGAACATGTGGGAGCCAACATGGGTATCCAGATCCCGCTGTTGGTTATTGACCGGAGAGGCGTCTCGGTCATGTCTGCATGTCTCCCGAACCCGTAGGGTCTACACACTTAAGGTTCGGTGACGCTAGGGTTGTAGAGATATATGTATGCGGAAACCCGAAAGTTGTTCGGAGTCCCGGATGAGATCCCGGACGTCACGAGAGGTTCCGGAATGGTCCGGAGGTGAAGAATTATATATAGGAAGTCAAGTTTCGGCCACCGGGAAAGTTTCGGGGGTTACCGGTATTGTACCGGGACCACCGGAAGGGTCCCGGGGGTCCACCGGGTGGGGCCACCTATCCCGGAGGGCCCCGTGGGCTGAAAGTGGAAGGGAACCAGCCCTTAGTGGGCTGGGGCGCCCCCCTTGGGCCTCCCCCCATGCGCCTAGGGTTGGGAACCCTAGGGGGGGAGTTCCCCCTTGCCTTGGGGGGCAAGGCACCCCTTCCCCCCCACTTGGCCGCCCCCCCCCCCCTTTGGATCTGATCTCCAGGGCCGGCGCCCCCCCAGGGGGCCTATATAAAGGGGGGAGGGAGGGCAGCACACAACAGCCTTGGGCGCCTCCCTCCTCCCCTGCAACACCTCTCTCTCTCGCAGAAGCTTAGCGAAGCCCTGCCGAGACCCGCTACATCCACCACCACGCCGTCGAGCTGCTGGATCTCCATCAACCTCTCCTTCCCCCTTGCTGGATCAAGAAGGAGGAGACGTCGCTGCATCGTACGTGTGTTGAACGCGGAGGTGCCGTCCGTTCGGCACTCGGTCATCGGTGATTTGGATCACGGCGAGTACGACTCCGTCATCCACGTTCATTGGAACGCTTCCGCTCGCGATCTACAAGGGTATGTAGATGCACTCCCTTCCCCTCGTTGCTAGTATACTCCATAGATGCATCTTGGTGAACGTAGGAAAATTTTAAAATTATGCTACGATTCCCAACAGTGGCATCATGAGCCAGGCCTATGCGTAGTTACTATGCACGAGTAGAACACAAAGCAGTTGTGGGCGTTGAGTTTGCCAATTCTTCTTGCCGCTACTAGTCGTTTCTTGTTTCGGCGGCATTGTAGGATGAAGCGGCCCGGACCGACCTTACACGTACGCTTACGTGAGACAGGTTCCACCGATTGACATGCACTAGTTGCATAAGGTGGCTAGCGGGTGTCTGTCTCTCCTACTTTAGTCGGAACGGATTCGATGAAAAGGGTCCTTATGAAGGGTAAATAGAAATTGGCAAATCACGTTGTGGTCATACGTAGGTAAGAAAACGTTCTTGCTAGAAACCTACAAACCACGTAAAAACTTGCAACAACAATTAGAGGACGTCTAACTTGTTTTTGCAGCAAGTGCTATGTGATGTGATATGGCCAGAAGATGTGATGAATGATATATGTGATGTATGAGATTGATCATATTCTTGTAATAGGAATCACGACTTGCATGTCGATGAGTATGACAACCGGCAGGAGCCATAGGAGTTGTCTTTATTATTCTGCATGACCTGTGAGTCATTGAATAACGCCATGTAATTTACTTTACTTTGTTGCTAAACGCGTTAGCCATACAAGTAGAAGTAATCGTTGGCGTGACGACTTCATGAAGACACAATGATGGAGATCATGGTGTCATGCCGGTGACGAAGATGATCATGGTGCCCCGAAGATGGAGATCAAAGGAGCATGATGATATTGGCCATATCATGTCACTATTTGATTGCATGTGATGTCTATCATGTTTTTGCATCTTATTTGCTTAGAACGACGGTAGTAAGTAAGATGATCCCTTATAATAATTTCAAGAAAGTGTTCACCCTAACTGTGCACCGTTGCAAAGGTTCGTTGTTTCGAAGCACCACGTGATGATCGGGTGTGATAGATTCTAACGTTCGAATACAACGGGTGTTGACGAGCCTAGCATGTACAGACATGGCCTCGGAACACACGCAATACACTTAGGTTGACTTGACGAGCCTAGCATGTACAGACATGGCCTCGGAACACGGAGGACCGAAAGGTCGAGCATGAGTCGTATAGAAGATACGATCAGCATGGAGATGTTCACCGATCTTGACTAGTCCGTCTCACGTGATGATCGGACACGGCCTAGTTGAATTCAGATCATGTTTCACTTAGATGACTAGAGGGATGTCTATCTGAGTGGGAGTTCATTAAATAATTTGATTATATGAACTTAATTATCATGAACTTAGTCTAAAATCTTTACACTATGTATTGTAGATCAAATGGCCCACGTTGTCCTCAATTTCAACGCGTTCCTAGAGAAAACCAAGCTGAAAGATGATGGCAGCAACTATACGGACTGGGTCCGGAACCTGAGGATCATCCTCATAGCAGCCAAGGAAGATTATGTCTTAGAAGCACCGCTAGGTGAAGCACCAATCCCTGAGAACCAAGACGTTATGAACGCTTGGCAGCAGCGTGCTGAAGATTACTCCCTCGTTCGGTGCGGCATGCTTTACAGCTTAGAACCGGGTCTCCAAAAGCGTTTTGAGAAACATGGAGCATATGAGATGTTCGAGGAGCTGAAACTGGTTTTTCAAGCTCATGCCCGGGTCGAGAGATATGATGTCTCCGACAAGTTCTTCAGCTGTAAAATGGAGGAGAACAGTTCTGTGAGTGAGCACATACTCAGAATGTCTGGGTTGCACAACCGCTTGTCTCAGCTGGGAGTTAATCTCCCGGATGACGCGGTCATTGACAGAATCCTCCAGTCGCTTCCACCAAGCTACAAGAGCTTTGTGATGAACTACAATATGCAGGGGATGGAAAAGACCATTCCCGAGGTATATTCAATGCTGAAATCAGCTGAGGTAGAGATCAGAAAAGAACATCAAGTGTTGATGGTGAATAAAACCACTAAGTTCAAGAAGGGCAAGGGTAAGAAGAACTTCAAGAAGGACGGCAAGGGAGTTGCCGCGCCCGGTAAGCCAGTTGCCGGGAAGAAGTCAAAGAATGGACCCAAGCCCGAGACTGAGTGCTTTTATTGCAAGGGAAGTGGTCACTGGAAGCGGAACTGCCCCAAATATTTAGCGGACAAGAAGAAGGCCGGCAACACCCAAGGTATATGTGATATACAAGTAATTGATGTGTACCTTACCAGTACTCGTAGTAGCTCCTGGGTATTTGATACCGGTGCGGTTGCTCATATTTGTAACTCAAAACAGGAACTACGGAATAAACGGAGACTGGCAAAGGACGAGGTGACGATGCGCGTCGGGAATGGTTCCAAGGTCGATGTGATCGCCGTTGGCACGCTACCTCTGCATCTACCCACGGGATTAGTTTTAAACCTCAATAATTGTTATTTAGTGCCAGCTTTGAGCATGAACAATTTATCTGGATCTCGTTTAATTCGAGATGGCTACTCATTTAAATCTGAGAATAATGGTTGTTCTATTTATTTGAGAGATATGTTTTATGGTCATGCCCCGCTGGTCAATGGTTTATTTTTTATGAATCTCGAACGTGATGTTACACATGTTCATAGTGTGAATACCAAAAGATGTAAAGTTGATAACGATAGTCCCACATACTTGTGGCACTGCCGCCTTGGTCACATTGGTGTCAAGCGCATGAAGAAGCTCCATGCAGATGGACTTTTGGAGTCTCTTGATTACGAATCATTTGACACGTGCGAACCATGCCTCATGGGTAAGATGACCAAGACTCCGTTCTCCGGAACAATGGAGCGAGCAACCAACTTATTGGAAATCATACATACCGATGTGTGCGGTCCAATGAGTGTTGAGGCTCGCGGAGGATATCGTTATGTTCTCACTCTCACTGATGATTTAAGTAGATATGGGTATGTCTACCTGATGAAACACAAGTCTGAAACCTTTGAAAAGTTCAAGGAATTTCAGAGTGAAGTTGAGAATCAACGTGACAGGAGAATAAAATTCCTACGATCAGATTGTGGTGGAGAATATTTAAGTCACGAGTTTGGTGCACACTTAAGGAAATGTGGAATAGTTTCACAACTCACGCCGCCTGGAACACCTCAGAGAAATGGTGTGTCCGAACGTCGTAATCGCACTCTATTGGATATGGTGCGATCTATGATGTCTCTTACCGATTTACCGCTCTCATTTTGGGGTTATGCTTTAGAGACTGCCGCATTCACTTTAAATAGGGCTCCGTCGAAATCCATTGAGACGACACCGTATGAATTATGGTTTGGGAAGAAACCTAAGCTGTCGTTTCTAAAAGTTTGGGGATGCGATGCTTATGTCAAGAAACTTCAACCTGAAAAGCTCGAACCCAAATCGGAAAAATGCGTCTTCATAGGATACCCTAAGGAAACTATTGGGTATACCTTCTACCTCAGATCCGAAGGCAAGATCTTCGTTGCCAAGAACGGGTCCTTTCTGGAGAAGGAGTTTCTCTCGAAAGAATTGAGTGGGAGGAAAGTGGAACTTGATGAGGTGATAGTCACCCCTTCCGAACCGGAAAGTAGCGCAGCGCGGGAAAATGTTCCTGTGGTGCCTACACCGACTAGGGAGGAAGTTAATGATGATGATCATGAAGCTTCGGATCAAGTTACTGAACTTCGTAGGTCCACAAGGACACGTTCCGCACCAGAGTGGTACGGCAACCCTGTCCTGGAAATCATGTTGTTAGACAACGGTGAACCTTCGAACTATGAAGAAGCGATGGCGGGCCCGGATTCCGACAAATGGCTAGAAGCCATGAAATCCGAGATAGGATCCATGTATGAAAACAAAGTATGGACTTTGACTGACTTGCCCGATGAGCGGCGAGCCATAGAAAACAAATGGATCTTTAAGAAGAAGACGGACGCAGCTGGTAATGTGACCATCTACAAAGCTCGACTTGTCGCTAAGGGTTATCAACAAGTTCAAGGGGTTGACTACGATGAGACTTTCTCACCCGTAGCGAAGCTGAAGTCCGTCCGAATCATGTTAGCAATTGCCGCATACTATGATTATGAGATATGGCAGATGGACGTCAAAACGGCATTCCTTAACGGCTTCCTTAAGGAAGAGTTGTATATGATGCAGCCGGAAGGTTTTGTCGATCCTAAGAATGCTAACAAAGTATGCAAGCTCCAGCGCTCAATCTATGGGCTGGTGCAAGCATCTCGGAGTTGGAACATTCGCTTTTGATGAGATGATCAGAGCGTTTGGGTTTACACAGACTTATGGAGAAGCCTGTGTTTACAAGAAAGTGAGTGGGAGCTCTGTAGCATTTCTCATATTATATGTGGATGACATACTATTGATGGGAAATGATATAGAATTCTTGGAAAGTATAAAGGCCTATTTGAATAAGTGTTTTTCAATGAAGGACCTTGGAGAAGCTGCTTATATATTAGGCATCAAGATCTATAGAGATAGATCAAGACGCCTCATTGGTCTTTCACAGAGTACATACCTTGACAAGATATTGAAGAAGTTCAGTATGGATAAGTCCAAGAAGGGGTTCTTGCCTGTATTGCAAGGTGTGCAATTGAGCACGGCTCAATGCCCGACCACGGCAGAAGATATAGAAGAGATGAGTGTCATCCCTTATGCCTCGGCCATAGGGTCTATTATGTATGCCATGCTGTGTACCAGACCTGATGTAAACCTTGCCGTAAGTTTGGTAGGAAGGTACCAAAGTAATCCCGGCAAGGAACACTGACAGCGGTCAAGAATATCCTGAAGTACCTGAAGAGGACTAAGGATATGTTTCTCGTTTATGGAGGTGACGAAGAGCTCGTCGTAAAGGGTTACGTCGACGCTAGCTTCGACACGGATCTGGATGACTCGAAGTCACAGACCGGATACGTGTATATATTGAATGGAGGAGCAGTAAGCTGGTGCAGTTGCAAGCAAAGCGTCGTGGCGGGATCTACATGTGAAGCGGAGTACATGGCAGCCTCGGAGGCAGCACAGGAAGCAGTCTGGATGAAGGAGTTCATTACAGACCTAGGGGTGATTCCAAATGCGTCGGGCCCGATGACTCTCTTCTGTGACAACACTGGAGCTATTGCCCTTGCGAAGGAGCCCAGGTTTCACAGGAAGACCAGGCATATCAAGCGTCGCTTCAACTCCATTCGTGAAAGTGTTCAAAATGGAGACATAGATATTTGTAAAGTACATACGGACCTGAATGTAGCAGATCCGTTGACTAAACCTCTCCCTAGGGCAAAACATGATCAACACCAGGACGCAATGGGTGTTCGATTCATCACAATGTAACTAGATTATTGACTCTAGTGCAAGTGGGAGACTGTTGGAAATATGCCCTAGAGGCAATAATAAATGGTTATTATTATATTTCTTTGTTCATGATAATTGTCTATTATTCATGCTATAATTGTATTGTCCGGAAATCGTAATACATGTGTGAATACATAGACCACAAAGTGTCCCTAGTAAGCCTCTAGTTGACTAGCTCGTTGATCAACAGATAGTCATGGTTTCCTGACTATGGACATTGGATGTCATTGATAACGGGATCACATCATTAGGAGAATGATGTGATGGACAAGACCCAATCCTAAGCATAGCATAAAAGATCGTGTAGTTCCGTTTGCTAGAGCTTTTCCAATGTCAAGTATCTTTTCCTTAGACCATGAGATCGTGCAACTCCCGGATACCGTAGGAGTGCTTTGGGTGTGCCAAACGTCACAACGTAACTGGGTGACTATAAAGGTGCACTACGGGTATCTCCGAAAGTGTCTGTTGGGTTGGCACGGATCGAGACTGGGATTTGTCACTCCGTGTGACGGAGAGGTATCTCTGGGCCCACTCGGTAATGCATCATCATAATGAGCTCAATGTGACTAAGGCGTTAGTCACGGGATCATGCATTGCGGTACGAGTAAAGAGACTTGCCAGTAACGAGATTGAACAAGGTATTGGGATACCGACGATCGAATCTCGGGCAAGTAACATACCGATTGACAAAGGGAATTGTATACGGGATTGATTGAATCCTCGACACCGTGGTTCATCCGATGAGATCATCGTGGAACATGTGGGAGCCAACATGGGTATCCAGATCCCGCTGTTGGTTATTGACCGGAGAGGCGTCTCGGTCATGTCTGCATGTCTCCCGAACCCGTAGGGTCTACACACGTAAGGTTCGGTGACGCTAGGGTTGTAGAGATATATGTATGCGGAAACCCGAAAGTTGTTCGGAGTCCCGGATGAGATCCCGGACGTCACGAGAGGTTCCGGAATGGTGCGGAGGTGAAGAATTATATATAGGAAGTCAAGTTTCGGCCACCGGGAAAGTTTTGGGGGTTACCGGTATTGTACCGGGACCACCGGAAGGGTCCCGGGGGTCCACCGGGTGGGGCCACCTATCCCGGAGGGCCCCGTGGGCTGAAAGTGGAAGGGAACCAGCCCTTAGTGGGCTGGGGCGCCCCCCTTGGGCCTCCCCCCATGCGCCTAGGGTTGGGAACCCTAGGGGGGAGTTCCCCCTTGCCTTGGGGGGCAAGGCACCCCTTCCCCCCCACTTGGCCGCCGCCCCCCCCTTTGGATCTGATCTCCAGGGCCGGCGCCCCCCAGGGGGCCTATATAAAGGGGGGGAGGGAGGGCAGCACACAACAGCCTTGGGCGCCTCCCTCCTCCCCTGCAACACCTCTCTCTCTCTCTCTCGCAGAAGCTTAGCGAAGCCCTGCCGAGACCCGCTACATCCACCACCACGCCGTCGTGCTGCTGGATCTCCATCAACCTCTCCTTCCCCCTTGCTGGATCAAGAAGGAGGAGACGTCGCTGCACCGTACGTGTGTTGAACGCGGAGGTGCCGTCCGTTCGGCACTCGGTCATCGGTGATTTGGATCACGGCGAGTACGACTCCGTCATCCACGTTCACTGGAACGCTTCCTTTCGCGATCTACAAGGGTATGTAGGTGCACTCCCTTCCCCTCGTTGCTAGTATACTCCATAGATGCATCTTGGTGAACGTAGGAAAATTTTAAAATTATGCTACGATTCCCAACACCTCCTGCTCCTCGCGCGCCTCCTGCGCGTTTCACTCCGTTGCCTCCCGGAGGTCGGCGGCCGGGTCGATTCGCCGGGTGGTGGCAGAAGTCTCCGCCGACCCAACGATGGAGGCGGCGGCCGACTTCTCAAGAGAGAGCGGGGCCCTAAATCAAGGTAAACAAAGCGAAGAAACTCAGACAAGATCAGCAAGGAAGGAGAAAGTACGAGAGGAAGGCAGTACTTACGCGGACACCAGCTGCGGCTCCTTCACCGCCTTGCGGAAGCGGATGGCCTTCGCGACCGCTTCATCCCGCTTAGTCGCCGCGGCCGAGCCCTTGGGTTTCTTCGGCCGGCTGCCGAACAGGCTCGGCGCGGCCCTGCGCTTGTACGCACCACCTCGGGCTGCCGGCGCGGCAGACGAGCTCGCGCCCTGCTGGTAGGACTCCGGCTGGCGGCGCGGGACGACTTCCCCCGCATCGTCGTCTGGCCAGTCCTCGAGGCTGGCTCCGAGCCCTGAGCCGCCTGCTTCGCCGCCTCCTCCCTCGGCGTCATCCTCCAAGGCCGCCGCCCCCAAGTCGGGGTCATCCATGTCGCTCTCCGCCCGGTCGGGGAGGAATTGACGCTCCGGCCCCGTGGCGCCGGCAGCCGGCTAGAGGAGGGGGCTCTGTTCAAAGGCCGATTGGTCAGGTTGGACAAACGGAACTCGGCAAAAAGAAAGAGAAAGAGAAGGAAAGGAAATTTACCATAGGCGGGGGGTCGGCGCGAGAATACGGCTCCTTGCCAAACCGCCACTCCTCCGTGAGCTCGCAGTTCGCAAGGTAGTTCACCATGTGAGCTACCTCTGCGTGACGCATCTCCTTGGTGCACAGCCGGCTTGGGTCCCGATGCCCGCTCATCTGACAGATCATGTGAGGGCGGCCCTGGAGCGGGAGCACCCGGCGCGCCACGAAGGCGGATAGCAAGTCGGGCCCGGTCAGGCCCTCCGACTATGTCAGCACCCGAAGCCGCGCGATGGCGGCGGCTCCAGAAGGCGACAGTCTCTTGGCCCGGTACGACCAGTTGGGCCGCCTCCCAGCTGGCGGGCCGGCTGCGTAAGCCGGCAAGTTGACCCAGTCGCCCTCCGGGAAGACACTCTTCACGTAGAAGTACAACCGCTGCCACATCTTCACCGACCGGATCAGCGTGATGGGAGGAAACGGGTTGTCGGCCGCCGGCCTCCGCACCGCAATGAAGGCGCCGCATTGAGCTGGCACGCCGGCGACGAGGGTGCCAAGCTTGGTGTAGAAGAACTCCCCCCAAAGCTCGATGGTGGGGAGGACGCCGAGGAAGCTTTCGCACAGAGCGACGAAGGCGGACAGCAGCACCACCGTGTTTGGGGTGAGGTGGTGCGGTTGAAGATTGTAGAACACGAGGAAGGCCCGGAAGAAGCCGCTCACCGGCAGGCCGAGGCCGCGCAGGCAGTGCAAGCGAAAGACGACCCGCTCGCCCTCCTCCGGCGCCGGCAAGATCTCCCTCTCCGGCGCGAGGCGAACCTTCACGTAGTCCTTGCCGGGCAGCCGCCGCGTCTGGCGGAGAAAGTCGATGTGGTCTTCATGGACTTCGGAGCCGTCCCATGCTCCGGAGCGCGCCATGGGGGCGTGAGGTTGACAGATGAGCTCATCGGAGATGAACCACTGTAGCGCCCGGTGTGGCTTGGAGGTGCTACGGTGAGAGGAAGAAGAAGGAGGAAAGAATGGGGTGGAGGGGCGCGCGTGCTCCGCCGCTCCCCCTCCTCCCCCTACTTATAGGCCTACGGGCTACGAAGCCGAGGGGCGGGCGTGGGATCATGGGATTGACTGTGCCCACGCCCCCACGCTCCCACCTTTATCGCGCGAGTTACTGCGGTAACTCCACGGGGAAACTCAACCGCCCGCCTCGGCCATAGCGGATCCGCTCGTGTCCCAAGGCTCGGTAGTGGCGGGCCCCGGCCGCAGGCGCGTCCCCTCGCGCGCGTGGGCTGGCAGGCCGACCCGGCCACTCGACGCCACGTGGCCTGCCCACGACGGGCGGCAGCCTGGAAGCTTAGCAAGCAATCCACCTGTTTCCCGCCGTCGCGATTCGAAGTTCTGGACAAGTCCGCCTAGCTAAGGCCGACTCCCACCAGGCGGCTCGGCAGAAGTATGACGAAACTCCACCGCGAGCACTCGAAGAAGGAAACTGCTGAGGCTCCTCGGCTGCTCAGCCGCGGTGCCTCACCAGCTCCGGGGACTACTGTCGGAGTAATGGGCCACGGGTAGGCTAACCCGAGACCCAGAACCTTTCAAGACATCGGGGCTGGCTGCGCCCCTCAAAGCGTCAAGATGAAGTGCCGCCTTTTGGTGGCCGGCTGGAGGAATAGCCGGCTGCCCATAGGCGGCCAAGTTCCAGAAGACGGCATCAAGACAGGCCGACTCCTAGTAGGCGGCTTCCAGAGAAGCCGGCTCCTAGAAGTCGGCCTGTGGCGCCCTCAAAGTCTGCGCCCTCATCAAGACGAAGTGCCGCCTTCTGGTGGCCGGCTGGAGGAATAGCCGGCTGCCCATAGGCGGCCGAGTTCCAGAAGACGGCATCAAGACAGGCCGACTCCTAGTAGGCGGCTTCCAGAGAAGCCGGCTCCTAGCAGTCGGCCCGCGGCGCCCTCAAAGTCTGCACCCTCATCAAGAGGACAAGGCAGGGTGTGACTACAGCGTAGCCCATCCCCCCAAATCCAGGGCCGGGCATGGCCACAGTGCCCCGTACAGGCGGAGATCTCTGCACGGCGCGGCACTGTTGCCACTCCCCCCTTGGCGTCATCCCTGATGGGCGGAGCCCTGTTCACACGACGGCCTGTCGTTACGGCCTGCAGGCGGCGGACCCTACCAGGCAGTGAGAGTCCTGAAGGCGGAAGAAGTCGGACCAGCCGGGCCCGAGGGAAGCCGGGTTCCAGCAGGCGGCCTATGCCTCCCTCGACGCCCGTGCGCCATTAACCACACGAGACACGGTGTGGCTATAGTGATCGCCCGCCAGGCGGCGGGACTGTAGCCACACCCCCCCGACCAAGCATGCGTCATTAGCATCATGGCTACAGTGATCAGCAGCCGGCAGGACCCGCGAGCGGCGGGGCGGCCTGTCTGTTCCGTACCTGACCAGGCGGCGGGCCCCAGCAGTCGGCGGAGAAGCCGGAGATCAGAGACACTGACAGTCGGGTCCTACACCCGGCAAGATTACCAATGTACCCCTGGGGGGAGGCCTATATAAACCCCCCAGGGCACCCATGCAAAGGGTTCCCAACCTGTTAGAACTAGACTCACCCATAGAGAAAGGAGAGAGCTAGCCTTGCTTTCTTCCACCTCTAGCAAACAGCTTAAGGAGCACCATTGTATCACTAGTGCCTTAGTGATCATGCGGAGACCCCGCAGAGCAGGACTAGGGGTGTTATCTCCACGGAGAGCCCCGAACCTGGGTAAAGTTCGCCGGCGTACGTGTCTACGCCTCATCCCGCTTCCAGGCACCTGCGATGTTCTACTCGCTCCCACCATGATAAGCCATCCTTTGGCATATATCGCACCCAACCCCCGACATCGATTGAAAGAAGCTTTGCTCCCGCGCACATCCAGGCCGGTGGGAACAGAGTGCCCTGGTGGCGGCCGAACCGGTCCATCGTCGACCGCGGGGAGCCAATCCTCTGCTTGAACTTCTCCATAGCATCATCCATCCTACCATTCTACTGAGGTAGCCGCTGCTCTTTTGCACGATGGGTACAATGGCTGGTGCTATGGGTAAATTCAACCAGATGGTTGGCATAGCAATTGAAAGAAGAAGCCTTGCTGAGTTTTTCTACATCATACAACCTGCCATCGACTCTGATAGGCTCCTTCTACAGAAAGGGTGAGATGGATGTTGCTCTGGATGGATGATTGGCGCAGATCCCTTTGGTTACCTCATTCATTGTTATTGTATTCGAATTTGAATCTGCCTTGCTCTAACTGAGTATTCTATTATCCACAATAAGAGGTGAATTTTTCATACAACCTGCCAATAGACTCTGATACTCCTTTTGCATAATGCGTAGGATGGATGTATTCCATCGGATGATTCATATTTGTGTATATTTATGGTTGTTGGACTCATGCTGACTCTAATTTTAAACAAGTCAAAATCTCGACCAATATCTGGACATTGGAAAGGTGATGAAGAGGGGACGAGTCTATTAGATTGGAAGTAAGTAATGATGTAACTGTTTTCAGCGACTCAGGATTTCCTTGATGTTTGTTGAAGGTGTCTGTACAGTGTCCTGCGACATTTTCCATGTTTATTGGTTGTCTTTTGAGCTCTGCTAGAATTTGTTGCAGCTAACCTGAGGTCATATGCGCATCTTTGTTTTGTAAGTGTGCATAATTTAGAAGGTCAGAAAGCTCCACCATGTATGGGATTCTGAACTGAAAATTCAAAGGGCTTTTTCGTTTGTAAGAGTTAATGATTCTTATATTCCGATACATATTACTTGTTGCTCCTTCAGTACAACTTTTTAGTATGAAGTTGTTCTAAAGCAGCGACAAGTTATATGGATCGAGGGGAGTATTTGATCTCCATTGGTCCATTCAAATCAAAATCCATGGGCACAGCTGGTACCGTTCTCAGTTTCTTCTGTGCATGTTATTTTCTATATATTGCTGTCTGTGCAATTGATTTCAACTTTGAATGGAGTAAACAAGATCTGGCAACTGGGAAGCATGCCATGGGCTCGAGGGAGCCTCTTGGTTCTCCCATGCCAGACTTCCCCGGGACCCCGGACGTCGAGGTCCTTGATGGCCCCGACAAGCCCTTCGTGAAGCCCTTCGACAAGCCGTTTGACCCCGTCCATGATAGGAAGAGGAAGAGAGGAGACCTGATGGAGGAGGAGATCAATGTCTTTTGCAGCATGACTGAGGCGGTGAAGGAGGTGGCAACAACCCTCAGGGAGTGCAAGCCCCTCGACGTCCACCCTGACCTGTATGGCGCTGTCATGACCCAGGGTGGCTTCAGCGACGAGGCTCTCATGGCAGCTCTCAGCCACCTGCTTGACAACAAAGCCCAGGGTGTTGGGTTCGTTGCCATGGCAGACGCTCATAGGGTGCTGTGGCTCAGGAGCTGGCTGGGCAAGCACTACTTGAGTAGTGCTGCCTGTGAGCATGCATGATCCCCGACGGCGATGACGGTGGCGACGACGACGACGACGATGATGACGACGTACATTTTGTGTAGCTACGGCTCAAAAACTATTTGATGGTCTGTATATTTTGGTGAGGTGGTATATACTAACCTCTCACACTGATGGTGAACTTGCGGTGGTAGGACGACACCCTCTTTTGGATGTGTTGGTAGGTTAACACCAAGGTAGGGGTAGGTAGAACTTGCTATGCCTTATGATCATGCATGCTTTACTTCTTCTCTTCTGCTCCATTGTTGTTTGTGTGCTACTTTGATTGCTACGTGTCTGCTCCATTGATTTGCTGCTTCAACTCTTGCTCTTGTGCATTGCTAGGGCAAATGGTCTGCCGTGTTCATCGGTAAGACTCCAAGGGTTTACAGTTCATGGGAAGAAGCCAGTGCACAAGTGGCATCGTATAGCAACAGCAGCCATAGAGGGTTCAAGACTAGGCAGGCAGCAAAACAAGCTTACTCCGATTGGGTACGAAAGCACGGAGGCAGCAGTGTTGACAGTGGCAAGGTTGGAGATGTCAAGGTGGGTCGTCAGTTTGGGCTGAAGCTGAAGAACGTCATCATCTTCACCCAGTTCATCGCCATTGTTGTGTTGTGGCGTTGGTGTGCTAGGTGTGATCATTGTGGGTAAGCTCACCAACTAGGGTACAAGGTAAGCACAACATGTACGCCGTATGCAACCAAAGGCTGTGTACATGTGCCGCTCGGGCCAATGCAGGCGACCAAACAAAGTGCACTTGCGTATTACCTAATGCAGGGACACTAGATGCAGGCAACCAAACAACTTGCAGATGGCGTATTAGGGCCTGATTTTGCTCAACCAGGCTGGGTTGAGAAGTGTATGCGATGCAGGAACTGTTCACGGCGACAACCAAACACGCCCTAGGTGGCAGTGGTTCCTGTAGTATTCCCATCTTGGCGATAGTGTCGGCCGCTGTATTGTCTGCGCGCTTGACATGGTGAAGCTCAAGGCCGTCAAAGTCATGCTCGAGCAGGCGGACCTCCTCCTAACACGATGTCATGTGTGGGTCCTTCACCTCGAAGTTTTGTTGATCTGTGAAATATGGAGATTGTGGAGTCACCACTTACATCAAACCGACGGATGCCCATAGATATGGACATGTGAAGGCCGTGCAGAAGGGCCTTGTATTTAGTGGCGGATCTAGAATTTGACCAACGTGGGGGCAGCATTACAAAGGGTAGTAGTTTTTTTGTCAAAACACATTAGAAGTAGTTAATAAAGTACTGAATATACATACGAATGCACTAGTAAAAAAAGTTCCGTAAATGGTATGCGGGGGCCATGGGCCCCACCACCCCACCCCTAGATCTGTCACTGCTTGTATTCATAAATGTTTTTGAGTCTGTGTGAAGAGTATATATCTACAACACGTAAGACATTTGGTCTTCCGTCGGGAAACTAGAACGACCCTAGCTCCCAAGCCGGGAAGCATATGGACCCGTTGAAGTACATGATCTAGTGCTTGTAATTGATCTCCATGTGGGGTTGTTGGGCCTCGGTCCACTCGACGAAGAACTCAGCTATGACCTAGGGCTTGATCGCCTGGCAAGGCTGGTACTGCACCTCAAATGACGGGAGCTTTATATATATATGGCCCACTTGGCAACCCGGTCGGTCGCATCCCTGTTGTGGATGATGTTGGACAGGAGGACCTGGCTGGCTACCGTGATGGGGTAGGTCTGAAAGTAGTGCCGCAACTTCTGTGAGGCCATGAGCATCGCGTACGCGATCTTCTGGTAGTGTGGGTATCGTGTCTTCATGGCGAGAGCACCTCTGATATATAATAGACCGGTCGTTGAACCTTTATAAGCATGGCCCTGCTCCTCATGCTCGACCACAAGAACTGCGCTCATCACCTGGTTGGTAGAGGATGTGTATAGCAACATGGGCTTGTTCTCATGTGGGGCTGCGAGAATCAGGGTTCATCGCTAGCAGTTGCTTGATTTCTTCCTAGCCATACCTTGCTTTGTCAGACCGGACGAATTATCTGGCTTCTTGGGGGGGGGTGCCTTCTATCTGAGCTGGGATATGAACTAACCAAGCACCGCGACGCAAACGACTAGCTTATGGATGTCTGATAGCTTGGACAACGCCTTGATCTTTTCTGGGCTGGCCTCGGGGCCACACAATGAAGCGTAGGAGCTTGCTAGATCTCACGTCGAACACACACTTATCCAGATTGAATTTCATATGGAACTGACATAAGTTTTCAAAGGTTTGATTCAGGTCGGTTATGAGGGTGTCGGTTCCCTTGGTATTGACCACAACATGGTCGACGTATGCCTCGACATTGACGCCGATCTAGGTGTGAAAACACTTGTGTATCGTCCGCTAGCACATGGCGCAACAAATGTTGACGGGGTTATACTTAAGGGGTAGGCCCAAGTACACATGTGGCCCAGCCTAAGACCCAGGGCAATGTAATCCAAGAATGATGGGCCAAGCGGCCATGCACTAGGCCCAATAAGGCGACAACCCAAAAGCGTCAGGTACGAGCGAAAATATTCAATACAAGACCAAGTGCCTACAATCGGATTACTGACCCCCCCCCCCCCCCCCCCGACCGATGAGACTCAGCAGTCGGTCACCGGGAAGATGGGAGGAGCCGGATGACGTACATTTAGCTACACCTTAGGATTCCAGGACCCCCACGATGCAATCAATGTCGTTGTTACCCAACAGTGGAACAATCAAGATAAATACATCAGTTGCCAGCCAGTAATAGCCACGACAGTCGGCTCATATGGCCATAGCATTAATACCAGCCCATTCTGACACCCCTCCTAGCGCACCCTATACAAGTCGGGAAAAGGACATCGGGCTGAGGGTTGAGCTTTCACACATTGTAACCTACCCAAAGAGCAAGAGCACCACATGTGTAGGGTTACCTCCACTTGAGAGGGCGCGAACTTTTAAACCCTTGAGCGCACTCTCTATAGCATTTTTAATTGCACAAACCAATTTGATGTCTAAGGGAGCTCACTTTGGTTGGATATATAATCAAGAAGAAAATGGCCCCTCGGTTCAAATTATGGCCTAGTACACAACTGTAATTCTCTAGTTTGTTTTTCCTTTTTATGCGTACATGTATTTTCCTTTTTAGCTAGACTTGGCTTGCCCTAGGCCACAATGTACAAATTGGTTTTCATACAATTTTATAAAAAAAATGTAATTGGTCTATTACAGGCCATAAAAACACATGGCAAATATTTGAAATTGTATGAACATATTTTTTAAAGCATGGCAATTTTATAACATTACAAAGAACATATTTTTGCGAATACATGAACTTTTGTAAATGGAATGATAACTTTTAAAAATTACAGAAACATCTTTTAAATATGTGAACATTGATTTTACTTATATGAACATTTTTAAAATTGAGTGCACACTTTTTAAATTACACAAACACTTTATAAAAAACTGAAAAATGCTTTATTTACGTGATGTTTTGAATATAAGTGAACATTTGTTAATTACACTAAGATGTTTCAAAATGCTCTTTTTAAGCAAGATGTTTCAAAATACGTGAAAACGACGATGATGAACTAGTGCACGAATGCCTCAAGAAAAAAAAGAAGGGAAAGAGTGCGCGTGGGCTGTTGGGCCGTCAATCCAAAACGCGAGGGTTGAGACGGGACGGGGTGAGCGGCGCCTCTGGATATACTATATAGCAGCGCCCATCCGGCAAACCCTAACCCGAGAGTTCCACGCCACGAGAGGAGGGCGGCCGCCGCCCCGCGCGCATTCAGATCCAGGCCGTGCTGTTCGCCGGGAGCAGAGGGCGCCGGCGGCTGCGACGGCGGGGGGCAGCCGGTCGAGGTTCGTCCGCCCTCTCGCGTACGCTCCGACGGCCCCCACGCCACGGACGGCGCCTTTCCCGGCGGACGCGCACCACCTGTTCGGCCGACGGCCGAACCAGCCTGCTCCGATGTCCGAGCGCGCTCTGGACGGCCGCGCGCTGCCGCCCTCCGCCACCGCCGAAGTAAGGCATGCAGAAGAAAGTCCTCTGGTTGAATTTGTCCATAGCATCATCCATCCTACCATTCAACGGCGGCTGCTGCTGCCCCACCGGTGGGTAGGATGGCTGGTGCTATGGATAGCTTCAACCCGATGTTCGTGCCACAGCCACAGCCAACCCGATGTTCGTGTCAAGCAGGGTGCCAATCCTCTGGTTGAATTTGTCCATAGCATCAGCGTTGGCCATTCAACTGTGGTGGTAGCAGACTAGCAGTTGCTGCCTTTTGGCGCTGGTGCTATGGATAAATTCAACCGGATGGTTGGGACATACCCGATTGAAAGAAGCTTTGCGGCCGCGGACGTCCAGGCCGGTGGGAGCAGAGTGCCCTGGCGGCGGCCGAGACGGTCCATCGTCGACTGAGGGTAGCCAGTCCTCTGGTTGATGGGTACGATGGCTGGTGCTATTCAACTGTGTTATTTCTTGCCTTTTTGCATGATGGGCACGATGGCTGGTGCTATGGATAAATTCGACCAGATGGTTGGCATACCAATTGAAGAAGCCTTGCTTAGGGTTAATTCAGCCGGCTGTCAGTTTGAAGCAGTGAGTCGCTCATCCTGGTCACCTGGTTGAGTTTTTCTACCACCATGCAACCTGCCATCGACTCTGATACACTCCTTTCGCAGAACGGGTATGATGGATGTTGCTCTGGACTGATGATTAGACGCAGTTCCCTTTAGTTGCCTGAGTCATTGTTCTTGTATTCTAATTTGAATCTGCCTTGCTCTAACTGAATATTGTATTATACAAAAAAAAGTGAATTTGTGTATACCATCATGCAACCTGCCAATAGACTCTGATACTCCTTTTGCATAATGTGTAGGTTGGATGTTGCTGTTGATCCGGATGGTTCATATTCGATTACACCCCAACGCAGTAGTTGCCTGATTTATGGTTGTTGGACTCATGCTCGACTCTAGTTTTAAACAAGTTAAAATCTAGACCTAATGAACTCTTAACTTGTTTTTACAGTTCTAATACGCATCCATGGTACCAAGTACCAATATCTGGACATTGCAAAGGTGATGAAGAGGGGAGGAGTCTATTGGATTGAAAGTAGTAATGTAACTGTTTTCAGCGATTCAAGATTTCCTTGGTGTTTAAGGTATCTTTACAATGTCCTGCGACATGGTTCATGTGTATTGGTTGTCTTTTGTCTTTTGAGTTCTGCTAGAGTTTGTTGCAGCTAACCTGGGGTCTTCTGCGCATCTTAGTTTTGTAAGTGTGCAAGCTTTAGAAGGTCAGAAAGCTCCACTATGTATGGGATTTGTACGATTCTGAACTGAAGGTCAGAAAGCTCCACTATGTATCAGTAGAACTGAAAATCCTCTGGTTGAATTTGTCCATAGCATCATCCATCCTACCATTCAACGGTGGCTGCTGCTGCCCAACAGTGGGTAGGATGGCTGGTGCTATGGATAGCTTCAACCTGATGTTGGTGACATACCCCCGTCCGTCGTAAGTCAAGCAGGGAGCCAATCCTCTGGTTGAATTTTTCCATAGCATCAGCACCGGCCATTCAACTCTGGTGGTAGTAGTTGCTGCCTTTTGGCGCTGGTGCTATGGATAAATTCAACCGGATGGTTGTGCATCCCAATTGGAAGAAGAAGCCTCGCTTAGAGAATCAGCTGATAATCAGTTTGAAGCTGGGAGCCAGTTTTCCGGTTGAGTTTGTAGAGAGCATCCATCCATCCTGCCGTCCAGCTGTGGTAGCTGCTAGCCTGCTACCCTCTTGCACGATGATTAAGATGGCTGATGCTCTGGATAAACTCAACCCGATGGTTGTGCATACCCGAGTGAAAGAATAAGCCTTGCTTAAAGTTATAAGTGAGCCGACAGTCAGTTTGAAGCAGGGAGTCATCTCATCTCGGTCACTTGGTTGAATTTTCTTATATCATCATACAGCCTGCCTTTGGACTCTGATGCTCTTTTTGCAGAATGGGTAGGATGTATGTTGCTGTGGACCAATTCCAGATTCATGTTATTCGTCTACTACTGGACACAGTTCCTCTTAGTTACCTTATTCATGGTTATTGTACTCATTATGGCTCTAACTGAATGTTCTGTTATCTAGAAAAAGATAGTTGAAATCTAGACCTAAATCTTTTTATTATTCTTGTTTTTAGTTTGAAGCTGCATACATGGTACCATCGTTCCAAGCACCAAAATCTGGACAGTGCAAAACTTTCAACAGGGTTCATATGTATGGGTTGTCTTGCAGGTTCAGTTTGCTGTGGCGAATTCTTCTCGAATTTCTTGCGCAAACTCACAAGTTCAGTTTTCTGTAAGTGTGCATAGTTTAGAATGTCAGAAACTCATTCATGCATGGAATTTGTACCATTCTAAACTGAAAATTTGTATCTCAAAATTATCAAGGGCCATATATAAAATTATTGGTTGCTAGATAAAAAATTCTTATTTCCAAATACAAAAAGCCTGCACCAGATATGTTCTTTTGGAATCATTGACACATGAAGTAAGTGCAGTTGTGAAACACTGGTTTTTGAGACCCTCTA
The DNA here is from genome assembly GCF_002575655.3 of Aegilops tauschii subsp. strangulata. NCBI lineage: Eukaryota > Viridiplantae > Streptophyta > Magnoliopsida > Poales > Poaceae > Aegilops > Aegilops tauschii. The sequence goes on along the minus strand of NC_053038.3, from coordinate 516,448,575 downwards.
TTTCTACTCAGTATTAGTCTATGCTTGCTGGATGATATAAAGATTGCATCTCAGATATTTGTTTGAGCCATTTTCTTGTCAGTGGAATCATTCAAGTCAGTTGTAAGATCATGTTTCTGAAGTTTGGTGCATTTTAACCTCCTAAATTAGCGCAGCAAAGGAAAAATATCCTTATTACTTGCTAGTTATTCTAATTTTGTTGAAAGATGTTGTATCTGGAAGCGTGTATAAGAGCATCTCCAGCTGTTCGCCCCCCAGGGCGCCGAAAAAGAGCCGCCTAGGGGCGAACGTTCGGCGATCAGCGGCCCAGTTCGGCGATCGGATGAAACGTTCGGCGTAAAAAAAAGAAAGGATGCGTGGGCAACACATCAAATGGCGGGGTCAGCCTCCGGTGTTGGCGTTGTCGGCGTGCGCGGGCTTGGCGGTGTCGGAGCTGCTTTTATGCTGCGCGGCGTCGGCGCGGCTTCTGTGCTGCTGGGCGTCGTGGAGGCATCATCGCTCGGGCTTGGCGGCGGCGTCGTCGTGGGCGTGGGAGTTGGCGGCACCTTCGACGACAGCTAGTTCAGGATGAGGCCGCGCTCCGCCAGGTACCACGCCTTGAGCTGCTCGTCGTTGCTTTGGAGCATGTCCACCTCGCCCATCAGAAAAGCCAGGTCGGTGTCCCTCTTCTTCGCGGCGATGTTGGTCCGGAGTAGGTCGAGTTTGACGGTGTTGTTCGTCATCAACGCTGACCACTGCGCCTTGGTCTTCTCTTCACGCAGGGCGGCCCGGGCCTGTGCGTCGGCGAGGCAATGCTCGATGGACTCCTACACGCGCGATAGCCGAGTCGGCGTGTTTCCCCTTCTTGGCCCCTTTGTTGCCTTCGGGGCGCCCGTCGCCCGCGCCCCGCGTCCGGCTTGTAGGTCTCCTTGGCCTTGGCGAGGGTGCGCCGGACATCCGCCCATTTCTCGCACTTCTCGATCCGCTTGAAGACGTGAAGGTACTTGAAGTCTTGGTCGTTGCTGTCTTGGCGATACATGGCGAACATTCGCAGCAGCTGCACCTAGGAACAAACAGTTGGCGGGCGCGCACGGCGAAAAGAAGTGGGAGACCGGCGTGTCATACCTGATCCTCAATGCTAGCGCCGTTCTTGATGCACGGCTCGCTGGTCCTAGCCGCCCCCTTCTTCTTCTTCCGTTTCCTCGCCGGAGCCGGCGCCGGCTCCTGCTCGTCCTCCTCGCCGTACTCAAGCCCGCCGACCATGTCGCTGTTGAGGTCCATCGTGTCGTCCTGGGTAGTGAACCCGGGGGACACGGCGACGGCGACGGAGCCTGCCACGATGATGTCCTCGATGTCGGCTTCGGTCGCGTCGGTGTCGCCGAGCTGCGACGTGGAAGCTTGTGAGAAGGGCAGCGCAGCACGGCGGAGAGGGGGCGTCGAGGAGGACGCGTAGGCCGGCGGTGAATAGGTGTATGAAGGGTACTGCATGCCGGCGAAGGCGGGCGAGGGCGTGCGCTGGGCCGGGTGACCATGGGGGAAGGTGATGTTGGGGTTGAACCCGCCGTGCGCGTCCCCGTCGGCGTAGCCCGGCGACGGCGTGCAGCCCCAGGGTTGCGGTGACGACGAGAAGCCGGCCGGAGAACCGACGCTTTGCTGGCTCCAGGGCGCGTACTGGGCGTGGCCGCCGGGTGGATTCATCATCCCCACGCGAGCCGCCTCGGCTTGTTCGGCCGAGCGCTCCGCCTGATCCGCCGCCGCCGCAGCCGCGAGCGCCGCGCTGTCCCGGGCCTTAGCGTTGGCCCTGTTCCGCTGGTCGGTGGTGACAGCCTCTCGACACTGAACTTCCGCCCTCCAGTCGGCGTTGGACATGCCCGGGGGCTTGGACGGCGGAGCCCTCGGCTTCCTCTGCTTCGGCTGGGCGACGGCGGATTTATGTGAATTGAATTCTTTTTTGAGGAAATGAATTCTTATATTTGATCTTCATATGTTCGTTTTCGTTCCAATCCAGGGGCACAACAGGAAACAAGATATGGTTGCTTCTACGCATGTTATTTCTATTGCTGTTTGTTCAATTGCTATTTTTTCAACAGGAAACAGCATGAATTCCCACTTCCTTCTATGCATGTTATTTCTATTGCTGTTTGTTCAATTCCTTTTGATTTTGAATGGAGTAAGCAAGATCCGGTTCGCAAACATGCCCTTGTATATTGTGAAGAGTATCATATATCTTGTTCAGTGGCGGAGCTTGACAAGAATATATGGGGGGGCCAATGACAAAACAAAAATTAACCAACCGCAACAAGCTAGAACTTGTAGCCTTGAAGCAAATTTATACTTATCCATATTGGTGGCAGCGCTGATCTATCAGCAGCCATATTTTGGATAACAAAATCTACCGCGTTAAACAACTTCATAAGACTATGAATACAACCAACGCGAGAACTCCACCTAGTGCTTTTAATGATCGAATCTGGTTTGCCGCCGCTGCCCTTAACCATGGTCACTTGATCTGTCTACTGAGCAGAACAAATGCAAATTTGTGACGCAAGAAACAAGAAATCCCCAATTAGATCAGATAAATATGCATACTAATTGCTAAATTACTAATCAAACTCATACAGGAAACAACAAAAAAAATCCAAATTTTAGTGATGCCCCTGTTTTCCTAATTTCACTGTCCTACTCGTACATACGCAACACGATTTATGGGTGGGCGTAGCCGCACAGAGCGCTTGCAAATTCGTTTTGGGAGGGGCGGACGGTGACGATGGGTGGCCGGCCGACGTGGACGAGCACCGGACCGGCGAGGCCAGTGGCAAAGAGCAGGAGACGACGGTCAAAGGGCTGAGGCGCGCCCTTGTTCCTCCCTCCTTAACGCCGGGATGTTCGCCGACGGAGCACGCGGATCAGGGCGAGCTGCTAGTGGGCTTGGGCGCGTCGAGCGAATGCAGCGGCATGGCGGCAGGTTGGCTGGTTCATGAATTGAGACGAACAGTGGAGGCGGAAGCAGGTTTGCCCTCTGTGCCTGAAGTGTACGTGCATGGCTTGATGGGCCTACAAGGGGGGCCACGGCCCCCTCAGCTCTCTACATAGCTCCGCCGTTGATCTTGTTCATACAAATGATTGCCATATGCAAGATTGCATTCACTTTTGTGTTGTATATAGTTGCCTTCGTTTTTCATTTTTATAACTAACCCAAAGAAAGAAAAAGTGAAACTACAACCAAAATCGAAAAGAACTTGTTACACCCATGTTTGGCATCCTCAACCAGCTATCTGTCGAATCTATGCCCCCCATCCGCGGACAAAACTATGTCTGCAGGATAGGCAACCGGTAAGCTACCATATCTACGATGCGAGCACAGACTGCTGCTCTTTGATCTTCAAAGTTTTCTTTTGTCCCTATGCAAAATGTTGTAATTGATCTTTATATGTTTATCATTTGGACCTCTGTTTTTGATGTGTATGGCTACGAAGAGAAGTGAAAAACAAATGCATTGTGGTCTACAGGTTTCATTGCTCACCTCAAGATCGAGTTCAGTGATTTGGTTTAGGATCCTTTTCTTCTTTCTGGCAGCATAATCTGTTGAAGGATGTAAATGGACTCATCAAAGTGGGTAACTAATTATATATATTTTTTTCAAAAAAGGTTTGCTAGATCTGAAATTGGTGGAATGTTCAAAAAATCACTCATCAAAGCACCAGTGGTCTAGTGGTAGAATAGTACCCTGCCACGGTACAGACCCGGGTTCGATTCCCGGCTGGTGCATTGTCTATGTTCTTTTCCATATTTGTGTGTCCTATTTCTGCTTTGCACTCACTTCATCACTCAAATCTTGATGTCAGGCACAAAAGTTATTGCCGTTGCGGAGAATCATATGCTCCCTCCATAAACAAATATAAGAGCGTTTAGATCAGATGTACTTGATGAGATCACGGTGTGCTTGTTCCAGCAGGTGGGCGTCGTCGTCCCACTCGTCTCGGTAGCTCTCTGGCCGGTCCCTCACCCTGCCTCTCGCCGCGACGTAGATCGCCTTCCTCCACTCCTCGATTCTCTCCAGCCCGCACCGCTCCACCAGCCACTCCTCGTACTCGAACGTGCTTGCGCCGAGGTCGTGGGTGAACATGCTTACTCCCCATGTCCGTGTAGAACGCCGCCACGTCCTGCATCATCTCCTCCGGCGGCGGGAGTTCGATCCTCCCCGACAGAACCCCAGCCACCCAACTGCTCTGGAGCTGGAACACCAGGAAAGGGATCGCCTTGAATGGCAGTCCGATGAAGGAGATGCGAGGGGCCAGCCGCGGCGGGAACACGTGCTTGTACAGCGGGCCGACACGGTTGTCGTCGACGGTGACGACACCCGCCTCCTCGTCATCCTCCAGGAACGGGAAGTTGTAATTGTACCCAGTGCAGTGCACGATGGCGTCCGCCTTCACCCGGCTGCCGTCCTGGAACACCACGCTGACATCCTCCTCGGCGCAATCGATCTGCATCCAACCATTTGAAGAAGTAGCTCGATGTGATTAGAGGATTGGATGTGGGCGTGATCGATGACATTTTCTAGCACCAGTTGGTATTAATATACCATGGGATGTAGCCACAGGTTGGCATGGGCAGTGGCGCTCTGCATCTCGGCAGGCGCGTGTAAGTGGCAAATAAATGGCGTCCGCAATCCCGTTTAGTTAGTTTTTGCTATCTTGATAGTTCATTTTCCTCAAACAAACAAAAAACCTTTTTGAACTATCATATCATAAGTGGACTTTAAACGGGATTAAACGGGACCCGGTTGACATTCCTAGGCGCCCCTCGAATGGCGACGTGGACCTCTTTCGCGACGCCGGCGATGTCTCTCGAGATGTCTATCCCGCTGGGGTTGTATCCTACGATCACCACCACCTACCAATAAGAAGATACTTACATGCTGCAAATTTGATCAGCCTAGCCACAAGATTAAGAACAAGTGTTGCCGGTCAAAAATTAAGAAACAAATTAAGGCGATGGATGATAGTACTACTGACTTGGCCGTGGAACTGGTCGGGCACACGGTAGCTGTGGCTGTGCAGCTGCTTCCCCGGCCAGCCGTCTATGCCTGCACATCATTCACCGATGGACCGCCATGAAAATTGTACCAACTTCACTAACCAGACCAGTACCACGTGCAATCGTGCATACTAGCTTACCGGCGACCTCGGCGAGGCGGGGCTCGGCGAAGTGGCCGTTGCAGACGACGACGGCGTCGAACACCTCCTCCTCCTCCTGTAGTTCGCCGCCAGCGTCGGTGCCGGCGAGCTTCCTCGAGCAGTACGACACGCTCCAGCTCGCGTCCCCGCTGCGGCGGACGCCGACCACCTCCGTCTCCAGCCGGATCAGCCCGTGAAGATCGAACCGCCGCGCGAACGCCTCGAGGTACCGGAGCACCTCCTGGTGCCCGGGGAACCTGCGCGGGTCAACGGAGCTCTCGTCGGCGACGAAGGGGAAGTCGAGGAAGCCCATGCACTCGCGGGGGAGGTTGGTGCGGAGGGACGCGTAGAGGCTCCCGTGGACGCCGCCGGCGCCGAGCGGGTCCGCCGACGCCTGTCGTCGTACAGCCAGGTGCCGCCCACGCCGGCTGCGCGCTCGAAGACGACTGGCGAGTGGCCCTCCCGCAGCAGCTCCCGCGCCGATCACGGCGATGCGGCGCGATGGCATCGGAGGAAGAGGAGCGCGAGCAAAGTCTCGTGTTCTCGCCGTGGCGTCAGTTGTTTTCTCCATGAGGAGCAGTTGATCGAGCTGCCCATTTTTCTATTCTCTTTCTCTTGCAGCGAGCCGCCTCTTTGTTTTCAGAGTTTCTGTCCAACTTGTTGTTTTACACATGTGCAATAATCAGGCCGTCTGGAGTACCGATAAAAATATATCCAGCAACGTTATTATGTAAAAAAGATTCCATTTGTCCATGCTAAATATCATATTTTTTAGAGCTTTAGATCTGAATTAATCATTCCAAATTGTACATTTCGAGTTTACAATCTAGTTTCAAAAACCTATAAATTAACCAAAAATGTTACATAAATTTTTAGTCCACAATGGAGCACGTTAAGGCGTGGGTGTTATATATTATCCATGTCTTGGTGTGACTTTGATTTCAAAAATATCATGCATTTATAAATTGTTATCTTGTGTATATGCTTGCTTTTTTTTCCCAAAAAATTAACACTATAGAATATAACCAATCTTGGCATCCTCAGAAATTTTTTATCACCTCCGTACCAAATTACTTGTCTTAGATTTGTCTGCATATGAATGCATTTAACACTAAAATATCTAGTTCTAGACAAAAGATAAGTAATTCGGGATGGAGGGAGCATAAACCGACATGCCCATCGTATTCAAAATTTTCAATAGCAGACTAATCCTTTCGCGATGGTCTGCTCCAGTCACTATCACTGTAATAGAGATGCCCTAGTGACGATACTTACTTAGAAGTTCACCATAAAAGATCGTACTATCCCAAATACTAAAAGATTGTTTGAGGAGTTAAGCTCCTTCTTGCCCTTCCTTCAAATCTTTAACTTCTCAAAATTTTGAGGAGTTTTTTTAGAGAAAAGACGCAGCCAAGCTCGAGTAGGGCGCTAGCCTAGTCCAACTTTAAATTAACAAAGCCATCAACCGGTCATTATACAACTGCAACATATAACAGCGAGCAAGAATAGAAAACGACAAGATACAGAGGCGCTGGAAAGCTTACAAAGCCTCGAACACTTCATGCATGAAGGATCTACAATGGAACACTAACGAAAAGAAGCCCCCGCAAAAAAAAAAAGCGAAAAGAAGGAAAAGGCGATAAACTACCAACAAAAGCGAAAAGAACTTGTTACATATCCACAACTTATTAGATCCATGGGCAGAACTAAGGGTGGGCTTCACTTGCTACTTGCTTGAGAAAATTTACCCCCACATCAGCGCCTCTTTGCTTTCCTGTTATGTCCGCAGGATCGACCAAGAATTGAATCTTGTAAGCTACCAATATGTATGAATACAGAAGGTTCCGCAACTTTGTCTACCATGTGTATGTTTCGATTGCATTTTAAAAACGATTGACTTGCTTCAGCGTTCTCAGACATGCCTCTAGCATCTAGGATGTGAGCACCGATTGCTGCTCTTCGATCTTTAACTACATACATAGGTTTTGCTGTCCCTATGCCGTATGTGTATGGCTACGCTGCCATTTATTTGGCGTTATTTGTGAAGTCGGGCTTGAGCCTTTTTCGCTAGAAGAGAAGTGAAAGAAAATGCATTGTGGTCTGTTTGCACATTACAGATTTTCTTGCTCACCTCAAGATCGAGCTCATTAATTTGGTTTAGGATCCTTTTCTTCCTTTTGGCAGCTGAATGTGCTGACGGATGTAAATCGACTCATGAAAGTGTTTCTCTCCAATGGATTTCTAGGCATGAAGTCTTTAGCCTTTTCAAAGAAATTGCACATCGAAGCACCAGTGGTCTAGTGGTAGAATAGTACCCTGCCACGGTACAGACCCGGGTTCGATTCCCGGCTGGTGCATATTTTTATTTTTGTTGTCACAAATTTTTGAGTTCGGCACTTTTGTTCATACATATGCATATGCTACTTGTTCATACAGTTTACCTACTAAAGTTTATTGCATTTTTTATGCAAACTGAAGGAACTGTTTCGAGTTGTTGTGTCTTTGTTTTGCCAATAAACGTCCTCTTTAGTAGCTTTTGATCAGGCTTAAATCGAATATCAACCGAGGAACTAGCTCAATAGGAGCCTCTTCGATCCACTCATCACATACAACACTTCAAAAAAACTCAATACATACAGAAGTTCTCTAGGACAGTAATCAAAAGCAATATGACTGATTTCTTGTGACAAGTGATAGCAATCGTCGAATATTGTTGTACCATCCTCCTCCCTTCAATGTCGCTTTTGGGTCACAGTCGGTAATGAAGTTTGTAGCTAAAGCCCACACGGACAAAGCAGTTTCCTCTGCGTCCAGAACTAGCTCACAGTCACAGAGGTGGCGACCGTCCTCGTCATGCACGATCCTTTCCTCATCCTCCTCTCCGTTGCGACGATATGATCTTTAGATGTTGGCCACCGTCGTCTTCTTGCGTAGCCCGCCAATTTCTCGTTCCATCGTAGATTCAAAGTCTGGCTGGGTTTGCGACATTGGAGTATGGCGCGCCGACGACGTATACATGAGGAAGATGCCGTTTACCTCTCTAATGACCTATTTGTAAATTTTATTTTCTTTTGAAGTTGTGTGGTCTGGGCCAGACACTTTTTTTTCTGGGTCAGACACTTTTAATCCATGGCACTTCGTAAAAAAAAACCCGGGTGTACATGGCCTAAATTTGAACCATCTGGCTGGGGTACCGTGAACCATGTGGGTCAGACCAGGGCGGCATCCTCCTATTTGCCGCTTAGTACGACGACAAAGCCTACATGGACCAACGGTGGAGTGGCCCGTTTAGCAAGTCTCATATTTTTCTCTCATAAAAATGTATTAAAATGTTAAAAAAAGTTATCAACAACATAGAAAAGAATTCCGAGAATATACTCATGAAAATATTGTTAAAAAGTCTAAATATATATAAAAATGTATTGTATTACGAAAAATTGAAAAAAATGATCATCACATATTTGAAAAGTGTACATCATACATTTGGAAAACTATTTATTGTTAACAAATCTTGGTGCCAGTGACATAATTGCTTGTCCTCGTATGCTTCAGCGTGTTTCACATTTTCAGCCTTCTGGTTGCGTGGGTCTACCCCTTTTCTCAGGAAGCGCAATGCTATTCATAAGTACTGGTTTTAAACAAAATCTAAGCCAGTATAAGCCAGAAAAGCATGCTACATATGTTTTTTTTTTCAAAAAGGGACATTTTATTACTTAAAAGATTTAAGTATTACACCCGGCTCCTGCATAACTAAGATGCACACAACCAACAAAGTCCTCACGACAAGCTAAAATAAAAGAAGGTGAAATACAAAGAAAAATGTATATCTGTATAACGACTAAACCGTTAGTGGCTCAATCCTAAGATCATGCTGTCACCCATGTTGGATAAAAGTATCCCTCGCTACATATGTTATTACACACAACACCCAGTATTTTGCATTTTCCGATCAGGTTATCAATCAACATCAAGGTGCCAAGTAATCCTCGTACATCATTCCTCCCAACCACGCTCTTGTCTGAAACATCATGATCTGCCATATAAAAGAACAGTTTAGTTGAGTATTCGAACGGGACATTAGTTGCACAAACTGGCACTTTGAAGGTCCATGGATGACGTACGTGTTGATTGTTTCATATATTTATCTGTACCATGTAGTTTCCTAGGACCTTCCAGCTGCCAGATTAGATACACTAGGTTATAATGTTACATTATATAACAACCTGATAACGGCCTTTACAACCGGAGGCTCAAATCATGCCATCTTTTCAAACTTGACGGTTCAAATGCATGTGAGGCTGCGGAGACCAGCACTGTTTTTCGTTTTTTAAAAGTTACACTATTACTTAGGCAATAAGAGTTGATGTAGTGTAATGCAGACGTTATCACATCAGCTGAAGCCTGAAGGTTTCCACCTATTACATGGATCTATTTTATTTCGAAATCAAGTTGCTGTAAAGAATAGAGGCCCAAAAATACCTGAATGAAAAGGTCCACATTTTCGTGACTAAGGGATTACTTTTACTGTTTACAAGAAAATTCTACCGCCATGTAGTTTTATAGAGATATATATTCAAACACCGAGAGATAATTCATTGTATAACACATTTTGTTGAGGTCGCTGTGTGTCTTCAAACTGTACACACCCTTAGATTCTACCTGTGGATTCTAGGCGTTAAAGAAATCAACATCCTTTCATCGGTGAGAAAAGTTTCACCCATAATTTATTGCATTATTAAGCAACTATAATTGGCTGACCTAGTCATGCCATGGATACCGACATGCATGAAAGGAGCCATATGTTAATTTTGTCTCCCTTCTCTTAACTTACCAATTAAAAGACCACGGCTTCGCTTTTCACGATTGTCTCTTGGACGATTTGGAATGAACATAACGCTAGTTTGCGAGAATGTCTCAACCATGCCATCAACTATTTTCTCCAACAACAAAAGAGGGGCGACGTTGTGGAATATTTCGAGTGTGAAACCCCTTGGGGTTCTAATACCTGAAGAGTACTCCACCTGTTTTAAGGCTTTGGCCTTTTCCTACACAATCTTCTTTCTTAAATAATCAAATCTAGCAAAGCTTTTCCCACTGTTTAAAAAACTTAACTTGCACGAAGTGTAGGTGTTTTATCTTCTTATTGTTTTGGGCAATAAATGTGATAGTCTTTCTGATGGTCCTTAGCAGAGTTATTCTTATGGCAAAAATACATGGATGTCTGAAATTACCATGGTAGAAATGATATTTGATGAGCAGAGTAAACAACACCACATCACATACATCAAATATTTCATGCGCCTCATCTTTGGCTCATGAATACTACAAGTCAAATACTCACCGTGGATGATCTTTGACTCAATTTCACATTGACCAATCAACCAGGACTTACGTTAATGTTCCTCCATTTTCATGAGTTTCTATGAACATGTTTTAATAAAATATCTTCAATTGTAATTATGGGCTAACGTCGACTTTATTAAAAAGATATTGGTTGCAGGTTGATATTAGGTAGAATATAATTACCATATTATATTATAAAATATATTAATTGCATCGTACGTTAACATTGGGAAATATATTGATTGCACGTTGGTATTAGGTAAGATAGAATTACGTGGTTAGCAGTAAAGTTTATATTAGGTATGATATTAGTTACATGCTAAACATGTTTAGCACTAAACACTAGAGCAACATAGACCATTGGATAGATGCGTGAGCGGGTGAGATGTGTTAAATCTCCGCAAATCGCTCTTTTTATATTCGTAGTAGAGGTATAGATATGGATGTACAAAGTAAACACCTATTTTTTTTAGTTTAACGTCCTCAACTCCGAGGCCATCATGATCCTTTGGCCTACAAATAAGATCCCATTTATCTAGTCAATATTTCTGTTTATGTACATCACATTGTCAAAATAAGCAGGATCTATAATTCTAATCTAAACCTTTTGTACCCCTTGGGTATTTTGAAAAAGGATAACATAAGCATCAATAGGCTAGTGAGGACAATGTAAATGAGGACAAGACAACCTGTGTAAGATAGTAGATTGCACATCCAACTGCTTAGCTTTTTCTCAAAGAGGACCTCAATACTCTTCCACTCCTTATTCAGCAGCTTAAGATGATGGATGGGGATACCAAGATACTGGAAAGGGACGAGCCAGACCCGCAACCAAAAAGTTGCTTATACTGGCCCTCAACCTCTTTGGCCTTGCCAAAGCAAAAGAGCTTGCTCTTATGAATTAATCTTGAGGTCAGAAAGTTGTTCGAATAAGCAACTATATACATCCGTATGTAGTCCATGGTGGAATCTCTACAAAGACTTATATTTAGGAACGGAGGGAGTATTTATAAAAGTTCGAGTACGAAACTCCAGTACTGAAGTACAAAAGGACCATGTGGTATGGACTTGCCTGTTAACTAGAGGGAATGGAATGATGTTCATGTAGCTGATGACCTCATATTCTTTTAGATAATGCAAGAGGCCTTGCTGGCACCATACACACGTCAGTTCAATCTAGTTTCAAGCACAAATTGTCAAGTGTGAGCAAGCATGTGTTGTGCCTCCCGCGCATAGGCAAGAAGTGTCGCTTCCTGGACTTTTTTTGTATAAACATGATTAATCGATGGATGTGAATGAAAGTCTAGCTTGGGATGATTGTTAATTAGGTCTGGTGCATTACAGGGTCATATATATACTTATACAAAATATGCCTGGTCAACTTGCTCGGTGCAGCATGGCCGTTGGTTCTCAATCGATCGATGCATGTCTATATATATAACCCGTTGCCGTTCATTTCCCTGCCGGCCGTGAGAAGGCACACCGAGACGACCTGAACCTCTCACCTCAGCCGGCCCGTGCATTGTGCCGGTGTGCCTCCTCCGGGGAGGGGATGGGGAGGTCGCCGTGCTGCGACAGGCGGAGCGTGAAGCGTGGGGCGTGGTCGCGGGAGGAGGATGCCATCCTCACCGGCTTCGTCCAGAGGTTCGCCAATGCCGGCAACTGGATGACGCTGCCACACAAAGCAGGTGGTTAATTTACTCTCGCCTAGTATTCCTACTACTAATTTGTGCGTGCGTGTGTGGACGGTTTTGAATTACTCAATCTGTCATTACCAAAATCACTGAAATTCAGTTATTTTGGTTTTCATTTCAGCCCAAGGACAATAATTTCCACTTGAATTTGATTAAGTATGTCCTGACGTCGTTGGAATGTTTGCTCACTGGCTAGACTTGCATGCATGTCTTTTTAGCGGGATTGTTAAATCCCAGTCGATTAAGACTTAACCAAGTCTCAATCGATGCTGCATTTGTAAGATCCAATGTGGAGATCCGTGCAATTTTTTTCTTTCTTTCTTCTTTTTATATGTTGTCACTTGACTGAAACTCAGTCAACTAAGATCTAGCCGACTAACATAGGACTCAGACCTATGTTATAAAAGTTTACATAAGTACAAAACACCTCAAACACAGTAAAAATTACATCGGAATGTTCTTCTTTCCCTTTCTAAGTAATAATCAAATTGTATGTGTATGCCTGCATGAATATCAGGGCTTAACCGCTGCGGCAAGAGCTGCCGCCTACGGTGGCTCAACTACCTCCGCCCGGCGCTCCGGCACGGCCGCTTCACCGACGAGGAGGACAGCCTCATATTGTCCCTCTACGCCGACATCGGAAGCAAGTATATATAGCTAGCCAGCTGCATGAACCTCTTTGTTTCTCGAAACATTAGTCTGGCAGCTAAAACTTATGTCACCAGGTGGTCCGTGATCGCCGCCAAGCTCCCCGGCCGAACGGACAACGACGTCAAGAACCACTGGAACACCAAGCTCAAGAAGAGGCACCTGCTGGCCATGGCGCCGTCACCAACTCCTCCTACCGCGGCCACCGACAGCCCTTCCGCCTCCGACTCCGATGAATCCTCCCTCCCCCCTCCACCTCTCGACGAAGCCGCCGTCGCCACGGCGGACCACGGCGGAGAGCTCACGCACAGATCGGAGGAGCTGTACGCCGAGCTCAAGGGGCTCATCCAACAGCAGCCCACCAACGGGGACGTGAGGTCGTCATCGTCGTCGTCGTTGCCATTGACACCGACGGCTGGTGCAAGTTCTGCCGGCGTCACCAGCACTGGGTGGCCCGTAGACGACAGAGAGTTCTTGCCGGAGTCCAGCGGGAGCAGCATGGTCGTTGACCTTGACGATCCTTGCGCTGCTCACGCATTCGGTGCGACGACTTTCCAAGACTTGCTGGCCTCGTCTTATGACGAGATCATAGGGACGGAAGGGTTACTCTACTACTAGGAACGAATTGGGGTTCTAGGTTCTGAAGTAGCTTGTGATAAAACCGTTGTATATAAATATATGGATGTGGCTTGGTCTCGGTCAAGTGATATTATAATACAGTATATAAAAAAGAAAAAAACTGAAGTATGAATCTCCCTGCAATATCTAAGGGATATACTCTCTCTGTCTCAAAATAAGTGACTCAACTTTGTACGAAAGGTGTTGGGGATATAGTTATTGAGTTAACCCGCCCAAGAAGGGACGGGTCATATTCATGGCGACTCATAAAGACAAAGCCCAAGAAGGAATTGAAGATGGCGGTTTAAGAGGATAACTTATGAAGGGCCCAAGGCCCAAAGACGGCTTAAGGCCCGTAGGTGTAAACCGTCATATGTATATAACTTGTATGATAAGGCAATTGTAGTTAAATCATCAGGCCGGACACGTTTATGAGCCGGCCGGGACTCTGTAAGCCACCGGGCGTCAACCTGAGTATATATAAAGGGACGACCCGACGGCGAGTTAAGGGCAAGAAACAACAGACCGAGAGCCATGTTAAGCGTATTCGCTCCCTGGTCATCGAAACCCTAGCAATACCACCTCAAATTGGATTAGGCCTTTACCTTCACCGCAAGGGGCCGAACCAGTATAAACTCCCTGTGTCCTTTGCCCCGTTTAACCCCTTTAGCTAATCTCATTTCGATGGCTCCACGACTAAGTCCTCACACTAGGACATCTGTCGTGACAAACCCACGACAGTTGGCGCCCACCGTGGGGCCAGCGCACGGTGGTTTCGAGTTCTTAAAGGGCAACTTCGAAGGGATCAAGGGATACGCCGTGGGTCGGATGACCAAGAGTCGTCGCGGCAAGCTCTACATCGACGACGCAGGCTGGGGCCCCGAGGCCGGCTCAATTGAGTACGGGTACCGGGTCCCCTTCGGCGGAATTCACGTCTTCATCGGCAAGTTCGGCGAACCGGGCCCTGAGCCGAACATCTGCACCGACATCATCGGGACGGCTCAGCGTGCGAGACCCACCCGAGTTCAGCCCGCCATGAATTGTGCCTTCGTGGGATTCATCCATGGAGCGGAATCTGAGGATAGATCGGCATCTGGTGGCGAGACGGTTGTTTACTCTGATGGTGAGTCGTACACCGGTGAGACCGAGTCATTGTATCAACTGCAAGACGGCCGGCTTGGGGGCTGTTCCGATGGCGACAGTATTCCGGACCCCTGTGAGCCGCCGAACCTAGTTGCAAATCTTCATGGCCGGTACGCAGCCAATACAGCATTCTTCAACTGCAGCGGCATTGATTTCCGGGTTAGCAGCAGCGACGGCGGCCGGGGCAGGAGGCCCTGTGCGCCCGCCGACTCAAGTATTGTCCGATTTACTAGACACCTTGGCAACACTGTTGACGACGGAGGTTAACCCGGATAATCGAGATCAGCATAACGCAGAAGTCGCAAAACTGCGAGACCAGATAACTCAAGCTAAGGAAGACCTGGCGGCTGAAGACACTAGGATGGCCGCAGAGCGGGTTACGTTGGATGCTCAGGCGCAGCGGATTCGGACGGAGTCTTACCGGCTCATGCTAGATTAGAACGCTTCGAACGAAGTCATGAGGATGAGGCATCAGACTCGTCTGCCCCCGGTTTACGAAGGAAGAAATCTCTTTAACATGCCAGGAGCAGGAACCAGTAACCCGCCAGTGGTTAACCGGGTTGAAGCGCCTGGGGCGGCTACGCCGGTTCATCCGCGCACGACGAACCCGCCTCGTCAGAACAATATCCCGCCACAACACATGCCGACACCACCGGGTCATTACTCTAACCCTTTGGATAACATGATCGCTGCAGCGTCACGATTGGCGGCTCTCCCGGTTGAAGGCGAGTCTCCAACGGCGATTGAAACATGGAGGGCTAGAGAGCTCCTTCAGACAACATTGGTTCGGCAACAGGCTTATTCTTACAGTCATGACAGGATTCATTCCACCCCTCGCCCGAGCCAGAGTTACAGTAGGCATATCGATGAGCCGGCTGTGTCAAGCAGCAGGCGACACCACAATCTGCCCCATGGACATAACCCGGCGGGTGATGGAGTCGATGCACAGAATGTAGTGGATCAAGGTAGGGCGCGTCGGGAGGCCGAGCTGGTGGCTTAGTATGCGGCCCGTCAACCTTCTCTGGTCCGTCCGACAACTTCGGTGGAGCCGGGTGTAACCTTTAGAAATTTGGGTGTGCCGTGTTTAGTGTCGGCTCTGCGCAACGAGCGTCGGCCCAAGGATTTCAATGGTCCTCGCAAGGTGCCTAACTATACAGCCGACTTACCTCCTGAAGCATGGGTCGAGAGTTATGAGATGGCCATGGAATTGCTAGATGTTAGCGATGCTGCGTGTGCTAAATATTTCCCCCTGATGTTGGAGGGAACGGCCCGCACTTGGTTGAAGGGGCTCCCTGCCAACTCCATTGGGTCATGGGCCGAGCTAAAAGTCCGGTTTATCCAGAATTTTAAAGATACGTGCAAGCAGCCCATGTCAATTGTGGATTTAGCCTCCTGTGTCCAAGAAGAAGGTGAGTCGACAACCCATTGGGTGCGCCGGGTCTCAACTATCCTGCACTCGTCGGATCGCATCAATGCCGATTCAGCAGTCTTGATGTTGGAGAACAATTGTCGTTTCACGCCCCTAAAGCAGAAATTAGGGTGGCTCAAACGCCACTGCAATGACATGGGGACACTCATGGCGGCTCTGGTTAAATATGCTGACTCTGATGGTACCAAGGACCCCGAGTCTGACGATGAAAAGCTGGGAAAGGGAAAGAAGAGCAGCAGCACCAGAGGGCAGCAACATAACCCGGTGAGCCATGGAGGAAATGGTAAGCGCAAAGCTGATAATAGTTTGGACTTTGTGGCTAACACCAACGCGCAGAATAATGGCCAGCTTCGTAAAGGTAAACCGCCCCCACGGACCAGAGGATCAGGTTTTAATCTTGAGCAGATGCTAAATCAACCCTGCCCAAGGCATGGAACGCGAGAAAGACCGTCTGGCCACCTCTGGAAGGATTGCTTCATTATGAAGGAGTACAAAAGTTCCAATCTTTTTCAAGACAATCATGGGTCGGGTGGTGGCTCAGGATCCAGCTCTCATGGACCGGGTTATGGCGGTGGCGGTTCTAGCTCTGGATTCCAAGGTAATCGAGGCAATCAAGGCAATCAGGGTGGCTACCATCAACAGTCAGGTCAGGGGAATCAGCAGCAGCAATCTGGGTATTAGAGTAACCCAAAGCAGTTGAATAGTGGGCAGTACCACGTCTTCACCACAAGTTTATGCAAACGGGATCAGAAGCTTCATAAAAGGGCGGTGAACGCCGTTGAACCGGCAGTTCCATGTTCCTTGCGCTGGTCTGAGCAGCCCATTGTGTGGAGTCGGGAAGATCACCCGCCCCGGGTTGATAATCCGGGTCACCTGGCGTTGGTGGTCGCGCCACAGGTAGGAGGATATAAGTTCACCAAAGTACTCGTGGACGGAGGGAGCAGCATCAATATTCTTTATTATGAAACTTTCCGTCGCATGGGGTTGATAGATAAAAATCTGAAGCCATCGAACACTGTTTTCCACGGCGTGGTGACGGGTAAGTCGGCGTACCCGGTTGGTAAGATAGCTCTGGAAGTCGCTTTTGGAGATGATCATGACTCTAGGTCGGAGACATTGACCTTTGAAGTGGTGAAAATTAAGAGCCCTTATCATGCTCTGTTTGGACGGCCGGCTTATGCTAAGTTCATGGCCAGGCCTTGTTATGTTTACCTGCAGCTCAAGATGCCGGGTCACAAGGGAACCATCACTGTTCACGGGAGCCGGAAGATCGCTTTAGAGTGCGAGGAGGGTGATGCAGCCTATGCTGAGTCGGTCTGTGCAACAAAGGAGTTGAAATTTTACAAAGATAATGTTGACCCGGCAGACATGACATCTTTGAAAAAGCCAACTACGGAGCATGACCCGGCCCTAAAGTTTAAGTCGGCAGATGATACCAAGATGACTGATTTCGTTCCTGGCGATTCATCCAAGCAGTTCAGCATCAGTGCTAATCTGGATCCAAAATAGGAAAGCGCGCTCATTGAGTTCATCCGTGAGAACCGGGAAATTTTTGCATGGAAACCTTCTGACATGCCAGGTGTACCGAGGGAACTCGCTGAGCACACTCTTAATATTGATCCCAAGTTTAAGCCGATCAAGCAGTTTCTTCGTCGCTTCAACGAAGAGAGGCGTAAGGCCATTGGTGAAGAGGTAGCCCGGCTCTTGGCGGCTGGGTTTATTGTTGAAGTTTTTCATCCGGAATGGTTGGCTAACCCGGTGCTGGAACTCAAGAAAAACGGCACCTGGCGTATGTGTGTGGACTACACAGACTTAAACAAGGCTTGTCCGGCTGATCCTTTCGCTCTCCCTCGTATTGATCAGATTATTGATGCTACGGCAGGTTTTGAGCGTTTGAGTTTTTTGGATGCCTATTCTGGGTATCATCAAATCAAGATGGCAGTTAAGGACCAGGAGAAGACAGCTTTTATAACTCCCTTTGGAGCCTTCTGCTATGTGTCTATGCCTTTTGGGCTCAAGAGTGCCCAGGCGACTTACCAGCGATGTGTGTAGAACTGTCTTCATAATCAGATTGGGCGCAATGTTCATGCTTATGTGGATGATATTGTAGTGAAATCCAGAAAGAAGGAGACCTTGATAGAAGACTTGAAGGAAACCTTCGATAACCTTCGGGTTTACAAGATGATGCTTAACCCGGCCAAGTGCATTTTTGGTGTGCCGGCAGGCAAGCTCTTGGGTTTTCTGGTTTGTAACAGAGGCATTGAAGCTAATCCGGAGAAGATCAAAGCCATCACTTCTTTAGCTAAGCCGGCGTGTATCAATGATGTTCAACGTTTGGCGGGTCGTATTGCGGCCTTGAGCCGGTTCATAAGCCGGTTGGGAGAAAAGGCTATCCCTCTGTATCAGATGATGAAAAAGACGGATAATTTTGTCTGGAGCGATGCCGCTAATGCAGCGTTTGAGGACTTGAAGAAACAGCTGGCTGAGCCGCCCGTTCTTGCTGCCCCTGTTGATAAGGAGCCGTTGCTGTTATATGTGGCTGCTAATGCCCGAGCTGTGAGTGTAGCCATTGTGGTGAAACGGAAGGAGGCAGGCAAGGAATATCCGGTTCAAAGGCCGGTTTACTACATCAGTGAGGTGCTTATCGAGTCCAAGCAGAGATATCCGCACGGGCAGAAGCTTGTATATGGGGTGTTCATGGCCAGCCGGAAGCTTAAGCAATATTTTTTGGGCCATCCTATCACTGTGGTAAGTTCTGCTCCCTTAGGGGATATTGTTCAGAACAGAGAAGCCACAGGTCGGATAGCCAAGTGGGCCATTGAACTTGGACCTCATGGTTTGAAATATATGCCTCGCACGACCATCAAGTCTCAAGCACTGGTGGATTTCATCAATGACTGGACAGAGCTGCAGATGCCTGAACAAAAGCCAGATAACACGTATTGGACTATTCACTTTGATGGGTCCAGGCAATTGGAGGGCTCGGGGGCTGGAGTGGTCCTAGCTTCCCCTCGAGGTGAGAAATTTTGTTATGTTCTCCGGTTAATGTTCCCTTGCACTAACAATGCAGCTGAGTATGAGGCCTTGCTCCACGGTCTTCGGATGGCTAAGGAGATGAACCTGAGCCGGGTAAGGTGATTTGGTGACTCAACAAGTTTCTGGTACTTGGGATTCTAAGGATCCACTCATGGCGGCTTATTGTCGAGAGGTTGATGCTATTGCGGGTCATTTCAAGGGTTATCAGGTTGAGCATATTGATCGAAGGAAGAACGAGGCGGCTGATGCTTTAAGCCGGCTGGGTTCTCAGCATAAGCCGGTGCCACCCAATACTTTCTTGGATATTCTGTATAACCCTTCAGTCAAGTTGCCTACAGGGGAGGATCTTGCTATTCCTGACCCAGAAGCACAATTGGTGGCGGCTATTCGTGCTATCCCTGATTGGACAGTCCCTTACTTGGCTTATATGACCCGGGGCGAGTTACCTGAGGATGAAACCTTAGCCAGGTAGATAACCCGGCGGTCTAAGTCAATGACAATTGTCAATGGAGAGCTGCATCACTGCAATGTTACAGGGGCCTTTCAACTTTGTGTTTCTCCAAAAGAGGGCCGCGAGATCCTGCATGAGATTCATGAAGGAGACTGTGGTCATCATGCCGGTTCAAAGTCTCTCGTCGCTAAAGCTTTTCGTCATGGATTTTATTGGCTGACGGCTCATGCTGATGCTGAAGAACTGGTTAGTAGGTGTGATGGATGTCAGAAATTTTCACGACGGCTCATGTGCCGGCTCAAGAATTGAGGATGATTCCGATTACTTGGCCGTTTGTAGTTTGGGGGCTTGATATGGTTGGACCTTTCAAAAGGTCCAAGGACAAAAAGACACATCTCCTGGTGGCGGTTGACAAATTTACAAAGTGGGTTGAGGCCGAGCCGGTCAGTAAATGTGACGCGGCGACGGCGGTTCAGTTCATTAAAAAGGTGATTTTCCGTTTTGGCTTTCCCCACGGTATCATAACTGATAATGGCACTAATCTGTCCAAGGGTGCTATGAAAGAATTTTGTCAACGTGAGCATACACTACAAAAAAATAAACTTCCTTGATGATACGTGTTTGTCACAGTAGGTCGCGTTTTTTGTCATGCATGTACATCCATGACGATTTTATGACAAAATCAAGATAGTCATACCTGTGCTGTCGTAGAAGTGTTCCATGACATTACCAAAATTATCATCACGGAAGTGTCCACTTCCATGACGATAAATCGCGCGTCACAGAAGTGCTTTCGTCAAGGGTGACCGACACGTGGCATCCACCGTAACAGAACGCCATTAAGCTATCGGGTCCGGTTTTGGATCCGATAACCCGTTAACAGCCCCGACCAATGGGGATTTTCCACGTGTAAAATCATCATTGGCTGGAGGAAACACGTGTCGGCTCACCGTTGAGACAGATGTCGTCCACTCATTGGACCCAAGGCGCGTATGATACGTCGACACGTGGCATGGCCCAACAGAGGCCCATTCCTGTGAAAAGGATGGCATGTTTGACTTGGTTAAAAGGTGGTGGGCCGGCCCACGGAAAGCCTGTTAACGGCATGTTCGCATATAGCCCATTTACAGCCCGCTAACTCACGGCCCATTACGGCCTTCCGGAATTAGGCCCAGTAGCGTCATATGGGCCGTCCAATATGATTCCAGCCCATTGTAACTTCCGGCCCATGTATGGCCCATGACGTATTTCGGCCCATATGAGTCCCTTTGTAACTCTTGGCCCATTAACGGCCCGTGGTGAAACCGGCCCGTAATGAACAGTGTATCACTTTATACCCATTAGCGGCCCATTATTCCATTGGGCCGTTTCCAGCCTGTGTTACCTTTCGGCCTTCTCAGGGCCCATTTATTCTTGGGCTCATTTCCAGCATTCGGTTACTTACGGCCCGTTACTGGCCTTTTCTGCTTGTGGGCCAAATTCAGCCCATGGATACAGTCGGCCCGTTTGTGGCCCGTTAATCTGTTGGGCCATTTTCATAGCATCATCAAATACGGCCTATTAACGACCCGTTATGGTCAGCCCATAAAACGTACGATTTCCACTCTAGCCCGTTTACGGCCCCTTATACGGCCCGTACAAGGCCCATAGATGAGACGGCCCGTAGAAGGCCCATGGATCCTACGGGACGTAGAAGGCCCATTGACCCGACGGCCCATAGAAGGCCATTGATCCGACGGCCCATAGAAGGCCCATGGATCCGACGGCCCATAGAAGGCCCATGGATCCGACGGCCCATAGAAGGCCCATGGATCCGACAGCCGATAGAAGGCCCATGGATCCGACAGCCCATAGAAGGCCCACGGATCCGACGGCCATAGAAGGCCATGGATCGCCCGTCCCGTAGATGGCCCATGGATCGTACGGCCTGTGGAGGGCCATGGTCACTACAACGTTTGGGCGAGTTGGCCCCCGTTTGAATGATATAGCATATTCAAAGAAGTATCCTACTCTATACTATCACCTCTAAAAACATACACTATACAATAAAGAGACTAAGGCATAGAAACGTAGAATAATCCTACACTATACAATAAAGAAATTACAGCCGATTATACCACTGGGCATTATGGTTCGGCACCAGTGATAATAAAGCATACACAAACAGCAAATTACATACACTGGGCAAATACAGCTCATACATCATGGACGCGCATCAACATAACTTACCATTTGAACTATAATCTCTTCAGAAAATAGGATTGGCCGGATTTAGATAGCACAAATTTCAGTCTACAAAATCTCCAATTCCTTCGTTGTTACCTCAGTGTCTTGTTTCATTTTTTTGACTCCTGCATCTAATACCTGCATGTCCAGTCTCAACTTGTTAATTGTACGTTGAGAATCATGTACACGTTGTCTTGCCACCTCTAGTTGATGCTCGAGAACATCAGCACATTCCAATTCCAATCCATAATCATTCGGTAACGGCCATGCCGCACTGCTCGCAGATCTTTCTGTTGATGTCACTTCATCCTAAAATGTTTCTGTAAGTACACATGACTAGGGCAAAAATATAGTTACAACAGTGAAGCGAGCAAGACAGACTATTTTGTACATGGCAAAACAGGACTAACAATAATGTTACACGTCATGAAGCATAAGCAGGTGATAGTTTAAAAATTATAAAAAAGTAGTCTGTGCAGCCTGCATACAGAAATCTCTCTTAGCTCACCAGAGGAGCATGATGTTGGGGCCCAATCCAAAACACAAACAAGTTACAAATTTAGACAACACATTGCGTAGAAGTAAGCAAGCAGTTGGCCATTCTGTATCTCAATTAAAGTCTTTGGGAGCATAATGAACAGCAGAGGGTTTCATACAAACATACTACAACAAGCAAAACTATGCAATCATTAGCCTAGTATAAACTAGATTGTGAGCCTCATGCAATAATAGTTGGTTAATAGACTTCAAAGCTTCAGGCACACTTCGGCAGAGTAATTAAATGGTAAGGCCTTTAATTATGTCAACTAATAATTATACAAGTACCCAACTTCAGGCATCATCCTTTGGGCATCTCATTAACTGAGGACAAATAAAGCAATTGAAAAGAGCAAATTAACTATGCCTGAAACAAACAAGGAATTGAACTGTTGAGCTGGATACAGTGACTTACCTTAACAGGTTGAAGAGGCTCAGCGCAGCTCCTACTTCTCTTCAAAGGCTCCTTCCTAACATCTTGCACTTGGAAATCCTCAATCTTATCTTCATTGCATCCCCTCTGCAAGGTGACAAAAATTAGTTACTCGTCTCCTTGGAAGATAAATATGCATACTTTCCAATCTGTGAACACAAAAGGATGAGATTATAACAAAACAACACCACATAATGAAACATGCCGCATCTCTTGCACTTGCACACAATGAAATGAGCATTTATTATGTCTGCACTATGTAAAAACTAGGCATACCTTCGAACTGGATCTCCAGGTACTCTTGAAGAGCCTACTTTAGTGTACAGCCAAACCTTTATGTAACCTATGAGTTAGAAAAGGCCCCACTACAGCAGCCCTTAGTGTTTAAATCGTTGACAAGCTCTGTTAGAGTGTTAGGTCAAGAACAACAAGTAATCAAAGCAAACAGTCCTAGTATGGCTGGCTGATGCAAACAAGCAATTGAACAGATGTGTAAGCAAATCTTACATATCAAGAAAAGAAGCAAAGAAGGAGGCTTAAAGACCATCACTTGACTGACCAGATTTAAGGGACATTTAAACATCATGTGCAACGTATGAACTAACATAAACATTGCATATTCTAGATTCTACAATGGAATGCACATGTATTAGGTTATGCCATGTATGATGATGCCTAAATGTACACTATAGCAGGCAGGAGTGATTCATCATTGCACGCACAATTGAATTGCAGGTTAAGGGCCAGTTCTATTCCGCCTTTGGCTTATTATCAAAATAAGCCATAAAAGATGTAAAGAAGTCATTTTTGAGTTATGGGCTTGGGCTTAACTAATTTTGCTTTGGAGGGGGGTGTTTCGGGTAGAACCTCACTAAAAATTGAAGGGAAGGGGAATAGTGAAATGACTCTGTTGTCTGCCTATATTACACTCAAAATGCAACTGGTGACGCCCGCGTCACACCTCACCCTCAAGTAAAAACAAACACGCAAGCGTTCATTGCCCTGCCCGCTTGCATCTCCTCTCCCCTTTCCCTCTACCTCGATCCCCCGCCTGCAGCACTAGGGTTCCTCCAGCGAGCCGTCGCCACTGGTCCCATCTGGCCTGGTCCTCGATGATGCTCTGTCCAGCTAGGCTACATGGTCGGCGGGTAGGGGCAAATCTCCCTGGCTGCTCCCCCCTCTAGCGCCGCCCCTCATTCTCATGGTCTCCAACAGCTGCTCCACTGTGGTTCGTCCAACGCACTACTCCGGCAGGCGCTGCACAACTACGGCTGATGCCACACTACGGCAGAAGGCACCTTATTCCCCCTCCCCACCTCCCAGGCCGTGGCCTTGAGGTGTTGTTGAAGGATGAGCTCATCCAACAAGGTGAGGATCTCCTCTGATTTTTTGCCAAATTTTCATTCTGATCCACTATACGATGAATTGCTATGAGCTGCTTCTGCTGCTGCTATATGATGCATTGCTATGAGCTGCTCCTGCTGCTGCTGCTATATGATGAATTGCTATGAGCTGCTGCTGCTATATGATGAATTGCTATGAGCTGCTGCTGCTATATGATGAGTTGCTATAAGCTGCTCCTGCAGCTATTGTATGATGAATTGCTATGAGCTGCTCCTGCTGATGCTATATGATGAATTGCTATGAGCTGCTCCTGCTGCTGCTATATGATGAATTGCTATGAGCTGCTCCTGTTGCTGCTATATGATGAATTGCTATGAGCTGCTCCTGCTGCTGCTATATGATGAATTGCTATGAGCTGCTCCTGCTGCTGCTATATGATGAATTGCTATGAGCTGCTGCTGGTATATGATGAATTGCACACTGCTGCTGTATGATGAGTTGCTATGAGCTGCTGCTGCTATATGATGCTTTCAGGTGGTGCTGCTATATGATAATAACCAGCCACTTGGACCATCGAATTTCAATAAATAATTGTTCTTCATTTAAATGTGGGTCATGTGTTCTTCGTTTAAATTAGGCAATGGGATCTCTATGGAAAACATTGACCAAAGTAGATTGTGCCAAGTAGATGGTATCTTTGTATTTGCATTTTGAGCAAATAGTGATGGTCTGTTTTCCTATCATATTAATTACTGCACTGGGTTCAATTTGTGATGTTTGCAAGTCAAATTAATTTTCATATGGGCAGCAAAATGAGAAAATATAATGCAATCTAGACTTTGCACTGATCATACCAAAGATAAGCTGAAAACACAATGAAAAGAACTGGTTGGCTTATTACATGGAGCTTATATTCACAGGTGCTTATTTTCTTAGGATAACTCGTAATAACTGTCCCTAAGAAACTTGGCCAATAGAACTGACATACAAATAATATGTCACGATGATTGCAATGGAGGAGTGACGTACCATAGCACACTGTATAGGCTCACCGCTGCCTCTCCTTTTTTTGCGATGTTCCATGAAATTGCCACATATATCTTGTACTTTCTCATTGTGTAACCCTATCTGCAAGTTGACACGGCTAATTTCAGACATCTCTACATGATAATACATTGCATATCCCTTGCGCATATCTAAAACACCAATTAATGATTGTGTGCGTAGCATAAACTAGCCATGACTCTGTGTGCTGCACTAGCAGGCACTCTAAGGGAGCCTAATGCAGTGCACTGGAATTCCTACATGCCACCTACGATTTTGTGTAATGTACTGTTCCTAAATATATGTCTTTGTAGAGATTCCAGTATGGACCACATACAGATGTATATAGATGCATTTTTTAGTGTAGATTCACTTATTTTGCTCCGTATGTAGCCTATAGTGGAATCTCTAGAAAGACTTATATTTAGGAACGAAGGTACGAGGTAGTATCATGTATGACATCTACATATCTAATTTAGCAGCCAGTAGTATAAATCATTGTCTGCACAAAGGGATTACTGGTCGAAAATCCTAGCAAAGCACGCCGGCAGGCACAGAACAATACAAGAGAGAGAGAGATGCACTTACAAGATAATAGCAATGCCTTAGTCTAGGATCTTGGTTGGCCAAGCTGTTAGATCCAGAAGAAACGTCGTCCTTGTAGTTTTTGCCAGCTACATAACAGGTAACAGCGACCTGTTAGTATATTTGAAGTACATCGGGCAGGTGATGCTGGACGGGTTTAAAGGTGACAAGTACCTAGGCCGTGGCGGGTGCTTGGCATCTTTCCAGGCGTTGGGAATCAGGTTAGAAACGTCAAGGGTGATGACGCTGTGCTGGCTGTCGAGGTCCAGTAAGGAGATCTAGAACCGTCAAGTAGGGTGTTTGTGGAGCGGCTCCGGTAGGGTGGACTATGGTGTGGGCGAAGCGGATCTGTGGCCGTGGACGAGGGCGTAGGTGAAGCTGCTCCGGTGGTTGGGTTAAGGATGGTGTCGACGATGCGGATCTGCGGCCGTGGACGGGGCATTAGAAGCTGCTCCGGTAGGTTGGATGAGGGTGCGAGGAAGCGGATCTGAGGCCGTGGACTTGTGAGTTGGCAAAGCGGCCCCGGTAGGGTTGAGAATGGTATAGGTGAAGCTACTCCGGTGGGGTTGACGATGGTGTCGGCGAAGCGGCTCCGGTAGGGTTGAGGAAGGTGTCGGCGAAGAGGATTAGAGGCCGTCGACGGGGGCATCGGTGGGGCGGCTCCGGGGGGGTGTGTGGACGAAGCGTCTCCGGTGGGGAGTACGAATGAGCCGCTGCAGATGCGCTGCGGTTGACGAGAGTACCGACGAAGCAGATCCGGCACCATGGACGAGGCCGGCACTGAATGGGCTGCGGTACAGTGGTGGATGAGCAGTCTACTTGTTTCTAGGGGAGGTGGGAGGGGTAGATGCGGCCGCAGAAGCAGATCCGGCGAGGTGGACGCCGCCGGCAGTGAATGGGCTCTGGTACGCCGGTGGATGAGCAGTCTAGGGTTTCGAGAGGGGAGGGGAGAAAGGCCGATGAAGTACGGACGGCGTGATGTAAGATGCTCTGGTGCTGTGGAGTTAGTCGCTTTTGCGGGAGTGGGAGAGGAAATGGGGTGCCGTGTAGTGGGCGGAACCGGAAGTTACCAAAGCAGCCCCGACCTATTATATAGATGAGGGCGGTATTGTAACTGTTGGTCTTCGTGCACCAAGGACAAAAGGGGAATTTCGCATGCTAAAGACTAAGGTGGCGGAAATTTTAGAAGGAGGCGGAAGATTTTGCCGCCCGCGGGATCGTTCGTATCCAGTTTCAACTAATTTTGGACCATGCTAGCGGGAAGGTCATGCGAGACTGTGTACATGGGGCACGCGTCAGCAGTTAATAACTGGTGTGAAGTCCACCCCAGAAAAAAAGACAATAACTCGGGATGATGCGCCGATAACTTGGACGTTCACACGGGCGCGGCCAATCGTATGGGTGTAGTGGCACGTTCACAAAAAAGGGATCAAATGCTCAGCCTATGTATTTCTCGTATAAATAGATAATTTAGTGCAATTGGTTATTTAATTTAAACATAATGCATTGACATGTTAGCGTAGAGGCGCACAAAAAGAAATGGATATTGTAGTCCGCTACTTAAAAGTGTTACCTCATATGATTACATAGCCTCCATTTCATAAATTGCGTACCCGTTGAATTCATATATGAATATTACATATATTACTTCATAATAGAACCTTAAATCATCCAAGACTAATGATTTTGAATGCAAGAGTAACAATGATGCATACATGATAGCTACATTGGTTGTTTAAAGAAACATCACTGTAACTTTGGCATGCACAACTGAAAAGGTTTATTTAAATAGAAAAAAATGTGATACGTGAGTGTCCAATCTTTGTAGCGTTGAATCGATATTGTACCTTTGGCCACGATACGAAGTAGATATTGATTTATGTTCAAGCGATGCACGTCCACGATCGCTAGATAGTGATACGTGAATGAATTGTGCAATCTCTCTCACACGCATACATATCTCATTTCCCTGTGGGCATCGGAATCACACACGCGCACTTCGTGTATTTCTCTCCCTCCGTCAAGGTTAGAATTCGTCTTTCTACCCCGTCCTACAAGTCTCTCACACAGAAACACACACGCTCTCTCTGTCGAACACGCCCACCCCTTTAATTCCGCCCACCCACAGCCACTAATGTCTCAAAGTATAATAATGTCTCTCACACATATGCCTAAGGTTAACTCGAGTTCGGGAACCATATGAATACATACAATGGGATTCCAGCAGAGCACCTTTTGTTTTGAGATTTCTCTCTCACACACACACACACAGACAGACACACGCGCGCGCGCACACACATTGTTTCTCGCTTCATTTTTCCGGCACTTGCATGCACACCGTTTTGTTCATCTTCGTGATGCTTTAAGTATGCCTCGCACAAATGCTATCTACCTATCCCTTAATATAGCTAGATATGTGTCACACAAACTCCTTCTCCCTACTAGCAAGATGCCCATGCGTTGCACGGAACATCAAGATGCATTTGTATGTGTAGTTTATCTTGTGGGAGAAAAGGATGAACGAGGGAATGCCTTATTTGCAAATGCGGAGAGGGGTGTCGGTATCTTTTTGCAAAATTGCCATAGTTTCCTTCCTATCCGTCGGATATAAATCGGATGGCCTATATTGCAGGATGGCAGGAACACCATCATCACCAACTTTGTTTTTTTATAAGAGTAGAGATATGTAAGTGTCACTGCCCCCCCCCCCCCCCGACACACACACCCACACCCACACAACCACACACACACACACTTCCCAACACCGAAGGAGTAGGGTGACACCTCGATCTTGATACTAATCTATCGATTGGCTTCTCTCTCAAACACACACACACACACACTACCCGACACCGAAGGAGTAGGGTGGCACCTCGATCTTGATAGTAATCTATCTACTCCTCTTTCAAACACACACACACATACGCACACACTCGCTAGTTGTGCCTCTGTGCCTACCGCGCACACTCTCGATACGTCTTTCTCTCCCTCCCCCTCCCCCCACCCCAACAATGACAGCAGAAGGGTGACAACTCGATCTGATCGTAATCTGTCGATTGGTTTCTCTCTCGAACATTGTGTCTCTATGCCTCCTTCAGTAGCCCCCTCGATATGTAGACTTCTCGCGCGCGCACAGCTGTAGTGACGATGACGCTGAACCCAGTGTGCCTCATTTTTACCGGCCTCATGTGATAGTTTTCACCCTATTTTCTGTTAATTAACAAGGCAACCTTTTCTTTGTTACTACTAGTGAATCTGAAATCATTCAGGGCAGACATAAAATATATCACTTCAACCTAATTATCGCAGTAACTATTTTAAACGAAACTGGCTAGATGCCCGTGCGTTGCACGGAACATCAAGATGCATTTGTATGAGTAGTTTATCTTGTGAGAGAAAAGGATGAACGAGGGAAGGCCGTATTTGCAAACGTGGAGAGGGGTGTGGGTATATTTTTGCAAAATTGCCATAGTTTCCTTCCTATCCGTTAGATATAAATCCGATGGCCTATATTGCAGGATGGCACGCACACCATCATCACCAACTCTGTTTTCTACTCCCTCCGTTCCTAAATATTTGTCTTTTTAGAGATTTCAACAAGTGACTACATATGGAGAAAAATGAGTGAATCTACACTCTAAAATATGTCTACATACACATCCATATGTGGTAGTCCATTTGAAATCTGAAAAAGACAAATATTTAGGAACGGATGGAGTATAAGAGTAGACATGGAGATATATCTGCAGCATGGTCTACAACAAAAATGTGCTGGACCGGTTAGCGCCGGATGCTCGCAACGCGATGACATGAGTTCGAATTCTGTCTTTAACTTTAGATTTTTATATTATATATTACTTATTTAATATATACTTCTTTCGCTACTGTACTGACAGTGGAACCCACAGAGTACTTAGAATACAAGATTAAGGATGGACTTGTTTCTTTTTAACTTTCTGTACGAAGCTGTAGCCACCCTGCAAGTCACGTGTACACTGTACATGCAATTAACTTTTTATAGAGGGACAATCATACATGCAATTAACTCAAATGGATTGGATGTCACTCTATTATTTCCAGCATAAGAGCATCTCCAACGGCAGCCGGCAAATTTCCCCCCGCTTCCTTCCGCGGAGGACGACATCAAACGCTAGCGGCATACATTTTCACAACTCTAACCAACCAGATGAAATTCGTGCAAACACGAACTAATTTCATATAAGCATGAAGGATTTCGTATAAAAAAGCCGGATCTTCATATAAACATGATGGATTTCATTACGTTTACATGAACTAAGTGGTGCCAATCCGGCTCTCTTGGTATAATTAATACTCCCTCCGTCCGAAAATACTTGTCCTGGAAATGGATGTATCTAGACTTATTTTAGTTATAGATACATACAATTTATCCATTCTTAGAACAAATATTTCCCGCCAGCTGGAGAGGGAGTACATAATCTAAATGGCCGCCCGCGGATCCCTTTGTCTTCCTCATGTCCGGCAGACACTTGCGGGGTCGATGAAGGTCCTCGGAAGAGACGAAGCAGCAAAGAAACCACCTGAATGCGCAGTCGTCGCCTCGGCGGTGGCCTTCATGGGACCCAAGTGGCGGCGGCCTCCCGTGTTCTACTTCTCCTCGATGATGGCGGCGGACACGGAGAAGATGGCCACCGAATCGTCGCTCTCCACGCACCCGGCTTCTGTCTCTGCCTACATGGCGCTGTCGCAGGCACGGGAGGCGCGCCCATAGACACGGGAGGCGCGGCACCATAGACACTGGTGGCGCGGTACGACGCGGTAGGGACGACGCTCGTACCGGTGTGCTCGCCGCCGTGCCGGCGTGGAGCAACTCGCCACTCCTCATCGAGCTGAACTGGAGCGGCGAGTTGCTGAACCACGCGCCTGCTTGGGCGGCAACTGGCTCCGTCGGGCCAAGCGAGGTTGGTGAAGCACCGAGCGGCCTCGCCCGTATCCGGAGGGCTCGGCGGGCCACCCAGCCGGGTAATATGCCGGAGAACGGCTCCTCAAAAGCCATCGGAAGAGTGGACAAAATGGTGAAGGAGGAGATGGGGGAGCGGCGGAGGGGTGCGATTCTTTCCTGTTGTCTGTCTGGCCTCGTGTAAATAGAGCGTGGATGGTAGGAGCTTGGCCGGCGTCTGGCCTCATTTAAACTGAGGGCGGACGGGAGGAGCCCGGCCGGTGTTGCGTTTAATTCTGGCCCGGTCATGAACGGACGTGTGGCCGGAGTAGGTTTCTTGGTTTGCATGCGGCTTTAATGGAGGCGAGGAGGCGTGTTTAGTCGGGCATGCAGCGGGCGGCGCAGTACTATTCGATTTGACAGCGGGCGGCGCAGTTCCCGATACGGCTTTAATGCAGACGAGGGAGGGAGTAGCGGTTCTCGAAATGTTGAACAGCCAATGCATCCTCCTTCAATTAATGCATGAGGGAAGTAATGGGAGGAGGACCGGGAAAAGAGGCTGCACGATCTGAATGCAACGCAGTTTGCCCTCATATAAAGGCGCCCCTCCATTCCAATGCATCTACCACATCGTACGCACCTAAGCATTTGCCTAAGCACCTACACTAAGCGCAAAAGAGCTCACTCCAGACCCATGGCGGCGATGCGCGCGAGCGGCCAGCGGCTGTGCCAGATGGTCCACGACGTCGGCCTGTGGCATGGCGCCGAGGATCGTCTCCAGACGGTGTTGGAGACTGGCTGGTGGATGGCCGCCGTCGACGCCAACTACGACTCTCAGTTGGACCAGATGATTGTTGCCACCACCAACAAGTTCACCATCCTCAAGAAGCTCGCGGACGACATCGTCGTACTCCTCCAGCCCATGCGCCCGGGCTCCTCATTGTCTGCCACCCTAATCGGCCTCCATGGCCGGAACCTCTTTCAAGCACTGGTGGCCCTGCGACTGCCCGCCGACGCCACGAAGAATGTCCACCAGGAGGTCGCGCTCGCCGCGAGGCGCCTCGCCCTGCAAGAATTCGTCGACCTACACATCCACTTGTACGAGCAAATCGTGTACATAGGTATCTACAAGGCCAGTGAGGACGCTACGATGTTGGCCTTCCTCAACCGGCTGGACGCCTTGGATGCCTTTGCTGAGAAGCACCTCGACCTCGCCACAAAAGCCGCCGCTCCTTAGCCGCCGCTCCTTAGCCGCCGGTCGGTGGCCCGGTGCACTAAGTTGAGGAGGAGGAGGTCGTACGTTGATGGATGCATATTTCTTCTTGCCTTCTGTAACCACCACTGCGATCGCATCATCATCGTGGCCTTAATTCTTATTGTGTTGTTGCATTCTCGTTCCGGTCAATACCGACATGTGCGATCCTTTTGCTTAATTATATGCATCACTGTAACTAGTACTCCATCTGTCAATTTATAAGTTGTGCTTACCTTTTCCATCAACTTTGTGCAACGCTCGGGCATCTTGCTAGAAACACTAGAACATGTCGGACCGCGTGTGACCAAACCGACGATGCGCCAACCTAGCTACTACGTACCCTGCTTATCTGGCGGAAATAGCCCCGCCCTAGCATTTCCAATCGTTATTTCTATCTATCGATCGTGCCAAAATCGTTATTTCTGCTCCTTGGCCCTAGTGTAGATTCCAAATATTTAGGAGCAGAACCAAAATCGTTATTTCTCTACTCCTACTCCTATAAAAGACTCAGTTGGTGATGGTGGTGTGTCTGCCATCCGTTGTTTCTGACCATTAGATCTGCATCTAACGGCTGTGAGGTAAGTTGTGGCATTTTTGCAACAATAGCCTACTTCTCCGCTCCAATTTGCGGAAAACCCCTTATTATATTGAAAGCAACCACATCCCTCCCTCACCTCATCAAAACAGCCTGAGAAATATATTTTGAGTGTAAAGTACTCCCTCCGTTCCTAAATATTTGTCTTTCTAGAGATTTCAATAAGTGACTACATACGGAGCAAAATCAGTGAATCTACACTTCAGAACATGTCTATATAATCCGTATGTGATAGTCCATTTGAAATCTCTAAAAGACAAATATTTAGGAACGGAGGGAGTAATATATTAGGAGTATATCAAAACAAGAGTGATTTCTTTCAAGTTTGTGAACAAGTACTACTATTCTACTACTTTGGATCCGTCGCAACGCACGGGCACATTGCTGGTAAAAGGAAAAGGCCTGCCGCGTTCGCGTCGCACTCCCCCCCCCCCCCCACGCCCGGGAATCGGGAGTACTCCACGGCCTGTCCGGCACAACACATAGCTTAGGGAAGGCGTGTTGCCTAGCATTTTCACTTTCATGTGGGACCGCCGTTGAGCAAACCGACTATTGGCAAACCGCACCCCGCCCGCCGCCGGGTTGGAAAACAAAAACGAGGGGAAGATCTAGCTGTAACACGGAAGCCAAGAAATTTGGTGTCAGATGGGGTTCATTGATAGAGTAGGAGCATTCCGTACTACTCTACTCCTACTAGTACCAAGTTTGTACTATACAACTAGTACTACCACTATATAACTAGTAGGTACGTGCACGACACAACATCGTAGGAACAAAAAACGGGAAGATCTTGTTTTGGGTGATTTATCTTTTTTTCAGTCAACGTAGTATGAATAATATGATGTGGGGGGCACCCATGAAGCTTATGTGGCTTGGTTGCATGGCTACGAAAGGTTAGAGAAAAATAAATAGATAATGTGTTTAGAGTGCACTCCACTAAATAGATATACTTTGGACCCATTGCAATGGGCCGGCACATCTATATCTATACCCCCTATATAGTGTGTGAATAACTTTGAAACTTGGTCGTTGCATGAAGCCAAGCCGATGGTACAAAGATGGCAAATCCGAGCACTACTAGCCGTTGGATATCATCTACATTCCACCAGATTCTGCCACATGTATAATCTAGAAGACTCCATGGTTGAACTTCATTCATGACTAACTTTTCCACAACTAAGCTTAGGCAAAGTGTGTTTGCCACAAAAAATGTGGCTAACAAAATGGCCACCACAAGTGTGGCAAGATTTGGCAAGAAGTCTGAGTCTATGACATGTGGACCATGTAGCTAGAAAAGTGTGGCAAGCCACAAGTGTAGCAATGAACCAAACACATGCCTGGTGTGTTTGGTAGGGTGTATGAAGGGTGCATGATCCCAAGAGTTCCCTTCTCAACCCACTTTTGGGTGTTTGGTAGAGTGTATGGAGGGTGCATGAGTCCACACTAGCTTAGCACAAATACACTAGAAGCATGCATGAAGAGAGCATACATGAAGAGGGGTGTTGAGTTGAGCATGCATGAAGAGGGAACAACTATGCTGAGACGAGAATGCAACCAAACACACTTGTGGCATGCCTAAGCTTAGGCGTGGCAACCTTAGGCTGCAAACCAAACATCTATACCCCTATATAGTGTGTGAATAACTTTGAAAGTTGGTCGTTGGATGAAGCCAATCCGACGGTACAAAGATGGCAAATCCGAGCACTACTGGCCGTTGGATATCATCTACATTCCACCAGATTTTGCCACATGCAGAATCTAGAAGACTCCACATGTAGAAGCATAATGCACAAACCACCAGAATCTCATGCGTGCAATGGACGTGTACCTTACTAGTAGTTGGTAGTAGTAAGAAACAAATTCCGGGTTTGGCACAAGCTCGTACTGCGGGAGCACCACAAGGCCTGCCGCAGGAGTTACATTTCCCTCTCGGGGCCCACGGGACCGAACTTCAGTGCCTTAGTGCCCGGCCTATGAGTCAGTGACATGCGGACCTTAAATGCGGCTGGCCCACATGTCATTCTCATGGTGGTGGTGTGGTTCGCGACTCACTCGTTCGAGATGAACCGGCCGGTGGTGGCGTGGCCGTGGCGAGGGTGCCACAACTGGGCGTCGGGGCGTTACGAGGCGTAGATGGCCACACCGGCGGGTACTACCTATAGTACAGAAGTACTCCAGCTGAGGATTGATGCCCGGGACGAAATGTGTCACAGCCGCTGGATGAAAATTCGATGGTGCGGGAGTACGGATCGGAGCACAGCAGCGGAGCAGGCAACCCGCGTCCAATCGGGTGTGGCTGTGGTAGAAAGTTTATGGTCGCTGCAGTTTAGCTGGCCCGCATGTCATGCACACAAAGGCAGAGGAGCGGTGGGGCCGAGAGGGATGAGGCGCACGTAGGGAGGATGAGGATCCCCTGACGTGAACAATCCTACCATTCTGTCACTGACATGTGGGACCCCCGAGTGTGGGTCCCACTTGCCAGCGAAGGAAAGGCAGGGTAAGGCAGTGATAGCCACGTCAGAGGATCCATGTCCACGTCGGGGGACGTCGTGCTTACAGGTAGGGTTGGAGCGGCGTTGTGGGAATCGCGTGTGGGTGTGGCAGTGGTAGAAACAAGAAACATGATGGTCGCCGTGGTTCAACTTCCATGGACAAGCTGTCATGTCTGCTGACACATGTATATCAAAACTAGAGTGTTTATATTTCAAGCACGTGAACAAGTATTATTCTACTACTTTGGATCCATTGCAACGCACGGGCCAGCACATTGGTAGTAGTAGTGTCTATCTCTATCTCTAGAGGCCTTCCCTCGTTCATCCTTTTCTCTCACAAGATAAACTACTCATACAAATGCATCTTGATGTTCCGTGGAACGCACGAGGATGTTTCCTTGGGGGTCTCTCCAGCGCGGTGTGGCCGTAGTTGCAAGTTGACACCCCTTGAGATGCCGGCGTTGAGGAGCACTCGGATTTCCTCCGATGAGCAGCTAAGATGAGTTTGATCACGTAGTAAATGCATTCTAAAGACTACTTCCGTGTCCATTTCCTAATTCTCCCCTGCCCACTGTTTCACAGGTTAGGCTCGGTGCGAGTGGAGATTGGCTTGCATATGTACGAGAGGGTACCAACATCAATTTGCACAACATTTACAACGGTGACACCGTTCCCGTAGAACCTTTGTCCAACATTGGGATCAGCCATGCAACGGGCCACCGAATGAATTGGTACGATGGAACCACGGTGAGATTGAATAAGATAGCACGAACCTTGCACATGGCGGTCAAAGATGGACCATGTTGTCTGCGGCCGATTTGTTGCCGTACGAGTACGAAGACGATGTGCTCCTTTCTAACCGCATCTTCGCGGTGACAAACCAGGGGACTTGTCGTATGGGACACATCCTACGATATACTCCCTCTCTCCCAGTTTATTTGTTTTGAATCTTTCGTTTTATAAGTTTCAAATTCAAATTTAGAGCTCCCCATCACATGTTGAGATTACAATGTCCATTAAATCGTTGCGTGCATGTATAGTAAAGAAACAAATCTCGAGTTTGGCACGAGTTCATGCAGCGGTAGCACCAGCCTGGCGCAGGGGTTACATTTCCCTCTCAGGGCCCTCGGGACTGAGCTTCAACGCCTTACTACACCTGCCTTTGAGTCAATAACATGTGGACGTGATAGGTGGCTGGTCCACATGTAATGCTCCCGGAGGTAGAGGGGCAGTGGGGCCGAGAGGGGTGAGCCGCAGGTCGGGGGACGTGTGGTTGCTGTGGTAGAAACTTGATGCTCGCCGCATTTAAGGTGGCCCACATGTCATGCACACAAAGGCAGAGGGGCGGTGCGGCCGAGAGGGGTGAGGCGCACGTCGGGGGACGTGGTGTCGTGGGTTGGAGCGGCGTCGTGGGAATCGCAAGTGGCAGTGGATGAAACGTGATGGTCGCCGTAGTTGAACTTCCATGGACAAGCTGTCATGTCCACGGACACATGCATTGCATACCGATCACTGGAAGGAGTAGTAGAGAAAGCTAGGCGGATAAATAGTTCCTTATAGTCAAGCGGACCCACGCTACTACTTGTTCCAAAGACATGCACACCATCGAAATAGTCCATCTATATCAATATACACCAAGAGGGAATATTTTTTTACAAGAGAGGAAATAGTTCATCCATCCATAATGCCCTACTGCTGGTGGAGCATTATCTTCTTCTTCTTCTTCTTTCTTTCTTCTTCTTCTTCTTCTTCTTCTTCTTCTTCTTGTTCTCATTTTCTATGGGAGACGGCTTCGCAACAAGCTCTTTGGACCTTGCAGCTATCTCGAAACTCACATGGGCATCGAGGGCAGCATATTTTATCCACTCGTACGTCAAGGGATAATTCTCCCATCCAGACGACCTTAATGCCACCGTCTCGTCACCCTTCTGAAGATTTGTACCGAGCACAAAATTTGCTACGTCGAATAGGGATGGTGTCTGTTTATCACAATCTTCTACAGGAATTTTGGTTCTGGTTTGTAGGTCAGCGATGCTTTTCAAATCAAGGTTGTACGGCTCCAGCTTCTGTTTGTCCCCTTCGATGGCTGCCCCACAGAAGTATATGTCCTCCCGAGACAAGAAATCGTGAAGCTCACCTGGTATGGAGGGCGCGTGTATGATGTGGTACACCAAAACATCATCTTGGAGGCACAGCTGAAGGACGGTGGCGCGTTGGATCTTCCCAGTGGCACGCTCCGTGTACTCTGCATCGAGACCGATGACCCTCGTCTCTACCTTTTCGAGGGAGTTGGATACATTGTTGATCCACTTCCGAACAACCCTTGGGTGGACGGTGACGGTGGCAACTATGCTCAACGAGCCTTCGACGAGGACATGTTGGACGCTAAAAACCTGCATCTCGATCTCTTTCGCCATTTGGAACCGCTGGAATGGAGGGCTATGGTTTGGAGAATTAGGATTAGATGGCTAGTCTAACTGAAGTAGTAGATGATTATTTAAAGAGGTTAAAACAATGTGAACGCAGTGGGGTTTGGATGCAAATGAAGACGAAGGGGAGGTGAAGAAGCCGAGGAAAATCGGTTCCCAATGGAGAAGTAAATGGGAGAAGTGGCGTGCAGGTAGTTGATTAGATGGCTAGGTAGACTAAACAAAAAGGCTATGCGGGTAGATTGAGGAGTCATACCTGTTCGTGTACGTGCCCATCCTTCCTGATAGGTGGGACCTATGCAAACAGATAAAAAAATGTGTCGTAGCTGGTTCAGATGGATATTGGCGCGTGCGTGGGAGACACAACATTCTTTGGTTAAGGAATACACGGTTATCCTCATCAAAAAAGAAAAGGCCCATCTTCGCGCTTCCGCATGCACGAGAATTTGGTTCTGCTCGCAATATGGATGATACCTGGAGGATGAAGTGAACAGGCATGCTAGCACGAGAGACCTATTTCCGGTATACAGTACTGGAGTACTCATGTTCCTAGTAGTAGTAGTAGTAGTAGTAGTAGTAGTAGTAGTAGTAGTAGTAGTAGTAGTAGTAGTAGTAGTAGTAGTAGTAGTAGTAGTAGTAGTAGTAGTAGTAGTAGTAGTAGTAGTAGTAGTAGTAGTAGTAGTAGTAGTAGTAGTAGTAGTAGTAGTAGTAGTAGTAGTAGTAGTAGTAGTAGTAGTAGTAGTAGTAGTAGTAGTAGTAGTAGTAGTAGTAGTAGTAGTACAACTGTGGTACACTTGATGGTCAAAATGCTATTCATCCGGTCCTCACAGTGAAGTGACAACACCCTGTGCCTGACACTAGTCCAGGCGGCGTGTTCGGGTTACCAAAGTTAGCCTCACCCTGTGCACTGTACAGTCTGTCACCGCCGCTGTACATCACATTAGCATGCCTTGCCTCGTCTCCCTCTCCCATCCCATAGCACCACTCCATCTCCATCTCCATCTCACCGTGCCCCCGTGTACCGTCACCTCGCTCGCCTCCCCTAGTACCACTATTCCCTCGCTAGCCGCTCCAGCACCGACAGCCTTCTCCCCCGTAAATCAAGCCCCCCAAAACCCCCACCTTCCAAACTCCACCATGGCCGAACGCGAACCGCGCAACATCCATATGAGCCGCGATTGGAGCAATCTCCCCAGTGACATCCTCGACCTCTATTGTTCGTCTATGGATATGTTGAGCGCCCTGCGGCTGGCTGCATGCTCGAGGGACATGCACACGGCCATCGTCGAAGCGAGGCCTAAGCTTTTCAAGACACCCTGCTTGCTGCTATCTGGTCTTCCGAGATTGGCTCACCATGATAAGGAGGCGTACATGATGCCCCTCAACTTCAATCCAATCTCCATTAGCCGAAACTTCTTTGCAGGTATGTAGTGGGTCGCCATACATCATTTCCCTCGACTTCGATCCGATCACCATCGCCCGAAACTTCTTGGCAGGTATGTACTGGGTCGGCATGAACTCCCACTAGATGGCTGCCTTTAGAGAAGAGGTAAAAAGTTGGTGCTCGTGAACTTCCAGACCTCCCATGAGATTATCCTTCCTCCGTTGGATTATATAGAGTTTTACCATCACGGTCCAAGTCATCTAGATTACCACGTCAGTTGGCGGACC
Source organism: Aegilops tauschii subsp. strangulata (assembly GCF_002575655.3). NCBI lineage: Eukaryota > Viridiplantae > Streptophyta > Magnoliopsida > Poales > Poaceae > Aegilops > Aegilops tauschii. The sequence goes on along the minus strand of NC_053038.3, from coordinate 516,409,525 downwards.
TTGTTTTGCAGAAGATTGTAATCTGCCAAGTGCCCACACGACATGCGAATTACGCAGACTTCAAGCTAATTGCCTTGTTCGACCGCGGACTCGCCTATCTTTACGCCGGTGCCGTCTTTAGCTGGAGACAACTCAGCTCGCAGTGGATCATCGTCAAAATTGACACACACTTCTGTGATGCTATTGAACACAATGGCATCATCTACGCGATCGACAAAGCAGATGGCACCACGTATTGCTGGGATGGCGCATGTAAGTTGTTTCCGTCTCATGTTAATGATGACGCCATGATACTGTTTGAACTTTTTGTGATGATTGGCATATCCCTGTTTGAGCAGAATTTGAGTAGAACTATGGCAATGTATTAGAGACGCCGTAAATCAGCTATATTTGGAATGAGTTAATTCATGCGATTGTGACCATGTCATTATAGCCAATTTGTACCCCTGAATAATCAAACGGTTAGGAATATATGGATATTCTCCTTATTTTACAGTAATCTATATACTACTACTAAATATGAGTGTGTATCAATGGACATGTTAGTTTCCTCATTTTCATGATGTAGAAACATGCACCACACTATTGGTTTCATCTAACCATACATTAGGGAAGTAAATGTGCATATGGAGAACTCTATATTTGGAAGTAGTGAAATCCTGTAATGCTTACCATGTGTACATACCTATATTCGCCCTTCAGCAATCAATGGCTAGAATAATATCCTCACAAAAAATTTGCCCACAGAACACGAGTATATAACAATGCATGGTCTGTTAGTTACCTTGAAGAATTTGTTTGTGAGGACAGAATATGATTACATAACATGCATGCCATGGTAGTTTCCTGTGAAGAATTGTGAGATAACATGAGTATAACCATGCATGGCACTTCTATATTTTCGAACCCAGTATACATTTCCCTATATTTTCCTCCAGTTCCAACAGGGACATATCAATGTTGTTTCTTGCATTATCCTACTCATACTCTGAACAATGCTGATCTTACATTAACAATGCATGTCCTTTTTGATATGATGCAGTGTCCCTACAGTTACTGCCCTTTGTAATCACACCACCTTTGCCAAAAACAGGGAAGCACAACTGGTTCCTCGCTCGATCAGACAACGGCAAAAGACTGGTGATCATTCGGACACATGAGCCGGAAAAGTTATATTGCAAAAACCCCACTGTATACAAGCACCGTGAAATACGTGAGTATTCGGACAGTGGCTGTTACGTCTATGAGCAGGATACCAGCTTGTTGGGGCCTTCAGGATTTTTTAGTTGGAGGCGGGTAAACAGCCTTGGTTCACACTCTCTGTTTCTCAGACTCAATTATCCGATTAACCAGGAGATCACCGTTGGCAAGGACCTTGATGGCAGAGAGGCTCTGTTTGCTATGGAAAACTGTGTCTACGCGGCGAGCCCTAGGAGTTCGGGAGCAAACTTCCCTGATTGTCAACGATACAGCCTGCAGCCAAAAGAAGGTGAGAATGAAAAAGGCATCCGGATTAACTTTGATCCTTGGATGTCTCAATTACGACAGGCAGTGATGTGGTTCAAGCCTTCAGGTTGATAGGTAATTGGGCTGTTGCATCGAAAGGGTGGAGTACTGGTGTCTCCGGATCATTGGTCGCTGAAGCGGGGCTGCAAATTATGATGGTGTTGGATCATCTCTTCGAATGACTTTGTTGTCTTTGCTGCTTGTTCTGGATGGGTAGTTCTTTCTTTTGTTATGCATATTCCTTGTCATTTGGTCATCCTCGTCTATGTCACTCTTACTATATAATAGTTGCCTCTGTTTAGAATGTCATTCTCGTCTGGATCACGAGAGTCTGAGTGCTGCAGATGGGTGCGTTTTGGTGGTGTAGCAAGACTTCTTATGAACTATCATGTCTTGCTGTTTATGTCAGTAGTAGTCACTAGTCAGTGATTGAATGTTGTATATATCGTTGTTTCGAACTGTTTATTGTCCCGAACTACTGGTGGGCTAAATGAGGGCATCACCATTCTCCAGTGTTCAGAGTGTATCTCCTTTTTTCAAGTTATATAATTTGAGCTCAGTGTCTTTTCGATGATGTACACTTGTTTGGGCCAGTGAGGTGTCGTTGAATATGGGCCGAGTAGTAACGCAATGCCAAACAGGTCAATTATGACTCTCAGGCCGGGCTCTCAAAAGATCCTCAAAAAAAAGGTCGGGCTCTCCAGAAAAGAAAGAATAAGGACTCTTAGGCCGACATGTGGGCGCCACCGGTGTTTTCGTGCGCTTGCGCGCCGTGAGCATATTGGCGCGTGTTCGAAATTCATGCTACCTTTTCATCCCCAATCTCCCGCCCCTCCCCCACCTCTGGAATCTCGATTCCTACTCCAGCTCCCCCAAATCCCCCTCCTGTACTCCCTGTAGTCAAGCGCACTATCATGTCGCCGGTCAACGCGGATCTCTAAGCCGGAGATCCTGAGGTCCGTCCTGCCTTCGGTCGCCGCGTGCTGTCGCTCAACAGTGGCATGGCGGCGCTTGACAACCAGTTTGCCGGCAAAGTGCTGATGGTAACCATCAACGGCGATCGGCCTCCCGTCTCGCCGGACGAGCTTGTCAAAGCTCTTGGCATTGCGCACGGCATCCAAATAAGTGACTTGCTCGTCGAAGTCTGTCCGCCACCGGCTGATTTCTTCGTCAGGTTCCGGACAACTTTCGACTGCAGTCGTGTGTTCGAATCTTCCCGGCGTTTATTCTGCGATGGCGCGCTGTGAGCTTTGATCGGTGGCACCCAGGATGGGGCTCGGTGCCCTCTGAGCTTGAGTTTTTAACAAATCTTACCTTCCACGGCATGCCTCGACGTGCTTGGAACAGCGAGTCCATGAATGAGCTTATCAACGACCTTGGAGGTGAGCTCGCAAGTATGTTTGTTCCTCCAGACAGCTGGGCTCTGACGGTTATGGCATGGATGAAGAAGCCGTCCACCATACCGAAGGTGATTGGTGTTGAGATACCGGTGCAAGAACCGGGGTTGTACTATTCGTCGCCACCAAGGCCGCCGCGGACCACGTTAGGGATGTACCTGTATCGAGTGTTCGTGCATGTCGAAGAAGTGGTCAATCCATCAATCGAAGTCTTGCCGCCGCCGCTGGTGCCAGGGTCCATCGACGACGTCCATTACAGGAGTCAACGTCAGACTTTCCCCGTGTTTCTCGGAACGATGGATGGCACAGGGCCTACTCCATCGCGCGGCGGAGGCCACTGCTTCTTTGGGAGAAGAGGCAGGGCTGGCTGCCTGGATGTGCTCTAATTTGAGGTAACAACTGAATCTTGTCAGATACTAGTTAAATCCGAGCTATGGGTGTAAAGCACTGATGTGCCAGTACATTTGATTGTGACCTGTTCTAATTTTGTACCAGAACTTTTTTTAGAAAGGGTTGTACGTCAACTTAATGTGCTAGCAGAACTTATTGTGTTGTCCGTGTGTTTTCTTTGCACAGCATTCAAGATATTTCCCCGTCATTGATAAAGACGATGAACCGTTATGTACGAGTTCGTTGGTTTCAACATAGCCCTTCCTGTAGCGATCCACTGCTTCCATCCTGATTGTGCCTCCTGCGTGAAATTTTTGTATGCAAGTTCAGTGTGCTATGATGTTCTATATGATTGTGTCAACTATATAAGTTTTTACTGAGCATCAACAATGCATATGGCTGAATGATGTATTTACGAGCATCGACCGATGGGTCTCTCTCTCTCTCTCTCTCTCTCACACACACACACACACGCACGCGCGCGCACGCACACACGCACACACGCACAAGTGGGACCCGTTGAATTATTTCTTTGCTCGTGACAGCTTTTAATTAGGTTCCACTGTAATCTAACTTTTTTCTTAAGTTATTACTAGCACAAATGTCCGTGCGTTGCAATGGGAAAAAACACTGGTTCTTATGAATCGAAATTGGCCAGGTCGAACATGGTCTAGCTGTGTGCTAGTGCTCCAAATCTTCTACACGAAACTTCCATGTCCACCGGCGTTGATGCTCACACAACCACAGATGTCTGACTCCATCGCTAGGCCTACTATGTTATGAGCAAACAGTTAGACATGTACTTGTTTTAACTACAAAATTTAAGTAAAAGAAGCACACTCTATAATACCACATTCTCTAGAAAAACTAATTATGCATAAGAGCACACAAGCTTGTTGCACAATAACGCAATCTCCAAAAAAAAATAGCCGTTTCTTTTAGGGCTATACACACAGAAAATAGCGAAGTAAAAATTCTTCACAGAGAATGCACATTGGTACTGTTAGATTTTTGGATAAAGAAATGCTTATGATGGCACAACCGATATATGCACATAAGATGATTCTAGGCAACTAATTGTCTATTTTTAATGAACTAAGTGGGCCTGAGCGCCTGATGTGCTATTTTCTAATTAAGAACTTTTAGGCAAAATAAGTAAAGGGACGCTTTGGATGGATGAGAACATTAATTGGAGAAGCAGATGATTGAACGTGTTTAGGCAGCCAACCAAATATTTGTACAGCAGACTATGACTCCGGCACGCAGTACTGCATCTTCACCGTCATGTCCGAGCAAGCCCAGCGTCTCGTCCTTGCCGAGTCCACTTACAACTGTACCATGCAACATCAAACTTCTCTTCGCTGCTCTATCTGAGCAGCCCGGCGTTTCGTCCGAGTCCGCTTACAACCCCGGCCGGCGTGCAGGACTGCATCAACATGTCTTCGTCGTCGTCGTGTCCGCCTAGCACTCCGGCATGCAGGACTGCATCAACTTGTCTTCGCCGCTGTGTCCGAGCAGCCTGGCGTCTCGTCCTTGTCTTACAACTCCGGCGTGTAGGACTGCATCAACATGTCATCGCCGCTGTGTTCGAGAAGCCCGGCGTCTTATCCTTACCGTGTCGCGTGTTTTCCTCCCTATCTGTCCGAGCAGCCCGGCGTCTCGTCCTTGCCGTGTCACCGTGTCCTCGCCGCTGTGTCCGAGCAGCCCAGACCCGCTGTGTCGCGTCTTCATCATGCGCCAAGGAGCCTGCATGCAGAACCGACCATGCTTCCTTTCTCTCGTTTTCCTGTGCTTCCTTTCTCTTTCTCAGCTCATTGTTTGAGTCATGAGGCGGCTGGTTGATGTTACAAAGAACTTCAAAACGTATATAAGCTGATAAGAATCAATTTAACAGGGCGAGATGGGAATGACACATAATTCCTGGGCGTGAGGGTGGACAGTAAGAACAGTCAAATAAAATAATGTCTTAACATTAGCAAGAAACTTGTGTTGGGTAATTTGGTTTGCGAGCCTACGCACTGGGACGATGCACCAAGCAAGTCGGTTATGAGAGCGAGAGCGTGAAAATTTTCTTTCCTTGTGTGCGTCCAGTTTTTTTTTTCTGTTTTTATGTAGAACAGTCTTTAAATCTCAGCCGTCAATCTTAGTGGTTAACATAAAATTAACGGATATAAAAGGATGACCTATGGAGAACTACGAAAGCATCCGTCCTTTAATATTAGGTAAAGAATTAGCTCAGTGACTTCAAAAAGTTGTACATAAGCCTTGTTTGAGCCTTTCCGGCGTCGCTGAATGTGGGCTGAGTAGCCATGTTAGGTTGTACTGTACTACAGGCCTTTTTCTTCAACATCAGTAATGCAACTGGGCCGACAGTTGTACACAATATCCGGGTCAACTTGTTATTCTCCGCCCCGCTAGGCTGCAAACTTTCCTAGGAGGTATGCATTAGGCTTAACAAGAAAATGGAATTTAAGAAATAATAAATGGGATGTAATTATAATAATTGGGCAGTAACTATAAAAAAAATGCACCAAACGCGTAATTAGTTTAAAAAATATATTATTTTTGGAATTTGAAAATTTTAATTTCATTACTTGTTGCGTGCGCAATATTTCGTTGGATTTTAACGTAATACAACTTTATTTTGAAATTATATTTAATCTGACTAGAAATTTCGGATAAAAATATTTCGGATCCCATAAAAATGTGGGAATTTTTTTTAATTCTATTTTGAGCGGTTGGTTGAAATTATTAATCGTTGTCCTAACTAGGAATGGGCTATACTTTTAACAAACTGTAAATGGGCTGTAGTAAATTCCATTAGAATTAAAAAATGGATTGTACATTCTTACAAATCGTAAATGGGCTATATGTTCTCTGCCACACACTTGTGGGCCTTCTAAGTTGACGTGTCCCTAAAAAAACTAAGTTGACGCGTATGCAAGGCTTTGTCAACAACACACGGTTCTGGCAGCTGTGGCCGTTGGATGTCCATCCAACGGATGTCGTGCTTCTTCTTCAATCTCGGATATTCTTACTTCAGCCGCCCAAAAAATGATTCCTTCCCCTGACATCTGGGGCGCACCGTTTCGGAGGCTGACCTGTGGGCCTACTAAGTTGACGCGTACCAAGGGCTTTGTCAACTTAGTCAATATAAACGATTCTAGCTGCAGTGACCGTACGATGTTCATCCAACGGCCGTAGTGCTTCTTCAACCTCTGGTCTTCTTGCTCCAGCCGCCCAAAGCAGCGCCGGTTGTGCCGCGTGCTCCTGCCTCCCGTGGCCGGCTGTGATGCCGCGGAGGCCTTACCGCCCCCTACTACTCCCACCGCTGGCCAGGCCATCCCTCTACTCACCCACACCCCATGTTATTCTGCGGCGACGGCAGCCTCACACCGCAGCCGAACCAGTGAACCCTCGTACTCCTCTCCGCGCGGGCTTCCACTGCCGCGTCTTCCCCGGCTCCGCGTGGTCCCCTTCCTAGGCCTCGCCGTCGTCCACCGCCGTGGTGCTCTCGGCGCGGCATGGTCAATGTGGTCAACGACCGACTTCCATCAGAAAAGTACTGTACGTGGAGAGGCTGACAGCTGGGTCCACGGCAGCCGCAAGGAAGTGCCTCCTTATTACGCGCAAAATAATTATTCCTCCACCTGACAACGGGGAGCCACCGGACGGGCCACCGTATTTCATGAAAAAAATGTTTCCCCCTAACTGCTGGGTCCCACCAGCTACATCTTCGCACGCAAGGAAGTGCGTCCGGGCAAAAAAAATGATTCGCACCCCTGACTGCTGGGACCCACCAGCTACATCTTCGCACGCAAGGAAGTGCCTGACAGTCGGGACCCACCTGGTCGAAGCGTACGTAGCGTTGTCATTCTGGTCGCGAACGTGTACGTACATACTGGTCGATGTAGATGTGCGCACGTGTCGTGGTAGAGGCGCGCACGTAGCATGTACACGTACGTACAGCGGCCAGGGTGCAAGAAAGTAAATACGGCCACGTACGTACATACGGGCGGGGTGTCGAACGCCTACTCGCGCATACGTACGGCCAGGGCTCGTGTACATGGCTGGGTCGGAACAGAGAAACAGCGTCGTCGTCGTGTTCATGGGGAGCCAACCGGCTGGGTCAGAACGGAATGCGTCGTCGTGTTCATCGGGAGGGCTTGGACGAAACAGCCGATGGAAACGAGGCCTGGCGTACCGCGGAACGGAGGAAACGGCCTTGTGTTCGACCGGCCATGTTCGAAACGGGATCCTGTTCATCGGGAGGGGTCTGGCGTACCGCAAAACGGAGGAAACGGACTTGTGTTGGAGCGCTACGGTCGAAACGGGGGTCCTGTTCATCGGGAGGGGTGTGGCGTACCACAAAACGGAGGAAACGGACTTGTGTTGGAGCGCTACGGTCAAAACGGGGTCCTGTTCATCGGGAGGGGTGTGGCGTACCGCAAAACGAGACTCCACGGGATACTGTTCATCTCCATCATCGACCTCCTCCAGCCTCCACTGGCTACTGTTCATCCACCGTCGACCTCCTCCAGCCTCCACCTGCGACTGTTCATCCACGGGCTCCTGTTCATCCAGCCTCCACCACGCGCTACTCCACCGGCTACTGTTCAACCAGCCCTCTCCATGGGCTCCTGTTCAACCACCCCTCCACCGTCTACTGTTCATCCAGCCCTCCACGGGGTGGTCCTGTTCATCCAGCCCTCCATGGGGTGGTCCTGTTCATCCAGCCCTCCATGGGGTCCTGTTCATCCAGCCCCAACCGGCTCGATCGATCGGGGTCCTGTTCATCTAGAGGCAACACCACGGGGTCCTGTTCATCCACCCCCACCGGGAACTGTTCATCCAAACCCCCCAGCAACGCTCACTGTTCATCCATAGGCAGCATCGATCGGTTTCAGTTAGCAGCAGCAGCGAAGGAATCGCTCGATCGGGTTCAATTAACAGCCATCGATCAATCGCTCGGGTTCAGTAACGCGTAGCCTGCAGTGCAATCGCTCGGGTTCAGTAGGCGAACGCCTCGCTCGGGTTCAGTTAGAGCCCAACGCCTCGCACACACGCGTGTACGTGTATGAGAGAAACGCGCATCGCTAGGCCCCGACCACCCACCGTAACCGGGAACACCCCAATATTTTCTTCGCCCTTGCTTCTACCACAGTTTTTTCTGTCATGGACGGCCCAAAGAATGTCATGCAGCTGCGTCTCCGGCCCGCCCAGGACGAAAAGCCCATTTTCTATCATGATTTTTTCTCATAGAAGTAGGAGCCCACCACATCTATGATGATACCGGGTTTTGTCACAATTATCGTCATAGAAGTGTCATAAGTATGACAGAAAAAAAAATCGTTCGGCCCAAAATGTCACGGATGTGTCTTTTTTTTTGTAGTGATATCTGGCTTGACGTGTCGTCAGTGGCTCACCCCCAATCTAATGGTCAAGCTGAGAGAGCCAATCAAGAGATCCTGAGAGGCATCAAGCCCCGGCTTATGGTTCCCCTACGGAGGACGCCGAGTTGTTGGGTGGAGGAGTTACCTTCCGTGTTATGGAGCATTAATACCACCCCCAATAGATCAACGGGTTACACGCCCTTCTTCATGGTTTACGGGGCAGAGGCGGTTCTCCCTAGTGACATACGTCACGACTCACCTCGTGTGGCGGCTTATGTTGAGGCTGACAATGAAAAAGCATGTCAGGAAGCACTTGACCTGTTAGATGAGGAGCGTGACATCGCGGCGGCTCATTCGGCGATTTACCAGCAAGATCTGCGCCGTTACCACAGCCGCCGGGTTAAAACCAGAACTTTCCAAGAAGGCGATCTGGTGCTCCAACTCATCCAGGATCAAACTGATATGCACAAGTTATCCCCACCTTGGAAAGGACCTTTTGTGGTCAGTAAGAATCTCAACAATGGGTCCTACTACCTTATCGATGTTCGAGAGCACAAAGACTCACGTAAGTCGGAGGAGGAGACCCACCGGCCGTGGAATATTGCTCATCTTCGGCCTTACTACACTTGAGCCACTGCTCTTCTGATGTACATATTTTGACAATGTATATATTATGATCAATATAATAAAGCCGGCATCCCTGTTAAAGCAGGGCCTCTGTCGTTTTCTCTTTAAATAACGAGTTTTTGGTCACTTGGGGGCTTCTGCTTTATAGAGCGAAGTTATGGTTACCCTTTTGATTCGGCTTATAGGCCACGAAAAAAAACCTTGGGGGCTTGCTACCCAGGTTAAAGGGACCAAAGAGAGTTTGTTGCAAAAGCACAACTCAAACATAGGCGCCCATTGAGCACAGCTCAAAAGTATTGCTTGCGGGCTCTTTGTTCTAAAGGACAAGAGTTTTTATGACCCTTATAATAGGCTTAAAAGCCAGGCTTGGAAGCCAGGTGTATTCACCTAAAACCCCGGGTTATCCTGCCTTTTTAAGTCTGCCACTCCGCCCAGGTAATCCTGGAATGACCCGCCGTACTTTTGACAAGTCAATCTTATACAGACTCTGAACTTGTCAAAGTTAAAACGACGATTGGTTGTGTGAGGTCCGGCTTATAAGGTTTGTATAAAGGTTTAATTCGGTGGTTGTGCGGCCCATGAAAGCACTTGAGTTTTAGGCCTGGCCGCCTATGAAAGCCTTGATTTTTTTGTTGTTGTTTGATTTGAACATTTTTGGAGGTTTTTTCTCATGTGACACAGTAATACGTGGTTAAACAGCCGATGAGGGTTGTGATGCCTTATGGTTTATACATGAAACTACCCGGTGTTTATTAACCCGGCCTGGCTTTCGACTATAAGTCGCCAGTATGAGATAAGATAATATCCAGTGTTTATTAACCTGGCCTGGCTTTGTTCATAAGCCGGTAATATATGATAATTACCAGTGCTCAAATTTTTGGTTATCACCCTTATTACACTGGCTTGGTAAACCAACAGTGTGATCAAATATCACAGGTATGATATACTTTAAATTATATATGGTTATAATTAAAGGCCAGCCCTGGTTATAAACTATTTTAGTTTTCAGTGACTATATATTGGGCATTATGACCCGTCCTGCGGTAAACCGTCAGGGCACTTGTGGTTTGTTTGTATACAGGAACAGATTCAAGTTGCTGATATTATAAGCACAAGTGGCACACCTTCAATTGACAGATCAACAGCGTCATGCAAAGCAAAATATGCGCGATGGCATAGCAGTTACAGAGTTTAAGCTAGCCTATTACAAGACATCTGATGGCCCAGTCAGATTAAGCAGTCATCAAAATTATCAAGACAACAAATTCTTCTGATAAGTACACCGGCTTATGATTCTTGGTGGGTTGAAGGCTTGGGATCTTCTGGCACCTCTTCCTCATCTTCACCTCCTTGCTTATCCTGTTGGAAATATGCCCTAGAGGCAATAATAAAATGGTTATTATTATATTTCCTTGTTCATGATAATTGTCTATTGTTCATGCTATAATTGTGTTATCCGAAAATCGTAATACGTGTGTGAATACATAGACCACAACATGTCCCTAGTGAGCCTCTAGTTGACTAGCTCGTTGATCAATAGATGGTTACGGTTTCCTGACCATGGACATTGGATGTCATTGATAACAAGATCACATCGTTAGGAGAATGATGTGATGGACAAGACCCAATCCTAAGCATAGCACAAGATCGTGTAGTTCGTCTGCTAAAGCTTTTCTAATGTCAAGTATCATTTCCTTAGACCATGAGATTGTGCAACTCCCGGATACCGTAGGAATGCTTTGGGTGTGCCAAACGTCACAACGTAACTGGGTGGCTATAAAGGTGCACTACGGGTATCTTTGAAAGTGTCTGTTGGGTTGGCACGAATCGAGACTGGGATTTGTCACTCTGTATGACAGAGAGGTATCTCTGGGCCCACTCGATAATGCATCATCATAATGAGCTCAATGTGTCTAAGCAATTAGTCATGGGATCATGCATTACAGAACGAGTAAAGTGACTTGCCGGTAACGAGATTGAACGAGGTATTGGGATACCGATGATCGAATCTCGGGCAAGTAACGTACCGATTGACAAAGGGAATTGTATACGAGATTGATTGAATTCTCGACATCGTGGTTCATCTGATGAGATCATCGTGGAACATGTGGGAGCCAACATGGGTATCCAGATCCCGCTGTTGGTTATTGGCCGGAGAGATGTTTCGGTCATGTCTGCATGATTCCCGAACCCGTAGGGTCTACACACTTAAGGTTCGATGACGCTAGGGTTATAGGGAAAGTTTGTACGTGGTTACCGAATGTTGTTCGGAGTCCCGGATGAGATCCCGGACATCACGACGAATTCCGGAATGGTCCGCAGATAAAGATTTATATATAGGAAGTCCTTATTCGGTCGCCGGAAGTGTTCGGGGGTTTATCGGTATTGTACCGGGACCACCGAAAGGGTTCCGGGGGTCCACCGGGAGGGTCCACCTGCCCCGGAGGGCCCTATGGGCTGAATATGGAGGGGAACCAGCCCCTAGGTGGTCTGGGCGCCAAACCCCCCTAGGGCCCATGCGCCTAGGGTTGGGGGGAAACCCTAAAGGGGGCGCCTCCCTTGGCTTGGGGGGCAAGCCTCCCCCCTTGGCCGCCGCCCCCCCTCTAGATCCATCTGGAGGGGGCCGGCCCCTCTCCCTTGCCCCTATAAATAGAGGGGAGGTGGGAGGGCAGCCGTACCACATCCAAGGCGCAACCCTCCCCCTCTCCAACACCTCCTCCTCCTTCCGCGTTGCTTGGCGAAGCCCTGCCGCAGTACCACGCTGCTCCAACACCACCACGCCATCGTGCTGCTGCTGGAGTTGTCTTCCCCAACCTCTCCCTCTCTCCTTGCTGGATCAAGGCGTGGGAGACGTCACCGGGCTGCACATGTGTTGAACGCGGAGGCGCCGTTGTTCGGCGCTTAGATCGGAATCAACCGCGATCTGAATCGCTACGAGTACGACTCCTTCATCCACGTTCTTGTAACGCTTCCGCATCGCGATCTTCAAGGGTATGAAGATGCACTCCCCTCTCTCTCGTTGCTAGTCTCTCCATAGATTGATCTTGGTGATGCGTAGAAATTTTTTAATTTCTGCAACGATCCCCAACAGTGGCATCATGAGCTAGGTCTATGCATAGTTTCTATGCACGAGTAGAACACAAGTTGTTGTGGGCATCGATTTTGTCAATTTACTTGCCGTTTCTAGTCTTATCTTGATTCGGCGGCATCGTGGGATGAAGCGGCCCGGACCGACCTTACACGTACACTTACGTGAGACAGGTTCCACCGACTGACATGCACTAGTTGCATAAGGTGGCTAGCGGGTGTCTGTCTCTCCCACTTTAGTCGGATCAGATTCGATGAAAAGGGTCCTTATGAAGGGTAAATAGAAATTGGCATATCACGTTGTGGTTTTGGCGTAGGTAAGAAACGTTCTTGCTAGAAACCTATAGCGGCCACGTATAAAAAAACTTGCAACAACAATTAGAAGACGTCTAACTTGTTCTTGCAGCATATGCCGTGTGATGTGATATGGCCAAAAGGATGTGATGAATGATATATGTGATGTATGAGATTGATCATGTTCTTCTAATAGGAATCACGACTTGCATGTCGATGAGTATGACAACCGGCAGGAGCCATAGGAGTTGTCTTAATTTATTTATGACCTGCGTGTCAACATAAACGTCATGTAATTACTTTACTTTATTGCTAACCGTTAGCCATAGTAGTAGAAGTAATAGTTGGCGGGACAACTTCATGAAGACACGATGATGGAGATCATGATGATGGAGATCATGGTGTCATGCCGGTGACGATGATGATCATGGCGCCCCGAAGATGGAGATCAAAAGGAGCAAAATGATATTGGCCATATCATGTCACTATTTGATTGCATGTGATGTTTATCATGCTTTTACATCTTATTTGCTTAGAACGATGGTAGCTTAAATAAGATGATCCCTCGTTAAAATTTCAAGAAAGTGTTCCCCCTAACTGTGCACCATTGCGAAGGTTCGTTGTTTCGAAGCACCACGTGATGATCAGGTGTGATAGATTCTAACTTCGAATACAACGGGTGTAAGCCAGATTTACACATGCAAAACACTTAGGTTGACTTGACGAGCCTAGCATGTACAGACATGGCCTCGGAACACGGAAGACCGAAAGGTCGAACATGAGTCGTATAGAAGATACGATCAACATGGAGATGTTCACCGTTGATGACTAGTCCGTCTCACGTGATGATCGGACACGGCCTAGTCGATTCGGATCATGTATCACATAGATGACTAGAGGGATGTCTATCTGAGTGGGAGTTCATTAAATAATTTGATTAGATGAACTTAATTGTCATGAAATTAGTCTAAATATCTTTACAATATGTCTTGTAGATCAAATGGCCCACGCTAATGTTGCCCTCAACTTCAACGCTTTCCTAGAGAAAACCAAGCTGAAAGACGATGGTAGCAACTATACGGACTGGGTCCGCAACTTGAGGATCATCCTCATAGCTGCCAAGAAAGCATATGTCCTTGAAGCACCGCTAGGTGAAGCGCCCATTTTCCCAGCAACTCAAGACGTTATGAACGCCTGGCAGTCGCGTAGTGATGATTACTCCCTGGTTCAGTGCGCCATGCTTTACAGCTTAGAACCGGGGCTCCAAAAGCGTTTTGAGCAACACGGAGCATATGAGATGTTCCAAGAGCTGAAAATGGTTTTCCAAGCTCATGCCCGGGTCGAGAGATATGAAGTCTCCGACAAGTTCTACAGTTGTAAGATGGAGGAGAATAGTTCCATCAGCGAGCACATGCTCAAAATATCTGGGTTGCACAACCGCTTGTCTCAGCTAGGAGTTAATCTCCCGGATGACGCGGTCGTTGACAGAATCCTTCAGTCGCTCCCACCTAGCTACAAGAGCTTCGTGATGAATTTCAATATGCAGGGGATGGAGAAAACCATTCCTGAGGTATATTCAATGCTGAAATCAGCGGAGGTGGAGATCAAAAAGGAACATCAAGTGTTGATGGTCAATAAAACCACTAGTTTCAAGAAAGGAAAGGGTAAGAAGAACTTCAAGAAGGACGGCAAGGGAGTTGTCGCGCCCGGTAAGCCAGTTGCCGGGAAGAAGCCAAAGCATGGACCCAAGCCTGAGACTGAGTGCTTTTATTGCAAAGGAAACGGTCACTGGAAGCGGAACTGCCCCAAGTACTTAGCGGATAAGAAGCCGGCAATACCAAAGGTATATATGATATACATGTTATTGATGTGTACCTTACCAGCACTCGTAGTAGCTCCTGGGTATTTGATACCGGTGCGGTTACTCATATTTGTAACACAAAACAGGAGCTGTGGAATAAGCGGAGACTGGCGAAGGACGAGGTGACGATGCGCGTCGGGAATGGTTCCAAGGTCGATGTGATCGCCGTCGGCACGCTACCTCTACATTTACCTACGGGATTAGTTTTAAACCTCAATAATTGTTATTTAGTGCCAGCTTTGAGCATGAACATTGTATCTGGATCTCGTTTAATGTGAGATGGCTACTCATTTAAATCTGAGAATAATGGTTGTTCTATTTATATAAGAGATACGTTTTATGGTCATGCCCCGCTGGTCAATGGTTTATTCTTATTTAATCTCGAACGTGATGTTACACATATTCATAGTGTGAACGCCAAAAGATGTAAGGTTGATAATGATAGTCCCACATACTTGTGGCACTGCCGCCTTGGTCACATTGGTGTCAAATGCATGAAGAAACTCCATGCAGATGGACTTTTGGAGTCTCTTGATTATGAATCATTTGACACGTGTGAACCATGCCTCATGGGCAAAATGACCAAGACTCCGTTCTCCGGAACAATGGAGCGAGCAACCAACTTATTGGAAATCATACATACTGATGTGTGCGGTTCAATGAGCGTTGAGGCTCGCGGTGGTTATCGTTATTTCTCACCCTCACTGATGACTTAAGTAGATATGGGTATGTCTACTTAATGAAACACAAGTCTGAGACGTTTGAAAAGTTCAAGGAATTTCAGAGTGAGGTTGAGAATCAACGTGACAGGAAAATAAAGTTCTTACGATCAGATCGTGGAGGGGAATATTTGAGTCACGAATTTGGCACGCACTTAAGGAAATGTGGAATTGTTTCACAACTCACGCCGCCTGGAACACCTCAGCGTAATGGTGTGTCCGAACGTCGTAATCACACTCTATTAGATATGGTGCGATCTATGATGTCTCTTACCGATCTACCACTATCATTTTGGGGTTATGCTTTAGAGACTGCCGCATTCACTTTAAATAGGGCTCTGTCGAAATCCATTGAGATGACACCGTATGAATTATGGTTTGGGAAGAAACCTAAGCTGTTGTTTCTGAAAGTTTGGGGATGCGATGCTTATGTCAAGAAACTTCAACCTGAAAAGCTCGAACCCAAATCGGAAAAATGCGTCTTCATAGGATACCCTAAGGAAACTATTGGGTATACCTTCTACGTCAGATCCGAAGGCAAGATCTTTGTTGCCAATAATGGATCCTTTCTAGAGAAAAAGTTTCTCTCGAAAGAAGTAAGTGGGAGGAAAGTGGAACTTGATGAAGTACTGCCTCTTGAACCGGAAAGTAGCGCAGCTCAAGAAAATGTTTCTGTGGTGCCTGCACCGACTAGAGAGGAAGTTAATGATGATGATCATGAAACTTCGAATCTAGTTGCTACTGAACTTCGTAGGTCCACAAGGACACGTTCCGCACCAGAGTGGTACGGCAACCCTGTCCTGGAAATCATGTTGTTAGACAATGGTAAACCTTCGAACTATGAAGAAGCGATGGCAGGCCCGGATTCCAACAAATGGCTAGAAGCCATGAAATCCGAGATAGGATCCATGTATGAAAACGAAGTATGGACTTTGACTGACTTGCCCGATGATCGGCGAGCCATAGAAAATAAATGGATCTTTAAGAAGAAGACGGACACAGATGGCAATGTGACCATCTATAAAGCTCGGCTTGTCGCTAAGGGTTATCGACAAGTTCAAGGGGTTGACTACGATGAGACCTTCTCACCCGTAGCCAAGCTGAAGTCCGTCCGAATCATGTTAGCAATTGTCGCATTCTATGATTATGAGATATGGCAAATGGACGTCAAAACGGCATTCCTTAATGGTTTCCTTAAGGAAGAATTGTATATGATGCAGCCGGAAGGTTTTGTCGATCCTCAGAATGCTGACAAGGTATGCAAGCTCCAGCGCTCAATCTATGGGCTGGTGCCAGCATCTCGGAGTTGGAACATTCGCTTTGATGAGATGATCAAAGCGTTTGGGTTTACACAGACTTATGGAGAAGCCTGTGTTTACAAGAAAGTGAGTGGGAGCTCTGTAGCATTTCTCATATTATATGTGGATGACATACTATTGATGGGAAATGGTATAGAATTCTTGGAAAGCATAAAGGCCTACTTGAATAAGTGTTTTTCAATGAAGGACCTTGGAGAAGCTGCTTACATATTAGGCATCAAGATCTAAAGAGATAGATCGAGACGCCTCATTGGTCTTTCACAAAGCACATACCTTGACAAGATATTGAAGAAGTTCAATATGGATCAGTCCAAGAAGGGGTTCTTGCCTATGTTGCAAGGTGTGAGATTGAGCACGGCTCAATGCCCGACCACGACAGAAGATAGAGAAAAGATGAGTGTCATCCCCTATGCCTCGGCCATAGGGTCTATTATGTATGACATGCTGTGTACCAGACCTGATGTGAACCTTGCCGTAAGTTTGGTAGGAAGGTACCAAAGTAATCTCCGCATGGAACACTGGACAGCGGTCAAGAATATCCTGAAGTACCTGAAAAGGACTAAGGATATGTTTCTCGTTTATGGAGGTGACGAAGAGCTCGTCATAAAGGGTTACGTCGATGCTAGCTTCGACACAAATCTGGATGACTCCAAGTCGCAAACCGGATATGTGTATATTTTGAATGGATGGGCAGTCAGCTAGTGCAGTTGCAAGCAAAGCGTCGTGGCGGGATCTACATGTGAAGCGGAATACATGGCAGCCTCAGAGGCAGCACATGAAGCAATCTGGATGAAGGAGTTCATTACCGACCTAGGAGTTATTCCCAATGCGTCGGGCCCGATGACTCTCTTCTGTGACAACACTGGAGCTATTGCCCTTGCCAAGGAGCCCAGGTTTCACAAGAAGACCAGGCATATCAAGCGTCGCTTCAACTCCATTCGTGAAAATGTTCAAGATGGAGACATAGATATTTGTAAAGTGCATACGGACCTGAATGTCGCAGATCCGTTGACTAAACCTCTTCCACGAGCAAAACATGATCAACACCAGAACTCTATGGGTGTTCGATTCATCACAATGTAACTAGATTATTGACTCTAGTGCAAGTGGGAGACTGTTGGAAATATGCCCTAGAGGCAATAATAAAATGGTTATTATTATATTTCCTTGTTCATGATAATTGTCTATTGTTCATGCTATAATTGTGTTATCCGGAAATCGTAATACATGTGTGAATACATAGACCACAACATGTCCCTAGTGAGCCTCTAGTTGACTAGCTCGTTGATCAATAGATGGTTACGATTTCCTGACCATGGACATTGGATGTCATTGATAACGGGATCACATCATTAGGAGAATGATGTGATGGACAAGACCCAATCCTAAGCATAGCACAAGATCGTGTAGTTCGTCTGCTAATGCTTTTCTAATGTCAAGTATCATTTCCTTAGACCATGAGATTGTGCAACTCATGGATACCGTAGGAATGCTTTGGGTGTGCCAAACGTCACAACGTAACTGGGTGGCTATAAAGGTGCACTACGGGTATCTTCGAAAGTGTCTGTTGGGTTGGCACGAATCGAGACTGGGATTTGTCACTCCGTATGACGGAGAGGTATCTCTGGGCCCACTCGGTGATGCATCATCATAATGAGCTCAATGTGTCTAAGCAGTTAGTCACGGGATCATGCATTACTGAATGAGTAAAGTGACTTGCCGATAACGAGATTGAACGAGGTATTGGGATACCGACGATCGAATCTCGGGCAAGTAACGTACCGATTGACAAAGGTAATTGTATACAGGATTGATTGAATCCTCGACATCATGGTTCATCCGATGAGATCATCATGGAACATGTGGGAGCCAACATGGGTATCCAGATCCCGCTGTTGGTTATTGGCCGGAGAGATGTCTCGGTCATGTCTGCATGATTCCCGAACCCGTAGGGTCTACACACTTAAGGTTCGATGACACTAGGGTTATAGGGAAAGTTTGTATGTGGTTACCGAATGTTGTTCGGAGTCTCGGATGAGATCCCGGACGTCACGAGGAGTTCCGGAATGGTCCGGAGATAAAGATTTATATATAGGAAGTCCTTATTCGGTCGCCGGAAGTGTTCGGGGGTTTATCAGTATTGTACCGGGACCACCGAAAGGGTTCCGGGGGTCCACCG